>NC_134527.1:32046150-32646150 GCF_027942865.1 Odontesthes bonariensis
GCCCAGATGCTCCAAACTTTTACAATTGCTTTCTCCCCCACAAACTTAAATATATCCGGCATTGGACCAATAAACCAAACTCTACCTGGCTCGACACTGAACCGATTATAAGTAAGGAACTTCCAATTTAACATATTGCTTTTATGGACAGATGAATAAGTCATCAAATCAATCACAATAAGCACCACTCTCTCTGCCTGGTGGACTGCAAATAAACAGTTTAACTATTCATTTTGTCCCTCCCCTCTCCCCCCTATCTGGCACATCCCCATGTTCAAAATTGTTAAAAAACCCATTCACTTCCCCACATGGAGACAGAGAGAAATAGCCAGCCTGGGTCACCTATTGAGTGGCAGCTCTCTCATGATCTTAGACCAGATTCAACACTTATACAATATACCACACCACCATAGCTTCCCATAACTTCTTCTTCTGCTTTCGGCCTCTCCCTTTATCAGGGGTTGCCACAGCGAGTTGATCTCGCATCATTGACTGCCCTTCCTGACGTAACCCTCACCATTTATCTGGCCGGGCACCAGAAACACACTGGCTGGTGCTCCCCAGGGGCTGGGCGCTCACACTCACACCGAGAGACAACTTCATCCCTTCCAGTTTATACAGTTACAAGAAGCTTCAAAACAATCCCCATCCTTTACTACAAAAAGTCTGCACTCTTCAACCCCAGAACATTCACTCACAAATATACAACCTATTTTCACATCAGCATAGCACAATAGCATTTCCCATAAATAGATGGACAACCGACTTAAAGGGGAAGTTCATTTTTTTAAACCTGGACCTTAACTCTGGATTAAAATACCTTCATCTGCTCCCCGATAACAGTTTGGTGAAAGTCAGCGTCCTTGGGAAGATATTTAGATAACTGGAGATCGGCGTATATCCATATAACGGGTGAGAACAGGGCAGACAGTACAGCCTCTAAATAAGGCTTTATCTGTCTTTATCACCAACACTTTAAGACCAATGAATGAATGAACGTGTCCTGTTGCTCTGTTAGCTCAGAGCTGCCGTGTTGTTGTTATCTGGGGCTATCTGCTCTGGCATCTGAGACTTCACGTTCCATGCGGAAACCACTACCTACCTGCCGTATCTACCTGGCTGCTCACCACACTGTGGACTCAGGACCTCTGCACCACAACCAGCTGTAACCCCCCCTCTGAATGGGCACCCACCTGGACTCTGAAAGAGCAAATCTGATCATTATCTGGATAAAGTTTCACACTCTCCTCTCACTAAGGCTACGGCTACACGAAAACGAAACGAGGGTTTTTTTGAAAATGGGTACGAAAATTATTGCGACCACACGGGGAAGCTTCTGTGTCCTCATAGAAACGATGAAAACGATGAAAACGATGCAGTACACACGAAACACCTCTATGTGCACTGTAAGCCACCCCCACCGGTTGCACCAGAACAATAGAAGAAGCAATGCGCCCTAGTTCTACCAGCGCGAAGCTCACGTTGTTCCTTCAACAACGCCGCTGTAGTTAGCAGTGTCTGCAGCAGTGCTGCTATCAATGTTGTGGGGTCCATGATGATCGCTGTCTGTCCTTGTTGTGTTGTCTTCTTCTTCCGGATTTTGAATGGAAGCCGCTTTTTGTTCTGATCACTGACGTATGTGTATACGTCACTGCGTTAGCCATGTGGCTGTGACGCAGATGTAAACGAATCCGTTTTCGCTGTAACAATGGAAACGAAACGACACCGTTTTCAAATCTTCCCACTCTGGAACCCGTTCTCAAAAACTATCGTTTTGGGGTAGTGGGAACGCCGGCTCCGTGTGGCCGCGACAGCCAAACGATAAGAAAAAGTATTGTTTACAGTGAAAAACGTTTTCGTGTAGCCGTAGCCTAAGCATCTCCCTCTCCTCTCAATAGCCCCTTTCACACTGACGAATAACCCGCTTTTAATCCGCGAATTTAGCGTGTCCGCTGTTGCGTTCACACTGCCGACCCGGGCTGCCGCGTCAACTCGACTCGCCTTTCGACCCGCGTCGGACCCTAGTCTTTTTGCCGAGCCGAGTTTGGTGTGAACGCAATCGACGCGGGTCGGACGTGGGCATGGCGTGACGTGAGGAGTTTAAAAGACAGAATGGACAGCTGATTCAGAACAACAGCGACAGGTGAGGACAAGTTTCACTCTGTTTTAGCCTACATCAAGTTCGAGACATTTTTGAAGATGGCCAACTGGGGAGACAAGGAGGTCCGCGAGCTCCTCAGCCTCCGAGCAGAGGACGTTATTTACCGCCACATTTCGGGGACTATAGTGCTCTTGCATTCTCCGCATATGTTCTTCGGCGGTATCCCACGTTGTAACCATCCACACCCCGTAAAATAACATCTCCATGAACTGCATATACAATTGCAAAAACGAGTCCTCAAGGTGTATTTAACCCTACCTCCGACGCATGGCTTGTGCCTACGTCATTGTACACGCCCAGCATTTTATGTGTTTCGTGTGACGCTCTGCCACTAGGCAACGCCCCCTGAACTCGGCTTCAGGCGACACGGGTCACCAACACGCCAAGCGTTCACATTGCTCGACACGGGTCGAAGGTGGACCCGCTAAGGTAGCGGGTCGCAGTGTGAAAGGGGCTAGAGGCTCCCGTGCACTTGGATCATCCCTCTGGCTCCTCACACCACTTCTAATTTAATAAACCTCGTCTTAACTCAACCTCTGTTGTTGCAGCGTCTGCTCTTGGGTCCTTTTGTCAGTCGGCTAGGCGCTAGCTGCAACATTGTTCAGTGTCCATAGTGACTGCATGTACAGGCATATACAGGAGTATAGCACTCATATTCGTGTGCACACACTGATCATGTGGAAAAGATGCTTATGTGCAGTACATGTGCACATCTTTAATTTTCCAATCAGTGATGAAGACTCTCATGGCCAGCTTTCCACCCACACAGCCACAAAACAAAGGCAGAATGACAAAGAGGACTTTGAGTCCCCAGCTTGGCCCTCGCCCTGTGTGTGCGTGTATGTCCACCATGGGAGGACAGGAACACCAGCACAAAGCCCCTGCTTGTCCTTCTGCCATAGTTGTGAACAGTGTTACTTGAATGATTCATAAGCAGCAGTGACCATAAAGGACTCTGTCTATAAAAGAAAAAGGTTGCTCCATTGCTCCAACTCTAGTTTGCTTGCTGTATCATTCATTATGTGGCAGTTCATGCTCACTTTCTGGATATTTGTGGCCTATGTGAGAATAATGTCAGTAACATGATGGAAACTCATTCTAACATGTTAACAGCAAGAAGTGGGAAAAAAAGGCTGTTCAAAGCCACAGAGAAATGATTCAGAGGAGTTACTGACCCTTTCACTGTGTTTCAGAGTATTCAGAACAATATCATTTTCATTTGATGATCGTTTTTTATCACAGTATGCTGTAAATAAAAGGTTTGATGCTGTCAGCATATGCCTGCAGATACAAGCTGTTGGAAAACTGTATATAGATTTTCATTTTGAGTAAACAACATTTTACAGACAGACATGTAGATTGTGAACTCTGCTTAGTGTGATACAAAGTAATTAAAGGGAACTGTGAGAAACAGGGGGCTCTGGTCTTCCCATGTAGGAGACCACCAAAACGTGAGGAACTAGATGTCCCAGAAACATTTGTTGCATCTTGCTCACAAGATTGTTTTATGTATGCTGATTGTAACTAAGCTGTGTGATAAAAAGAACTACACGGATGGAGTCGTTTGAGCACGGGTGAAGGAGGAAGTTCTGTCACTCCGTCAGGCTCCCCTTACAAGTAAAAATACAATCTTGTGCACTGTGTGTTTTGTTGATCACTGGGGTTGTCTTGAGTGAACTGTGTTCCAGCTGGGTTAACTTTTAGACCCAACACAAGCTTTTATCATTTTTGCTACTGATCCATTTTAATCTGATACAATATGTGTTTTTACCTTTCAGGGGTCTCCTGTTATATCATCATTTTTAAGACACATGAATGATATATTTCTTTTCTAAATACTAATAAACATTGAAACAAAAGCAATCATTTACAATAAAAGCATAAGACTTAACCTCTAAAATGAAAATCATTTCTTGTTCATTCAGAGGCTGAGAAATGAAAGGTTTCAGTGGTCAGTTTTGAGTTTTCAAGGTTTTAGATGTTTTGTTCCCATAAAGTCTCAGATCTGAATAGGTTGGCACTTACAAATGAATGCAAAACAGAGGAGTACCTTAGGCTGGTTGCAGAGGTATCTGCAGAGTTCACCGATATACTGGAATATAGTTACATCGTGTTTTCTGCAGTCAGTCCAGAACTGGGAGGCTGAGAACTTCTTCTTCAAGACGCAGGTGGCACCTGCCACAGAACAGATAAAGACATTATCCACAGATGTAGCAGACTTTTATAAGATATCACATATCTCTACCCCATGAATATCCGCTGCATGAATAGAAACATGGACCTTTGGTGGAATATTTCGAATAAAAACAACCAAAGCTGGCAAGAGGGCAGAAATACCTGAAGCTGAGCAACACACAGAGATATCTAGCTCGCTGCCATGTTTCCATGTACCGTAGTACCCTGGTTACTGGCTCAACCTGGATCTGCTACCTTATTATGCAAGGAATGGAATCATCAGGTCGGGTTGGTAAACAAGCCAAAATGATTGGATTTGTTCTACATTTAGGCTCAATAAAGCCAACACTTTTAATAGATAATGATAGGAATGAATCTGTACACACTTTATATTCTCCCAAGTCTCAGAAGTCTCTCATCACTCATGACTTTAGCAAATCAACGTACAATTGCACCACTCTTAATTCTTTTTGTGCTGACTGAGTGCAGAATATAACGTAGGTGCTAAAAAAAAGATCCTAAACACTGAGTTCTAAGAGCTAGAAAAGTTGATAAGTTTTTAAAAAATAGCCTCAGTTCCTGTTGTGCTTAAGTTAAACAGTTAGAAAAAAGAAAAGGTTCCTGTGCCAACAAAGTTGCAAAAACAGCTATTTGATGTTAGCTTCAGTTTAGTTGTGTGTGGATGGCAGAGAAAGCATTATTTCTTTAATCCTTTGATAAATTACAGCAACCAGGTTCTCCTTTACACGGCAGTTAAGAAAACAGCTTCTTGAAGAATGCCGACTTTAATCCAGTTACATAACTGGGGTAGCAAACACTTGTACTGCTTCATTCAGAGTACTTATGATCATCGAATTGAATGGGTCAGACTTGTTGAAGTAGTTTGAATATGGCATACATTTTACATTCAGTGGCATTATCCATTTTTCATACTCAGGCTTCAGGGGGGATGGAGCCTATCCCAGCTGTCATTGGGCGAAAGGACCTGGAGTCACCAATCAACCTAACATGAATGTTTTTTTGTGCGGTGGGAGAAAGCCAGAGTTCCCGGAGAGAACCCATGCATACATGGGGAGAACATGCAAACAAACATGAGCTTCTGCTCTCCTGTGGGAGGAGAATTTACCCAAGTGACTGTGATAGACTGATTTTAGTTGAGTGTGAAAAGCAACAACACAGATCAGAGGGCCCTATCTAACTGATATTAAAGTTGCTGCACTCAGTTGTTCAGATGCAAAGTGCCAGAATTAGCTGAATTAAAAAAGAAAATGGAAAGGCCCTAAGTAAATTCAAATTATTATCATCTCATGGTCATGTGACCCTTCGTATGGACCAGTTCTTGGAGGTGAATTTGTGACAGCCTTTTCCTTTCCCACAAGTGATGAAGGTTTTTTCATGAAGACCCACTATGACTGTGTCAGAACTGCTATCCAAATGTAATGAGTCAAGGCTAAAAGAGTGAACAGTTTAATAAGTTAAATCTCTTTAGGTCATTGGCCTGACCAATGTATGTTTGCCCCGTTAGTTGGGTTGTTTGTGTCCTCGGATGGAGGACATTGAACTATCAACTTTGGTAACACTTGGAACAGATTCACAACCTTTGCTGCCTTTTTTATAGCAATTCTATGACATTAACAATACATTTGCATACTATCTATTACCAAAACACTTTTTGGAATCAGTTCTTACCCTAACAAAATGATCTCTGAACCCAAATGTAAAAGGTTCTCATAATGGCAACATTGACCTGATCAAGGTATGTTTGCCCCGTTAGTTGGGTTGTTTGTGTCCTCGGATGGAGGACATTGAACTATCAAGTTTGGTAACACTTGGAACAGATTCACAACCTTTGCTGCCTTTTTTATAACAATTATATGACAGTAACAATAAATTTGCATACTATCTATTACTAAAACACTTTTTTGGAATCAGTTCTTACCCTAATAAAATTATATCTGAACTTTTTATTTTGTCACGTTCATGTTCTTGTCCCACAGTTTAAGTTTTTTTTTATCCGGTTCAGCCACGCCTTTTGTTTTGTCCTAAATTAAAAATAAAACCAAGTTTGCTTTTTACACCTCTGAGTCCGCATCCGTGTCCTACCAACCCATCCAGCCTGACAATGGCAACATTGGCCTGATCAAGGTATGCTTGCAGTGTGTTGGGACATTGGTCATAAGCAGTGAAGAACATTGAACTGTCAACTTTGTGGCAGTTGGAACAGATGCCCAAACTAGTGGGTCAATTACAAGATAACTGATTAAAAGGATTACATTTCCACAAATATTTTTCCACAGCTCCAAAAGAAAGAGCAGAATGGGGTTGAAACTGAGGCTGTTCGCAGGCTGCAAAACATAATCCAAACAATAACCAGAATACAATACAATACAGGGACAATAGGTCAAATTAGCAGCTTCCAGTGGTGCCAACTATCAATCATGGGCCCCAATACCAGATGATTCAGCATGCTGCAGGTCTAGTCTAAAGGCTAAATGTGACGCATGTACACAAGGTTAAGCACAGTTCAACATGTACAACTGGCAGGACTTTGGCCTTACCAAGGCAAGCTTGCACAGTTTGTTGGGAAGTTGCTTTCTACCAAGAACATGTGATTTTAGCAATACTTGAAAGAAATGCACAAACCTTGCTGCTTAAAGCTTGCTGCCTTTCCTAATGACGGCAGTAATACCACATTTAGGACTATCTGCTGCTCCAACAGTATTTGGCTGTCTGAACTCAAATGTAAGAGTTCTGAATCTTTCAATCATGGGAGAACTCTGCAACAATACTTAAATTCTTCATAAAAATCTCCACTGCCCACTTCCTGCTGTGAAGCCTCTAATTAAGCTGCTTGTTGAAGTGAAACAGCAGGTCACATAGTTTGGCAGTTCCACCGTGGTCTCTGTCTGCAGTTCCTGAAATATTTCACTGTATCTGACATGGCACTGAGATCATAAGAACCAGCTGCTTTCTGGGCTATCTTCATACATTACAAAGTCTCCGTGACTATGACCTCTGGGAGATCTAGGACCTTATTGAATGATCTACTCTAAAAAAGTCCATGTTTTATTTTACACTTGTCAAAGAGCAAAGGAGCAGATGACATGACCTTCTGACAAATGACCACTGAATGTTTCAGTCAATTCCAATAAAATGACAGAGCACCCAATAACAAGAGTATCAGCTCTGTAATGGATAACCATGTGTACATAAAAACTGATTCAATTAAGCTTACCGTAGTTGATGTCTGTCAGTTTTCAAGACAAAATATGTAATTATCAGAAGCATCTAAAGATTTCTTTAAATGTGCTCGGTAGACACCCTGAGCTGAGTTGAACTTTTCTTAACCAAATAACCCACATTTCCACGAAATATGACAGATTCATAAATTCTTTTTTTTTCTGATAATATCCCCTGGGACTTCTGCATCAGCTTTAAAAAGTCTTCATTCCAGCAGCTGTATGCCATGATGATTAGTGTTATAGAAGCAGCACTGTTTTGAACACCTCAACAGTTACTGGATGGATTGCCTTCAGTGAAGTATCTCTAAATGATCATGGAAGCTCTCGTGTGACGTTTCTGCTTCAGACTTTACATCAGGGTTTGAAGGGCTTCCGACTAATAAATTGACTTGATAAATGTTGCACAGAGGCAGAGATATTACTGTTCCCCTGAGGATGAGCTGTCATGCAGAGACAATTCTTGGATTTTTCCTTCAACGCCATCTTTGGAAACTAAAATATTATTTCTAAGACTCCATCTAATTTGTTTAAAAGTCAGTCTTTAAGAATTAACAGTCAAATGTTTTTAGAAATTCAAGGAAAATTCAAATCTGTAATACAAATTCAAGTGGGAAAAACACAACATCCATGAAAAGTGGGTTTTATGTGTCTTGTCTTGTCAATGTCTTATGTTTGCTGCCACACAAGAGAAAGTAAAGACTTCTGAAATGCTGCTAAAGGCTGCATTATACTGCAGCTCAGGGCGTTATATAAATAAAAAGAAGAGCCACATCCTATAGCCTCAATGTCACTTCATTGGATAATTGTTTGGTAAATCTTATGTTCCATCCATCCATTCATCCATTTTCAATACCCACTTCATCCAACTCAGGGTCATGGGGGGCTGGAGCCTATCCCAGCGCTCAATGGACCAGAGGCAGGGTACACCTGGACAGGTGGCCAGTGTAACTCTTATGTTACAGGACAACATTAACGCTTACAACTGAGTGAATGCAGATATATTTCTAGGCCTACCAAGTTCTATGGTTCCTCCTATACCAATCAGGGATGCTGCACTGTGGTAGAGTGGCAGAGGGATGTAAATCACATCAGCTTCACTTGCCCCAAATGCCCAAAAACCTGCAGATGCCTTCAGGCTCTGGAGGTGGGTGATCACTGCAGCCTTAGGGAGCCCTAAGGAAAGAAAAAAAACAGCTTTGTATTAACATTACACTGCAAAAACAAACATTTCACAAGTTTGTGATGAACCAAGCTGGCTATGAGCTCTACACTTTATCCATGTATTTCAGGCCTGATGTACAGCTCAAGAGGTTAGTGTGCTTCACAGCATCTTCTAATTCAGTGTTCAGACATGCCTGGCACAGCAGGAGATTTTGTGCTGAAAATGAGCTCTCACACCTCAAAATCAGAGGGACAAGGTGAGATGGATCCTCTGTCTGAGGTGACAGTGTAGAGATAGAGTGCAGGCATAGAGGGAAGTACAGGGTCAGTGCTAGGATAGGACATGCTCTCTGAAGAGCTGGGTCTGCAAGAGTTTCTTGAAGATATTCAGGGACGCCCCTGTTCTGGTAGCACTTGGTAGGTCATTCCACCATCTTGGAACGACACATGAACAGAGTCTGGATTGTCTTCAGCGTGGTGTAGGCACTGCTAGACGACAATCCT
Organism: Odontesthes bonariensis; assembly: GCF_027942865.1. Lineage (NCBI taxonomy): Eukaryota > Metazoa > Chordata > Actinopteri > Atheriniformes > Atherinopsidae > Odontesthes > Odontesthes bonariensis. Next base: position 32,055,394 of record NC_134527.1, read on the forward strand.
GTGACGACCGGAGTGATCGAGTTGTGACATAAGCCTTTGCAAGAGCATTCAAGTAGATGAGAGCCGTTCCATTAAGGACTCTGTAGGCTAACATCAGTGACTTGAATTTGATGCAGGCGGCTAAGGGTAGCCAGTGGAGCTCAATGAACAGAGGGGTGATGTGTGCTCTTTTAGGCTGACCGAAGACCAGACGCACCGCCGCGTTCTGGACCATCTGCAGAGGTTTCACAGCACAGGCTGGGAGACCAGTTAGGAGACCAGTTAGGAGACCAGTTAGGAAAGCGTTGCAGTAGTCAAGGCGGGAGATGACCATAGCCTGCACCAGGAGCTGGGTGGCATGTTGGGTTAGGTACGGCCTGATCTTTGTGATCTTTAGCAATGCGAAGCGGCATGATCGAGCAACGGAGGCAACATGATCTTTAAAGGTTAGTTGGTCATCAATCATGACACCCAAGTTTCTAGCTACCTTTGATGGAGCAAGAGATAGGGATTCAGTTTGGATGTAGATGCTGTGGTGTATGGTTGGTTTGGCTGGGAAGACGAGCAGTTCAGTTTTAGAGAGGTTCAGTTGGAGGTGATGGGCTTTCATCCATTTTGATATGTCAGAGAGACGGTCTGAGATTTGTGCTGAGACCGTGTGAGAACATGTCATTTTCAGTGCATGTGTAAGAAAAGCTTCAGAAACATGTCGTGTCTTTCCTCACACTCAATCCATTCGGAATGACAGACATTTATTTACATTATATTACAATGTTATAATCATGAAGGCAATAGATTATTTATGCATTCTGCTCATTTACATCCATCAGGTCAATGATTAAAACTATATTGACTTTATTTTAGTTTAAGCGTCATTAAAATAACACTATTTATTTGTAAATGCTGCCGTGGCAAAGAAATTAGCAAAGAAATCCATTTTCTATACCCGCTTAATCCAACTCAGGGTCGCGGGGGGGCTGGAGCCTATCACAGCTGTCATTGGACACCCTGGACAGGTCGCCAGTCCATCGAAGGGCCACATAGAGACAAACGAGACAAACAACATTCCACGCTAGGGTCAGTTTAGAGTCTCCATTTAACCTAACATGCATGTTTTTCTGTGGTGGAAGGAGGCCGGAGTACCCCGAGAGAACCCACGCATACACGGGGAGAACATGCAGACTCCACACAGAAAGGCCCCAGCCGGGAGTTGAACCTGGAACCTTCTGCTGTGAGGCGACGGTGCTAACCACCACATAGGCCATACACACAGCAACACTGCCATATCATTCATGTCCAGTATTGACTTGTAAAATATATAATCATAAAAATCAGACGAGCTGAAAAGAAGAGAAATGCTTGCCTCTACATTTGTTTTGCAGTTAAGAACATTTAAGAAGCTTCTCAGGTTGAAATGATCAAAGTAACAGTTGTTGATAGGAGTCTCCATTCAGCCACACTGTTTATGAAGGATGAGAGTCCAAAGTGTGTAGAATCAAGTCGCTGAAATATATAATGAAATACAACTATTGCTCTATACTTGAGCTTTAATGTGTCGTGGAAATGCGGTGCAGATGTGGAGCTGAGAGGACCTGAATGCAGATAACTTGATTTATTCAAAAAATGTAAGCAAAAGGTGCGGCAACCTGACACTAATAATGAAAAAGAACCTGACATGAACGGTGCCGGCAACAATGACAAACCTGACTTAACAACATGGGTGACGGCAAGGATCTGAAAAATGGCATGAATAAACCAGGAGACTGAATACTGTGGAGGGGGATAGGTGAGTGGGTGCAAGTTCGAAGAGTCATAGCATCAGGTTTTGGAAAAAGAAAAACCTTGAGATAATGACCAAGGTGTGGTTAAGAAAATGTTGCTATTCAAAAGCTTTTCTTTCTTGTTCTTGAACTCCATCACTTCTTTCTCTGTCATTTGATGTATAGTTTAATAAACTGTAAAAGAGTTCTTTGGTTAATTGAATATTGGTCCTGTGTTAGCAGAAGTGTGTGTTTGTTTGTCTTCACCTGCTTTTTTTTCCTTTTGTTAAAAGCTAAGATGAAAGAAGAAGACAAAATACATCCTTCTGTTCCTTCCTACATTCATACAACCTTTTGCCAAGGGCTCATTGAGGGGTGTGCAACATTACATTACACAGTTCAATGAAACCATTCCCATTCCTAATCAGTGAGGATCATTTGTTGGGTGAAATATAAAATGAAATACAGTAATTGTTCAAGCTGTACTATACTGTCAATGTTTTAAATGCATTTGGCATCCATAGCATAGAGGGGAAAGTTTTACAAATGAACAGCATACAAAAGGTTAACATCCAAGATGCATTTACCCGTTGAAAACTTACCTAACCACTGCTTATCTCTATCCTTAAAAACAAAGATTTCCTTTTATGTTTGTTAATTCAGTGTAGTTACTCTGAAAGGTTATCTTTATCTGGGGATACCCGGATCATAATGCCCATGAAGGCCCACTGCACACTGATGGTGTGGATGAGGAAACTCTGTATTTTTATCCTGCAGTTTTGGGCTTTAACTCATGACCTTCTGCTCTCTAATCACTCGGCCTTCACTTGGATGTAAAGTTGCCATAATATGGTGACTATGGGACATAAAAACATGGACACTGTAAACTGCAAGGACAACATGGGCAGTGTGAGGAGGGGTTTTGTGTAAAACCACGATATATTTGCATTAGCGGTGCTCCCCGCTGACACAAGGACGGACTCACCGGTTGTTCCAGAGGTGAAGATGTAGAGGGTGGGGGTCTTCAGGGAGGAAGCGGATCGCAGCACTGCCGGCACAGGCAGCTGAGATGCAGCATCAAGCTTGTCCAACAGAGTATGCACCTGCGTGTGCCGACTCTGGCCCTTCATGGTCCACACTTCTATGTTGTCCTCCAAAAGGCTGCTTAGAATGCCATCCAGACATTCCACTAAATCTGGGAGATGGGAACAGCCGAGGTGAGTTTCAGTAAAACAAATACTTTCATTAGAAGTCTTCGCTTTAGTTCCCTTTCTTTGCAACTGCTTACTGCTCCCTCTTATCATGACATTTCAATTGTAATACTGTACGTGTTATGAGGAAACATATTTGCAAACTACTGGTGCAAAGCAAAGAAGACTGAACTGATGAAAATGATGCTTATTATTTATGTCAAGAGACAGTTTGTTCCTGCAACGCAACAAGTCTCACTCAGTCCAGATGGGTAAGCACTAAGACATACCAAAGGTGTAAACGTTTTTCAATCTCTTTTGAATCTCTGATTCTCAGTTTTTCCCACGCAAAGTGGAAATCCCAGAAACCTCTTGTGTTTGTTGTTGTGTATCGTCCACCTGGCCCTTATTCTGAGTTTCTGTCTGAATTCTCAGAGTTTTTATCCCAGTTAGTGCTGAGTACAGATAAAGTCATTGTAGTGGGTGACTTTAATATTCATGTAGATGTTGAAAATGATAGCCTGAATATGAACTTTAATTCTATATTAGACTCTATTGGATTTTCTCAGAGTGTTCACAGACCGACTCACTGCCTTAATCACACCCTTGATCTTGTGCTGACTTGTGGCATTGAGAGTGAACAGTTAACAGTGTTCCCTCATAACTCTGTCTTATCTGATCATTTTCTGATAACCTTTGAGTTTACATTACTGGACTTTACAGTTTCTGAGAAGAAGTTTACATATAGAAGGTGTCTTTCAGAGGATGCTGTAATCAGGTAAAGCACTTTGAGTGATTTACTCGACCAGAAAAGCACTATATAAGTACAGTTGATCCATCTTGTCTGTAAGATGACAGATAGCTGTCAAGATTGCTCTGAGACACTAAACCTTGTTAAATCTCAAGACCTGAAGAGCTTAGTCTTGGTCAATTAAAAAGCAACATTGAAGAAGAGGGGACTACTTGGTTGATTGGTTCTCCTGATGTTGCCTGGATTGACTGTTTCCATAGGTGGAGCTGGTTTTTGTACTACTATTCTATTCTATCCTGGAAGGTTAGTTTGTTCATGTGTGCCACCAGCCATGCTTCTTTTTACTTGTTTTTTTGTTGTTGTTGTTGGTGTTGGTGTATCTTAAATAAAAACTGCAAAAAGAGACGAGAACAAAATGGTTAGATTAGACTTTTCCAAAAGGAAAGAAAATAAGCAAAACATAGAAATATCCTAATAAACAAAGAAACTGAGAAGGTGCTCATTACTGGAAGTATAAAACTCTTTGTACAAAACGTATGGAGACAGCCTTTTATGGGTCTGTATATAGCATCCAGTGGCACTGGGTCACCAGCATTTATGATAGAAGACTGAAGCAGCTGGATGAATTCTGAATACAGATTCAGCAAAATACAGTAAAGTTGATTCATAATACTGATGGACAGTGATCCAAAAAAAACTCTGATAAAGTCCATCCGTTCATTTTCACGACTCACTTCATTCTATCCAAGGTGGCAGAGGACTGGTGCCTATCCCTTTGGCCAATCGGCAGGAAGCAGGGTACACAAATCTGAATAATCTGTAAGTACTCCGTCTCTTTTTAAAGCCTCATTAGCAAGGTCTTCCATTCCTTTCATGCACCACCATGACACACAGGTGCAGCTTTTCATAACACCCACAATTAGATTAGAGTATATTAGAAAGATGAATGTAAACATATAGAATTGGGAAGAAAGAAAAATCCCTATCATACTAACCAAGCCCTGTGGAACTGTTGAAGTGTGTGCATGGTCTGAAGAATGCATGAGGGCTACACATCTCTCCACACATTCTTTGTGTAGGAAAAGGTGAATGCATGGTTTTTGTGTGTACACATCATTTATACATCTGGCCCCAAGAGCCACAGCTTGCAAAATATTCGAAATAAAGTAGCAGAAAACTGTATTGTGGCCACGTGTCATTTTTCAAATAACACTTGAGCCCCTGAAAATAGGGTACTGTGTATAGAAATGGCTGCAGTCCACAGATGGTTAATGCAATATGGTGGTTAATGGTTAGCACCAAATGAAGTAAAAAAGTTAAAAAAGTAAAAAAACACCTGTCCCTTGGTGGTTTTCAGCTGGTGTTTGTGTTAACGGGAACTTTTACTCTTCTGTAACCCTGTGAGGACTTTGTTGGTTGCTCAGACGTTTCCAGCAGAATTCTCGCTGCCTTTTCTGTCACCGCCTGAAGTTGCGATGGCTGGTGCAACAGCAAGCAATCAAAATGTTTCTAAATTATTCAAATATTTTGCTCAGCAGAACCTTCTGTAATAAAAACAACAATATATCATTAATAAAAAAATCGAATATAATAATACTGAGAAAACAAATTGTTGCATACTGGAGCTACCCAATGGCGCTGACCTCAGTATCGTGGGGTGCTATCGTCCACCGTCAGCAGTTTGCGAGGCTGCAACTGCGCTTATGGACCACTTAAATAAATTATCCGACAAAGAGTTTATTTTGATGGGTGATCTAAATTGGGACTGCCTGCCCTGCATGCCGGGGAAGCTGCAGGAAATATGCAATGTCTTGCAACTGTCGCAATTGATAAACTCTCCAATTCGTTTAAATCCAAAGCATATGGAAAAATCCACTTTTATTGATGTTATTCTTACAAACTGTGCTTTTAAATATTGTGCAACTGGAGTGTTTTGCAATGATATTAGTGATCACTGTGCTATTGCTTGTGTCAGAAAATGTAAAACTGTGAAACCCAAACCACGCTTCATTTATAAGAGAAACTATAAGCACTTTAATGAGCAAGCCTTTTTGCATGATCTTTATGACGGTGACCTGCACCGTATCGGTGAAATGGTTGATGTTGAATTAGCCTGGGAATATTTTAAAACTGTTTTTATTCAATTAATTGATAAGCACGCCCCCATGAGGAGATATCGGGTCAGTGGCAAAGATAATCCATGGTTTGATGATAACCTGGCAAATCATATCAGGCTGAGGGATAAGGCTTGGTCTCTGGCCAAGCGACAAGGCGATCCTGTATCCTGGAATAATTATAGGGCACTGCGTAATAAGTGTACAAAGTTAGTTAAGGCTGCCAAAAGTAACCATTATTTGCAATTGATAAACGAAAACCTAAATGACCCCTGTACATTTTGGAAGCTTGTTAAGTCCACTGAGGGGACTGTGGAAATACCTACGCTGCCTAAAGTGTTAAAAACATCTCAAGGTGAGGTAAAAGGGAAAGATAATATCATTAATGCGTTTAATGATCATTTTAATATGGCTGCAGAAAAAGTTACATCTCACCTTCCAGTGTCAGAAAACCTTACATTGCCTCAAAGTGTGATGTCATCCAGCTGTTTCAATTTTGCTATTATTACACCCTTCCAAGTGTATCAAGCTTTGTCTAAATTAGACATTAGAAAATCTACTGGTGTAGATAAAATTGAGCCCCTGTTTTTGAAGGCAGCAGCAAGTGTGATTGCCAGTCCTATAGCCTCAATATTTAATCTTAGCCTCTCCAGTGGGGAAATCCCTAGGTCATGGGAGTCAGCCATGGTTCTCCCACTGCTGAAAGGCGGTGATCCCTCAATGCCAGACAACTATCGCCCCATTTCCAGATTATCAGTAACTGCTAAAATATTTGAGTCTTTAGTGAGTGAGCAGGTTAAACATTACTTGTCTGATAATGGAATTTTAACATCTACACAATCAGGATTCAGACAACATCATAGCACGATCACTGCCACTACTTTAGTTGCCAATGACATCATCTCTGCCCTGGATAACAAGAAGTCCTGTGCTGCTCTTTTTGTTGACCTTTCTAAGGCTTTTGACTGTGTGAACCATGATCTTCTTTTGCAACGTCTTCAACATATTGGTTTTAGTGACATAACACTGAAGTGGTTTTTAAACTATTTATCTGGGAGAACCCAATGTGTAGCTGTTGACAGCAGTAATTCAGACCTAGTGGAGGTCAAAATGGGTGTGCCTCAAGGGTCGATTTTGGGGCCTATTTTGTTCACCATTTATATAAATAACCTTTGTGTCGGTCTTGATTCAGCAAGGGTGCATCTCTATGCCGACGACACTGTTTTATATACATCTGCCCCCTCTGTAAAGACAGCAGTTGATAATCTTCAATCTGCTTTTAGCATTTTGCAGGCGTCTTTGCTTAGTCTGCGACTGGCTCTAAATGAAAAGAAAACAAAGTACATGGTTTTCACGCGTACCCGCTCATCATTACCTAATGTTGAAGTGTCCACTACAAATGGGACCTTGTTAGAAAGGGTTAAAACATATAAGTATTTAGGGATTTGGCTTGATGAGAAGTTAAATTATGAAACACATATTGCCCATCTTCTTAAAAAGCTTAGACCAAAATTGAGTTTTTATTTCCGCTTGAAAAAGTGCTTTCCTATTGCTGCCAGATTAAGATTGGTACAGAGTACATTTTTACCCATCCTAGACTATGGTGACATATTGTATATGCATGCCTCCACCTCTCTTTTAAAAAAGCTGGATGTAGTTTACCATGCAGCGCTGCGTTTCATCACTAATGCAAACATGAGAACACATCACTGCACACTATATGAAATGGTATCATGGACTTCACTACCACTCAGGAGAAAAATCCATTCACTCATTTTTATTGCGAAGGCATTGGTTGGTAAACTCCCATCATACATCAACTGTCTGTTGTCACGCCAAACCAGTTCCTATGGCACTAGGTCAGGAAATAAAATAATGTTAAATATTCCTACTGTACGTACTGTACTAGGCAAGACTTCTTTTAGTTCATATGCCCCATATGCTTGGAATAACCTCCAAAACATCTTAAACTTGGAATCTGTCCCCTCTATAGATGCTTTTAAAAATCTTTTAAATACAACTTTGGTAGAGGAGTGTCAAGTTTTTAGGTTAATCAGTTTTACTGTTTGTTTTTTATGTCATTCTGTGTCTTTTGTGGTCCCCTGTATTCCTATCTGTTGTGTGTTTGCTTTTCTTTTCACTTTTTCCTTTTTTTTTTGTGCTTGCCTGTCTGGCTTACTAGCCTTTGTCTAATGTTTGTTTGTCTTTATGTCTTATGCATGTGCATATGCCGTCTTGGCCAGGACTCCCTGGGAGAAGAGGTTTCACACCTCAATGGCAAGGCAAGGCAAGGCAATTTTATTTATAGAGCACAATTCATAAACAGGGCAATTCAAAGTGCTTTACAGCTACATAAAATCACAAGAAGGCAATAAAACCATTAAAAAGGAATAAAAAAAAAAGAAAAGAAAGAAATTGAAAAAGAAAGAAATTTAAAACCCATTAAAATAATCATTAATTAATTAAAAAGTGAAGAGTGCAGATAAAATACTTTCAGGTGTCATATGCACAGCTAAATAGAACTGTTTTCAGCCTGGATTTAAACATTGTCAGAGTTGAGGCCTGTCTCACATCTTCTGGGAGACTGTTCCAGATTTTAGGGGCATAAAACTGAAACGCAGCCTCACCTTGTTTAGTCCTGACTCTGGGCACCAGCAGGAGACCCCTCCCTGAGGTTCTCAGAGCCCGAGTTGGTTCATATGGCTCTAACATGTCAGAGATGTACTTTGGCGCTTGACCATGAAGAGACTTGTACACAAGCAGAGCTGTTTTAAAGTCTATTCTCTGAGCGACAGGAAGCCAGTGCAGAGACCTGAGCACTGGACTAATATGGTGGTATTTCCTGGTTCTAGTCAGGACTCGAGCAGCAGCGTTCTGGATGTACTGCAGCTGTCTTATAGCCCGTTTAGAGAGCCCAGTGAGCAGGCCGTTACAGTAGTCTAACCTGCTGGAGACAAACGCATGGATCAGTCTCTCTAAGTCTGGTTTAGACACTATTCCTTTGATTCTGGCAATGTTTTTTAGATGGTAAAAAGCTGCTGATGTTACAGATTTAATGTGGCTGTTAAAGTTCAGGTCTGAGTCCAATATTACCCCGAGATTTCTAACTTGATAGTTAGGTTTTAGAGAGAGAGTCTCAAGGTGACTGATAACACTTTCTCTTTGTTTCTGTGGGCCACAGACAATGATTTCAGTTTTGTCTGAGTTTAGCTGGAGGAAATTGTTTTGCATCCACACACTGATCTGTTTGATGCAGCGACACAGTGTATCTACAGGCCCGTGTTCTCCTGCCGTCAGTGACACGTAGATCTGAGTGTCATCTGCATAATTGTGGTAGGACACATTATAGCTGCGTATTAGCTGGCCTAGTGGAAGCATGTACAGATTGAACAATACGGGTCCCAGGATTGACCCCTGGGGAACCCCACAGGTCATAGCCATTTGTTCCGAGACACAATTATCAATTTCAACAAAATATTTCCTGTCCTCCAGATAGATAGGACTTGAACCAGTTTAAAGCACGACCAGAGATTCCCACCCAGTCTTCTAACCTCTGTAATAAGATCGCATGGTCAACTGTGTCAAAGGCAGCACTCAGGTCCAGCAGAACTAAGACTGTGACTCTACTTGCATCTGTGTTCAGGCGGATGTCATTTGTCACCTTGATCAGAGCTGTCTCAGTGCTGTGGTGGGGCGTAAAGCCTGATTGGAAAGTATCAAAAGCATTGTTAGACAGGAGAAAGTCACTAAGCTGTTGGTATACAACTTTTTCTAGGACTTTGCCTAAGAATGGCAGGTTTGATATGGGCCGGTAGTTGTTCAGTACTGTGGCATCAAGATTGCTCTTCTTTAGAAGAGGCTTAATGACAGCAGTTTTTAAGGCCTTTGGAAATGTTCCAGTCTGGAGTGAGATGTTGACTAGATGAGCAAGTTGTGGTAACAAACTGCTCAGCACAGACTTTGGGAATCTAGTGGGCAACTCATCAAGGCAGCACGTTGATGAACTCAGACTGCAGATGGTCTCTTTGACTGTTTTGTCAGTAACAGGTGTGAAATGTGTCAGCTCTAGGTGTCCAGCTGGCTGCAGAGTAGTTATTTGTGTTGTGGAAATTATTGCATTTTTAATGCCTTGAACTTTGTCATTAAAGAATATTGCAAACTCATTACACTTGGATGTAGAAATGAGTTCTAAAGGCAGTGAAACTGGAGGGTTTGTTAATCTGTTTACTGTAGCAAACAGGACACGAGAGTTGTTACTGCAGTTTTTGATGATTTCAGAAAAATAACTCTCCCTTGTTCTACGCAAAGTCTGGTTGAACACACATAGCTTTTCTTTGTAAGTCTCATAATGAACCTGGAGCTTTGACTTGCGCCATTTCCGTTCGGCTCTCCGGCACTCCCTTTTCTGTGCCCTGACCGACTCTTCTTTCCTCCATGGCGCCCTTTGCCTACTTTTAACCATTCTAACCTTGACAGGAGCAATGGTATCCAAAACATTTAAGAGACTTGATGTGTAAGAGTTCAACAGATCATCAACATCAGAACACAGGGTGTTCTCAAACCTAATCATTTCCATAAACTGTGTCCCTGTTCTGTCATTTATGAGTCTTCCCCGAACAACTGCAGACCCAGCTGGTGTTTTGGGTAAAGTAGATAGGTCGAAGAAAACACAGAAATGATCAGATAAAGCAACATCAACGACATTCACGTTTGAAATAACAACCCCCCTTGAAATGAGCACATCTAGAGTGTGCCCTCTGTTGTGGGTGGGCTCAGTCACATGCTGAGTTAGACCAAACATTTCAAGGACAGCAGTGAGCTCTTTAGCTTCCTTGTTATGCGCTACGTCCACATGCACATTCAAGTGCCCTGTTATGACTAAACAGTCAAAAGCAGTGCACACAATTGAAAGTAGTTCAGTAAAATCATCAATAAAACAATTCTGTGGTGGTTTATAAATGGTGATATAAAGTATGGAAGATTGTTTTATCTCCATTTTGAATGACACATACTCAAATGATGAAAAAAACCCAAATGACAACTTGTGGGTGGGTATATTGTCCCTAAACATGGCACAAACACCCCCACCCCTCTGGTTTTCTCGTGTTTCAGACACAAAATTGAAGTGAGGTGGACCAGACTCAATCAGGACTGCATTTGCTGTGTTTTTGTCGAGCCACGTCTCAGTTAAAAACATAAAATCAAGATTGTGAGAGGAAATAAAACTATTAATTAAGAATGATTTGTTACTTAAAGATCTGACATTGAGTACTGCGTGTTTGAGATTAGTTATAGTTGAACTGGACGCTGTGTTCTTGCAAGGGATATGGACAAGATTTCTCTGATTGGACAGTCTGATTGTCCCTCTCTTCACTCCATCCTTGGACCTCTGGTTGAGATGGTGTTTACCAACACAGAGGCCCTTAGTGTCCTAGACAACAGCATTGACGCTGTTGGAAATGACAGCTGTGGGCACCGGTGGTGGGGGCCAAGCTGGGGGGGCTTTGGTCGATGGAGTAGGCTGGGGAGGGAGAGGGGCTCGATGCTTCTTTGAGGATAGAATTCTTGATCTTGCCATGTTTGGCGTGAGAGGAACCATTTTAATCCCTGATTTCACCAAGCTTTCAAGGTGATCAGGAAGTCTCATGGGTGACGGTGGAGAAGAGAACGATGGTGAAACATCTCTGGATGGTGTAGATGCAGCAGGTGGGTCCCAGGCCTGTGGTGAGGCCCGTGGTGAAGGCGATGGTGGAGCTGCTGAATCCTGTGTTCGGGATGCTGGAGGTGCTGCTGTGGCTGCTGTGGCTGAATCCTTTGCTGGGTCCTTGGGTGGCGAGGCAGGAGCTCTTCTCTGGCTCGTCTTCTCTCTCTGCGGCAGCACAGGACCCGGTCCTGGTCCTGGCCCTGGCCCTGGCCCTGGTCCTGGCCCTGGCCCTGGTCCCGGTCCTGGCCCTGGCCCTGGCCCTGGCCCTGGCCCTGGCCCTGGTCCCGGTCCCGGCCCTGGCCCTGGCCCTGGCCCTGGCCCTGGCCCTGGCCCTGGCCCTGGTCCTGGTCCTGGCCCCTTCTGATGCCTCAGAGCGTGGAGAAGATTATCCGTCAGTCGTCTCACTCCACCTCTGTTCAGGTGTGGGCCTTTTCTTTGAAAGAGATCATCTCTTTGCCAGAAAAGATTAAAGTTCTCGATGAAATGAGGTCCTCTGGACTCACAGACTTTGGACAGCCATGTGTTCAACTGAAGCAGCCGGCTGAATTTGTTGATCCTCCTGTCGATGTTTGGGAGAGGTCCACTTATGAATGTTGGTATTGTCACTTTATCAAGACTCTCAAACAGTTTCTCAAAGTCTTTTTTTAAGATTTCAGACTGATTCTCTCTGATGTCCACTGCACCCACGTGCACAATCAGCTGTTTCACCCCTTGGTGTTTTGCCAGTACCTCTGGTAGTAATCTTGTGATGTCAGAGACAGTGGCACTTGGATAGCTGCATGTAACCATTCTGTTTATGTTTATATTAGATATGGCTCCGTCTCCAAGCACAAGAGTATCTTTGACCTTGACACTCGGCACAGTTTCTCTGTCCATCTGCTTCTTTGTACCGTCTCTCTGTCTGTTACACTCAGTCACATTTGGCTCTGACAGTGGTAAAAATCTGTTTGTTAACTTTATTCCGGGTGATGTTACATATTCTCTGTTGATACCAACAGTTTGACGATTCTTCGGCTTTGCACCAAGTCCATCATACGTGCCTTTACAGAGTCTTGGAAAAGACACAGTATCATTTAGCTTTAAGTTGGAGGTAGCAGTTTTTTCACCCTTTCCTTTGGAAGTAAATGTGGACTTCTTACCACTGGATTCCATTGGGAGCGTTTCATGAAGTCCCATTTCAGTTTCTAAGGCAAAAATCCTTACTTGTAGCGCCCAAAATTCTTGTTGATATATCCGACAGCTTTCACAGGGCATGTTGAAAGGATTGTAGTCGCTGGCTCGTCAGATAAGATGTAAAAAGAATAAAAATGATTTTAAAAAGTCTTGGTTCACTTAAAAGAAAAAGAATAAAATTATATCCAAGACTTGTGGAAAGAAGTAAAATGATTTAAAAGCAAATAAAGCGATAAGCAGCAGGAGGAAGCAGAGACACGTCTGCACTCTTCAGAAGCAGGAAACAGTGCAATGGGACCTTCCTGGATAAATAAAGGTCAAATAAATAAATAAAATATTTCATAGTAACACCTTTGTCCATCTCTAATGACAAAATATTCTTCTGTTTGCATGATGATCTGGGCTTTTGAATTAGACCTCTCATCGTGCCTACAGTACAACTACAGCTGCCTTACAGGTAATTCATCATTTATTTGAAACTTCAGTCAACAAAATACACAGAAATCCTTTATCATAAAAGTATCTAGGGGTTTGATTCAGTGGATTATACAGCACTAACGACATGCCGGTGTAGGGCTGTCTGCAGTAATTTATCAATCCCAGAATGGGAAATTATTCATGTCGCATAAATCCAAACCTTCATTGGTCATTCTGAAAAGGTCATTGTGTAAAGTTCTCGCTGTGGACAGCAATGACCGCCTGTAACTCCACTTTACTGCGGTGGGACTGAGGAAGTCTCTGACTGAACAGTGTTTGACCACCATGTTATGTGGAGGTTGTGCAGTGTTGTTCATCATGTTGAGCTGTGTTGTTCATCATGTTGAGCGGTGTTGTTCATTATGTTGAGCTGTGTTGTTCATTATGTTGAGCGGTGTTGTTCATCATGTTGAGCGGTGTTGTTCATCATGTTGAGCGGTGTTGTTCATTATGTTGAGCAGTGTTGTTCATTATGTTGAGCTGTGTTGTTCATTATGTTGAGCGGTGTTGTTCATCATGTTGAGCTGTGTTGTTCATCATGTTGAGCGGTGTTGTTCATCATGTTGAGCTGTGTTGTTCATCATGTTGAGCTGTGTTGTTCATCATGTTGAGCGGTGTTGTTCATCATGTTGAGCTGTGTTGTTCATCATGTTGAGCGGTGTTGTTCATCATGTTGAGCGGTGTTGTTCATTATGTTGAGCGGTGTTGTTCATCATGTTGAGCTGTGTTGTTCATCATGTTGAGCGGTGTTGTTCATCATGTTGAGCGGTGTTGTTCATCATGTTGAGCGGTGTTGTTCATTATGTTGAGCTGTGTTGTTCATCATGTTGAGCGGTGTTGTTCATCATGTTGAGCGGTGTTGTTCATCATGTTGAGCTGTGTTGTTCATTATGTTGAGCGGTGTTGTTCATTATGTTGAGCGGTGTTGTTCATCATGTTGAGCTGTGTTGTTCATTATGTTGAGCGGTGTTGTTCATTATGTTGAGCGGTGTTGTTCATCATGTTGAGCTGTGTTGTTCATCATGTTGAGCGGTGTTGTTCATCATGTTGAGCGGTGTTGTTCATCATGTTGAGCTGTGTTGTTCATCATGTTGAGCGGTGTTGTTCATTATGTTGAGCGGTGTTGTTCATCATGTTGAGCGGTGTTGTTCATCATGTTGAGCGGTGTTGTTCATCATGTTGAGCTGTGTTGTTCATCATGTTGAGCGGTGTTGTTCATCATGTTGAGCGGTGTTGTTCATTATGTTGAGCTGTGTTGTTCATCATGTTGAGCGGTGTTGTTCATCATGTTGAGCGGTGTTGTTCATCATGTTGAGCTGTGTTGTTCATTATGTTGAGCTGTGTTGTTCATTATGTTGAGCGGTGTTGTTCATTATGTTGAGCGGTGTTGTTCATTATGTTGAGCTGTGTTGTTCATCATGTTGAGCGGTGTTGTTCATCATGTTGAGCTGTGTTGTTCATCATGTTGAGCGGTGTTGTTCATCATGTTGAGCGGTGTTGTTCATCATGTTGAGCTGTGTTGTTCATCATGTTGAGCGGTGTTGTTCATCATGTTGAGCGGTGTTGTTCATCATGTTGAGCTGTGTTGTTCATTATGTTGAGCTGTGTTGTTCATCATGTTGAGCGGTGTTGTTCATTATGTTGAGCGGTGTTGTTCATTATGTTGAGCGGTGTTGTTCATTATGTTGAGCGGTGTTGTTCATTATGTTGAGCTGTGTTGTTCATCATGTTGAGCGGTGTTGTTCATCATGTTGAGCGGTGTTGTTCATCATGTTGAGCTATGTTGTTCATTATGTTGAGCGGTGTTGTTCATTATGTTGAGCGGTGTTGTTCATCATGTTGAGCGGTGTTGTTCATTATGTTGAGCGGTGTTGTTCATTATGTTGAGCGGTGTTGTTCACCATGTTGAGCTGTGTTGTTCATCATGTTGAGCGGTGTTGTTCATTATGTTGAGCGGTGTTGTTCATCATGTTGAGCGGTGTTGTTCATCATGTTGAGCGGTGTTGTTCATCATGTTGAGCTATGTTGTTCATTATGTTGAGCGGTGTTGTTCATCATGTTGAGCGGTGTTGTTCATCATGTTGAGCGGTGTTGTTCATCATGTTGAGCTGTGTTGTTCATCATGTTGAGCGGTGTTGTTCATTATGTTGAGCGGTGTTGTTCATTATGTTGAGCGGTGTTGTTCACCATGTTGAGCTGTGTTGTTCATCATGTTGAGCGGTGTTGTTCATCATGTTGAGCGGTGTTGTTCATTATGTTGAGCGGTGTTGTTCATCATGTTGAGCGGTGTTGTTCATCATGTTGAGCTGTGTTGTTCATTATGTTGAGCTGTGTTGTTCATCATGTTGAGCGGTGTTGTTCATTATGTTGAGCGGTGTTGTTCATTATGTTGAGCGGTGTTGTTCATCATGTTGAGCGGTGTTGTTCATCATGTTGAGCAGTGTTGTTCATCATGTTGAGCGGTGTTGTTCATCATGTTGAGCTATGTTGTTCATTATGTTGAGCGGTGTTGTTCATTATGTTGAGCGGTGTTGTTCATCATGTTGAGCGGTGTTGTTCATCATGTTGAGCGGTGTTGTTCATCATGTTGAGCGGTGTTGTTCATCATGTTGAGCTGTGTTGTTCATTATGTTGAGCGGTGTTGTTCATCATGTTGAGCGGTGTTGTTCATCATGTTGAGCTATGTTGTTCATTATGTTGAGCTATGTTGTTCATTATGTTGAGCGGTGTTGTTCATCATGTTGAGCGGTGTTGTTCATCATGTTGAGCTATGTTGTTCATTATGTTGAGCTATGTTGTTCATTATGTTGAGCTGTGTTGTTCATCATGTTGAGCGGTGTTGTTCATTATGTTGAGCGGTGTTGTTCATCATGTTGAGCGGTGTTGTTCATCATGTTGAGCTGTGTTGTTCATCATGTTGAGCGGTGTTGTTCATTATGTTGAGCGGTGTTGTTCATTATGTTGAGCGGTGTTGTTCATCATGTTGAGCGGTGTTGTTCATCATGTTGAGCGGTGTTGTTCATCATGTTGAGCTATGTTGTTCATCATGTTGAGCGGTGTTGTTCATCATGTTGAGCGGTGTTGTTCATCATGTTGAGCGGTGTTGTTCATCATGTTGAGCGGTGTTGTTCATCATGTTGAGCGGTGTTGTTCATTATGTTGAGCGGTGTTGTTCACCATGTTGAGCTGTGTTGTTCATCATGTTGAGCGGTGTTGTTCATCATGTTGAGCGGTGTTGTTCATTATGTTGAGCGGTGTTGTTCATCATGTTGAGCGGTGTTGTTCATCATGTTGAGCGGTGTTGTTCATTATGTTGAGCGGTGTTGTTCATCATGTTGAGCGGTGTTGTTCATCATGTTGAGCTGTGTTGTTCATTATGTTGAGCGGTGTTGTTCATTATGTTGAGCTGTGTTGTTCATTATGTTGAGCGGTGTTGTTCATCATGTTGAGCGGTGTTGTTCATCATGTTGAGCTGTGTTGTTCATCATGTTGAGCTGTGTTGTTCATCATGTTGAGCGGTGTTGTTCATTATGTTGAGCGGTGTTGTTCATCATGTTGAGCAGTGTTGTTCATCATGTTGAGCTGTGTTGTTCATTATGTTGAGCGGTGTTGTTCATCATGTTGAGCGGTGTTGTTCATTATGTTGAGCGGTGTTGTTCATCATGTTGAGCGGTGTTGTTCATTATGTTGAGCGGTGTTGTTCATTATGTTGAGCGGTGTTGTTCATTATGTTGAGCGGTGTTGTTCATTATGTTGAGCTGTGTTGTTCATTATGTTGAGCAGTGTTGTTCATCATGTTGAGCTGTGTTGTTCATTATGTTGAGCGGTGTTGTTCATCATGTTGAGCGGTGTTGTTCATTATGTTGAGCGGTGTTGTTCATCATGTTGAGCGGTGTTGTTCATTATGTTGAGCGGTGTTGTTCATTATGTTGAGCGGTGTTGTTCATTATGTTGAGCGGTGTTGTTCATTATGTTGAGCTGTGTTGTTCATCATGTTGAGCAGTGTTGTTCATCATGTTGAGCTGTGTTGTTCATTATGTTGAGCGGTGTTGTTCATCATGTTGAGCGGTGTTGTTCATTATGTTGAGCGGTGTTGTTCATCATGTTGAGCTGTGTTGTTCATTATGTTGAGCGGTGTTGTTCATTATGTTGAGCGGTGTTGTTCATTATGTTGAGCGGTGTTGTTCATTATGTTGAGCGGTGTTGTTCATCATGTTGAGCGGTGTTGTTCATTATGTTGAGCGGTGTTGTTCATTATGTTGAGCGGTGTTGTTCATCATGTTGAGCGGTGTTGTTCATCATGTTGAGCGGTGTTGTTCATCATGTTGAGCGGTGTTGTTCATCATGTTGAGCATGTTGAGCTGTGTTGTTCATCATGTTGAGCGGTGTTGTTCATCATGTTGAGCGGTGTTGTTCATTATGTTGAGCGGTGTTGTTCATCATGTTGAGCGGTGTTGTTCATCATGTTGAGCGGTGTTGTTCATCATGTTGAGCGGTGTTGTTCATTATGTTGAGCGGTGTTGTTCATTATGTTGAGCGGTGTTGTTCATTATGTTGAGCGGTGTTGTTCATCATGTTGAGCGGTGTTGTTCATCATGTTGAGCGGTGTTGTTCATCATGTTGAGCGGTGTTGTTCATCATGTTGAGCGGTGTTGTTCATCATGTTGAGCATGTTGAGCTGTGTTGTTCATCATGTTGAGCGGTGTTGTTCATCATGTTGAGCGGTGTTGTTCATCATGTTGAGCGGTGTTGTTCATCATGTTGAGCGGTGTTGTTCATTATGTTGAGCTGTGTTGTTCATCATGTTGAGCGGTGTTGTTCATTATGTTGAGCGGTGTTGTTCATTATGTTGAGCTGTGTTGTTCATTATGTTGAGCGGTGTTGTTCATCATGTTGAGCTGTGTTGTTCATCATGTTGAGCTGTGTTGTTCATCATGTTGAGCGGTGTTGTTCATCATGTTGAGCTGTGTTGTTCATCATGTTGAGCGGTGTTGTTCATTATGTTGAGCGGTGTTGTTCATCATGTTGAGCGGTGTTGTTCATTATGTTGAGCGGTGTTGTTCATTATGTTGAGCGGTGTTGTTCATCATGTTGAGCGGTGTTGTTCATCATGTTGAGCTATGTTGTTCATTATGTTGAGCTGTGTTGTTCATTATGTTGAGCGGTGTTGTTCATCATGTTGAGCGGTGTTGTTCATTATGTTGAGCGGTGTTGTTCATTATGTTGAGCGGTGTTGTTCATCATGTTGAGCGGTGTTGTTCATCATGTTGAGCTATGTTGTTCATCATGTTGAGCTGTGTTGTTCATCATGTTGAGCGGTGTTGTTCATTATGTTGAGCGGTGTTGTTCATCATGTTGAGCGGTGTTGTTCATCATGTTGAGCGGTGTTGTTCATTATGTTGAGCTGTGTTGTTCATTATGTTGAGCGGTGTTGTTCATCATGTTGAGCTGTGTTGTTCATCATGTTGAGCGGTGTTGTTCATCATGTTGAGCGGTGTTGTTCATTATGTTGAGCTGTGTTGTTCATTATGTTGAGCGGTGTTGTTCATCATGTTGAGCGGTGTTGTTCATCATGTTGAGCGGTGTTGTTCATCATGTTGAGCGGTGTTGTTCATCATGTTGAGCGGTGTTGTTCATCATGTTGAGCGGTGTTGTTCATTATGTTGAGCGGTGTTGTTCATCATGTTGAGCTGTGTTGTTCATTATGTTGAGCTGTGTTGTTCATTATGTTGAGCGGTGTTGTTCATTATGTTGAGCGGTGTTGTTCATCATGTTGAGCTGTGTTGTTCATTATGTTGAGCGGTGTTGTTCATCATGTTGAGCGGTGTTGTTCATCATGTTGAGCGGTGTTGTTCATCATGTTGAGCGGTGTTGTTCATCATGTTGAGCGGTGTTGTTCATCATGTTGAGCTGTGTTGTTCATTATGTTGAGCTGTGTTGTTCATCATGTTGAGCGGTGTTGTTCATCATGTTGAGCGGTGTTGTTCATCATGTTGAGCGGTGTTGTTCATTATGTTGAGCGGTGTTGTTCACCATGTTGAGCTGTGTTGTTCATCATGTTGAGCGGTGTTGTTCATTATGTTGAGCGGTGTTGTTCACCATGTTGAGCTGTGTTGTTCATCATGTTGAGCGGTGTTGTTCATCATGTTTAGCGGTGTTGTTCATTATGTTGAGCTGTGTTGTTCATCATGTTGAGCTGTGTTGTTCATCATGTTGAGCTGTGTTGTTCATCATGTTGAGCTGTGTTGTTCATCATGTTGAGCGGTGTTGTTCATCATGTTGAGCGGTGTTGTTCATCATGTTGAGCGGTGTTGTTCATCATGTTGAGCGGTGTTGTTCATCATGTTGAGCGGTGTTGTTCATTATGTTGAGCGGTGTTGTTCATTATGTTGAGCGGTGTTGTTCATCATGTTGAGCGGTGTTGTTCATCATGTTGAGCGGTGTTGTTCATTATGTTGAGCGGTGTTGTTCATCATGTTGAGCGGTGTTGTTCATTATGTTGAGCGGTGTTGTTCATCATGTTGAGCTGTGTTGTTCATTATGTTGAGCGGTGTTGTTCATCATGTTGAGCGGTGTTGTTCATCATGTTGAGCTGTGTTGTTCATCATGTTGAGCGGTGTTGTTCACCATGTTGAGCTGTGTTGTTCATCATGTTGAGCGGTGTTGTTCATTATGTTGAGCGGTGTTGTTCATTATGTTGAGCGGTGTTGTTCATTATGTTGAGCTGTGTTGTTCATCATGTTGAGCGGTGTTGTTCATTATGTTGAGCGGTGTTGTTCATCATGTTGAGCGGTGTTGTTCATCATGTTGAGCGGTGTTGTTCATCATGTTGAGCGGTGTTGTTCATCATGTTGAGCGGTGTTGTTCATCATGTTGAGCTGTGTTGTTCATCATGTTGAGCGGTGTTGTTCATTATGTTGAGCGGTGTTGTTCATCATGTTGAGCGGTGTTGTTCATCATGTTGAGCGGTGTTGTTCATCATGTTGAGCGGTGTTGTTCATCATGTTGAGCGGTGTTGTTCATTATGTTGAGCGGTGTTGTTCATCATGTTGAGCTGTGTTGTTCATTATGTTGAGCGGTGTTGTTCATCATGTTGAGCGGTGTTGTTCATTATGTTGAGCGGTGTTGTTCATTATGTTGAGCTGCTTTCACAGCGTTCTTCTTTGCATAATCAGCTGGAGCAGTTCCCAGCACAGACCAGCCTTATTCATCAGCAGATCTCAGTGTGTGAAAGCAAAGTGGAGTTTCCATAAAGTGTTAGCATAAAGGCACTTTATGCTCATAAGACTGTTAGGTTTGTTTGAGTCCAAAACAATGTGTTCTGTAATCTGTCATCTGAATGCATGTATCCTCGCACTGCTTTCATAACTGGGACACTGACTTTAATGAAGTAATGGACCCCTGTGCATGTCAGGGCGGGATGGTCCGCTTGGCCTTCTCTTACACGTGTTCCTGTCTTACCTACAGACCTGTATGGTTCTTAATGCCATGGGAAGCTACTGTCTCCACTCCCAACGTTTCCTTTGAACTGTACCTGTCGTCTCTACTGGGCTGGCGTTTAAAGGTGCTCCTCTCTGCAGCTGCACTTGGCCCTTACTTATCTTGGACAGCTGGTCACACCATCTCCCTTTAGACATATTGTTTGCAGGCACATCTGAATGCAGTTGTTATGACTGAGCAATAATACCATTTATTTCTGACCTTTGATGAAGTCCACAGTTAAAAAGTCTTAATCTATTGGCTTTGATTTCTAATCTCTTTTGGTTTATTCAAAATAAGTTAGCATGTACGTGCACATATTTAGTTTATTCTATAGAGATGCTGCCCATCTTGGCTGAGACTACTTGTAAATCTTATGTGGTTAAAAGAAAAGGAGTGAATAATGTTAACATTTCTGATGAAAATGTGTTTTTACATGACATGACAGCGAGCGTTACGACACACGGTTCCTGCTGTTGGGTGGATCCTTGTCCTGTGGCACCGGGGTTGTAATGAGGACAGTGTCCCGGACCAACATCATGCTTGTTTGGTTGAGCAATGATCTGTCATCCTGTCACATGGCTGCAGCGTGGTGAATCCTATTAACTGCACCAACAGGCTTCTTTCAGTCAAAACTGGCTCAAAGCTGAATATGACTGAACGACATTTGACTTTGCCTCATTATTGTTGAACCAGAAGTTACATATTAAAAATGCTACAAGTTGGTGCTTTTCGCCTTTGTAGATGGGAGAAAGCTTGGAGGTTTTCAGAGTTGACCACATTAATTAAGGAGTCAGCTCATCACTGATTCACAGGTGAGTTAGAAAAGATGTGTTTTTATCGTTCAAAGAGTAAAAAGCTTGCTTTGGTTTTCTAAAGTTTTGAAATGTCTCACAGGTTGGAAGCAATTGAAGAACACTTCAAATTAAATGTTTTTGGCTAAAACAACGAGCACATGAATAAGTCAGCCGCCCAAACAAAGAAAAACTAGTTCAATCACTTTTGGTAGTGATTGATAAAAATGACAGACACTTGTTGGTTCTGGTTTCCTCAGTGCAACAGTTTCTGACTTTTCTGCCTTTTACTTTTTAATTACACGACAAAAAGGAATTATACCTAATAAGGTATTTTTTAAAAAGGGATCCGTTTCTGGAAAGGCTTTCTTTCTTTCTTTCTTCCTTACATTTCATTTAAGCAAGTCATTGCTAATTACTCATAATATGAAGAAAGCTCTTCTTACTGATCACACTGCCTCACAGAGCAGTATAGTCTCCCCAATACATTCCTGCCTGCATCTGTGGAGAATTCATGTGTCAATAAAATAAGTCCAATGAAAAATAAGTAATCAAATAATAAAGTATAAATACAAATGTAAACAGGAAATACTAATCTTCCATTTATCAAAAATTGAGCTGGAACTGGAAGGATATTCCTACGTGTTAAGATGCATCTCCAGACTCTTCTGAGGGAGACACGGCTAACAGGTCAGGATGAGCAATGATCCATCTACTCCGCAGGCTTCAGTCCCAGTGGAGGTGTCCACAGGACCAACACGTGCACTTTCTGTCTGTTCATGGGTTGGGGAACGTAACTATGAATATAAACTCACGTCAGAAGCAGAAGAACAATGAAGCGGAACATGTGCTTCAGTGAAGGAGCATCATTTATCTGAAAGCTGTGAAATAAGCAGCCACTTCCTGTTTGTTCATCAGTTAAAGTGGGAAACTTTATGACATCTTCATAAGTTTAGTTTTGTATCCATGAAACTTTGAAGCAAACACACGTAACTGCAGCTGTTTGATAAAACAGAAGTCTGTTTCACATTCTGGACCCCACTGCCCTCCGTTAAGCTTCCACACATGAAATCCCAATTCCCAAAAAGCTGGGGCATCCCCTCCAGCTCTTACTTTCCCATCTTTTATTGACCTGTCAATGACCTGTAAAGACCTGTTCCTCCCGTCAAACTCAAGATGAGCTGATATTTTTCACAAAAATGATATTTTTCATAACATTAATGATATTTGCAAATCTTTGCATTCTGTTATTATTGACCTTCCAGACAATGTCTAATAATAATTATTCTGGTTACTTCCTTAAGTGGCAGTGGGTGATGATGTCAGCCTAACAGCTGTTCTCAGAAGGTGGGGAGTCAGAGATGCAGAAAGCTGGATGTTAACATCCTTCTGTCTCCACTTTAAATGGCTGGCTGGTTAGTCAAACTACGACCTGACTGACGGCGGGAACTGTAAATCAAAGCCCGGGAGGAAGAACCAGTTTTTCTTAAGTTTCGCGTCAAATCCTGAAGCAACAAGGAGCTCTGAGAGAATAAAGTGTCCTCACACCATGCCATTTATCCCCAATGTTCCGACACTGTGTGTCAGAAGAAGACTGAAACATCACCGCGGGTTAGGGTTGGGTGGTGCGCGTGGCGCCTCGGGCAGGTAAAGGGATCGGGTGTGAGGTGCGCGCTTTACCTGAACCAACTATCAGAGTTCTGGCTCCGCAGCAGTTGAAGCAGTGCAGCAGGGACTTTGATTTGATGTTAATGTTGAGGAAAGCCACCGAGCAGCCGACCTTGGCCAAAGCAAACCACACGCAGAGGAAGTCGGGCTCGTTGCTCATGAGCAAGGCAACACAGTCGCCTTTCCTCAGGCGGACTTCCTCCAGGAAAACATGGGCCAGCCTGTTGCTGCGCTGCTCGATGTCCCGGTAGGTGTGCACGGCTCCATCAGAGATAACGAACGGCTTGTCGGGGATGCGCTGCGCCTGCTCGATGAACCTGTCCAGGACCGTGCACACGCTGGATGTCAGTTTGAACACTTCCAGCTTCACGCCGTACCTGAGCAGCCTCAGCAGGAAGAGCAGGTCCCTCCAGAAGTACGGGAAGCAGAGTTTCTGTAGGACGCGGAGGGAAAAAACACCCGCGGCCACAGCGGAGATCCATCCCAGAGACAGCGTCATGGTGGCGGCTGGACGGCAGCGCAAGGACACGGGGGCTCTGTGGATGACACTGAGGGGAGATGTCCAGTGCGCACACTGCCGCGTGCTCCGTGTCATAAACACACACAGCCTGCGTGATGTAAGCCAAGTCCACAAGCATCAAGCCAGCCAGCACGAGCCGGAAATGCGACCTGCGGTCCCGTCACAATAAAAGCACCAGGTGGACTCAGAGGACCCAGAGCACAGAGGGCCCAGAGCACAGAGGGCCCATAGAGCACAGAGGGCCCAGAGCACAGAGGACCCAGAGCACAGAGGGCCCATAGAGCACAGAGGGCCCAGAGCACAGAGGGCCCATAGAGCACAGAGGGCCCAGAGCACAGAGGGCCCATAGAGCACAGAGGGCCCAGAGCACAGAGGGCCCAGAGCACAGAGGGCCCATAGAGCACAGAGGGCCCAGAGCACAGAGGGCCCAGAGCACAGAGGGCCCAGAGCACAGAGGGCCCATAGAGCACAGAGGGCCCAGAGCACAGAGGGCCCAGAGCACAGAGGACCCAGAGCACAGAGGACCCAGAGCACAGAGGGCCCAGAGCACAGAGGACCCAGAGCACAGAGGACCCAGAGCACAGAGGGCCCATAGAGCACAGAGGGCCCATAGAGCACAGAGGGCCCAGGACACGGGGGGCCCAGAACACGGGGGGGGCAGGACAGAAACCCCAGAACTTATCTGACAGAACAGATAAAAGACTCTGAGGGAGAGACAGACATTTCTGCGGCAGAAGAAGACAGCATTTTATTTTGAAAGGGAGAGTCAGAGCTCCATTTCCTTTCCGGCTGGCGGTGGGACTCTGAGTGAAATCATGTGACACTTGTTGTTGGGTGGGAGGAGGCTCAGTGACTCTTCTGCTCGGGCCATCCCACTCCTGCAGGCTCGTTCACATTTATCGGAGAAGCGTTGCCCCAGGGGCTCGTGCAGCAGGAGATAAGGATTAGCAGGGGCTCTGGGATTAGATAGGGAAGGACCTAAGGTGACAATCAGAGGCAGAGCAGGGCGGGTTAGACTTCTGTCTCCGGCCAACAGTTGAGGAGCGGCCGAGAAGCACTTCACTTCTTACGTGCGTTTCACGTCAGGGTCAGCGCGAGAGGGTGCTTACTGCGGCTGCGCAGCGTCGCGCTGCCGCCCGCGGTGCATGTTATCAGTCAGATAGCTGTGCTCATGGACCTGGATGGTTCAGAGAAGAAGATGAGATGAGAAGTCCTGAAGGACTGAGGACAGCACAAGAATCCAAGCACACACTCAGCTGGGAACGGACTGAGACTACAAGTGGTTTCAAAGTGGAACTAAAGTGGAACCTCCTTTATTTATCCACACAAATCCCAGTTTGGACGACTGCATGAATATAATGAGCTTTGGCTTCTTAAAAGTTCTGCTGAAGGACTATCAAGTGTTCCTCTGCTAAAGGAAATAATGAGGAAGCACTGGAGCGCCTTCCATTGGTTTATTTAATATGTGTGTGTGTGTGTGTGTGTGTAAATAACTTTATTCTTCCATGTTCAAAACAGAAAGCACATCATATCAGAGTCATAGACATTTTCCAAATAACTAAAACCAAACTCCCAGAATAATTCAGGGTAATCAAACCAAAAACGAGGCAGGGCTCTCAGTCCAGACTTCAGTCGCTGGAGACATGCTCTGGTTCTGTGTGGACACAATACTGGTCCACCCCTTCAGTTAGGAGCCTTTTTTCTGCCTGAATAATAATAATAATAATAATCAATTACATTTGTAAAGCACTTTTCATTTCATACGGAATCTCAAAGTGCTATGCTGATGGTGGCAGACTACTGGATTGTAGCCACAGCTGCCCTGGGGCACACTGCCTGAATGCTTCATAGCTCAGAGGTAAGTGGCTTAACTCAGACTCAGAATAATTCTGTAGGCAAAAGGGTGAGACAGATGATAAGAGAGAAGAGTATCACTGATGTATGGAGGGAGTTCAATCCCATAACCACAGACTACACCTGCTACTCCTCACCACATAATACTTATTCAAGGATTGATTCTTTTTTTATGTACAAGAAAGATATTGGTTTTGTAAGGTCATGTAAAATTGGGATAATGGACTTCTCAGACCGTATACCTAGATTTAAATTTAAAAATCAGCAAAAATAACTTTTCCTGGCGACTCAATTTAAATGTACTCAGGGGAAAAATGAAGGAAGAACCTTATACCTGTTAGTTATACCTGTCAGAAAACGCTAATAGAGACATGTCCCCCCCTTATGGTGTGGGATGCAGGTAAGGCTGTTTGGAGAGGGAAAATCATTGCGAAACTGGCACTACAAAAGAAAGCGTTAGGACAGGACAGGAAAAATTGGATCAACTAAAAAAAGACTTGGGGAACCTGAAAAAAACATCAAAAAGATGGGAAGATTGGAAAATATGGGAAATAAAAAATCAGATTAAAGAAATTTAAGAGGCAGACATTAAAAAAAAATGAACCTTTCTGAAACAGAGATTCTGGCAGAAAAATGAAGAAAACAACAAGCAGAGAGGGCAGAAAACTAAAGACCCAAACACCAAACAAATGAAACACCAGTTACAAGGCATTCACATTTCTTTTGGAAAAATATTACAAAAACCTATATGCCCGGATGGCCAGTAAGGGGGATAAGTCACCTGAATCTCTGCTTGCATCACTTAATCTCTCAACAATTCCAGAGGAGCAGAATAAATGTGACTGTAGGAGAACTCCAAAAGCCAATCTCTGGACTCAAACCCAATAAGTCTCCAGGTTCTGATGGCTTTACAGCGGAATGGTACAAGACTTTTAGTGACTCTTTATCATCATACACTTGGTTTATATCATATCAAATAAAACTAATCGTTTTAACCAGAAAAAGTTTGATTTAGATTCATATTTTAATCAATTAATTAGTATTTTACAATAGTTTTCTGGCTCCAGGCACAATAAACAGGGTTACAGATATGTGCATTGTATTGTATATGTGTATCACATGAAAAGCAAAAAATTAAATATAGAATAATTAACACCTATTTTTAATCGTTAAATATAATCTGTAAATGTATTCACCTATGTGTTTGCAGTCTCGCTCCCTCAGTGATAAATGTTGAGTTTCTGCCGCTCCCAGAACTAACGCTTTGATCAAATACAGTCAGAGTGCTAATCAATGCACATTATTGGTCAATATTTACCGAAAATGGCGGAGAAAATAGTTATTTTTGATAATTATGCATCCCGTTCAAACCGACTGACAGCTCTGCGTTGAGCCACATGAACCACGTGACCAAGTTTCGGTGAGTTCAACAGTGTCGGAACTCTGCATCTGTGAGGCTCTGGTTGTGAGTCACAGGTAAGGGAAAAGTTGGAGGCGGGGCGACGGAAAGATGTCAGACACAGGTAACAACTTCTCGTGGGAATACCGGTTATGTCGTCACTTAAACGATAGTTTTCTTTCTTTGTTGTGAATTGTTCTCCACCATCAGTTGTCTAAAAAGGCAAAATATACATCAAAATTGCCTTTAGTATAAACACATTTGATTTGACTGCTTTCTCAAAATTGCCGAACTCATTCAAGAGGAAACATTTATGTCTGAATCTGTGAATAAATGAACAAAGCTTCTGGAGACCGCCTGTGAGACGCTGTCAGGGAGCACATTTCCCTCGCGCCGCCTGGACCGTTTGTTACTTCCGCCCAAAGCGGAAATGGACTGCCGTCGGTATGGAGGAGGCTCTGTAGCAGAGAGCAGAGAGCAGAGAGTCTCTATTATGAGGAGAGGGAAAACTGGCGGCTATTTCCGGGTGGTACTGCACTCTAGGGGCGCCAACGAAGCAGTGCAGAGCACGCCGAACTCTATGGTGGTACTATGAAATCCACCTTAGATCCAGCCATTGCTTTGGATATAATTTTTTATATTTTTTCATTTTAATTTTCCTAAAGGCAGGATAAATTATCCTTTCAAACGGCACTTGGTTTGATTTTTTTAGACTCACTAGATTTGTTTAAAATACACATTTATTGTCAGTATTGCATTCCGAGTGACGTCACGCATGTGGCATGACTTTACGGCATGGTCAGTCCTAGCGCTGAGCTAGCAGAGAGGGGTTTGCTCAAATAGTTACAGATTTCAGCACAGCCCTTTTACATACTCTCTGACTAGCCTCTGGTTTAGCTTTGGTTGTTGTTAGCGGCACCAGGTTAGCACTCTGGCACAGTGGACGAGTGCCGTAAAGCAGCCGGTCGTAATCAGCCGTGCGTTCTTCAGATTCCGTTAGCTAGATGCTAGCAGATACTGACTCGCAAATGCCAGACCTGTAAGAAAACAGAAAGCTATAACTCCCAGGTTATTGTACTTTCTATATAAATCCACATCCCTCTGTCAGAAATTACAGTATTATTTTCAGGTTTCAGCCGCTAGCGGGGACATTTTTTGAGTTATTAGCGCCAGCCCTATGGAAAATGGTCATTCTGCACTCGCTCGCCAGCGCCCCCAGACAAAATCAACTGAACTGCAGCCAAATTTTTTATAATGGGGCGAATAGGAAGTGGAACGGCTGTCTGTAAAAGGGCTGTGGCAGAGAGTCTCTATAGGCCTTTTACAGACAGCCGTTCCACTTCCTATTCGCCCCATTATAAAAAATTTGGCTGCAGTTTAGTTGATTTTCTCTGGGGGCGCTGGCGAGCGAGTGCAGAATGACCATTTTCCATAGGGCTGGCGCTAATAACTCAAAAAATGTCCCCGCTAGCGGCTGAAACCTGAAAATAATACTATGATTTCTGACAGAGGGATGTGGATTTATATCGAAAGTACAATAACCTGGGAGTTATAGCTTTCTGTTTTCTTACAGGTCTGGCATTTGCGAGTCAGTATCCGCTAGCATCTAGCTAACGGAATCTGAAGAACATAGACGCTGAAGAACGCACGGCTGATTACGACCGGCTGCTTTACGGCACTCGTCCACTGTGCCAGAGTGCTAACCTGGTGCCGCTAACAACAACCAAAGCTAAACCAGAGGCTAGTCAGAGAGTATGTAAAAGGGCTGTGCTGAAATCTGTAACTATTTGAGCTAACCCCTCTCTGCTAGCTCAGCGCTAGGACTGACCAGTCTCTGTTTAAATCTGATTGGTATGATAACGGCATATGTTTTATTCATGATTTGTTATATACAGATGGAATGCTGTTGTCATACGATGACTTTATAAAGAAATATAAGATAGAGAGTTCACGTAATAGTTATAACAAGGTTTGTAAAGCAATTCCCATACCATTACTTAATCTTATCCAAAGTACCATGCAATATTCTTCAATCAACACTAGCTTGATCTCGCTGACAATTGATAATGTATCGCTTCAAGATAAAAGATGTAGTAACAGATTGGTCTCCCTAGCCTTTAAACAAAAAATATTTTGTCATTTTAATGTCAACAATAAAAGACAAGACCTAGATGATGCCTTTAAAAAGAAGTCATTTTCTCTTTATATGAAATATCCAATTCCTCCTAAGGTAAAAGAAACCCACTTCAAAATTATATCTGATGTGTACCCCGTTGGAGATTTTTAACATAGAAGATTTAAGTTTGATTCTGATCCATGTGTCTTCTGCTCCTCTGAAATAGAAACTACAGATCATCTTTTTTACAGCTGTCAACATGTTAAAGTTTTCTGCTCTGATATTCATAGTTGGGTCTCGCTTAAAATTTCTAATATTCCTTTTTTCACTTCTAAGGACATTCTTTTTTTCATGGACAACCTGGACTCTGATGTCTCTGATGTCATTAATCGTGTGATCATTTTGAGCAAATATTTTATTCATACATGCAAATGGAAAGATACTGTTCCGCTGTTTACTGTCTTTCTAAACTACTTTGTTCAATATTTTAAATCACTTAAATATGTCTCTAATCCAAACAAGAAAACAAATGTGATCTATCAAAGTATTGCTAAATCCTTGCTGTTTTAAATATGATACTCAGCCCACGCCACGTTTGTTCTTATTGTACTTTTTTTTCCCTCCTTTCTTTTTCACTTCACGTTCAGTTTTGTAAACTGTAACACTGTCAAGAATACTTCCCTGACTTCAATTCAATTCCATTCCTTTTTATTTATATAGCGCCAAATACAACAAATGTCATCTCAAGGCACTTAGATAATAAGTCCAATTCAAGCCAATTGGAATTCAATTAATTAATAATAATCATAAAATAATCCAATTCGTTCATATAGAGCCAATTCAAAAACTATTTCCTAGCTAAGAAAACCAACAGATTGCACTGAAAACTTTTTGTTTTTCGGTCCAATCTCCCGGCCTGAGCGTGCCTAAGGCGACTGTGGAGAGAAACGACTCCCTTTTAACAGGAAGAAACCTCTGGCAGAACCAGACTCAGGGAGGGTGGCCATCCGCCTCCACCAGCTGGGGTTTGAGAAGACAGAAAGGGGGGGAGGGGGGAAGGGGGCCGCGGCGGCGGCGGCACTGTAACACCATTCAAAGGATTTCTGTTGGAACAGGGAAACACGAGTTAATGACCACAATAATATCACATATACATAAAGAGAGTAAAGTGAGGAAAGGTGTGACAGATGAGGCCCCCCAGCAGTCTAGGCCTATAGCAGCTTAACTATGGGATGTTTCAGGATCACCTGAGCCATCCCTATTCAAGGTAAACACAAGAAACTTGTGCTAACTAAAAAATAAATAATAAAATAAAGGACCAGACTCAGTGAGTAATTCCCTATACTCCCTATATAGATCTGCTCCTCACACCACAACAACCACCTTTTTACAGCCACAAGCTACCTCAGCCTCTCACCAACTGCACACCAGTCACAGCGGGGTGGGGATGCAAACCCTGGTTCGGGTAGGGGGAGAAATAAAAGAGGTAAGATAAGCGGGAATGGGATTCAAACCCTGGTTCGGGTAGGGGGTAATGAAAGTATAGAGGGTGCCAGAGGTGGAGGCAGAACAAGACACATTAGCAGATACACTATCAGATTCAACAGACCTAACTATAAGCTTTATAAAAAAGGAAAGTTTTAAGCCTGGTCTTAAAAGTGGAAAGGGTGTCTGCTTCCCGGACATTTACTGGCAGCTTATTCCACAAGAGAGGGGCCTGATAACTGAAGGCTCTGCCTCCCATTCTACTTTTAGAAACTCTGGGAACCTCAAGTAAACCTGCAGTTTGGGAACGAAGTGCTCTGTTAGGAAAATATCTTACAATGAGATCTTTAAGATATGATGGAGCTCGGTCATTAAGAGCTTTATATGTGAGGAGAAGAATCTTAAATTCTATTCTGAATTTAACAGGGAGCCAATGAAGAGAAGCTAAAACTGGAGAAATATGATCTCTGCTGTTAGTTCTCATCAGAACTCTGGCTGCAGCATTTTGGATCAACTGAAGGCTTTTCAGAGAATATGTGGGACAGCCCAATAATAAAGAATTACAGTAGTCCAATCCTGAAGTAACAGATGCATGAATTAGTTTTTCTGCATCACTCTGAGACAAGATGTTCCTGATTTTAACAATATTACGAAGATGAAAGAAAGCAGTCCTAGAAACCTGTTTTATATGCGAGTCAAATGATAAGTTCTGGTCAAAAATAACTCCAAGGTTCCTCACAGTAGAACTAGAAGCCAAGGAAATACCATCTAGAGTAACTATATAGCTAGACAATTTCTCCCTGAAGCGCTCAGGTCCAAAGATAACGACTTCAGTTTTGTCTGAATTTAGAAGCAGACAGTTCTGAGTCATCCAGGTCTTTATGTCTTTAAGACATGCTTGTAGTCTGACCAACCTATTGTTGGCTGTACTTGTTTTGTATACTTTTGAAGAGCTCTAATAAAGTTTGTTAAAAAAAAAAAAAAAAGAAAACAACGGTGTGCTCATGCGCTACTCACATCGGGTGGCAAAACTTTTTTTTGGATACCTGGTTTAATCATAACATTCTGGTAGATCAACTGTTTAACAGTACTGGAATGTTTCTAAGTTATGAGGATTTCCTATCTAAATTTAATTTTCCCATTTCTTATGGAGAATACGCAAAAGTTTTCGGGGCTATTTCTACAAAGATTTGCATGTTATTCAAACAGAGGACAAGACTCAGTTATCTTCATTCTCCAACTCTTACTCCTCTACATTCTCCTGTTGGTAAAATATGCTTTAACCCTCTTCTTCGTAACAACAACAAATCAATCAGATCCTTGTTTCAGAAGGAGACGACTTCTACTCCTGCTGTCATTCCATTTTGGAATCGTTTTCGGTCTGATATATCTTGGAAATCTACCTGGTTGCTCCCAAATCCTTTTATTCTCACCAACAAGGTAAAAGAAGTGTCCTATAAACTCATTCACAGGATCTACCCTGCTAAAGACTACCTGAAGAAATTCAACTCAAAAATTAATGTGAACTGTACCTTCTGTGATCTTTGCCCCGAGTCCATCACTCATTTGTTCTGGTTATGTCCTCATTCTAAAGAGTTCTGGCAACATTTTTGTAATTATATTGATTTAAAATTTTTTGCAAGCTTTCAGTTGTTCTGGGAACATGTCCTATTTGGCTATCAACAAAGTGCTAAAATGAATCCAAAGATTTTCTTTATTAATTTACTAATTTTTAAAGCTAAATTTCACATACACAAACACAAATTTTTGAAAAGAAAACCATTTTTTTTTTTTTTTTTTAACTTAAATATTTTTCTTTTTATTGAACTTTTCTTAGGCTTGGTACATGGCAAATTAAACATGTTTCTTTATACAGGAACAAGTAGTGTATGAGTAAAAAAAAAAAAAAAAAAAAAAAAAAAAAAATTCTAATTATCGACTTTGCACATATTTGTCCCAAAATTAGGCTGCTGACACAAAGACAAGCTGAGTACATGATGATATTTAACTGCTGAGGCATAGAGTATTACAGGACCCCACTTGGGAAAAGCACAAAAAAAAAAAAACAAACAAACAAAAAAAAAAAATTCCTAGTTGTTTACCTTTATATAGTTCCAAAACTTGCCCCAGGGTGTCACCCCCTCTTCCACCACCATTTTTTTTTTGTCTTTTTGGTTAATTAAAGCAATACCTTCTTACAATTAGATCTTTAACTAATAAAAAAGCAAAAACAACTATATGGGCCTGTTCCCAACTTGGGATTTTGGACGAACTGTTGTCATAATTCCTAATTTTTTTTTTTTATTATTTATTTTTTATTTTTTTGTTACAAGAGATTCCTTGGCACATATGTCTTTGTGTTCATTAGCTTTCTTTGTGTAAGTGCATCATGAAGGTCATCTTCTTTTTATTATTATTCCTATGCTCCTCCTGGCTATCTTCTTTTTGGCGTTATGCTCACATTTGTAAACTGTTATTTTGTTGTATTACTAATAAAGATTTAAAAAAATAAAAAAATAAAATAAATAAACCTCACATCGGGTGGCAGTGGTACCACAGCCCTTTTAGAGATGATCATAATCATAATAGAGACTCTCTGAAAGCACGTAAATACTCGCCCGGATATCCGGAGTACTCACATCCGGTAAGCACTCACGTCGGGTCGCTACAGGCTCATTCTGAGTTAGCACCATTGTTCAGCATTCAGGTCACTGTTTCTTTAGCCCGACGACCGAAGGTGAGTCAGTGATAGGCTGTGTGATACAAACTGGGCCAGAAAAGGCTCGACTCAGCTCGGCTCGGCTCGGCCGCTGTAACCTCCTCTGAATGACAGGTTAGTTTTAGTCCAGCGCAGCTGAGGTTTGGTTGAGGCGTTTCTGTTCACCATGTTGCATGGACACCACTTCCAGGGGCGGGGGTCCTCAGCTGCAGCCCCCCTGCTGAGGAAGCAGCAGACTGACAGCTCAGCTCAGGACTTCAGAGGGTAGTTATTCAGAGGGCCCATGATTGACCTATCAAAGCCAAACTTGGACCTCCTGCACTGTTTCTGCAGTTATTTGTTCCGCTTTTCTTTTCCAGCAGAAACTGGAATGTAGTGAATGATATCCCTGAGCTCACCTGCTGTTTCAGTTCCTGGTTCTGATCCAGTTCTACATACTGTGCATAGTTCAGTGGAAGGAGTGAGCTGTGTGTGAGAGAGTAACGCATCATTAAGTCATTTAATTTCTTTCAAATGCATGCAAACGTAAAAAACAGATCCGTTCAGTTTATTAATAAAGTGTAGCTCATAAACCAGATCCATTCAGGTTCAGTTCACTGTATTTCATAGAACTTCTATTCACATCAAAAGAGAAGTTTCATCAAATTAGAATCTAATTCAATTTACTCCATTTCACATCATCCAAAATCTCAAAATTTGCCTAGATTAGAAAGTCCCAGTAAGTTCAGCCAATATCATTCCCTTCATATGTTCCCTGCTGATGAAAGGCTTTGCTCAGTAAGCAGTGTGAGTCGGCCCCCTGTCCTGAGCGTGCTCGGGGGGAGAGAAGGACCCCCTGCTCATGGGAAGAGACCCCCAGAAGCAGGAAGGGGGCTCATCTGCCTCAGCTGGTTGAGCTGAAAGGACAGACCCAGAGCAGCACACATTCAGAGTTTCACTGTGAAATGATGCCGTAGGCAGTGTTGGTCAAGTTACTTTTAAAAAGTAATTAGTTACAGTTACTAGTTACTGCTCCCAAAAAGTAATTGAGTTAGTAACTCAGTTACCACATTGTAAAAGTAATTAGTTACTCAGCAAAATAACTGTGGCGTAATTTTTTGTGTTCTATAACGCTGTTACGTTCTATAACATCTTTAACATCAAAAATGTTTATATTAACTGATTGAAGAATAAAAACACTATATACAGTCATTTAAAACATTCTGTATTTATTTGAACTCTTAACTCAATAGATTGCAGCCTGCCATATGATGCATAGAAATAAAAACATAAATATTGAATATAAAATGGTGATGGTGGTCACCTGTTTCTGACCCGAAAAATGGAGTGTTGTTTGTTTTTTCGAGTGGCTCCGCCTCCTTCGCTGGGGCTCACGCTAGCAGCATTTGGGCCTGGGGTTGGGTTAGCTAGCTGCATTTGGGCCTGGGGTTGGGTTAGCTAGCTGCATTTGGGCCTGGGGTTGGGTTAGCTAGCTGCATTTGGGCCTGGGGTTGGGTTAGCTAGCTGCATTTGGGCCTGGGGTTGGGTTAGCTAG
Source organism: Odontesthes bonariensis (assembly GCF_027942865.1). Classification (NCBI taxonomy): domain Eukaryota; kingdom Metazoa; phylum Chordata; class Actinopteri; order Atheriniformes; family Atherinopsidae; genus Odontesthes; species Odontesthes bonariensis. The sequence continues at coordinate 32,090,110 of NC_134527.1, forward strand.
CTGCATTTGGGCTTGGGGTTGGGTTAGCTAGCTGCATTTGGGCCTGGGGTTGGGTTAGCTAGCAGCATTTGGGCCTGGGGTTGGGTTAGCTAGCAGCATTTGGGCCTGGGGTTGGGTTAGCTAGCTGCATTTGGGCCTGGGGTTGGGTTAGCTAGCTGCATTTGGGCCTGGGGTTGGGTTAGCTAGCTGCATTTGGGCTTGGGGTTGGGTTAGCTAGCTGCATTTGGGCCTGGGGTTGGGTTAGCTAGCTGCATTTGGGCTTGGGGTTGGGTTAGCTAGCTGCATTTGGGCCTGGGGTTGGGTTAGCTAGCAGCATTTGGGCCTGGGGTTGGGTTAGCTAGCTGCATTTGGGCCTGGGGTTGGGTTAGCTAGCTGCATTTGGGCCTGGGGTTGGGTTAGCTAGCTGCATTTGGGCCTGGGGTTGGGTTAGCTAGCTGCATTTGGGCTTGGGGTTGGGTTAGCTAGCTGCATTTGGGCCTGGGGTTGGGTTAGCTAGCTGCATTTGGGCTTGGGGTTGGGTTAGCTAGCTGCATTTGGGCCTGGGGTTGGGTTAGCTAGCTGCATTTGGGCCTGGGGTTGGGTTAGCTAGCTGCATTTGGGCTTGGGGTTGGGTTAGCTAGCTGCATTTGGGCCTGGGGTTGGGTTAGCTAGCTGCATTTGGGCCTGGGGTTGGGTTAGCAGCTGCAGAAGCAACAAGTGCTTCATATTCGCAAGAGTTGATGTGAGGTGCTTCATTAGATTTGAGTTACTTGAGGCAGACGTGGATAAAGTTTTTTTCCCTGGGCATAGCGTGCACGTTACATGCACATTCTTGCCTTTTATCTCCATGAGTGAGAAGTAGTGCCGGTACTTCCAGTTAGAGAACGCTACCTTTGAACTTCCCTGGCTCGTTGCCATTGTCGCTGGCTTGTGTGAGTTTAGTCTTCAGCGGTGAGAAAGCGTGAGCAGGGCATCCGCTCACCCAGCCAATCATCATCGCATTTGCAACGGTGTCATCATCCCCACCCCTGCTCTCTCCAGGCAGCATGCAGCTGATGTGTAGCTGAAAGCCTACAACCAAAGTGTAGTAACGCGCCACTTTATATTCTCAGTAACGATAACGGCGTTGTAACGATGGGAAAAGTAATTAATTAGATTACTCCGTTACTGGAAAAATAACGCCGTTATACTTAAACGCTGTTACTCCCAACACTGGCCGTAGGCCACCACATCCAGCTGTAAACAGGGAATTGGTCTGGAATCTGATAATGTAGGGGGGGCAATGGGTCCATACACACCAATATCACACATGGAGATAAAATCTGAAAAAAACTAAGTGTGTGGTAGTGCCGGGGCTTGATGGCTGACCTCCTGTGGCAACGGCTTTATTCCAACCATCTGGCTTGTTTTGCAGGTGGGAGATGCACAGTAAGACCCTCTGTGTGCCCATGTGAGCTGGTCTCTGATGGGCCTCCTCCCAGGTGAAACCATGGAGGAGTGCAGCGTGTCCAGCCGTGAGCCGCCTCACCTTTACACCCAGATGTCGACCCCGCTGATGGCTTCAGGGATGGACGCCTGCACCAAACAGTGGTGGGTCAGAGGTGGGCTCATCATAGCCTGGGTGCCAGCCGAACTTAGCCCCGCCCATAAATGATTTGGTCGGGAAGTTGGGTCTGGCACTGCTCAGTTGGGAAATCATTATGCCCGACCAAGAATCGGTCGACCCAATCAGATTGCCAGGGCGGGCTTTATACGATGATGGACAGATGATCAACAGGGACATTATCGACTACGTCACTAAAGAGCGCTTGGTTTGAATTCGTTTGAAACAAACATGGCTGCCGCTGGAGAGCTAGGGTGTGTAGATTCTGCCATCGAGTCTGTTCTACAGGATCTCCACATTGCATTCATTTGGAAAGATGAACAGAGGAACGCGATAAAGGCTTTTATCGATAGAAAATATGTTTTTGCCGTCCTTCCTACAACAAATGTGTGTCGCTTAATCTACTTCACATACTACGTTGCTCTGATTGGTTGTAGGTCTATCCAATTGAGCGAAGAGGCATTTTTTCTCCTGGTTCGGTTGAAACACGCCCCATACCCAAAACTCTATCCAGTGGTATCAGACTCACATTCTGACTAGAATCGTGAGTATGACGTAGTCAGGCTAGGCTCATCAGCCCACCCACACCTTTTCACAGAGACACTGAACACTCTGCCTCAGTGTGCAGGACATAGAGGAAGCAGAATGTGAAGGCTGAACACGTTAGAAACACTTTGTGCCACCACCCACAGGTTAAAAGGTGCTCGGCCAGTGTGGGCCGTTTCCTCCTTTCCATGGTACAAAAACCCACTGTGTGTCCTTCTGTGAGCTAACAGCTAACAGCTAACAGTTTGTGAATCTGTTGGGTCTAAAGTTAACCCAGCTGGAACACAGTTCACTCAAGACAACCCCAGTGATCAACAAAACACTCAGTGCCAGATTGCATTTTTACTTGTAAGGGGAGCCTGACGGAGTGACAGAACTTCCTCCTTCACCCGTGCTCAAACGACTCCATCCGTGTAGTTCTTTTTGTCACACAGCTTAGTTACAATCAGCATACGGGAAACAATCAACAAATGTTTCTGGGACATCTAGTTCCTCACGTGTTGGTGGTCTCCTACATGGGAAGACCAGAGCCCCCTGTTTCTCACAGTTCCCTTTAATTACTTTGTATCATACTAAGCAGAGTTCACACTCTACATGTCTGTCTGTAAAATGTTGTTTACTCAAAATGAAAATCTATATACAGTTTTCCAACAGAATCCCTGTGAGATGAAAAAGCAGAGGCCGTCTCTTCTTCTGCTTCATTGTTTGGATCTCAGATGTTTCCACTGTCAACTGTTTCAGAGGACACGTGTGAATGTGCTGCTGGTGACTGCCTCGGGTTTCTCTGGAACCTCGGGTACAAACAGCATCAGTGGTAGTTCAGTGATGGGTCATTGTATGGAGATCAGGGGTAGAACTAGTGAATACTACAGAACCTTTTCTCAGTTTTCATCTTCTCCAGATCTTTGAAATGAATGGCAGAATTTCCTCCTAGTGACAGACGTCTCGGTGAACATGTCCACACTACTGATGCATGTCCTTGTCCTCAGTGCAGGGGCAGAGGTCCCGATGTGCCGCATCTGTCACGACACGGAGGGCGCGGGGGAGCTGCTGTCTCCCTGTGAGTGCTCAGGGACTCTGGCTCCCATCCATCGCGGCTGCCTGGAACACTGGTTGTCTGCCTCAGGGACCAGCTTCTGTGAGCTCTGCCGCTATCAGTTCGCTGTGCAGAGGAAGTCCAGGCCGTTGCTTGAGGTGTGGAACACTCTTGGAAACACTGTGTGATGTGTGTGATGTGATGTTAAAGCTCTGTGTGCTCTGATTGTTGGTGGCGGTGCAGTGGCTGCAGAACACAGGCCTCCGGCAGGAGAAGCGCACCCTGTTTGGCGACCTGGTGTGTTTTCTGCTCATCACCCCTCTGGCCACCATCTCCGGCTGGCTCTGCCTTCGTGGGGCAATAGATCACCTGCACTTCTCCAGCCAGCTGGAGGCTGTGGGGCTCATTGCACTGACTGTTGCCCTCTTCAGCATTTACGTCTTCTGGACTCTGGTTGGTATGCTCAGTGTTTAGAGGCTCCGCTAGCTTCCCACCTACCTTCTGATCCACTATGACAGAACAAATGATCCTCACCAAGCTCCACCACAGTGGGCACAGTGGGTTTCCACCGATCAGCCGTAACATTATGACCACCTGAGGGGTGGATACTCTGCTCGTCTCCAGTGTTTTGGTCTTCAGCCACTCTACATGTTGAAGTTGTCTTTAGGCCAGACACTGAACCCCTTCCATTGCACAGCAATATGCTCCTGAGGAGAAAACGGCACTACAGATTAGGGTTATCAGGATACTGACGTTTCCAACTCAATACAGATACCAAGGCAAACATGAGATGCTCAGCACCATGAAGAGGCATGAAATGTTAGACGGCTCCAGGTGAAATGGATCTTTACCTGCAGCCTGAACAGAGAAGCACTGCTGAAATAAACTTTAATGAGTCAATATTTATTTTCTCTTGGCTAATTTGGTCAAAACAGAAATGAAACAGAGGCCAACACAGTGAATGTGTTGTATGAAGTCCATCCCCAGGTTGGTCTTCCTGAGGGCTAAACCGTGTGTTCAGTAGCAAAACATTTCTCAGATTCACTCTAACTCCGTTATCTGAATCATTCCCGTTAGAGTGAGCCAATGGCAGCGCTTCCTTTAAGCTGTGTGTGTATCTTCACACCTCGTGCTTCAGTTTGGGACGGTTCACAGCTCTGTAGGAAGGCTTCTCTTAGGCCCCATCCACACGTAGCCGGGTATCTGCTAAAACGAATATATTTTTCTACGTTTGGACCTGTCATCCACATGAAAACGCATGAAAACGCATCGTAAACGAATGTTTTTAAAAACTCCGGGCAAAGTGAAGATTTTTGAAAACTCCGTCTATGCAGCTGTGTGTAGACAGAGATAACCGGAGATTTGCGTTTTCGAACGTCACAATATGCGCCAAAACAACAACAAATCTGCTTTAAAGTCTAAAGTGTATCGCAAGCCAAAGCTGCCATATCCACACGTCGAGAGCACGCGCTATATATCTTAACGATCGCGTTCTGTGTCGAGAGCACGCACTATATTATCGCAAGCCAAAGCTGCCATATCCACACGTCGAGAGCACGCGCTATATATCTTAACGATCGCGTTCTGTTTTCTTATATCACGCGTGGTATAAGGACACCCGTAAAAAGCGCCCCTTTTCCTCCTTACGGGACGCGCTGTATAATGCTTGAGCACGCGTGCCGAAATACACCACGCGTCCTCTAGATGCTCACCTCGTGACTGTAGGGTGTTTTTCTTCCCCAAGTTTTTAGCTTCTTGTCTTAAGCCACTGCTTTTAACATCTTGGTGTGCCTAAACTGCCTTGTATGTGTCTTATTATTTTATGCTACATCATTTTAACATGTGTTGGACATTGCTGTCAGTGTTGCAACTGCACACTGCGCCTATGTCTTTGTATATTATATATAATAAAACATAATAATCAAGCTGGAACATCCCCTGTGTAAAGGTAAGTTCAGTGTGGCACTGGCCATCTAGAGGACGCGTGGTGAATTTCGGCACGCGTGCTCAAGCATTATACAGCGCGTCCCGTAAGGAGGAAAAGGGGCGCTTTTTACGGGTGTCCTTATACCACGCGTGATATAAGAAAACAGAACGCGATCGTTAAGATATATAGTGCGTGCTCTCGACACAGAACGCGATCGTTAAGATATATAGCGCGTGCTCTCGACGTGTGGATATGGCAGCTTTGGCTTGCGATACCCAGAGGAATGGCGTGACAATTTCGCATGTCCCGGTCCTCAGTCCTGTCGCTGTCGGAATTATTACGTCCTCATATCGAGGGGCAGTCCACTGTCATGTGATCACCTGTCGGTGTGCTCAAAAAAGTTGCGTGCACACTTTATTATTTAGCTGACGAGGGCAGATTGCGCTAAACAGCAAATGCATTTGGGTTGTCAAGACAGGTGAAAACGCAGATGTTCGGTTATGTGTGGAAGGTGTTTTTTTCGAAAACGAGGTAATGTGGATACAGATTATTTTATAAACGGAGGGGGGGAAACATTCGGTTTTAAAAATACCCGGCTACGTGTGTACATAGCCTAAGTATTCACTAAGTTAAGTGCTCCGACCAGGTAACCAGGTGCTATAATCTCACTTTTCACTTGTTTCTGCAGCACTTTTTGGAATATTTGCTGAATTTTGGGTTTAGCACCTTCCATTTCATGGTTGAAATTATAGAGGCAATGCTCATAAGTCCAGACGCAGAAAAGGCTTTTGATTCGGTCAGGTGATGGAGAGATGACGATGTGAGAAAGCTGAAACCCTTTGGCCACAATGAAAAATAAATGTAAAAAAAAAAACTATACATGAACAGGGTTGATGTCATTTCCAAGCCTGCATTACTTAGCCCTTGAAGTTGCTCTGATAATTTGTTTCCATCTTGTGAAACAGCAGAAATGATGATGCAAAGTCCCCAAACAAAAAGAGATCTGATGTTGTGCTGCCTATTTTCATGTGTGGAACAGATTGAAAGCTTGTTCCATTCATGATTTAGGCTTCTGTTCTGACTCACCTTATTGGAGGAAGGGTTATCATTGCTTGTGGTCAGAATTGGAGCCCCAGAAGTGACACTTTACGTTTCTCTGAAGGCAGATTGTCTTCACAAACAGATGAATATACCTGAACCTGAACCTGAACAGTGACATCAAACTCTCTATGTGGCTGTTTTCTCCGACATGTATCCCCCAGAGTCACTTCATATGAATCAGCTGTCACGTTGTGTGAAGACATCTTAATGTGCGTTGTCTCCTGCAGGTGTCTCTCAGGTATCACTGTCGACTGTACAGCGAGTGGTGTCACTCCAATCAGAGGGTGGTCCTCCTCCTTCCCAGGCCACACGGGGAGGTTTCGGCCCTGCGGCCCCTCCGAGGCTCCCAGCAAGGGAAGAGGCCGCCCACAGAGTCGGTGGTGTGAGTGCAGGTCACTTCTGCCGGAGCCCATGTCGTGTATGTCGCCTGGACACAGAGATGGAAGCCCCCCTCAGACAGTTGTTGATGGCCTTACTGTTGCACCCCACCCTTGTGTAGGTGAGGTGAGACGGAGAAGCGGTTGCTGATCCTGCAACGCCAGCATGCTGTGTTTCACTTCCTGAACCCACGGAACACCAGCACATCTGTCCTGGTGTGGGAGCCCGTACGCTGGGGGGGGGGGCTTCTTCATGTCCTGTTTTAGCACTTTGAGCTAATGTGCTTAAAGCAAAGGTTTTGTGTGTTTAAATTTATTTTTTTCAGCAGCTTTTGTGTTAACAAATAAATGTCTTTACAATCAAGTTTAGATGATTTCATGATGTCAAGTGATTGATTGGTTTACTGCCATGAAGAGGGGCAAAGATGGAGCACATTGAGGGACTCTTTGCTCATTTTGAATTTGATTCAGAAAGGTTGAGACGAGGCAACATCTGCACTCTCGTGTTGGTCCTGAGGGGACCAGATACTTCCTTAATACTGATGTTTTTGTGTCACACAAGGCAAATCTTTAAAATGTTGAGCTATCTGAACAGCAGTACGAGCTGTTCAGCACATTGCCTTTGCCTGGAGGGTCTTTGTGTTGTAACGTCTGCCCCCCAACACTACGTATTAATCAGCCTGAAAGATGACCGTTTAACTGTATGAAGTTAGCAAACTGGATGTTTTTGCTCCTCTTTAATCCAGAGGGTAAGGGTTGTGTGTCCCGGACAGAGCACATGTGAGGTGGATATAAAAAGAGAAGTCACTGAATCAAATACAGTACTTGACCTGCCAGTACAGTACATTTGGAGAGGTCTGGTGCTAAATTGGCTCATTTCTTCTTTATGACCAATCTGCTCTATGCCTAGGAACCAAAGGCCGCAGATCTTTTCTCCCACTGCATCCACCCAGCAGCTCCTCTGGTCCTGGAACAAGGATTCCAGACCAGGTTTTATGGTTGCTGTGCCCACACAAAGTTAGGAAACATGCTGACCTCTGCCGGCCTGTGATATTATATTCTGGAAATGTACACGCTGCATGTTGCTGCTGCATTCACTGTAGACCTGTCACCATTTACAGTATAGTTCTGGAAAAAAGCGTGTTTACTGTCTGATTAGATGGAGAAAAAAAAAAACTCAAAGTATATTTGTGTCATTTAGTTTATTTACATCTTAGGCTGTTATTGAAAGATATTCATATCCATTTCATAAACATGTGCTACGATGATCTGTGATTGTGAGGTTAATATGCACGTTAGTACCGAGAGGGCCCAGAAGTGAGTGCTTCCACTGCAGCCACTGATCCATTCTGGAGCTGCAGAATGCAGACTGGCTGGGTTCGGATCAGCACCACAGGGGCCACCTATGGCACTGAGCAGGACATTATTCTTTAGCTTTTTGTGTTGGAGCTGGTTGAGCTGATCATTACATTTAAGCATCATTGGCTGGTGTGCACTTATTGCATCCCTTTGATGATCGACACAGGAAAGGAAAGGTACGAGCCACTGCCACACAACAGAAGAAGGCGCTTTGAGAGCAGGGTTAGTCAAGTTTAAAGGCTGAACAAAGTACTGCGAGCAAACAGTCCAGCCCACGAATCCTTCTGTGCCCCGACAACAACCTTCAGTCAGCGCAGCATCTCACATCTTTTAGTGATTTTACCCTGAAATACAGAAATATTGGGCATCTTTCATGTGAAACTAAAGATGTGTGGCCTGGGCTGAGCCCCCGATCCCAACACGCCTCTGACACACCGGTAGGAGTCGGCTCCTCTTTTACCAGAACACCTTGTTTACCCGGTAACACATGACAGGCATGTACTCCTTCTACCTGGGCAGTTACTCATCGTTGGACTCACGAATGATAGTTCCGGATATGCTGGTTCTCGTCTCCTCTTGGGTGCTTGTACACCGCCTCAGCTGGGCGTAAGCCTGGAGGAGCTAGCAGCTATCGAACCCGAGCTGACAAAGTAAAGAGCGTCTTCGAGCAAGGCAAAGCTCCGCGGAACGTTGGAGTGATGACAAAGCCCGGTACAAGAACACATTTATTCAACTATGAAGGTTACAGAGAGCTATGGCATGCATAGGAACATCAACACAAAGTAGTTCAAACACTTCAAATATCAAAAGTTAATACAATCAACACTTCCATTATGGGTGCTTTGCTTTTTTAAGACACTGAAGACCCCACCTGTGGCTGTCAAAGTGGAGCAGTTCACGCATCTGGACATCCTGCTGAAATCATCCTATTTCTGTAGTGTCTTGGGTCAGATAGTAGAGCGGAAATACTACCACCAGCAGCGTTTTCATTCACAATTTAAATCCTACACGTGGAGACGAGTGTTCCAAATGTTCTGTGAGAAGTACAATCCCACAGCTGCAGCTCTGTCCCTGCACCAGGTGAGACCACTGAGCACAGGTACAGCTGGGACATCTCATGGAGGCCACTGGACTTCACATTTCCCCAGAATCATTTCACAGCTATGCTGCAGGATCTCAGTCCATTACAGTAGTGACTAACTAACCCGACCTAAACTAATCACTCACAGCTTGTGGGTTCTCTAGTCTCTTTAAAGGCCTAAAATATAGCATCAATAACATTAAATATCAAATCACTTTTTTAAAAATCTGTAAAAAAAATGGCCAAGTACACGGGTGAATTTCCTTGAATTAAGCTCCTTCAGTTGTTTAAGACATTCAAACATTTTGTTCAATAACCATGTTATTTGGGTTTCTCCAGATGAAAACATCTACTAAAAGCTGTTTTTCATGACAAACACAAGAGAGAAAAAACAAACAAACAAAAGCATCCATTTGGTTGAAATGCACTAGAAAAGATAGAAAAATAGTACTATTGGAGTTGGCAGCAGAGTGGCTGGGCTCAGAGGTGGAGGCTGGTTGGTGGAGCTGGATCACATGATGGAGCAGCCTCTCTTGGCAGCACGAGGGTCTCCCTGCAGAGTCACCAAAACAACTTTTACAGAAACACCACAGCAGAGTCTGCGTTCACTGACCGAGCAAATCTGAAGTGAACGTGAGCAGGAAACCTCCCCCCACGTCATCCTAATCACTTCTTCTTTGGAACGGACCAAACCAACACTTTTTCTGTAGCATCAGTGGATGGTTTTATACACTGCTCAAAAAAATGAAAGGGACATTTTGAAAACAGATCAGATTTCAATGTGAGAAAAAAATATGTTGGATATCTTTACTGATATGGACAGTTTAATGTCTTAGGAACAAAAGGATGGCACATCTTTTGATGGAAATAAAAGTTTTCAGCCTACAGAAGGCTTAATATATAGACACCCCAAAAATCAAAGTGAAAAAATGATGTGGCAGGTTAGTCCATTTTGCCAAAATTCAATTTCTGCACCTCAAAATGCTTCTCAATATCTTGTGTGGCCCCCACGTGCCTGTATGCATGCTCCTAATGAGACGACGGATGGTGTCTCGTGGGATGTCCTCCCAGATCTGTCTGAGGGCATCAGTGAGCTCCTGTAAAGTCTGAGGAGCAACCTGACGACGTCTGAAGGACCGAAACATTATGTCCCAGAGGTGTTCTATCGGGTTTAGGTCAGGTGATCGTGAGGGCCAATCAGTTGTATCGATTCCTTCATCTTCCAGATACTGCCTGCACACTCTTGCCACATGAGGCCGGGCATCGTGGTGCATCAGGAGGAGCCCAGGACCTACAGCACCAGCGTAGGGTCTGACCATGGGTTCAAGGATTTCACCCCGATACCTAATGGCAGGAAGACTTCCTGTAGAGGTCTGTGCGCCCCTCCATGGAGACCATCACTGACCCACCACCGAATCGCTCGTACGGGCGGCCGTGGCTCAGTGGTTAGAGTCGGCCGTCCAATAACCGGAAGGTTGGCAGGTTCGATTCCCACTCTCGCCACTCCACAAAAGATTGGTGGAACTGACAGCTGGAGGGGTGTCAGTCCACCTCCTTGTCACGGCCGAGGTGCCCTTGAGCAAGGCACCGTACCCCCATGCTCCCCGGGCGCTTCATGGCTGCCCACTGCTCCAGGTTGGCATCTGTCTCTGAGTGTGTGACCCTGTGCATGTGCATGTGCATGTGCATGCCAACCTGGATGGGTTAAAAGCCGAGGACCAATTTCGTGTGTATGCATGACCAATAAATCAGATCTTAATCTTAATGATGTAGCAGGCAGCATAGCGTTCTCCTTGGCTTCTCCAGACCCTCTCACGTCTATCACAGCTGCTCAGGGTGAGCCTGCTCTCATCTGTGAAAAGCACAGACATGGCGGACAAGCCAATTCTGGTGTTCTATGGCCAGTGGAGCTCCACGGTGCTGGGCAGTGAGCACAGGGCACACTACAGGACGTGGCGCCCTGAGGTCTGTTTGGGCAGAAACATTGACACCGGCTAGGGCTGTGCTCAACCTGCTGCTCCTTGCATAAAGCAGCAGATATCGGAACAGGAAAGAATAGGAACCAGAATGTATCATTTGACTCACATATAAAACAGGTTTCTAGGACTGCCTTCTTTTACCTTCGTAATATTGTTAAAATCAGGAACATCTTGTCTCAGAGTGATGCAGAAAAACTAGTCCATGCATTTGTTACTTCAGGATTGGACTACTGTAATTCTTTATTTTATTATATAAAAAGGTAATCAGTCAGAAGAGGCTGGCTCCTTGGTATAATTCACAGCTGCGTGCTTTAAAGCAGACTGCAAGAAAGCTGGAGAGACAGTGGCGTTCCTCTAATTTAGAAGTCTCAGTTAGTCTGGAAAGATAGTTTAATAACGTATAAGAAAGCCCTTCGTAAAGCTAGAACTGCTTATTATTCATCATTGATAGAAGAGAATAAGAATAATCCCAGGTTTCTCTTCAGCGCTGTAGCCAGTCTGACTAAGAGTCCGAGCTCTGCTGAGCCAGTTATTCCTTTAACTCTCAGCAGTGATGATTTCATGTGCATCTTTATCAATAAAATTGTTTCTATCAGAGAGAAGATTGATGGACTCCTTCCCACTATTATCAGTGATATATCATCAAGTACAGCAGCTTTAGAAGTATCTTTAGAACCTGATTTGTATTTAGACGGCTTCTGTCCAGTTGATCTCTCTGAACTAACAACAGCAATAGTCTCTTCTAAACCATCAACTTGTGTTTTAGACCCAATCCCAACCAGACTGTTCAAGGAGGTTTTCCCATTAATTGACACTTCCATATTGGATTTGATCAATCTGTCTTTGTTGACAGGATATGTACCTCAGACTTTTAAGGTTGCTGTAATTAAACCTTTACTTAAAAAACCTACTCTTGATTCAGAAGTGTTGGCTCATTATAGACCTATATCCAATCTCCCTTTTATGTCTAAAGTTCTTGAAAAAATAGTTGCAGCTCAGCTTTGTGATCACTTACACAGAAATAATCTGTTTGAAGAGTTTCAGTCAGGATTCAGAGTGCATCATAGCACAGAAACTGCACTGCTGAAAGTTACCAATGATCTCCTCTTAGCCTCTGATAGCGGACTTGTGTCTGTGCTTGTCCTGTTGGATCTCAGTGCTGCATTTGATACGGTCGATCACAGTATCTTATTACACAGACTTGAACATGTTATTGGGATTAAAGGAACTGCATTAGGCTGGTTTAAGTCATATTTATCTGATAGATTTCAGTTTGTTCTTGTAAATGAAGAATCTTCCTCACACACCAGAGTAAGTCATGGAGTTCCCCAGGGTTCTGTGCTTGGACCGATTCTTTTCACTTTATACATGCTTCCATTAGGTAACATTATTAGACAGCATTGCATAAATTTCCATTGCTATGCTGATGATACTCAGCTGTACTTATCTATAAAACCAGATGAACCCAATAGGTTGGTCAGACTACAAGCATGTCTTAAAGACATAAAGACCTGGATGACTCAGAACTGTCTGCTTCTAAATTCAGACAAAACTGAAGTCGTTATCTTTGGACCCGAGCGTTTCAGGGAGAAATTGTCTAGCTATATAGTTACTCTAGATGGTATTTCCTTGGCTTCTAGTTCTACAGTGAGGAACCTTGGAGTTATTTTTGACCAGAACTTATCATTTGACTCGCATATAAAACAGGTTTCTAGGACTGCCTTCTTTCACCTTCGTAATATTGTTAAAATCAGGAACATCTTGTCTCAGAGTGATGCAGAAAAACTAGTCCATGCATTTGTTACTTCAAGATTGGACTACTGTAATTCTTTATTATTGGGCTGTCCCACATATTCTCTGAAAAGCCTCCAGCTGATCCAAAATGCTGCAGCCAGAGTTCTGATGAGAACTAACAGGAGAGATCATATTTCTCCAGTTTTAGCTTCTCTTCATTGGCTCCCTGTTAAATTCAGAATAGAATTTAAGATTCTTCTCCTTACATATAAAGCTCTTAATGACCGAGCTCCATCATATCTTAAAGATCTCATTGTAAGATATTTTCCTAACAGAGCACTTCGTTCCCAAACTGCAGGTTTACTTGAGGTTCCAAGAGTTTCTAAAAGTAGAATGGGAGGCAGAGCCTTCAGTTATCAGGCCCCTCTCTTGTGGAATAAGCTGCCAGTAAATGTCCAGGAAGCAGACACCCTTTCCACTTTTGAGATCAGGCTTAAAACTTTCCTTTCTGATAAAGCTTATAGTTAAGCCCCATACACACACATCGCTGCTATTTACTCGCTCAGCGAGTGAAGTCAATAGAATGTCTATGTGTTCACGCGAGGCGAGTAGGCGAGGAGAGTACAAGCGAGTACAAGCGATGCGATGTGGGCGGATTCCGAGATGAACATATTTCAACTTCGAGCTACGCGAGTAAGCGAGTAAAAGCGAGTAGCCAATTAAAATGCAGAATACAGATTATTGACAGGTGACGTTCCCCCAGTTTTCTCCAAACAGTGGCCACCCAACTTCTACACACCAAGTCAGCAAAAGCACCCAAGCGAGTGGCGAGTAGGCGAGTGAGCGAGTAGCGAGTAAATAGCAGCGACGTGTGTGTATGGGGCTTTAGGGATGGCTCAGGTGATCCTGAAACATCCCATAGTTAAGCTGCTATAGGCCCAGACTGCTGGGGGGCCTCATCTGTCACACCTTTCCTCACTTTACTCTCTTTATGTATATGTGACATTATTGTGGTCATTAACTCGTGTTTCCCTGTTCCAACAGATATCCTTTGAATGGTGTTACAGTGCCGCCAGTCGTGATAATGACTCCAGCTTAAGCCAACACTAGTGGAAAACCAGTTCAAAAAGATCAAGAGGGAGAAACTTGAAATGGCATCCACATGCAACACCAGTCCTGTTTTTGGGGTCGTCTCATTGTTGCCCCTCTGGTGCAGCTGTTGATAATTCCATCAACACCAATGCAGCTGAAACTGATGAACAACCCCCTCTGCCACTTAACCGACCAAATCATTATCAGAAAAGTGCTATTGAATTCATGTCATACCCTGATAAAAAACTGTTCCTTTCATTTTTTTGAGCAGTGTATTTAACATTTCCAATCCACGCCTCCTGTAGAGGCTTCAGAAACAGAGATGGAGACCTGGTTCCCCAGGATCAACATGGTGGTTTCAGGGAAAGACATGGACACGTTGGCACACTGTAGTGAGTCTAATGCATGTCCCTGGGTGTCTCCTGATCTGTGTAAGACCTGATCCAGTTTGAGGCCATCGGTACTCCAGATGGACTGGAAAAAAGAGAACACACAGAACAGCAGACACACTGAGCCCCCATTTGAGCCGTTTTCTCTCACAGCTGTGCTTCCATCAGCGCCACCAGGTAAAAGGGCCTTTACAGGATGACCTCAGCCTGCTCTGATTGGATCACAGTTAGGCCATGTGTGCAGACTGACTGCCAGATGAACATGTGCTCATCCATGGAAACAGGTGTGCACTCACACCTTTAAACTCTAAAAGCTCACCTGCTGGTAGAAGAGCTCTTCTTCCACCACCTCTACCCCGTTGTCATCATCGTCCTCCCCCTGCTCCTCTTCTATCGCCGTCTTGTAGGTAGTGCTTCTCTTTGCCACCTCCTGGAAGATAAACCATCCAAAACATCCCCATCAGAGCCAGGCAGATGGAAAAAGCACAGAAGGGGGTGGTGATGGAAAGAAATCTCACTTCGCCCTGTGGGTTCATCAGCACCACACTGACATCTTCCCCTGAGCCCCAGGAGGACTGGTTCTTCCACACCAGGTCTACAGGAGGCTTGGAGCTCACACCGGCATCAGATGCCCAGATCTACACAGCAAAGACATCAGCCAACAGTCACGCTCACATTTACAGCTGTCTTCTCTGCTTCTGCCAGCCGACAACCGTCTTTAGCTGTCACAGTCAGCCCACCAGGAGGAAAGAAAAGGAGAATCTCTAATGTTCCTGACATTCACAACTAAAACAATCGGACAGGATTAACATACATCTGGCATCCTTCACATCCTTCACAGCCAAAGCAAGGCAAATAATCTGAATCCAAGCAGAAAAACTCTTACCATGACCTTCTGGCCAGCCTTAAGGACGTATTTGGGTGTGAATTTGTAGGTGGCTGCGGCATTTCCAATGGTCTTAATCATCTCATAACCCACCATGGCCTGGTCCTGAGACAAATACAATCATTTCAACTGAGAAACACAAACAGAAAGGAACTCCAGGATGTGGGAGCAGAAGCCAACCTCCTCTCCGCTGTTGTGGAGGCAGAGAAATTTGCCATCGGTATCAATCTCATCAATGCAGATGGGTCCTGTGGCGGAGGCAGAGTGAGCGATGGACACCGAGCTGCTGGCCTCCTGCTCCTCCACATCGATGCGCTTCCTCTTCCCCACAGCGGTCCTCACACTGCGGCTGCTGGAGGAGGCTCGAGACACTGTGACCCGAGACGAGGGACTGGGAGACAGCTTGAGTCTGCAGCAGAGTGAGATGCAGATGCCAGGGGGCGTCAGACCCCACAACAACTCCAACAATGCAACCCAAACCAGGCGGGAACTCACCGTTCTTCTTCTCCTTCCAGAAGTTTGCGGTAGGCATTGATCTCCATGTCCAGGGCCAGTTTGACATCCAGCAGCTGCTCGTAGTCATTGAGCTGCTGCTGCATCTTGGCTTGGATCTGAGCCACCTCACGCTCTTTGTCTGCCAGCAGCTTGCGATTGGCGTCTTTCTCCTGGGTCAAAGCCACCTCCAGCTCCGTTATACGCTCCCGCCAGCCACGGGTCTGAAAGGTCGACAAGGAGCTCAGTCAGACACTTTTTAAACTCTTTAAACTGAGACTTTGCTAAAATGGAGACATCCGTTGCCATGGTGATCGCACCCAGCTGTAAAAACAAAGGAGAGCCTTTCATGTTCCACCTGCACTCTTTGTGGCAGATGTGTGACTCAGTGAGCCCCACACATCTGGAAAAGGTCCGTTAATCCAACCCTGAGAATGTGGAACCAGTGGTTACCTGCTGAGAACCAAATGCTTCTTTTATTAGAGAAAATATCCCCAAAACAGTTCAACCTGAAGAACCTGAACACAAGCACAGAGGAGTCGAACTGAATGCAACACTGTGTCCTCCTTCCTGTTGGAGGCAGAATGTAGCTACGGTTCTGTTTAAAGCGGGAGATGACCTGATGAGTGCATGCTGTAAGTAAAGCATCAGTGTGGGATTTCAGGAGGTTAAACTGTGTGTCTGCTCAGCTGCTGCTGGGGGGGGGCTGTGCTGGTGCCAGCAGAAATGATACTGACCTGATTAAACAGGAATATCTCACTACCTTCTACAGTTAGCATCAGTTAGTATGTGACTGAGCCCCAGTGAGCACTCATGGCCAGTTTCCCTCCATCACAGCCCTCCAGGTGTGGTTAAGCGCAAACACACGCAGCTCATTTACGCCGTGCACGGTGTGGTGGAAGGAGCTTCAGGAAGTCAGCCATCGGGCAAACGCAGCACACTGTGCCTCACATGCTGTCACACTACACAGAAGGTCTGAAAACAACTCTTCTACAGACTGTAAAAGAGACATAAAAGTCACTTACAAAGGTTTACAAGAATTAAATCTATTTCTTATTGTAGAAAGGAGAAGATTGACATTAGGACATTTATCTTTCCTCTTTGTAATTAGCTCTCAGTCTCCATATTGGTGCAACAAACCAAAATCAACTTTATGAGAAAAGCAGTGTCTCCACCTCTTTCTGTAGCGCTGCCAGCTGGGCGGTCAGGCTCTCAATCCTCAGACTCGACTCTCTCAGCTCATCTCGGGCCACGCTGACCGATGCTCCGTTCATCTCGGATAAGTGATGCAGGTCCTCCAGCTGGAGACAAACAGATGGTCGAGAGTCAGCAACATCAACTAGAGTCTGTACTTACACCCTCAAAGAGGAACTGAGCAGTGGAAGCCACTTCCTGCTGAGCAGGAAGTTAGTCAACTTCTACTCGGTGTGCTAACAGGTACTTCATGCAACTTTTAACTGTTAACACACAGAGTGCTGCTCAGTGTGAGGAAGGAGCATTTCATCTGGTTGGTCATTAAATAACAGGAAACATGGTGGCAGTCTCATCCTAGAGGGGACAAAGCACACCTGAGAGTGGAAGAAAAGCGGATCTGAATGATGATGGTCTGCCCTCACACACAGCTGGCGTGGGCACACACGGGCCTCTGCATCTCAGATGGCTCTCTCACACAACTGGGTTCATTTCATCATTACTGTGAATGAGGAACATTTTCTGAACCACCAACAAAGTCCGTGTGAGCGTGTGCTCTTATACCCTGGCTTTATAGGTGCTCTCCATGTTGTCCTTATAGATCTGGATCTGCTCCTCGTTCTGACCCCTCATGTCAGCCAGGGCCTGAGTCAGCTTGTACTCGTACTCCTCCTTCCGTCCAGAATCCACCTCCACCAGGCGGGTTTCGTACCGCTGCCGTGCTTCCTTCACTTCCTGCATACAGAGCAGTCAGCACTCACATGGTGTTCTAAACTCAAGAGGTGCTGCATTACATCATCATTTCAGAAATCAAATGATTAAAAACGCCCAAAATATCAGCGTTATAATTCCAGGTTATAAAGCAACAAAATAGGACAATTCAAATGGGTGGAAATAGTTTGTATAATTTAACTGTGAGGCAGTAGCACTGCTGACAGAAGGGATAAGCGAGTGAAACCCAGGTCAGAAGTGCAGCACTGAGCCATGCATGTGCCCCCCAGGCAGGGGCAGGGGCAGGGGCAGGGGCAGGGGCAGGGGCAGGCTCCTTTACTGGAACTGAACAGCTTCTGTCCTCACCTCTTCCTGCATTGTCTTACGGAAGTCCATTTCCTCCGTCAGACTCTGACAACGGTTTTCCAAGTCCACCCGCATCAGCATTTCATCTGCAAGGTGCTTCTTGGCCTGAGCAAGACCTGTATCCAGCTGAGATGACACAAAACAACAGGTGGAGTGATTAAAAAAAAAAAGAGCTTTTATATGGAGACTTTAAGGGCAAAACAAAAGGAATTTACCCCCTGAAGCTGTTCCTGCAATTCAGCAAGCATGGCCTCCAGGCCCTTCTTTTCAGACAGAGCAGTAGCCAGTATGGCTTCTTTGGAGTTCAGCTGAGCCTCCAAGTCCTTCAGTCTGGCCTGAGCTGCAGCCGCCTCAGAGTCCTTCTTGTTGTAGCTGGCAGGAGGTTGACAAGATACAGTTGAGGTAAGTGGTCTTTATTTTGTTGTCAAGTGGACAGAGAGGGGCAACACATGCAGTAAAAGGTCACAGGCCCTTCTTTACATGGGCGTCCCTAACGAGACACCAAGTCGATGCCACAATTCTAAAAACGGGACAGTAGGCTACTCGTTTTTCTACAGTACCGTAGGTACCGGGGGGGAAATTCCTCCGGACGTAACGTGGGCACCATATACACCTACAAGTGTTCCAGTGTGCCCTTAAATGCCAAAGGAACACGGAAGATGGCAGCTGCAGCTCCGCCTCGACTCGTGGAAAAGGAAAATAGTCCGAGTCGTGTCTGGAAGTACTTTGTTTGAGGCAGATGATCAGGGATTAATAATAGATTCATAAAAACCTGTATGCAAATGGTGCCAAAGAGCTTTTCAGACCAAAGGACGAAACACTCAACAAGTGTATATAACACTCAAGGACAAAAACAGCTCAAAGACAGATATCCAGATTTATTGACAGAATTCAAGGGGAGTGAGTTTCAGGTCATGTTAACATTCACTTTGCGGGAGAATTCCCACCCATTGTTCTCTGTTGAACGAACTCCCCATCGCATAGATATGAAACGCATATCACAAGAAGCAGCGGAAACAGAGCTTTGCAGAGAGTATCTGTTCATACTGAAATAATCCCGTTATGAAGACAAACAAACAGAACAAAGTTATGTCTTTGCAAAGTACGGCTCAATAAGCTGCAAAGTTCCCGTCCCTACACAATGCACCGGATATCAGAATAAACAGCAGAACGCACCCTTTCAAGAAGTGTTCCTCCTTTCTGTGACAACGCCAGTCATCCGGTTATGAAACAGATCGAATAATGCATCTGCTTACACTGCAAAGACTAAAGTTGGGTTCAAAAGACGTGCGCAGATCACCTGTGCTAAAGCTAATGCTACAGTGCACATGCACGATGGGAACGAAGCAGATATTGTTTCAAATGACTAACTCAAAGAATATCCCACTATCATGGTTCTGATATTCCAATTCAAATGGATCAAATGTTAAAAGTGACATCATAATGCAGTCAGACCAGCACCGTTCCCCTGGCAACCGCCAAACCCAGACTCCTCTGTCAGGTTGCCAGATGGAGAAGCGTGATTGGTCCCTCCAGAGAAGGCGTCTCCACAGCTCCAGAGTCCAGTGGCGGCGTGCTCTACACCGCTGCATCCGACGCTTTGCATTGCACTTGGTGATGTATGGCTTGGATGCAGTTGCCATGGAAACCCATTCCATGAAGCTTTCTACGCACTGTTCCTGAGCTAATCTGAAGGCCACATGAAGGTTGGAGGTCTGTAGCGACTGACTCTGCAGAAAGTTGGTGACCTCTGAGCACTATGAGCCTCAGCATCCTCTGACCAGCTCTGTCATTTTACGGCTGAGCTGCTGTCGTTCCCAGTCGCTTCCACTTTGTTATAACACCACTGACAGCTGACTGTGGAATATTTAGCAGCGAGGAAACTTCACCACTGGACTTGTTGCACAGGTGGCATCCTATCATGGTACCATGCTGGAACTCACTGAGCTCCTGAGAGCGAAACATTCTTTCAGATGTTTGTAGAAGCAGTCTGCATGCAGAGGTGCTGGAACTTATAACCTGTGGCCATGGAAGTGACTGCAACACCTGAAGTTAATTATCTGGATGGGTGGGTGAGAACTTGGCCATATAGTGTAGCTCATCTTGAATGTAATAGAAAAACAGTTGGGACAGGTCCATTTTTCTCACTGTGTAGCATCCCCTCTTCTTTTAACAACGGTCTGTAAACATCTGGGAACTGAGGAGACCAGCTGCTGGACCTTTGGGAGAGGAATGTTGTTCCATTCTTTTCCGAAGAAAAGTTCTAGCTGTCCAGAAGTGTTCTTGAGCCCATCAGTGATGTCCAGGACAGAATCGTGTCTGTAATGCAGAGCTGCCTGAGGGCCTGAGGCCAGACATCCAGGACTGATGTTCAGCTGCATCTGTTGTGCACAGAAAAGTCTGCAGATTCCCGACTCTTTTCATGACATTATGTACTGTAGAGGATTCAATATTCAAAGTCTTCACAAATATATACTGAGGAACATTTTTCTGAAATTGTTCACAATTTGTGGATAGTTTTATGCAGATTGCTAAACAGCTGCCCATCTTTACTTCAGAAACTACCTCGCTACAGAGCTTTTTTTCCATAGATTCTTCCAATATCATGTTACTGATGCGTTATCAATTAACCTAATTAGTTGCAACTGCATAGTGTAGTGATAAGATTGCCACCTTTCATGTGGATGATTGGGGTTTGAATTTATTTCCATTATCTGCAAGTCATAATCATCAAAACTACAAGAAATAAAGGCTTGAAATATTTCACTCTGTGTGTAATGAATCTATATAATACAGTATGGTTTCACTTTCTGACAATAGTCTAATTTTTGGAGCTGACAGCTGTCTGCTCAGCTGTTGCTGGGGGAGGGACCAAAGGGGGTCCATCAGCTGAGGCAGCACAGACAGCAAAACTGATATTCATGCTGTTGCAAATGAATATCTATGTAGATCCTACATTTTAGTATTTATCATCATAGGACTCAATATTTTTGACAACCCTCCTAACCAAACCACTGCACACACGCTGCATACGGCATCATGACGTCTTCAATCAGCAGCGTCACAGGGAAGTCCAGAGTTTACCCACAGGGTTGATGCTCATTAGTGCCATCTTGTGTTGTGGAACAGACAGTTACAACTACAACTACAACTGCCCCTGCCCCTGCCCCTGCCCCTGTGGTACAGCTTCAAGTCAACTGCTTTTAGGAGCTGCTGTGGATATCATACAGGAAGTGGGGAATTGAACACTGCAAATACTCGACCAATCAGAATTGTTCACTGTAACAAAGTTCTGGGCAGTTTCAAAAGTACGACCATGTTTTTGGGGCTGAACAGCATTTTCAGCTACACATGCTGAAATCAGCTACACAAACAGCGCACATGCACACCGTACTCAGGTGTATATGAGCAGCCCAAGTACAGGCAACGACCCACTCACACACCGACTTTCAGTTTGGAATAGATTCATCCCATCCCAGTGGAGCACGGTTATTAACTGGGACACTATCCCGGAACGTACACCTTTATCAGGTTTTTATTCTTCCCAGCTGGCCCCGGCTGTCAGAGTAAACACTGTGCAATCAGGAGACCTCACCACAACTCAAATACCAAACATTTAATCCCACCATTCAGAGGGCCCGGCCCCACACTGGAGTCCGCTCAAAGTGCAGCAGAATACTTCCTGTGTTCCACAGCAGCTCCACACCTGTCCCGCCACACCACATGTCTGTGTGCCCCAGCAGTGGTTAGTTACTCTTCTCCCCCCCCCCCCCCCTCCCCCCTCCCCCCCCCCCCCCCTCCCCCCCCCTCCCCCACAGCAGCAGTTACTGCCCCCCTCCAGCAGCAGCAGACCCTTTGCCCTTCACCTGTCTGGACACATCTCCTCTTCCCACAGAAGATTCAGTGCATCATTTCAAACTAAAGAAAACAACACAGAGCCCACCTGTTTCTGCCCCTGGGGCACCACCGTGTTACACTGGCTCACTGAAGTCAGCATTTTTAGTCTATTTTTGAGATTTATTTTAATAAAGTTACAGTTTCTGCCATGTCAGTGTCTGAGCAGCACAAACATTTTAAATGTGTTTAACACTTGTATAAAACACTGAGTGGCCTGCTCTGTATCAGGGAGCATGATCCCCACTGTGGGATGAAATCTGAACACTTCAGCCAACGAGTCACCGCCTACAATGAGTCGCGTGCGTCAGATTGCAAAAGTGGCTCGAAAATCAAAGTAAGCACAAAGTCCTTAGCTTTTCCTTCTGAACTGAATAGCATGGTTAAAGGGTTGGAGGCTTACTTGTGCAGAAGCTGCTCATGATCGGATTTGGTGTTGCCCAGCTCAATCTGCAGCCAGGCCCGCTCTTTGGAGGAGTCATCCAGACACCTTCTGGCGTCGGCCAGCTCCGTCTCATACAGGGCTTTCAGTCCGCTCACCTCCCGACCTCTTACCTCCTCCTTCTCGCTAATTTGTAGGTGGAGGACGCTGTTTTCAGACTCTAAACTACGGACCTTGTCTATGTAAACGGCCAGGCGGTCGTTGAGGTCCCTGAGCTGCTGCTTCTCCTGCAGCCTGGTGATCCTGCTCGGGCTCAGCGGCGTGCCGCTACCGCTGCCGCACGTGCCTCTCTGGCCGGTAGGAGTTGCAGCCATGGTCGCCATTGTTAAAAGAGTGACTTAATAACCCGTGTAAAAAATAGTTACCAAACTGTACAGATAAACTGCCTATTAAAGTAGGCCGATTCAAATCCAGGAAGTTGAATATTCTTGAAACAATTCCTGGAAGTATATTCTGTCTTTTCCTAGCCGAATGAAAGAGGGGTTGGCTTCCTAATATGGCGGCTTATTGAAAATGTTACGGTGTGTAGCACCAGCCAATGGGGTCGCTCGACGCAATGCGTTTTTTCAACTTTAACTTTTGGGTACGTTGGAAAATGTAACCGGCGTCTGCCGACATGCTCAGGAGCAGGCGGAGTCGACTCCCCCCATACACCTCTTGTGTTGCTTTTATCTGTTAAGCCCTTTTGTTAAATCCGAGCATCCTCGTATACACAACAAGCTCGCCTGGAATTTTCGGTAACGGCTGAGCCTGAAATGAATTCATTTCATAGTATCGTGTCTTTCACAGGAGGAACAAATAGGTGAAGCATGGAAGAAAAACCTGTAAAGATAAAATGTGACAGACCCAGAATAAGATGGGAATCAGTTTGGTTTTACTTTATGTCTTTTTTGTTCAGTTGAAATACTTTATATATATTTTATATAGTCTTTTTCTATGAAAATCCTCTGGCTCTTAAAGCCATCTAACAGCTTATATTCTGGCTTCTTAAAATATTGAAAGTGCCTCCACTAAAATTAACGTGTTTTAGGAGATATTTTTACTTTATGTTGTTCTACATAAAGCATCTTAAAAAAAGAACATGCAATATGATAGAATATATTAGATATAATAATAATATAAGACGTGAAAACTGATCAGTCATATGTGACATTATTGATCATGTCAGAGGATTTGTGAAAGTTCACAGCAAACTTTAGCAGGAAAGAGACACTTTAGCCCATGGTGATAAATAAATAATGTCTAATCTAATCTAATCCAGCTGGCAGGGACAGTGAGATAGCAAAGTAAAAGCTACCCACTGTATGTGATGGGCACACAGGTCCGTATGTGACTCAAGACCTGAGGATAAATCCCAGAGGTCCCATGCAGTGATGGGGACTGTCATCAAAAGCCAACTCCCAGCACAGTTTAACAGTCATAGACTTTCCCGATGGGTGGATATTTCCTGATTTCCTCTTTCACACTGCACCACATGGAAAAAAAGGGAATATATCCAGTCGAGTTTAAAACTGCAGGATTTCCATTTATAGAATATATTTTTGTTGGTTATTCTAAGAAACTTAAAGCTTTGCCTCCTAACCAAAGAATAAGACGGTTTACATCGGAAACCAAAGTCTTAATGAAAGTTAACAGTAATCCAACACTAAGATCCATCCACCGTGTCAGTCCATTAATTTTCTATACCCACTTCATCATATTTATGCACTCACACTCACTCTTAGTTGAATAATCATGTTTTTAGCCGGAGTACCTGGGGAACCTCCAAACGGAAAGAACTCAGCAGAGATTTAAACCAGGAAGGTGACAGTGCTGCTAACCACCATGCTGCCCAGAAGGAAATGTTGTTTCATTCATGTTACTGCAGGTACTGCAGTTTTTATTCATTTCATTCAAAAGGTTTCTGAAAGCCTGCACTATGAAATTCACGTGGTCGTTACTTTGACACTTACCATTTAGCGAAACTCTTTGGTCCCGTTACCACACACTCCAGAACACCTTCAGATATGTCACAGTAATGATTGCTGATAAAAAGCAGCAAAAGAAGCCAACACTCTACAGTGAAACTGCTTTATTCTGTTGCACAAACTGAAGATCAGAACAGAACAGACATAAGTGTGTACAGTGGCACACCCTCCCAGCACCGGTGCTGTGGGCCTGCACATGTTATGAGCTGACTGAGGCTGATAATGCAGCTGCCGTTTCACCTAACGTTAGAAACAGTCTCCGCTCTCAGAGTAACTGCTCATAGGCCTGTGTAGTCCACATGCAGCCACCATGAACACGTAGGTAACAGCAGCTGGATGGATCTGAAGCTTAACTGGTGAGAACGTCACAATACATAAGCACTGCATTCTATATCAGATTGTATGTCAAACTGGTTCTGGTGAGGGATCAGACTTGATTGTTCACTAAATGGTACGACTTGTGGGGAAAAAAAAAGATTTCTGCTTCTGATCCAACAATAAGAGACATATACTTTGCGAAATCTTTTGCAAGAAAGACTTGAGAGTGGGACTTTTCTTTATTAAACCGGGAACCTAATATAGGTTAGTTTATTTGAAGGAAAGTACAGTGGAACCTTGGTTTTCGTGATTAACCGAAAACTAAAGCAATATTTCCCATGAGAAATAATGTAAATACAATTAATCCGTTCCAGACACCCAAAAATATTAACAAAAACTACATTTTATAGAGAATAAGTAGTTTTACATACAGAAGACAATGAGAAATAAAAATGAATGACAAATGAAATGGATAAATGGGTAACCCTATAACCCTAACCCTCAGGCACATATATCAAATTCCCACAATGCAGTTGAACAGGCCAACATTAAAGCTCAATTTGCAGCGAGAGCCAGTTTCCCTAATGTAACGGAGCTATCGACTGCACACACATTGCTATAAAAGCGCCATCACATGATGAATTTGTATGTTAACAGGAAACATTTTCATTCGATCGGTGTACAGATCATATGTGATGCGTAAATGCAATTAACCAACATTGTGGCGAGGTGGCCTGGTTCAACGCACGATTCATACATTCTGAGTAACAGCATCGTTGGGAACAGACTACAAGCTGGCACTGTGCGCGATGGCTGGCTTCTTGGTGAGTAACTTTATTGTGTAATTGTCCTAATATTATTTCCCATGACGTGCATTGAGTATGTGCGCCCCCAGTTTCTATCCCGCCTTCACAGCATCATAGTCAGAGGTTAAAGTTGGTTTCTTGCTGTTTTTTGCTGGTTAAACTTCAGCTTAAGATCTTTCTAACAAGCCCCTGATCGTCTCTGTGGGTAAATGTTAATAACCCCGTGCGTAAAGTGTGAAATGAACACGTTGTTGTGAGTTACACAAAAACATCGGTATTTAGCTTGGGGGTAATCAGAGTCATCCACATGTGCTCCCACCACCCTAGAGAGAGCAGTGTCACCCATTGTTGCCCCGACTCTCTGTTCAATTGTCAGAAAGCCCAACAAATTCAGATTTTTTCTGAGCCATCAAGCATGACTTTCTAAATACACTTTCCCATATACACTGTGTAACAGCAGTGCAGAAGTTTACTTTGCTTGTATATCACTTCATGATGTAGGCAAATCAGTAACTTGTGTTTAGACCCATTAATATAGACTGAAGGTGTACATCAAGTAAACCTGCAGTTTACTTGATGTTCCCAGAGTTTCTAAAAGAAGAATGGGAGGCAGAGCCTTCAGTTATCAGGCCCCTCTCTGTAGAACCAGCTGCCAGTTTGCGAGGCAGAGCCTTCAGTTATCAGGCCCCTCTCTGAGGAACCAGCTGCCAGTTTGGGAGGCAGAGCCTTCAGTTACCAGGCCCCTCTCTGTGGAACCAGCTGCCAGTTTGGGAGGCAGAGCCTTCAGTTATCAGGCCCCTCTCTGTGGAACCAGCTGCCAGTTTGGGAGGCAGAGCCTTCAGTTATCAGGTCCCTCTCTGTGGAACCAGCTGCCAGTTTGGGAGGCAGAGCCTTCAGTTATCAGGCCCCTCTCTGAGGAACCAGCTGCCAGTTTGGGAGGCAGAGCCTTCAGTTACCAGGCCCCTCTCTGTGGAACCAGCTGCCAGTTTGGGAGGCAGAGCCTTCAGTTACCAGGCCCCTCTCTGTGGAACCAGCTGCCAGTTTGGGAGGCAGAGCCTTCAGTTACCGGGCCCCTCTCTGTGGAACCAGCTGCCAGTTTGGGAGGCAGAGCCTTCAGTTACCGGGCCCCTCTCTGTGGAACCAGCTGCCAGTTTGGGAGGCAGAGCCTTCAGTTATCAGGCCCCTCTCTGAGGAACCAGCTGCCAGTTTGGGAGGCAGAGCCTTCAGTTACCAGGCCCCTCTCTGTGGAACCAGCTGCCAGTTTGGGAGGCAGAGCCTTCAGTTACCAGGCCCCTCTCTGTGGAACCAGCTGCCAGTTTGGGAGGCAGAGCCTTCAGTTATCAGGCCCCTCTCTGTGGAACCAGCTGCCAGTTTGGGAGGCAGAGCCTTCAGTTACCAGGCCCCTCTCTGTGGAACCAGCTGCCAGTTTGGGAGGCAGAGCCTTCAGTTATCAGGCCCCTCTCTGTGGAACCAGCTGCCAGGGAGGCAGAGCCTTCAGTTATCAGGCCCCTCTCTGAGGAACAGGATGCCAGTTTGGGAGGCAGAGCCTTCAGTTACCAGGCCCCTCTCTGTGGAACCAGCTGCCAGTTTGGGAGGCAGGGCCTTCAGTTATCAGGCCCCTCTCTGTAGAACCAGCTGCCAGTTTGCGAGGCAGAGCCTTCAGTTATCAGGCCCCTCTCTGAGGAACCAGCTGCCAGTTTGGGAGGCAGAGCCTTCAGTTACCAGGCCCCTCTCTGTGGAACCAGCTGCCAGTTTGGGAGGCAGAGCCTTCAGTTACCAGGCCCCTCTCTGTGGAACCAGCTGCCAGTTTGGGAGGCAGAGCCTTCAGTTATCAGGCCCCTCTCTGTGGAACCAGCTGCCAGTTTGGGAGGCAGAGCCTTCAGTTACCAGGCCCCTCTCTGTGGAACCAGCTGCCAGTTTGGGAGGCAGAGCCTTCAGTTACCAGGCCCCTCTCTGTGGAACCAGCTGCCAGTTTGGGAGGCAGAGCCTTCAGTTATCAGGCCCCTCTCTGAGGAACAGGATGCCAGTTTGGGAGGCAGAGCCTTCAGTTACCAGGCCCCTCTCTGTGGAACCAGCTGCCAGTTTGGGAGGCAGGGCCTTCAGTTATCAGGCCCCTCTCTGTAGAACCAGCTGCCAGTTTGCGAGGCAGAGCCTTCAGTTATCAGGCCCCTCTCTGAGGAACCAGCTGCCAGTTTGGGAGGCAGAGCCTTCAGTTACCAGGCCCCTCTCTGAGGAACCAGCTGCCAGTTTGGGAGGCAGAGCCTTCAGTTACCAGGCCCCTCTCTGTGGAACCAGCTGCCAGTTTGGGAGGCAGAGCCTTCAGTATCAGGCCCCTCTCTGTAGAACCAGCTGCCAGTTTGCGAGGCAGAGCCTTCAGTTATCAGGCCCCTCTCTGAGGAACCAGCTGCCAGTTTGGGAGGCAGAGCCTTCAGTTACCAGGCCCCTCTCTGTGGAACCAGCTGCCAGTTTGGGAGGCAGAGCCTTCAGTTACCAGGCCCCTCTCTGTGGAACCAGCTGCCAGTTTGGGAGGCAGAGCCTTCAGTTACCAGGCCCCTCTCTGTGGAACCAGCTGCCAGTTTGGGAGGCAGAGCCTTCAGTTATCAGGCCCCTCTCTGAGGAACCAGCTGCCAGTTTGGGAGGCAGAGCCTTCAGTTACCAGGCCCCTCTCTGTGGAACCAGCTGCCAGTTTGGGAGGCAGAGCCTTCAGTTACCAGGCCCCTCTCTGTGGAACCAGCTGCCAGTTTGGGAGGCAGAGCCTTCAGTTATCAGGCCCCTCTCTGTGGAACCAGCTGCCAGTTTGGGAGGCAGAGCCTTCAGTTACCAGGCCCCTCTCTGTGGAACCAGCTGCCAGTTTGGGAGGCAGAGCCTTCAGTTACCAGGCCCCTCTCTGTGGAACCAGCTGCCAGTTTGGGAGGCAGAGCCTTCAGTTATCAGGCCCCTCTCTGAGGAACAGGATGCCAGTTTGGGAGGCAGAGCCTTCAGTTACCAGGCCCCTCTCTGTGGAACCAGCTGCCAGTTTGGGAGGCAGGGCCTTCAGTTATCAGGCCCCTCTCTGTAGAACCAGCTGCCAGTTTGCGAGGCAGAGCCTTCAGTTATCAGGCCCCTCTCTGAGGAACCAGCTGCCAGTTTGGGAGGCAGAGCCTTCAGTTACCAGGCCCCTCTCTGAGGAACCAGCTGCCAGTTTGGGAGGCAGAGCCTTCAGTTACCAGGCCCCTCTCTGTGGAACCAGCTGCCAGTTTGGGAGGCAGAGCCTTCAGTTACCAGGCCCCTCTCTGTGGAACCAGCTGCCAGTTTGGGAGGCAGAGCCTTCAGTTACCAGGCCCCTCTCTGTGGAACCAGCTGCCAGTTTGGGAGGCAGAGCCTTCAGTTATCAGGCCCCTCTCTGAGGAACCAGCTGCCAGTTTGGGAGGCAGAGCCTTCAGTTACCAGGCCCCTCTCTGTGGAACCAGCTGCCAGTTTGGGAGGCAGAGCCTTCAGTTACCAGGCCCCTCTCTGTGGAACCAGCTGCCAGTTTGGGAGGCAGAGCCTTCAGTTATCAGGCCCCTCTCTGTGGAACCAGCTGCCAGTTTGGGAGGCAGAGCCTTCAGTTACCAGGCCCCTCTCTGTGGAACCAGCTGCCAGTTTGGGAGGCAGAGCCTTCAGTTACCAGGCCCCTCTCTGTGGAACCAGCTGCCAGTTTGGGAGGCAGAGCCTTCAGTTATCAGGCCCCTCTCTGAGGAACAGGATGCCAGTTTGGGAGGCAGAGCCTTCAGTTACCAGGCCCCTCTCTGTGGAACCAGCTGCCAGTTTGGGAGGCAGGGCCTTCAGTTATCAGGCCCCTCTCTGTAGAACCAGCTGCCAGTTTGCGAGGCAGAGCCTTCAGTTATCAGGCCCCTCTCTGAGGAACCAGCTGCCAGTTTGGGAGGCAGAGCCTTCAGTTACCAGGCCCCTCTCTGAGGAACCAGCTGCCAGTTTGGGAGGCAGAGCCTTCAGTTACCAGGCCCCTCTCTGTGGAACCAGCTGCCAGTTTGGGAGGCAGAGCCTTCAGTTACCAGGCCCCTCTCTGTGGAACCAGCTGCCAGTTTGGGAGGCAGAGCCTTCAGTTACCAGGCCCCTCTCTGTGGAACCAGCTGCCAGTTTGGGAGGCAGAGCCTTCAGTTATCAGGCCCCTCTCTGAGGAACCAGCTGCCAGTTTGGGAGGCAGAGCCTTCAGTTACCAGGCCCCTCTCTGTGGAACCAGCTGCCAGTTTGGGAGGCAGAGCCTTCAGTTACCAGGCCCCTCTCTGAGGAACCAGCTGCCAGTTTGGGAGGCAGAGCCTTCAGTTACCAGGCCCCTCTCTGAGGAACCAGCTGCCAGTTTGGGAGGCAGAGCCTTCAGTTACCAGGCCCCTCTCTGTGGAACCAGCTGCCAGTTTGGGAGGCAGAGCCTTCAGTTACCAGGCCCCTCTCTGTGGAACCAGCTGCCAGTTTGGGAGGCAGAGCCTTCAGTTATCAGGCCCCTCTCTGAGGAACCAGCTGCCAGTTTGGGAGGCAGAGCCTTCAGTTACCAGGCCCCTCTCTGTGGAACCAGCTGCCAGTTTGGGAGGCAGAGCCTTCAGTTACCAGGCCCCTCTCTGTGGAACCAGCTGCCAGTTTGGGAGGCAGAGCCTTCAGTTATCAGGCCCCTCTCTGTGGAACCAGCTGCCAGTTTGGGAGGCAGAGCCTTCAGTTACCAGGCCCCTCTCTGTGGAACCAGCTGCCAGTTTGGGAGGCAGAGCCTTCAGTTACCAGGCCCCTCTCTGTGGAACCAGCTGCCAGTTTGGGAGGCAGAGCCTTCAGTTATCAGGCCCCTCTCTGAGGAACAGGATGCCAGTTTGGGAGGCAGAGCCTTCAGTTACCAGGCCCCTCTCTGTGGAACCAGCTGCCAGTTTGGGAGGCAGGGCCTTCAGTTATCAGGCCCCTCTCTGTAGAACCAGCTGCCAGTTTGGGAGGCAGAGCCTTCAGTTATCAGGCCCCTCTCTGTGGAACCAGCTGCCAGTTTGGGAGGCAGAGCCTTCAGTTACCAGGCCCCTCTCTGTGGAACCAGCTGCCAGTTTGGGAGGCAGAGCCTTCAGTTACCAGGCCCCTCTCTGTGGAACCAGCTGCCAGTTTGGGAGGCAGAGCCTTCAGTTATCAGGCCCCTCTCTGAGGAACAGGATGCCAGTTTGGGAGGCAGAGCCTTCAGTTACCAGGCCCCTCTCTGTGGAACCAGCTGCCAGTTTGGGAGGCAGGGCCTTCAGTTATCAGGCCCCTCTCTGTAGAACCAGCTGCCAGTTTGCGAGGCAGAGCCTTCAGTTATCAGGCCCCTCTCTGAGGAACCAGCTGCCAGTTTGGGAGGCAGAGCCTTCAGTTACCAGGCCCCTCTCTGTGGAACCAGCTGCCAGTTTGGGAGGCAGGGCCTTCAGTTATCAGGCCCCTCTCTGAGGAACCAGCTGCCAGTTTGGGAGGCAGAGCCTTCAGTTACCAGGCCTCTCTCTGTGGAACCAGCTGCCAGTTTGGGAGGCAGAGCCTTCAGTTACCAGGCCCCTCTCTGTGGAACCAGCTGCCAGTTTGGGAGGCAGAGCCTTCAGTTATCAGGCCCCTCTCTGTAGAACCAGCTGCCAGTTTGCGAGGCAGAGCCTTCAGTTATCAGGCCCCTCTCTGAGGAACCAGCTGCCAGTTTGGGAGGCAGAGCCTTCAGTTACCAGGCCCCTCTCTGTGGAACCAGCTGCCAGTTTGGGAGGCAGGGCCTTCAGTTATCAGGCCCCTCTCTGTGGAACCAGCTGCCAGTTTGGGAGGCAGAGCCTTCAGTTACCAGGCCCCTCTCTGTGGAACCAGCTGCCAGTTTGGGAGGCAGAGCCTTCAGTTATCAGGCCCCTCTCTGAGGAACCAGCTGCCAGTTTGGGAGGCAGAGCCTTCAGTTACCAGGCCCCTCTCTGTGGAACCAGCTGCCAGTTTGGGAGGCAGAGCCTTCAGTTACCAGGCCCCTCTCTGTGGAACCAGCTGCCAGTTTGGGAGGCAGAGCCTTCAGTTACCAGGCCCCTCTCTGTGGAACCAGCTGCCAGTTTGGGAGGCAGAGCCTTCAGTTATCAGGCCCCTCTCTGAGGAACAGGATGCCAGTTTGGGAGGCAGAGCCTTCAGTTACCAGGCCCCTCTCTGTGGAACCAGCTGCCAGTTTGGGAGGCAGGGCCTTCAGTTATCAGGCCCCTCTCTGTAGAACCAGCTGCCAGTTTGCGAGGCAGAGCCTTCAGTTATCAGGCCCCTCTCTGAGGAACCAGCTGCCAGTTTGGGAGGCAGAGCCTTCAGTTACCAGGCCCCTCTCTGTGGAACCAGCTGCCAGTTTGGGAGGCAGAGCCTTCAGTTACCAGGCCCCTCTCTGTGGAACCAGCTGCCAGTTTGGGAGGCAGAGCCTTCAGTTATCAGGCCCCTCTCTGTGGAACCAGCTGCCAGTTTGGGAGGCAGAGCCTTCAGTTATCAGGCCCCTCTCTGAGGAACCAGCTGCCAGTTTGGGAGGCAGAGCCTTCAGTTACCAGGCCCCTCTCTGTGGAACCAGCTGCCAGTTTGGGAGGCAGAGCCTTCAGTTATCAGGCCCCTCTCTGAGGAACAGGATGCCAGTTTGGGAGGCAGAGCCTTCAGTTACCAGGCCCCTCTCTGTGGAACCAGCTGCCAGTTTGGGAGAAAGGGCCTTCAGTTATCAGGCCCCTCTCTGTGGAACCAGCTGGCAGTTTGGGAGGCAGAGCCTTCAGTTATCAGGCCCCTCTCTGAGGAACCAGCTGCCAGTTTGGGAGGCAGGGCCTTCAGTTACCAGGCCCCTCTCTGTGGAACCAGCTGCCAGTTTGGGAGGCAGGGCCTTCAGTTATCAGGCCCCTCTCTGTGGAACCAGCTGGCAGTTTGGGAGGCAGAGCCTTCAGTTATCAGGCCCCTCTCTGAGGAACCAGCTGCCAGTTTGGGAGGCAGAGCCTTCAGTTACCAGGCCCCTCTCTGTGGAACCAGCTGCCAGTTTGGGAGGCAGGGCCTTCAGTTATCAGGCCCCTCTCTGTGGAACCAGCTGCCAGTTTGGGAGGCAGAGCCTTCAGTTATCAGGCCCCTCTCTGTGGAACCAGCTGCCAGTTTGGGAGGCAGAGCCTTCAGTTATCAGGCCCCTCTCTGAGGAACCAGCTGCCAGTTTGGGAGGCAGAGCCTTCAGTTACCAGGCCCCTCTCTGTGGAACCAGCTGCCAGTTTGGGAGGCAGAGCCTTCAGTTATCAGGCCCCTCTCTGAGGAACAGGATGCCAGTTTGGGAGGCAGAGCCTTCAGTTACCAGGCCCCTCTCTGTGGAACCAGCTGCCAGTTTGGGAGGCAGGGCCTTCAGTTATCAGGCCCCTCTCTGTGGAACCAGCTGCCAGTTTGGGAGGCAGAGCCTTCAGTTATCAGGCCCCTCTCTGAGGAACCAGCTGCCAGTTTGGGAGGCAGAGCCTTCAGTTACCAGGCCCCTCTCTGTGGAACCAGCTGCCAGTTTGGGAGGCAGGGCCTTCAGTTATCAGGCCCCTCTCTGTGGAACCAGCTGCCAGTTTGGGAGGCAGAGCCTTCAGTTATCAGGCCCCTCTCTGTGGAACCAGCTGCCAGTTTGGGAGGCAGAGCCTTCAGTTATCAGGCCCCTCTCTGAGGAACCAGCTGCCAGTTTGGGAGGCAGAGCCTTCAGTTACCAGGCCCCTCTCTGTGGAACCAGCTGCCAGTTTGGGAGGCAGAGCCTTCAGTTATCAGGCCCCTCTCTGTGGAACCAGCTGCCAGTTTGGGAGGCAGAGCCTTCAGTTACCAGGCCCCTCTCTGTGGAACCAGCTGCCAGTTTGGGAGGCAGGGCCTTCAGTTATCAGGCCCCTCTCTGTAGAACCAGCTGCCAGTTTGCGAGGCAGAGCCTTCAGTTATCAGGCCCCTCTCTGAGGAACCAGCTGCCAGTTTGGGAGGCAGAGCCTTCAGTTACCAGGCCCCTCTCTGAGGAACCAGCTGCCAGTTTGGGAGGCAGAGCCTTCAGTTACCAGGCCCCTCTCTGTGGAACCAGCTGCCAGTTTGGGAGGCAGAGCCTTCAGTTACCAGGCCCCTCTCTGTGGAACCAGCTGCCAGTTTGGGAGGCAGAGCCTTCAGTTACCAGGCCCCTCTCTGTGGAACCAGCTGCCAGTTTGGGAGGCAGAGCCTTCAGTTATCAGGCCCCTCTCTGAGGAACCAGCTGCCAGTTTGGGAGGCAGAGCCTTCAGTTACCAGGCCCCTCTCTGTGGAACCAGCTGCCAGTTTGGGAGGCAGAGCCTTCAGTTACCAGGCCCCTCTCTGTGGAACCAGCTGCCAGTTTGGGAGGCAGAGCCTTCAGTTATCAGGCCCCTCTCTGTGGAACCAGCTGCCAGTTTGGGAGGCAGAGCCTTCAGTTACCAGGCCCCTCTCTGTGGAACCAGCTGCCAGTTTGGGAGGCAGAGCCTTCAGTTACCAGGCCCCTCTCTGTGGAACCAGCTGCCAGTTTGGGAGGCAGAGCCTTCAGTTATCAGGCCCCTCTCTGAGGAACAGGATGCCAGTTTGGGAGGCAGAGCCTTCAGTTACCAGGCCCCTCTCAGTGGAACCAGCTGCCAGTTTGGGAGGCAGGGCCTTCAGTTATCAGGCCCCTCTCTGTAGAACCAGCTGCCAGTTTGCGAGGCAGAGCCTTCAGTTATCAGGCCCCTCTCTGAGGAACCAGCTGCCAGTTTGGGAGGCAGAGCCTTCAGTTACCAGGCCCCTCTCTGAGGAACCAGCTGCCAGTTTGGGAGGCAGAGCCTTCAGTTACCAGGCCCCTCTCTGTGGAACCAGCTGCCAGTTTGGGAGGCAGAGCCTTCAGTTACCAGGCCCCTCTCTGTGGAACCAGCTGCCAGTTTGGGAGGCAGAGCCTTCAGTTACCAGGCCCCTCTCTGTGGAACCAGCTGCCAGTTTGGGAGGCAGAGCCTTCAGTTATCAGGCCCCTCTCTGAGGAACCAGCTGCCAGTTTGGGAGGCAGAGCCTTCAGTTACCAGGCCCCTCTCTGTGGAACCAGCTGCCAGTTTGGGAGGCAGAGCCTTCAGTTATCAGGCCCCTCTCTGTGGAACCAGCTGCCAGTTTGGGAGGCAGAGCCTTCAGTTACCAGGCCCCTCTCTGTGGAACCAGCTGCCAGTTTGGGAGGCAGAGCCTTCAGTTACCAGGCCCCTCTCTGTGGAACCAGCTGCCAGTTTGGGAGGCAGAGCCTTCAGTTATCAGGCCCCTCTCTGAGGAACAGGATGCCAGTTTGGGAGGCAGAGCCTTCAGTTACCAGGCCCCTCTCTGTGGAACCAGCTGCCAGTTTGGGAGGCAGGGCCTTCAGTTATCAGGCCCCTCTCTGTAGAACCAGCTGCCAGTTTGCGAGGCAGAGCCTTCAGTTATCAGGCCCCTCTCTGAGGAACCAGCTGCCAGTTTGGGAGGCAGAGCCTTCAGTTACCAGGCCCCTCTCTGTGGAACCAGCTGCCAGTTTGGGAGGCAGGGCCTTCAGTTATCAGGCCCCTCTCTGAGGAACCAGCTGCCAGTTTGGGAGGCAGAGCCTTCAGTTACCAGGCCTCTCTCTGTGGAACCAGCTGCCAGTTTGGGAGGCAGAGCCTTCAGTTACCAGGCCCCTCTCTGTGGAACCAGCTGCCAGTTTGGGAGGCAGAGCCTTCAGTTATCAGGCCCCTCTCTGTAGAACCAGCTGCCAGTTTGCGAGGCAGAGCCTTCAGTTATCAGGCCCCTCTCTGAGGAACCAGCTGCCAGTTTGGGAGGCAGAGCCTTCAGTTACCAGGCCCCTCTCTGTGGAACCAGCTGCCAGTTTGGGAGGCAGGGCCTTCAGTTATCAGGCCCCTCTCTGTGGAACCAGCTGCCAGTTTGGGAGGCAGAGCCTTCAGTTACCAGGCCCCTCTCTGTGGAACCAGCTGCCAGTTTGGGAGGCAGAGCCTTCAGTTATCAGGCCCCTCTCTGAGGAACCAGCTGCCAGTTTGGGAGGCAGAGCCTTCAGTTACCAGGCCCCTCTCTGTGGAACCAGCTGCCAGTTTGGGAGGCAGAGCCTTCAGTTACCAGGCCCCTCTCTGTGGAACCAGCTGCCAGTTTGGGAGGCAGAGCCTTCAGTTACCAGGCCCCTCTCTGTGGAACCAGCTGCCAGTTTGGGAGGCAGAGCCTTCAGTTACCAGGCCCCTCTCTGTGGAACCAGCTGCCAGTTTGGGAGGCAGAGCCTTCAGTTATCAGGCCCCTCTCTGAGGAACCAGCTGCCAGTTTGGGAGGCAGAGCCTTCAGTTACCAGGCCCCTCTCTGTGGAACCAGCTGCCAGTTTGGGAGGCAGAGCCTTCAGTTACCAGGCCCCTCTCTGTGGAACCAGCTGCCAGTTTGGGAGGCAGAGCCTTCAGTTATCAGGCCCCTCTCTGTGGAACCAGCTGCCAGTTTGGGAGGCAGAGCCTTCAGTTATCAGGCCCCTCTCTGAGGAACCAGCTGCCAGTTTGGGAGGCAGAGCCTTCAGTTACCAGGCCCCTCTCTGTGGAACCAGCTGCCAGTTTGGGAGGCAGAGCCTTCAGTTATCAGGCCCCTCTCTGAGGAACAGGATGCCAGTTTGGGAGGCAGAGCCTTCAGTTACCAGGCCCCTCTCTGTGGAACCAGCTGCCAGTTTGGGAGGCAGGGCCTTCAGTTATCAGGCCCCTCTCTGTGGAACCAGCTGGCAGTTTGGGAGGCAGAGCCTTCAGTTATCAGGCCCCTCTCTGAGGAACCAGCTGCCAGTTTGGGAGGCAGGGCCTTCAGTTACCAGGCCCCTCTCTGTGGAACCAGCTGCCAGTTTGGGAGGCAGGGCCTTCAGTTATCAGGCCCCTCTCTGTGGAACCAGCTGGCAGTTTGGGAGGCAGAGCCTTCAGTTATCAGGCCCCTCTCTGAGGAACCAGCTGCCAGTTTGGGAGGCAGAGCCTTCAGTTACCAGGCCCCTCTCTGTGGAACCAGCTGCCAGTTTGGGAGGCAGGGCCTTCAGTTATCAGGCCCCTCTCTGTGGAACCAGCTGCCAGTTTGGGAGGCAGAGCCTTCAGTTATCAGGCCCCTCTCTGCTGAACCAGCTGCCAGTTTGGGAGGCAGAGCCTTCAGTTATCAGGCCCCTCTCTGAGGAACCAGCTGCCAGTTTGGGAGGCAGAGCCTTCAGTTACCAGGCCCCTCTCTGTGGAACCAGCTGCCAGTTTGGGAGGCAGAGCCTTCAGTTATCAGGCCCCTCTCTGAGGAACAGGATGCCAGTTTGGGAGGCAGAGCCTTCAGTTACCAGGCCCCTCTCTGTGGAACCAGCTGCCAGTTTGGGAGGCAGGGCCTTCAGTTATCAGGCCCCTCTCTGTGGAACCAGCTGCCAGTTTGGGAGGCAGAGCCTTCAGTTATCAGGCCCCTCTCTGAGGAACCAGCTGCCAGTTTGGGAGGCAGAGCCTTCAGTTACCAGGCCCCTCTCTGTGGAACCAGCTGCCAGTTTGGGAGGCAGAGCCTTCAGTTATCAGGCCCCTCTCTGTGGAACCAGCTGCCAGTTTGGGAGGCAGAGCCTTCAGTTATCAGGCCCCTCTCTGTGGAACCAGCTGCCAGTTTGGGAGGCAGAGCCTTCAGTTATCAGGCCCCTCTCTGAGGAACCAGCTGCCAGTTTGGGAGGCAGAGCCTTCAGTTACCAGGCCCCTCTCTGTGGAACCAGCTGCCAGTTTGGGAGGCAGAGCCTTCAGTTATCAGGCCCCTCTCTGTGGAACCAGCTGCCAGTTTGGGAGGCAGAGCCTTCAGTTACCAGGCCCCTCTCTGTGGAACCAGCTGCCAGTTTGGGAGGCAGAGCCTTCAGTTATCAGGCCCCTCTCTGAGGAACCAGCTGCCAGTTTGGGAGGCAGAGCCTTCAGTTACCAGGCCCCTCTCTGTGGGACCAGCTGCCAGTTTGGGAGGCAGAGCCTTCAGTTATCAGGCCCCTCTCTGAGGAACCAGCTGCCAGTTTGGGAGGCAGAGCCTTCAGTTACCAGGCCCCTCTCTGTGGAACCAGCTGCCAGTTTGGGAGGCAGGGCCTTCAGTTATCAGGCCCCTCTCTGTGGAACCAGCTGGCAGTTTGGGAGGCAGAGCCTTCAGTTATCAGGCCCCTCTCTGAGGAACCAGCTGCCAGTTTGGGAGGCAGAGCCTTCAGTTACCAGGCCCCTCTCTGTGGAACCAGCTGCCAGTTTGGGAGGCAGAGCCTTCAGTTATCAGGCCCCTCTCTGTGGAACCAGCTGCCAGTTTGGGAGGCAGAGCCTTCAGTTATCAGGCCCCTCTCTGAGGAACCAGCTGCCAGTTTGGGAGGCAGAGCCTTCAGTTACCAGGCCCCTCTCTGTGGAACCAGCTGCCAGTTTGGGAGGCAGAGCCTTCAGTTACCAGGCCCCTCTCTGTGGAACCAGCTGCCAGTTTGGGAGGCAGAGCCTTCAGTTATCAGGCCCCTCTCTGTGGAACCAGCTGCCAGTTTGGGAGGCAGAGCCTTCAGTTACCAGGCCCCTCTCTGTGGAACCAGCTGCCAGTTTGGGAGGCAGAGCCTTCAGTTATCAGGCCCCTCTCTGTGGAACCAGCTGCCAGTTTGGGAGGCAGAGCCTTCAGTTACCAGGCCCCTCTCTGTGGAACCAGCTGCCAGTTTGGGAGGCAGAGCCTTCAGTTATCAGGCCCCTCTCTGAGGAACCAGCTGCCAGTTTGGGAGGCAGAGCCTTCAGTTACCAGGCCCCTCTCTGTGGGACCAGCTGCCAGTTTGGGAGGCAGAGCCTTCAGTTATCAGGCCCCTCTCTGTGGAACCAGCTGCCAGTTTGGGAGGCAGAGCCTTCAGTTATCAGGCCCCTCTCTGAGGAACCAGCTGCCAGTTTGGGAGGCAGGGCCTTCAGTTACCAGGCCCCTCTCTGTGGAACCAGCTGCCAGTTTGGCAGGCAGGGCCTTCAGTTATCAGGCCCCTCTCTGTGGAACCAGCTGGCAGTTTGGGAGGCAGAGCCTTCAGTTATCAGGCCCCTCTCTGAGGAACCAGCTGCCAGTTTGGGAGGCAGGGCCTTCAGTTATCAGGCCCCTCTCTGTGGAACCAGCTGCCAGTTTGGGAGGCAGAGCCTTCAGTTACCAGGCCCCTCTCTGTGGAACCAGCTGCCAGTTTGGGAGGCAGAGCCTTCAGTTACCAGGCCCCTCTCTGTGGAACCAGCTGCCAGTTTGGGAGGCAGAGCCTTCAGTTACCAGGCCCCTCTCTGTGGAACCAGCTGCCAGTTTGGGAGGCAGAGCCTTCAGTTATCAGGCCCCTCTCTGAGGAACCAGCTGCCAGTTTGGGAGGCAGAGCCTTCAGTTACCAGGCCCCTCTCTGTGGAACCAGCTGCCAGTTTGGGAGGCAGAGCCTTCAGTTATCAGGCCCCTCTCTGAGGAACCAGCTGCCAGTTTGGGAGGCAGAGCCTTCAGTTATCAGGCCCCTCTCTGTGGAACCAGCTGCCAGTTTGGGAGGCAGAGCCTTCAGTTATCAGGCCCCTCTCTGAGGAACCAGCTGCCAGTTTGGGAGGCAGAGCCTTCAGTTACCAGGCCCCTCTCTGTGGAACCAGCTGCCAGTTTGGGAGGCAGGGCCTTCAGTTATCAGGCCCCTCTCTGTGGAACCAGCTGGCAGTTTGGGAGGCAGAGCCTTCAGTTATCAGGCCCCTCTCTGAGGAACCAGCTGCCAGTTTGGGAGGCAGGGCCTTCAGTTACCAGGCCCCTCTCTGTGGAACCAGCTGCCAGTTTGGGAGGCAGGGCCTTCAGTTATCAGGCCCCTCTCTGTGGAACCAGCTGGCAGTTTGGGAGGCAGAGCCTTCAGTTATCAGGCCCCTCTCTGAGGAACCAGCTGCCAGTTTGGGAGGCAGAGCCTTCAGTTACCAGGCCCCTCTCTGTGGAACCAGCTGCCAGTTTGGGAGGCAGGGCCTTCAGTTATCAGGCCCCTCTCTGTGGAACCAGCTGCCAGTTTGGGAGGCAGAGCCTTCAGTTATCAGGCCCCTCTCTGCTGAACCAGCTGCCAGTTTGGGAGGCAGAGCCTTCAGTTATCAGGCCCCTCTCTGAGGAACCAGCTGCCAGTTTGGGAGGCAGAGCCTTCAGTTACCAGGCCCCTCTCTGTGGAACCAGCTGCCAGTTTGGGAGGCAGAGCCTTCAGTTATCAGGCCCCTCTCTGAGGAACAGGATGCCAGTTTGGGAGGCAGAGCCTTCAGTTACCAGGCCCCTCTCTGTGGAACCAGCTGCCAGTTTGGGAGGCAGGGCCTTCAGTTATCAGGCCCCTCTCTGTGGAACCAGCTGCCAGTTTGGGAGGCAGAGCCTTCAGTTATCAGGCCCCTCTCTGAGGAACCAGCTGCCAGTTTGGGAGGCAGAGCCTTCAGTTACCAGGCCCCTCTCTGTGGAACCAGCTGCCAGTTTGGGAGGCAGAGCCTTCAGTTATCAGGCCCCTCTCTGTGGAACCAGCTGCCAGTTTGGGAGGCAGAGCCTTCAGTTATCAGGCCCCTCTCTGTGGAACCAGCTGCCAGTTTGGGAGGCAGAGCCTTCAGTTATCAGGCCCCTCTCTGAGGAACCAGCTGCCAGTTTGGGAGGCAGAGCCTTCAGTTACCAGGCCCCTCTCTGTGGAACCAGCTGCCAGTTTGGGAGGCAGAGCCTTCAGTTATCAGGCCCCTCTCTGTGGAACCAGCTGCCAGTTTGGGAGGCAGAGCCTTCAGTTACCAGGCCCCTCTCTGTGGAACCAGCTGCCAGTTTGGGAGGCAGAGCCTTCAGTTATCAGGCCCCTCTCTGAGGAACCAGCTGCCAGTTTGGGAGGCAGAGCCTTCAGTTACCAGGCCCCTCTCTGTGGGACCAGCTGCCAGTTTGGGAGGCAGAGCCTTCAGTTATCAGGCCCCTCTCTGAGGAACCAGCTGCCAGTTTGGGAGGCAGAGCCTTCAGTTACCAGGCCCCTCTCTGTGGAACCAGCTGCCAGTTTGGGAGGCAGGGCCTTCAGTTATCAGGCCCCTCTCTGTGGAACCAGCTGGCAGTTTGGGAGGCAGAGCCTTCAGTTATCAGGCCCCTCTCTGAGGAACCAGCTGCCAGTTTGGGAGGCAGAGCCTTCAGTTACCAGGCCCCTCTCTGTGGAACCAGCTGCCAGTTTGGGAGGCAGAGCCTTCAGTTATCAGGCCCCTCTCTGTGGAACCAGCTGCCAGTTTGGGAGGCAGAGCCTTCAGTTATCAGGCCCCTCTCTGAGGAACCAGCTGCCAGTTTGGGAGGCAGAGCCTTCAGTTACCAGGCCCCTCTCTGTGGAACCAGCTGCCAGTTTGGGAGGCAGAGCCTTCAGTTACCAGGCCCCTCTCTGTGGAACCAGCTGCCAGTTTGGGAGGCAGAGCCTTCAGTTATCAGGCCCCTCTCTGTGGAACCAGCTGCCAGTTTGGGAGGCAGAGCCTTCAGTTACCAGGCCCCTCTCTGTGGAACCAGCTGCCAGTTTGGGAGGCAGAGCCTTCAGTTATCAGGCCCCTCTCTGTGGAACCAGCTGCCAGTTTGGGAGGCAGAGCCTTCAGTTACCAGGCCCCTCTCTGTGGAACCAGCTGCCAGTTTGGGAGGCAGAGCCTTCAGTTATCAGGCCCCTCTCTGAGGAACCAGCTGCCAGTTTGGGAGGCAGAGCCTTCAGTTACCAGGCCCCTCTCTGTGGGACCAGCTGCCAGTTTGGGAGGCAGAGCCTTCAGTTATCAGGCCCCTCTCTGTGGAACCAGCTGCCAGTTTGGGAGGCAGAGCCTTCAGTTATCAGGCCCCTCTCTGAGGAACCAGCTGCCAGTTTGGGAGGCAGGGCCTTCAGTTACCAGGCCCCTCTCTGTGGAACCAGCTGCCAGTTTGGCAGGCAGGGCCTTCAGTTATCAGGCCCCTCTCTGTGGAACCAGCTGGCAGTTTGGGAGGCAGAGCCTTCAGTTATCAGGCCCCTCTCTGAGGAACCAGCTGCCAGTTTGGGAGGCAGGGCCTTCAGTTATCAGGCCCCTCTCTGTGGAACCAGCTGCCAGTTTGGGAGGCAGAGCCTTCAGTTACCAGGCCCCTCTCTGTGGAACCAGCTGCCAGTTTGGGAGGCAGAGCCTTCAGTTACCAGGCCCCTCTCTGTGGAACCAGCTGCCAGTTTGGGAGGCAGAGCCTTCAGTTACCAGGCCCCTCTCTGTGGAACCAGCTGCCAGTTTGGGAGGCAGAGCCTTCAGTTATCAGGCCCCTCTCTGAGGAACCAGCTGCCAGTTTGGGAGGCAGAGCCTTCAGTTACCAGGCCCCTCTCTGTGGAACCAGCTGCCAGTTTGGGAGGCAGAGCCTTCAGTTATCAGGCCCCTCT
This sequence comes from Odontesthes bonariensis, assembly GCF_027942865.1. Lineage (NCBI taxonomy): Eukaryota > Metazoa > Chordata > Actinopteri > Atheriniformes > Atherinopsidae > Odontesthes > Odontesthes bonariensis. Next base: position 32,131,638 of record NC_134527.1, read on the forward strand.
CTGAGGAACCAGCTGCCAGTTTGGGAGGCAGAGCCTTCAGTTATCAGGCCCCTCTCTGTGGAACCAGCTGCCAGTTTGGGAGGCAGAGCCTTCAGTTATCAGGCCCCTCTCTGAGGAACCAGCTGCCAGTTTGGCTTCAGGAAGCAGACACCCTTTCCACTTTTAAGACCAGGCTTAAAACTTTCCTTTCTGATAAAGCTTATAGTTAGGGATGGCTCAGGTGATCCTGAAAGAGACATCTAAAAGGAATACAATTACATTTCAAACCCCTTTGACAAATGTGTTTTTTCTTTTAAAACCCAAGAAATCCACTCTTTGGTCGTCGTCATCCAAACCACTAAATTTATAAAATAATTATATGAAAATGCTTCTCTATGAGCCTTCAGTTTCCATTTCAAAGCTGATACTCTGTTGTGAAACCCCGTTCTTTTCCCTTTGAACCAATTTAAATAAAAAATGTTTCTAGAGGGAACACCTTTGAAAGAACTTTCTTTACACCTTGAACCCAAAACAAAAAGGTTATAAAAATTCATGCTTTGTGAGAGTGTGCATGTGCAATGTGAGTGTGCATGTAATTTACTAACTCAAAGGCAGTGTTAGTTTTTAGTCACCTCTTAAGATTGCTTTTTTTTGGGCACCTTACCACATCAATGTAGACTTAAAGACAGCTCAGAGACAGCAGCAGATAAAGACGGTCTTGAAGAAAATAGCTACCCTGTAGAGAAAGTCACCCAAAGGCCAGTTGGACAAACGAGTGACTGAGCTCGAACATGTCCAGGGCCTTGTTTTCTAGTTGAAAAAGACATATACACATACATACATCAGTTCGAAAATATTGTTGAAGTAGTTCACTATTTCCAAGAGACAGCGAACAGACATACATGTACAGTGCCAAAGCCAATTTTCAAGCGAAAATGTCAACTTTCCAATCTCTATAAATACAGTCAACCCTCTGGCTACATATCAAATCTTGATTATATCATATCAAATCAAATCTACATATCAAATCTCCTGTGCTTGGACCGATTCTTTTTACTTTTTACTTTATACATGCTTCCATTAGGTAACATTATTAGACAGCATGGCATAAATTTCCATTGCTATGCTGATGATACTCAGCTGTACTTATCTATAAAACCAGATGAAACCAATAGGTTGGTCAGACTACAAGCATGTCTTAAAGACATAAAGACCTGGATGACTCAGAACTGTCTGCTGCTAAATTCAGACAAAACTGAAGTCGTTATCTTTGGACCTGAGCGTTTCAGGGAGAAATTGTCTAGCTATATAGTTACTCTAGATGGTATTTCCTTGGCTTCTAGTTCTACAGTGAGGAACCTTGGAGTTATTTTTGACCAGAACTTATCATTTGACTCGCATATAAAACAGGTTTCTAGGACTGCCTTCTTTCACCTTCGTAATATTGTTAAAATCAGGAACATCTTGTCTCAGAGTGATGCAGAAAAACTAATTCATGCATTTGTTACTTCAAGATTGGACTACTGTAATTCTTTATTATTGGGCTGTCCCACATATTCTCTGAAAAGCCTTCAGTTGATCCAAAATGCTGCAGCCAGAGTTCTGATGAGAACTAACAGGAGAGATCATATTTCTCCAGTTTTAGCTTCTCTTCATTGGCTCCCTGTTAAATTCAGAATAGAATTTAAGATTCTTCTCCTTACATATAAAACTCTTAATGACCGAGCTCCATCATATCTTAAAGATCTCATTGTAAGATATTTTCCTAACAGAGCACTTCGTTCCCAAACTGCAGGTTTACTTGAGGTTCCCAGAGTTTCTAAAAGTAGAATGGGAGGCAGAGCCTTCAGTTATCAGGCCCCTCAATTGTGGAATAAGCTGCCAGTAAATGTCCGGGAAGCAGACACCCTTTCCACTTTTAAGACCAGGCTTAAAACTTTCCTTTTTTATAAAGCTTATAGTTAGGTCTGTTGAATCTGATAGTGTGTCTGCTAGTGTGTCTTGTTCTGCCTCCACCTCTGGCACCCTCTATACTTTCATTACCCCCTACCCGAACCAGGGTTTGAATCCCATTCCCGCTTCTCTTACCTCTTTTATTTCTCCCCCTACCCGAACCAGGGTTTGCATCCCCACCCCGCTGTGACTGGTGTGCAGTTGGTGAGAGGCTGAGGTAGCTTGTGGCTGTAAAAAGATGGTTGTTGTGGTGTGAGGAGCAGATCTATATAGGGAGTATAGGGAATTACTCACTGAGTCTGGTCCTTTATTTTATTATTTATTTTTTCGTTAGCACAAGTTTCTTGTGTTTACCTTGAATAGGGATGGCTCATGTGATCCTGAAACATCCCATAGTTAAGCTGCTATAGGCCCAGACTGCTGGGGGGCCTCATCTGTCACACCTTTCCTCACTTTACTCTCTTTATGTATATGTGATATTATTGTGGTCATTAACTCGTGTTTCCCTGTTCCAACAGATATCCTTTGAATGGTGTTACAGTGCCGCCGTCGCGGTGGCCCCCTGCCCCCCTCCCCATCCCCCCCCCCTTCCCCCCCCCTTTTTCTGTCTTCTCAAACCCCAGCTGGTCGAGGCGGATGGCCACCCTTCCTGAGTCTGGTTCTGCCAGAGGTTTCTTCCTGTTAAAAGGGAGTCGTTTCTCTCCACAGTCGCCTCAGGCACGCCGCTCAGGCCGGGAGATTGGACCGAAAAACAAAAAGTTTTCAGTGCAATCTGTTGGTTTTCTTAGCTAGGAAATTGTTTTTGAATTGGCTCTATATGAACGAATTGGATTATTTTATGAATTATGATTATTATTAATTAATTGAATTCCAATTGGCTTGAATTGGACTTACTATCTAAGTGCCTTGAGATGACATTTGTTGTATTTGGAGCTATATAAATAAAAATGAATTGAATTGAAATTGAATTATCTTTTCCCATCATAGTAGGTCTGATTGTAACAAAAGCTATCAGGGCTATCATATAGAAGCTATCATATAATCTTATGCACTCCAACTTTGATCAGTCACTTGTGAAATGTTTGCCTTGCTTCAAATTCACATCAGAACAAAACGTAAATGAAGTTATTCCAGCATGGTCCTTTGAGCTTGCTGAAATGTCAGGTGGCTTTAAGAGCACAGGAAATGTTTAGCAGGTTTGAGGTCATGTGACTTTGGAAGAATGTCCATGACCATCAGCATTCCTTGGTCTTTAGTCTTTCAGTAGTTCTTTGCTGTTCTTTGATTTGTATTTGGAATGTGTTTTGCAGTATAAATCGTACTCTAACAGGATGCAAACCAGAGCATCTTGCTTAGTAATGAAGTTCTTCTCCTTGGTCAAAGAGTGATAAATTCAGGGCAGCTCTCTAGCTCCAGCACAGGTGAATATTTCAATATCCCCTCCATGAATATTAAAATTAAACCCATAGTGGCATTCTCTTTTCTGTTAATTTCATCACATACCTCTCTCTGCTCCAAGCCAACTTCTAGTATACTTCTACATATATCTCTGATGAACTGATCAAATCCACCTGTTTGTCATCTGAACACTGTTTCGATAGGTGGACACAACTTCAGGAGTTAACACAGTCAGTGCCACCAATCCACTCCACTCTGACTGCTGACCTAAAATTAAATATCAAATCCAGATTTACACAAAAGATATTATGGATTTTGCACAGGGTATGACTTTCAGAAGCCTTTGAAGTAGTTCTATAATATTGTCTGGGTTTTGGGTAAAAGAAAGAAAGAATGTGAATTAGTGAAATGTGCGAATAAAGCAACACAAATATTCCTCTGACTGACATTGGATTGTCTAACCAACAACCAACTTTGTGAAGAGGCCATTTTTTGGCTAAATCAACAGTTTTCTTTTGGTAAGCATTCACTTAGCCGGGTAAGCATGTTGGGAAGTCCCTCTGATCCAAGTAGAGTGACATTTGAACAAAATACACTTGTTTTTTGGCAGATTGTGTAGTTTAGAACTAAACAGCAGTGTGACATGTTTTTTTGTTTCTTACTGCCTTCATAAACAAGGCAACGCAAACACTGTAACACACCCCTGATGTGTGTATATACATTTACACTGGTGTTCTGGAATGTGTGTATTTTGTATTAAACCCTAGTTCAGAGTATAGTCGAACTGGCCTTTCTCCAGACCATTGAGGCCATCTGCCCAGGTGGAGGCTGGCAAACTCCGGTAGGGGTCCAGCAGGATACAGAAGCATGGCACGATAAGGATGAGGAGGAAAACAAGCAGGAGAATCACCAAGGCAAAAGTTGTCTTCTGCTCCAGGAATACGGCAGTGATGTCTGAATCAGACAAGGAAGAGGAGGAAGGGAGGCCTAAAGTGTCCCCCAGCAGAGTGCAGCAGAGAAGTGACAGGTGAGGTGAGGGGCTCTCCTTCCATAATCCAGAACCAGAAGTGTACAGCGGGGCTGGAACAGAGGTAATGTGGCATCCCCGTCACTGGAACCCAGCCTGAACCCCTTCCATGGGCCTCGCTGTCTGGGGAGACACAAGGGACCAAAGCATAGCTGTTCATCGAGTTTAAAAAGACTCATTTCACAAACAACATTTATGTGGAATCTTGCTGGTTTTAAATCTTTAACACTGTTGTTAGCTCTGGCTGTGGGACTATGCTTCCAACAATAATGCAAAGTGCTAACACATTTAGCATATCTGATCAATGATCTGATCATAATATTTAAAATCTTATATTATGATGGAAAATACACTACTGCATTTCAACAGACAGGCAACATTATTTAAAGTGAACGGTAGAAAGAAAAGAGCAGGGAACATCAGAACCTGTGGACTCACCTCTTATCCTACTGCTTGGAGAGGTTATGGGTTTCACCAAGCTTTTTATCTTTTCCCCTTCCACATGTGCTCCAGGCTTCCTGCTTCTGAAGAGTGCAGACGTGTCTCTGCTTCCTCCTGCTGCTTATCGCTTTATTTGCTTTTAAATAATTTTACTTCTTTCCACAAGTCTTGGATATAATTTTATTCTTTTTCTTTTAAGTGAACCAAGACTTTTTTATAATCATTTTTATTCTTTTTTAAAACTTATCTGACGAGCCAGCGACTACAATCCTTTCAACATGCCCTGTGAAAGCTGTCGGATATATCAACAAGAAATTTGTGCGCTACAAGTAAGGATTTTTGCCTTAGAAACTGAAATGGGACTTCATGAAACGCTCCCAATGGAATCCAGTGGTAAGAAGTCCACATTTACTTCCAAAGGAAAGGGTGAAAAAACTGCTACCTCCAACTTAAAGCTAAATGATACTGTGTCTTTTCCAAGACTCTGTAAAGGCACGTATGATGGACTTGGTGCTAAGCCGAAGAATCGTCAAACTGTTGGTATCAACAGAGAATATGTAACATCAGCCGGAATAAAGTTAACAAACAGATTTTTACCTGTCAGAGCCAAATGTGACTGAGTGTAACAGACAGAGAGACGGTACAAAATAGCAGATGGACAGAGAAACTGTGCCGAGTGTCAAGGTCAAAGGAGACGGAGCCATATCTAATATAAACATAAAGAGAATGGTTACATGCAGCTATCCAAGTGCCGCTGTCTCTGACATCACAAGATTACTACCAGAGGTACTGGCAAAACACCAAGGGGTGAAACAGCTGATTGTGCACGTGGGTGCAGTGGACATCAGAGAGAATCAGTCTGAAATCTTAAAAAAAGACTTTGAGAAACTGTTTGAGAGTCTTGATAAAGTGACAATACCAACATTCATAAGTGGACCTCTCCCAAACATCGACAGGAGGATCAACAAATTCAGCCGGCTGCTTCAGTTGAACACATGGCTGTCCAAAGTCTGTGAGTCCAGAGGACCTCATTTCATCGAAAACTTTAATCTTTTCTGGCAAAGAGATGATCTCTTTCAAAGAAAAGGCCCACACCTGAACAGAGGTGGAGTGAGACGACTGACGGATAATCTTCTCCATGCTCTGAGGCATCAGAAGAGGCCAGGACCAGGGCCAGGGCCAGGGCCAGGGCCAGGGCCAGGGCCAGGGCCAGGGCCAGGGCCAGGGCCAGGGCCAGGGCCAGGGCCAGGGCCAGGGCCAGGACCAGGGCCAGGGCCAGGGCCAGGGCCAGGGCCAGGGCCAGGGCCAGGGCCAGGGCCGGGTCCTGTGCTGCCGCCGAGAGAGAAGAGGAGCGAGAGAAGAGCTCCTGCCTCGCCACCCAAGGACCCAGCAAAGGATTCAGCCACAGCAGCCACAGCAGCACCTCCAGCATCCTGAACATGTTGTGGAGAAAAAGGAGTCAGAAGCGCCGTAGTCAGCCTCTCATGGAGAATTTATTGATCGAACCGTCACAGAGACATGTGCATTTCAGAATGTCCGGAAATTCCCTTTGACCTCAGTTTGTGACAAGCTTTTATACCGTTCTGTATCATTCAATGCGTACGTGGCTCAAACCCAATCTCTCTAAGGCGCCTAGCTTTCGCCATTATCATAAACAAAGCTCATTCTAACCTTAAACAATATTCATATGAACCGAACAACTAGGCACACGGTGTAATTAGGCCAAATGTCATGACACTTCTCTCCCACAAACACAGGGTTCAGCAGCTCCACCATCGCCTTCACCACGGCCCTCACCACAGGCCTGGGACCCACCTGCTGCATCTACACCCTCCAGAGACGTTTCACCATCGTTCTCTTCTCCACCGTCACCCATGAGACTTCCTGATCACCTTGAAAGCTTGGTGAAATCAGGGATTAAAATGGTTCCTCTCACGCCAAACATGGCAAGATCAAGAATTCTATCCTCAAAGAAGCATCGAGCCCCTCTCCCTCCCCAGCCTACTCCATCGACCAAAGCCCCCCCAGCTTGGCCCCCACCACCGGTGCCCACAGCTGTCATTTCCAACAGCGTCAATGCTGTTGTCTAGGACGCTAAGGGCCTCTGTGTTGGTAAACACCATCTCAACCAGAGGTCCAAGGATGGAGTGAAGAGAGGGACAATCAGACTGTCCAATCAGAGAAATCTTGTCCATATCCCTTGCAAGAACACAGCGTCCAGTTCAACTATAACTAATCTCAAACACGCAGTACTCAATGTCAGATCTTTAAGTAACAAATCATTCCTGATAAATAGTTTTATTTCCTCTCACAATCTTGATTTTATGTTTTTAACTGAGACGTGGCTCGACAGAAACACAGCAAATGCAGTCCTGATTGAGTCTGGTCCACCTCACTTCAATTTTGTGTCTGAAACACGAGACAACCAGAGGGGTGGGGGTGTTTGTGCCATGTTCAGGGACAATATACCCACCCACAAGTTGTCATTTGGGGTTTTTTCATCATTTGAGTATGTGTCATTCAAAATGGAGATAAAACAATCTTCCATACTTTATATCACCATTTATAAACCACCACAGAATTGTTTTATTGATGATTTTACTGAACTACTTTCAGTTGTGTGCACTGCTTTTGACTGTTTAGTCATAACAGGGGACTTGAATGTGCATGTGCACGTAGCGCATAACAAGGAAGCTAAAGAGCTCACTGCTGTCCTTGAAATGTTTGGTCTAACTCAGCATGTGACTGAGCCCACCCACAACAGAGGGCACACTCTAGATGTGCTCATTTCAAGGGGGGTTGTTATTTCAAACGTGAATGTCGTTGATGTTGCTTTATCTGATCATTTCTGTGTTTTCTTCGACCTATCTACTTTACCCAAAACACCAGCTGGGTCTGCAGTTGTTCGGGGAAGACTCATAAATGACAGAACAGGGACACAGTTTATGGAAATGATTAGGTTTGAGAACACCCTGTGTTCTGATGTTGATGATCTGTTGAACTCTTACACATCAAGTCTCTTAAATGTTTTGGATACCATTGCTCCTGTCAAGGTTAGAATGGTTAAAAGTAGGCAAAGGGCGCCATGGAGGAAAGAAGAGTCGGTCAGGGCACAGAAAAGGGAGTGCCGGAGAGCCGAACGGAAATGGCGCAAGTCAAAGCTATATATATCTGTAGCCTCTTCTGTTAATGATTAACAAGCCTTCCAAACTGCACTGAGGTCAACGTTCAGAGGTCATTATTTCAAGGCAGGACTAATTTATAATCTTCACACTGACATATGTTACTCACCAGGTCAAGGTCTTTTCAAAAATGTCTTTCATTTTGTCCTCCAACAAAGTTTCATTTCCACCTCTGTTTGGTGTTTCAGGTGTGGTTTCTAAGACCATTCACCATCCAGCCTGGATGAAATCAAGTCTCTGGATTTGTTTTTCATATTTGGTCAGAAAGAACTTTCAAGGTATTGATGATTTTCCTAATCATGTTCATAATTTTGGATTTGGACCAGTGTAGACTTTATTTTACCCATAGGTGGGTGACAATGGGCCCCTGGGCATGGGCATGTCAACATCCCATACCCCCACGGCAGGGCACTCACTTGCCCTATTTTGCCTAACACTAAAACATATTCAGCATACAGTCAAGTCATGCACCACAAAAATGATAAATAATAACAATAAAGATCATTCTTCAACAGGTAGCACTCTCAAATATCCTGCCCTGCACCTGCAATACATCTTCTGTAAAGACAGACATATGTGTGTGTGTGTCTGTTATTTGTCCGCTATATTCACTACTATAATACTACTATAATACTACTACTCTTTCATCCCTATATTAATCAGCCCAACTTCTTCCATCATATCAGATACATATATAACCAAATAGACATATGTATGTTTATGTCGGCTTAAGACGACAACTAGTCGATGTGATGTATATCACTAAAAGTGGTTTGCTAACACATTCAAGATGTAAAATCTAAATGATTCATACATACATAAATAGGAGTCATGTTTTTTGGTAAGTAGCTCTTTAACCAGCTCGGAGTGGTTGCCAGGTTTGCTAGTACCCGTGTTTTTTACGCATTACGTGACCAGTCCGCCTCTATTAGGTCAACAGCTACACTGCTACAATAGCTAATAGGAAAGCTAAACGTAAAAGACGGGAACGAGATCTGGCAACCTGATTAAAAAAAATAGCGTGGCACAACCACGTCTTTACGCTCGGACGTACATCGTCTGTAAAGCGTCATTTGATCCATTGAATGGCGCTATAAAATGCAAGCTATTATTATTGTAGTGGCAATCCAACAAAAAAAAAAAGGCCACTTGAGGGAATTTGAAGTCCTTGTCAACGCGTTGTGGTGCCAAAAGATCAGATCTTCCATAAAGTAAACTTAGCCTACCAGTAGGTTTAGTAGGCCCCTACTAGCCCATATAAATGGGACTGATGTGTGCTGATAATGTCTATTGAATAGACTGATAACAGACAAATCAGGTGGATAGATATACTTATATTATTATCTATGATCAAAAAATGATCTTTTGCTTTTTGTGAACCCAAGTTCCAAAAAATGTAAAATGAACAGAGTAAAGTATATAAGAATGCATATACAACAGAAGTTCTGTTGTGTATAGAAGCCCATTTCTATGGAAGCCCGTTTCCGCTACTTAATAAAAATAAATTTAGATAGTATCTCATAATTATGAGATACTAAGTCAAAATTATGAGATACTGGGGCGGTCGGTGGCGTAGTGGGTTAAGCAGCCGCCCCATGTACAGAGGCTACAGTCCAGCTGGCCGCCAGGAATTTTGGGCCCCATGAAAGATTTTAATTTTGCCCCCCCACCCCCCCACCCCCCACCATCTCTATCCGGCTTTTCCAAACATAGCCCGCCATCAAAATAGCAGTTTTGTCATACTTTTCGTTGCCCATTCATGGACCATGGGTTTGTGTGATTTTAAATAAAGTTATGAACTTACTTACTTATACACTTATTACATTCAGTGACATAATGTAATGGAAGTAATCAACTGAGTATTTATACTGTCTTTTAGGCAGCAGTCATGTACAGTCCAAACACACTGCTTTCCACACAACATAAATACCTATGGAAATCCAATTAATTTTTGTGTTGGGTAGAAAGCTGTGTACAGTACGGATTCGCAGAAAAAGTGGTGTGTTCAAACCAAACTCTGCCAAGACAGAAATTTGAGTGTTGCGCTAAAATTGTCTGTGAGCAGCTTGAATAAACTATACTACAATTGTCAGTTTGATTTTTATTTTCCCATTCATGGAGTATCAGGGATTCAAATGGAGTTTAGTTAAAGCATGCAGGTTAGTGAAGCATGGACGTTAATGCATAGAAAAGTTAAATGCATGCAAGTTACAGTTATGTATGCAAGTTAGATGCATTCAAATTGACTCCATACTTAGCTGTAAAAGTGTAACCCTTAAAAGAAGGGAAACATCTTATTGTGAATCAATTTGAAAGTGACATGGTACTCTTTGCTACTTTCTCACCATCTTCACTGCTGGTCCTCGTCCTGTCCTCCTGCACTTCGGCAGTGGTGGTGTCACTGGCCGCTGCAACATTGCCTGATGTGGAGCCTGGCTCTGTATCAGATGTGGTTTAAGATGGGATTTAGTTAATAAATGCATGACACATTTAGATGCATGCAGGCAATGGGTTACAATAATGCATATGCAAGTTAGATGCATTCAAATTAACTCCATACTTAATAGCTGTAAAAGTGTAACCCTTAAAAGAAGGGAAACATCTTATTGTGAATCAATTTTGTTAGCCTACCATTCGCTAACATCTAGCGTTTGAAAGCTCAAAGTCAGTGAGTGAACTTACCTTTCTTTGAGAAAAACTGAGTGACCAGTTGCCTGCCTCTACTGGCCCTCTCGTCTTTCTTTCCGCTTCTGATAACGCGACTTCATTCTAGATTATTTCAGTCAGCTCACCGTCCATCATGTGTTTCAGACAGCTGCTCCGAACACCTGCCTGCATTTCGGATGCGTTCAACTACAATTCGATCAGAACTGGACTGCACCATTTTGCAAGAGGGGGAGGGCCGAGTAAATGTCAATATGCCAAAGAACTAAAGAAAAGTTATTGAAATCGAAAACTGTGTTTAATTAGTTTATTTTCCATTAAAAATGTTGTAATTCATTAGAAAATTCTAAGAATGGGCAACAATATTAATATTATATTTTCACTACCTCCGAGGGCCCCCCAGGCTGCGCTGGGCCCTTAGAAACGTTACCACCTTTCCCCGCCTGGCGGCGCCCCTGGGCCCCGGTTCCAGTCCCGCACCGGACGGCCCTTTGCTGCATGTCTTCCCCATCTCTCTGCCCCCTGCTTCCTATCTCTCTCTCCAACTGTCTATCCATTAAAGGCATAAAAAGCCCCCCCAAAAAAATTATGAGATACTATCTCATAATTATGAGATACTAAGTCAAAATTATGAGATAGTATTTCTAATTTTATTTGTATTAAATGGCGGAAACGGTCTTCCATAGTTGTTTCATATGTAACGACCCAAAATAAAATTGTAGTTCCTTCACATTAGCCTAAATTCCTTCGCATTGTCCTAGTTGGGTTGCCGTGCCTCAGCCACTGGCGCATGCACCACGCAGATATTGTGTGGCTATATAAAAAAAAAAAGAAAATTATATATATATATTTTTAAACAAAGAACAAGGAATGTTGGCGCAGGTCGGTGACGTAGAGATAGCAGCGTCCATAGCAACCACCTTAACAACGGTACAAAACTTTTTATTCCTACGTTTTTTCAAGGTGATACTAAAATCTTCGGCGAAACTAATAAAATTAAAGTTCGTCTACATTCCATGAACGCAGATTATGAAAATATCATGCATAGTTCTCGCTAGAAATGCCATCGAAATGCATACAAATGCAGATGCTTTCTTAAAATTTTATGTTTTTCACAAAAAATAGGCCGACAGTCGGCCATTTTCTTTTTTCCGCGGAGGGAAACTTGGTAGTCACGTGACCTGGTTGCAAGGCACTATAAATGAAAAGGCCAAATAAAACGTAGTATTGTCACAATTTTGGGGGCCAAATTGTGACAATACTAGGTTTTCCTTTGTTGACCAACGTAGCTATTACACGTTTTGCTGTGAGACTGGGTTGTCACGGCGCCATCCCAGGCTGCTGGCTCCGCAGCCTACCAGTGTTAGAGCTGCTTCCTGACGGCGCTGGGTGGTGTCCTGCTTCATCACCTCCGTATATGCGCAGGCACACAGCCCAGTGTTTTCGGACGTTATTCAGAAATTCGCTAATCTCTGGGATAATTCTGTTGATTCTGATGCAAACCACCAACACTGAATTATATTATGTAACACGATTAGTATAAATCAGATTTATTGGAAAGCTCAAATAACTGGACTGAACTAATGAACGTTCTTATCAGCTGAGTGATTCAAACTTTTGATTCTTGTCATTGTAACCGCTTCATGCATCAAGTTGATAAGCATCTCATAGTGGAATATAAAATCTGCTGCCAGTTATGATGACTTGAACTGAGGCTAAATGTCGTGCCTTGACAGTTTCGGTTTCTCACTATCACATACTGGTGTTGGATTAGATCAGCAGCTGCTGAGGCAGGTTGAATTCTCTGGGTTGGCACTGCATGTTGAAGAGCTGTGTAGCCTCTGTGATGACTGTGTTCATGTCGGTTTGCAGCCTACTGCCATTTCCTCTGCTAATGCAGATAGTTTACTGAAAATGAAGCAGAGAAGTCCTTTCCTTTCAATTGAATACCACAATACTTCATTCATCAAGTCCCAAACTTACACTGAAGATGAAGAGATGAGATATTGTTTAAATAACAACTAGTCCCCCAACAAGTTTTACATGGAGTTTCAAAGCCCCATCCACATTTAAAACAGTGCAGTAGCCCATATACTTGCAGAACATCCTATTAAACAAGACAACCCCTCTGTGACCAGTGGGAACCATGGGATGAAATAAAATCCCTTGATTCATATCAAACAAGTCAGAAGTTGGTCAGGACTTGAGTGGACACTGCATGAGGATCGAGGGCCACCTGTACTATCATCCATGTATCATGTTTTTGTTATCATAAATAATCCTCTGAAGACCATGAGAATAAGCTTTTCTGTTCATCAACATCCACAGGATCTGCAACCCTCACGTTAAACGCCTCGTTCCAAAGGTAAATGGACTGTACTTATCTGGTGCTCTTCTAGTCCACTCAGTGTTTTTACTACAACCCACATTCACTTTTACTGCACATCCTCCAACTCTTTCCTTTGTCACGCACATTCACACACCGATGGATGCATCAGTAACTTTGGGTTCAGTGTCTTAACTAAGGACACTTTGACCTATAGGAAAGCAGGAGTTGAACCCCCAACCCTCTGATTGGCAGATGTGGCTACAGCTGCCCCATGCCTGTGTGGGGGGGGCATCTGTATGTGGAGAGAAGGGGCAGAGCACTGATCGATGATATAACAGCTATTTGTTTAAAAAGGCACATTTATTCAAATAAAATACTCTTTAAACCCATTAGCCAGGAAGAAAGTGTTAAATCTCAAGATTAAGTCATTATGTCAAACATTTCTTGACTCTACAACTGTGTCCCAGTTATAGACCATATGTTCATTCTGATGGGACTGTATGCATGAAAAAAATGACTGAAAGCAAGCACTGGAAGAGACACATGCAGACTAAAAGACGACCACGGACAAGACCCCATTAAGACAGAAAACACATCAAAGCAGACAGTCTTCATGTGGGTCCTGCACTACCATCCGTCATACAACCCAGGTCAAAACATGCCGTCTTTATATGAATTACCACACAGCAAATGACTTCTATCCAGCAGATGCATATGAACACAGCTGTAATGCATAGAGAGAAGCTGGATTTGTGTGTTAATGGACTCAGCCGCTCATTTTAGGCTTGGAGGCCCTTTGCTAACCAGCATGGCAAAGGGATATTACCAAAGAGGTTTTATTCACAGAAAGAAAGAAAAAAGTGGACAAGCCACAGCTGATAAAGTCTGGAAAGACAATTAACCTGGAACCCAAAAATTTGGCAGTCAATATCAGGATACTGGTGTCATTTCCTGAGAATACAAGAATTTCACTAGGTTTTTTTACACCAATTGTCAACACTGAATTGAAGTTTGTAGTGCACAAAGCAGCATCTACAGGTGCTGAAGCTGCAGGTAACCCAAGTAAGGCCCACATTACGTTCAGGCCAATTACATCCATGTTGTTTCTCCATATCTCAGCTTTTTGTAAGCGCTGACAACTGGAATATGGAGCACAGCTGGGACACAGTATCAACAGTTGCATCTGAATTGATAAAGAAAACTAAAAAGTATCACAATGACTTATTAATACCAATATAAGTGATGAGTAAGAAGGATGAAGACGTGGTCCCTTATTGTTCAGGACTTCTTTAAAACATGAGATGGCTACACAGTATTGATATGATTTGCAATAGTCTTCCAATAAAACACACTGGAATGTCATATGAAGGTAAAATATTGGAAGAAACGTGCATTTTTTTTTTGCCCCGAAAGGCCAGACAGGGTAGATGGAGAGATACAAAGAACATGACTGTTCCACCAGCTGGTTTATCACTTGTTCCCAACATGTGACAGAAAAGTGAACCATTCCGCCTCATACAGTCCTGGGAGGCAGCTGCTGCTTGTACATTCCAGCGAGAGCTTTGGCAGCGCTCTGGATCATCTGGTGTTGGGTCATTCCTGTCACGGCCTGGTGCCAGTCTGTTCTGTTGATGTTGGGCAAGCTGCGCTCCAGAACCTCCCCCACTGTAACAACCAGGCCAGACCAGCGCAGACTGTAGTCCGGAGGGGTCAGGGACTGAGCCTGCAGGGGGTCACAAACAGGAACAGAGTCGTTCTACGGCTGAGGCCCATGCCAGTTGATGCTGAGGGGCTTCAGAAAATAAACTGACCAAGAGTTTAACATATTTTCAGTTTGCTTACTAAACTGAAATGCATATCAGTTAATTACTCACTGGAGACCAAATGTCAGTGTAGATGTGTCAGTTATGATCAAACTCTTGTAGTGACAGTTTTTAAATAATAGGAACTTGAGGGTGAATTGTACTTTCCCTTGAAAATAAAAGTCCTATTCTTGTAAAATGCTCATTTAGTCTGGAACCTAATGACATCCCATTGGAAGGTGAATGTCGGGGGTCTGGTTTTCATCTGTACCTGCTGGATGTGAGCTAGTGCCAGAGGAGTCGCCTGAGTGAAGACCTCGATGTGAATGCTGTGACCTGGGTCCTCCAAGATTAAACAGCCAATGTCAAACCACCTGAAGACAGCAAGAGCATTTGGAAAAGTCACAGCTTTCATAAGTTAATACATCAAAATGATGGCAAGCAAGTCTGTGCTTCAGTGCCAACAGCAAAGCTGAAAAGGCTCAAGATAAACTGGACAGGGTCCATGTGCTCGTCTTTGATAGTGGGTGAAAGCGGAAGTCATAGCATCCATATTAGATCCTGTGAAACTGGGATAACATTCTGTGTGTGTGTGTCAGTCTGAACTAACAGGGAAACAGCTCACATTAGCCGCTTTCGGACAGAGCCGTTCTAAGAACGGTCCTCCTCGAATTTCGTTCTGATAACTGCCCTTCCCCAGCGGAACTGTTTCAGTTTGCATTCCCACATGAGTCGGACCCGATAGAGACTGATGCGGCGCAGCCGTCTCTGACAGCGACGTGTTAAGGCGTTAGCATGGTTGCCGCGTCTGTCACGGCGGTGTCGCACCGTGACGTCAAAATGACGTATCAGGCCTGGCGCTTCCCTTGAAAAGACGGCGCAGCGCGTTGTCGTGCACCAGTCGAAGAGGGCAGAGACTCCAAGTGGTGATGCCGGGGGCTTCAGACCTTCACCTCTATTAACTGAATTAAAAAATTAAAATGATCCGAATATTGCAGCAGTATCATTGATGACAGTATTCCTGCTCTTGACAGCGGCATTTTTTTATTCTCGACTTTCGTGGTTGTAGAGTAGAGGTAACCTTCACGTAGCAGCGCCACCTCTGTGACGGAGAAGATTGCAAATACTGGCGCATCGACTTGCGCCACTATATATGGCGGGCACGAACTCGTGACGTCATCAACACCGCTCGCGTGAGCAGACGCAGCAACCATGCTAGAGCCTTTACTTTAGCGCCACATTCAACAACAAAACAAAACCCGGTAAAAGTAAGGAGAGAAGAAAAAACACCACCAAGAAGCTAACATGGAGAGCGGGGAGGCCACCGTGTTCATGGTCTGCATGATGGTGATATTAATCATGGACGATCACATCAGGCGTCTAACATGGAGGCTGGAAGAGCTCACAGAGAAAGTCAGGAGACGCAGGATGGAGCGCAGGCCATATTTCTTGGGCCCAATCCCAATTCACCCCTTGGCCCTACCCCTTACCCCTTCCCCTCCGTTTTGCGCGTTCACGTGAAGGGGTAGTGTTGTCCCAATACTCTTCCAAAGCCCTTCCCCTTAAACCTACCCCTCCGTTGTAGCCCTTCAAACGTAGGGCTTCGGCCAGGCAGACTCCGTTTGAAGGGGTATGATATATTTCCCAGAGTACAACGCGACTACCGGGAGATCGTGAGTCTTTTTAAAAATGGCAGAAGCAAGAGCACCACACAAATGTAAGTTATTCTATCTTTTTGCCATAATTTAACTGTTTTAATCGTTTTAGGTTGTGATAACTGGTGTATTGTGTGAGTTTAACATGGTGGCAATGTGTAGTTATTTTCTGATATAAACGCACATGGGAAAAGACGCTATTTTACATGGAGTAATCGGTCAATGCATGTGAAGGTGCTGCGAAAGAGTTGTTTTTTTTAAATTGTAACATGAGTATTTACAAGCAATGTAGTTGGTTAACCATAGATAAGTTCCTTTTGAGTGACATGAGCGTCATTTCGCTACCTATTATCACAAGTATTCATATATGTGACTGATTCACAGGGACTCAAGCACAAAGAGCCTGATCAGGTTTAGCGCCGAAAACGAAGATCTGTTTCTAAAGTCATCCCCATCCAAAAAAAGAAGTAGGAAGTCCAATCCCATAATGGATTACCTGATACAGGAGAGCCTGAAGGAGCAGAAGCGCCACGAGGAGAAAACGGAGCGCTTTTTAGCTCGGTTTGAGCGCATGATAGACCAACTTTATGGTGAGTTGATGCGCCATGCACCTATTGTACACACAGCCACCACTACCGCATTCTGAAACACCTTTTTTAAATTTTTTTACAATGGATGAAAGTACATGCTATAATGTCATGTCTTGTTCCCCCAGAACATCACTGAGCCCATGCAGCACCTCCGATGTGCCATGCACCTTCGCTGTTCCTGCTCCAGTCATCTCGTTCTTGATGATTGCACTGTTGCCCGTTTGTATTCATACTGTTTATATTCATACTGTTTATTGTCCATATTTGCACCACACACTTTACAGCAGACACTTTAAGCTGTTATTTCTGAAAATAAGCTGCCTTACCAGTCTGTAATGTGAGCCTAATAAAAGAAATTAAGGACAAAAGGTTTGTGAGCATGATTATCACATCAACATCATATTAACGACTGGAACGGATATTGGTATGAAGAGATTTATTATACAAGGGATAACAAAAAAATTGGGGTACATGTTGTGGTCCAATGGGCAATAATTTGTAGGACGACCCGTCTGCTGGAAAGAAAAACATGGAAAGATCAGGCTTTCATCCTCCCAAACCAACACATTGATAGCACACACAATGCAGTGCATTTATTTAAGTCATCAAATCTGAACCTGGTACAAAGAAAACCGCTTCAAAAATGCATGAGCTGCATGTTTATTCCAAACGGAACGAGGCGAGTAACAAAGGCTAAACGTTAGCTTATGCTTTCAGCTAGGTTAGCCAGGTTAGGATACTACCCCAATCAATAAATCAGCAAATCCAACGAGACAAGCAAATTGTTTCTATATTACACGATATCACAAATGTACAGTTAGAAACACTTTCAAACACACACACACACACACACTATCATATTCACACGCCGGCTCTGGAAGCTACCAGCTGCTCACTCACACACGTTATTTAAATTAATTTATCATTCTACATACCGTAACAAGATCCAGCAATGCTCCCAGATGTCGAAGACGCCTTCGCCTGATGGCACTCCGTCGATTCGACGCAGATATTTCTAAAAATATCCGAATAGCCCAGGACAGCGCGAACACCACAGCACCGGTCATGTTTGTTTACTTCTGGCTAAAGCTGTCGCTTTTGGTTACGTAACAACTGACGGCGCGGACTTATTACGTTCGTGAGTGTGAAGTGCTGTCCCAATTCGAAGGGGTGACATTCTTAGCCCTTCGCCTACCCCTACGTTTGAAGGGGCGAGGGGTAGGGGCGAGGCGTAGGCGAAGGGGTAGAAAATAGAATTGGGATTGGGCCTTGGTTTCATGAAGGAAGGAGAGTAGAGCGCCACAGACAAAGGAGACCACGTGGAGGTTTAACTTATTAAACACGCCAAGGTTGTGTCCGTGTCGTATGAGGAAACATTTCAGCCTGACAACATGACAAGGGGCGGAGCTACCGACCACCAAGGGGCGGAGCTACCAACCACCAAACACCTCCGTCAGATTTGTTCCTATAGAACCCAGAACAGAGCCAGCTGAGGGGAAGGAGCTGAAATGGTTATAGGAACTGAGGGCGATGGTCCCGAGTTCCTGTATGTTCGGGAGAAAACGGGCCCGTGGATTAAAAGGTTTTAGGAACTGCCAAAGCTTCCTACAGTCCGAATGCGGCTATTCTGTGTGTGTGTCACTCTGAACTTTCTTTCTTACTTGTCAGGAAAAAGCTCAGCGAGGAAGTTCTCCAAAGACACCACTGGTTGCTTCTCATGGATCACACCGGCTCGACGCAGACTGTCAATGCGCTCCTGAGCTCCCTGTGCGCGCACACACACACACACACACACACACACACACATTAAACAGAAAAGTTTGATCACTACAAAAGGTCCCCAGATTTTCAGATACCCAAGCTGTGGAATTACACTCACACCTCCTTATGCTGCAGTGTGAGAATTATACAGTTGGGGGGGCGAACCTAGAGCAGCCCATGCACGTGCTTCAGGAAACAGAAGTCTTCCAATCCTTACAGTATCTGGCTTGTTCAACTAAATGTCTGCTGTCTGCAGATGATGATGGAGCACATTTTACACCGTTTACAGCTCATTGGCCACATAATGTACCACACACACAACTTCTGCAGTCAGCAGTCACCAACAAAGACCCAAACTACACAGCACATGTAAAGCTATTCATGCTTATTATTCATAAAAAGCACAGAACAGGCAGCATGATTAGCTCCTAAGATTCAGCTTACTCTCTCTTACTCTTTTTGGCACCAAAATAGTGCCTGATGTGTCCTTTCCTCTGGACTCTGTAAATAGGACTGGATAGTGTAGTGGTAAGTAAGTGACCTGGGTTCAAATCCCCTGCATGATTTGATACTACCTCCAGTAGGGGTCCTTATGCAAGACCCCCTACCTGCCTACCTGTAAGTCACTTTGGATAACCCCCCTGTATAATTGGTCACTGTATAATTAAACAGAAATCAAATCTAAACTGAGTTCAATAAAGAACATTTGAACGAATACAACTACTCAAATTAATCAGCTTTCAGTACATATGGATGTTAATTGTTCAACATCCCAAATAGATTAAACTATTTTAATCAAAGGGGTTGTTGAAGGGGTCACTTGACACAATATAGCTCTGAAAGTGAGAAACTTAAGTGGAATAAACCAGTTAGATAGCTTCTTACATTCATCTACAGCTACTTGCAACACAGCACTCTGGCACAAATTTTTTTTCGTGCAGTGCCGACTTGGACGTGAGCCAGTGACAGACAGACAGACAATGAAATGGTACAGTCCGCTTCAGGGGTGTCTGACATTTTACTACAAGCATCTTCCTGCCATGAATATGGAATATACTGTGTATTGTAATATTTATGATTACGGATAAGAAAGATAAATGTTTCAAAACCCCCCCGTATCTGTTATTTGTACCTCTTTTAAGGGGAGATGAAGTTGTAATTAGGGGGGGGGGGGGGGGGTCAAACCCCCCATAATTGGCACTATGCTTATGCTTAGTTCATGTTCGCTGTGGTGCAGCCAACACTGACATCACAACAGCCGGCGCCCCGGTGCTGCCATGCTCACAGCAAAGACCCATCCAGCTAGCATATACATGCAGCTTTGTGATGGCCTGTGTGAGAGTGTGTGTGTACGTGTGTGTGTGTGTGTGTGTGTGTGTGTGTGTGTGCCCGCGTGCGTGAGTGTGTTTGCACGTGTGTGCGTGTGTGTGTGTGTGTGCGTGCGTGCGAGTGTGTGTGCACGTGTGTATGTGTGCGTGTGTGTACGTGTGTGTGTGCACGTGTGTGTGTGTGTGTGTGTGCGTGTGAGTGTGTGTGCACGTGTGTGCACGTGTGTGTGCGTGTGTACGTGTGTGTACGTGTGTGTGTGTGTACGTGTGTGCGTGTGTGCGAGAGTGTGTGTGTGCGTGTGTGAGTGTGTGTGTGCGTGCGTGTGTGCGTGCGTGCGAGAGTGTGTGTGTGCGTGTGTGCGTGCGCGCACGTGTGTGTGTGCAAATCAGCATCCCACCGCTCTAACCAACAATGGTGTCATCATCCAGCGGATTCCTCTACACTGGGTTGAAACATTTATCTTTCTTATCTGCAGTTCATTAGAAGGTCCCTCTCCACGCTACACAGGACTTTGGAGAAAAACATTTGGTTGAAAAACAAGCTGACGACAGATTATTCTGGAACGCTGTGCCACTGCACTTCATCCCTTTGGGTTATTTGGTAAAGAAAATATATAATACAGACCTTGACACCTGCTGCATAGCCCAGCGGCTGGGGGGCGATGTTGGACTGACCCGGCTCTCCAGTGACCATAGCCATCCCAAAAACCTCCTGGAAGGCATCTCTGACTGCCTCCACATTCATCTCCTTATCTGAGGCTACCACAATATCAATGTCTCCACCAGACCCTGCACACAAGTCAGAATGTCTGCAAGTTGAGCCCCCTTTTTGCATTTAGGGGGTGATGGCGTGGTGAGCAGGGAGTAGGCTCACTTACTGATGTATGGAGCCATGCCGGGGTCCAGTGTAGTGATCATGGACTCCACTGAGTGTTTGGTTTTATCCAGGACGGTCTTCACCACAGTGTTACCTGCGACTCCCTGAGGACACACAAACACACACACACCTCAGTGATTCACATCCTAAGGGCCATTTCAGACCAGGGCGGCAAAGCGTGGCGGAACGGAAGCGATTTTCACCGGCGGAGGTGAAAATACATGGAAACAGATCTGTCCTTGCACACCGACGCGGTGGTAGTCGGGCGGTAGCGGCGCGGAGACGCCTCCGTCCCGCGCTGCTTTTGGAAAATAGAACTCGAGCGGAATTTGGACGGCAGCGGCCGGCGGCGGCCGGCGGTGTCCCGTTGAAATGAATGGGGAATGCAGACAGGGCTGGAGCAGAACTACCGCGGCCGCGGACTGTCCGGTGTGAAAAGCCAAGTTGAACACACCGCCTGATAACCGGCGTAAGACTGACGTCGTTACGCTGCCGCCACGCCACGCTCTGGTCTGAAATCGGCCTAACACCTTCACCGGGCTGGGGGGAGAACTGTGGACGGAGCCCTCAGTCAGGTAACAACTGACCCCGCCCCCCTTTGTTCAGATGAATGTTGATGATCAGGGATTTTTAAAAAATATATATATTATTGATAAAAGCTCTCTTGTGCATGCAATCAATATAAACTGAGCTTTGTGTCTACCAGGACAAATCCCTCAAAAGCATCCCAAAGAACACACCGCTCCAACCAACAATCTGTCATCACTCAGCTAATTCTGCCATGCTGGCTCATAAACACACCCCGATGTGGCGCTGAGCCACCTCTGTTTGCCATGTGTGAATGACCAAAAAGGCAAAGTGGTGCCTAATCTGTGAAAAAGGCTAGAAAATATAAATGTATTGTTACTTTTGTCACTTTTTTTTTTAAATAAACCTTAAAGTTGAATGAACCTCATGCTATTACCTTGAAAAAGCCCCAGATGCCTCCCCCAGTGTTGGCATCTCCAGACACTCGAGGGTCCTCCTGCTCCTCTGGGAAAGTGATTGGAGATCCAGCATCTATTCCTCCCATCATGACCGGCTGCTGAACCATGGTGTTAGACACCATTCCTGGAAAAAATACACTTACTTTTTACCAAAGTAAAAGGAGAGGGAGCATTCACACTGAAAAAAGCAGGGTCTCACATCAGTGTTGCATTCAGAGAGGCTCTTTTCTCTGTTGTCTCACCTCTGGACCCTGACTTTAACCAAGCTAAAGATCTAATTAGCTCTGAGCTTTCTTTGAAAAGAGGCACATAATATGTCCATCTTTGGCATTTCTTTCATTTTCCACAAGTATACCAGTGAGCCACAAGCTCCAGGTCCTAAAATGCCAGGGATTGTGTCTGGTTACCACTTCTACAGAGGAGATCACGTACAGCTGAGACAATTACTTGACGAGCTAACAGACTTGATATAGCTCATCACTGCATAACAAACAACGATCCACACTCTGTCTCTGCTCTCTCTCTACAAATAACTGATCTGACTTCAACAGCTGCTGCATCTGAACCCTCATCATGTGTTCTCAAGCTCATCATAATCAAACTACTGAATTATGCTTTCACATAACATCTGATCGGACCACCAACGCAGGCTTTCCCCCCCTGTAATTAAAATTTAACACTTATTAACAAAGGCTCCTCCTGATTAATGATGTTTTTTCCAATTATAAACCCTATCCACATGACTAAAAAAAACAACAACTAAACACCAAAACCAGACTAAAACCACAAAACAAGTGCTAGTTTAATGGAAATAATACCGTTTTGAGAATCTTGACTTTGTACAAACATCTAGATAACGCTGCTGGGGATAAAATGCACATAAATGCTCAACTCGACTCAAACGGGCCAAGGTGCTCTTTATATGCCCCAGAGTTCCAGCTTTCTGCAAGTTTTTATAAAAACAGTAAAGTATATATCAACACAGACGAATTCCCCATAAAGCGGCTCTCATTCACATATTTTTGTCTCTTGTCAGAAACTGAGACTGAAAGTCAGCCCATTAAGACTACGTGTCAGCTCACTTAAAGCATTTCCAGACTGTCGCTCTGCTCTAATAAAACCCTGATTTCATAACCGCAGCTTCATCTGACAGAATCCCCATTAAAGTAGCTCAAAGACAGCGTCTGTGCAGTGAATTCAGCTGAACTTCCATTTACCTTGATCTCCCACAGAGGAGGTTAGAGGCAGCAGGATATCTTGAATGTTTTCTCTCACAGTCCACAGCCTCAGACGGACTTTTTAAGATAATAACTTGATTCTGCTGCTGCATGTATTCTGATACAAGAGCCAAAACTGTAGTTTGATTCAACTGTGTACGTTACCTTACTGATATATCTACATTCAACCTCTTCATAAAATGGTAAAGTTTAGTCAAAGAATAGTTGCAAAAATAAGCCCTTTTTCCATCAGATTCTGTAGCGAATTAAAAGTTATATCGCATTACTTTGTTGCGAAATAAGATGCGTTCGGTTGGTTTTCCATCAAACAGAACGATTCTAGCGAAATAAAATGACATCACCGGAACGTGCTGATGCGCATTATTCTGACTCGACCAGATGATTTTCCATTACAAAAGTGGCGAATTGTAGCGAATTAGAATGCTCGGTAGCGGGAATTTAATTGCTCGCGCTGTTATTGTCAGCCTCCTGTTATAACAGTTGCTATAACTTTCAAGGCTGCGTACCTTTTCACCACCGGCTTTCGTTTTATTTATTAGGCTAGTTACTTATTTAGAGTTATGGACCGTAGGATAGGACTAAACATGCTGCTAGTGCTGCTGTGTCAGCTTATAATAGCCGTCAGAAATTTAAAGGATAAGACCGGTTTTTTGACATTGGGCCCTTGATTTCACATTATAACATGATGTTCTACTCACCCCTGCTTGTTGTTGGTCATTTGGAGCTGTTCCGAAGATATTCGCGAGGCGTCTGGCTGCTCTCTTGAGATATTCGGCCATGAAACGGTTTCCTATGGGCAAGCTTATACAGGCACAAACTATGCTGTTTATAATTTATTAATTACTCTACACAAGCACTGATAACGTGGAGGTGCGTCGCTTACTTAAAAAAATCCGGGTTACTAATTTTGAATTTTAGCCGAATGAATAAATAGGCAGCAGGTCTGTGGGCTGTCTGTGGCAGTAGCACGACGATGACGTCAGTAACACCCACTTTACGACAAAAAAATCAAAATTACAACAACCCGGATTTTTTTAAGTAAGCGACGCACCTCCACGTTATCAGTGCTAGTGTAGAGTAATTAATAAATTATAAACAGCATAGTTTGTGCCTGTATAAACTTGCCCATAGGAAACCGTTTCATGGCCGAATATCTCAAGAGAGCAGCCAGACGCCTCGCGAATATCTTCGGAACAGCTCCAAATGTTCAACAACAAGCAGGGGTGAGTAGAACATCATGTTATAATGTGAAATCAAGGGCCCAATGTCAAAAAACCGATCTTATCCTTTAAGAAGGAGGATCCTTCATCCGCAGGATCCGCAGCAGAATTAATTATGCTGCTTCAGGACCTCCCGAATTGTGTTTAAAAAAAGCAGTCTCTGCTCTCGACCAGTTGTTTCTTTTATCATCGGACATTGTTGTTACTAGTTGTTGCTGCTGTTTTGATACCGACAGGATAGGTGAAATGGGGCGGCTGAGCGGCTCAACAACAACCTTCGAATCCTCGCGCTTTACCAATACCATCTGCGCATGCGTGGCTAGTCTGAATCGCATTAACCTTTTCCATCACTTCTGTAGCGATACAACTTAGCCCTGAACCACCTATTTCGAGCGAATTGATTTAATGCGACAAAACAGGCGTTCTAGCGATTTAACCGTTTTTCCATCACATGTATCGCACTAACTTCTTGATGCGCATCAAATTAAAGCGAATCATGTCGTTGATGGAAAAAGGGCTAATAGTTCAGCTTTGTGATCATTTCCATAGAAATAATCTGTTTGAAGAGTTTCAGTCAGGATTCAGAGTGCATCATAGCACAGAAACTGCACTGCTGAAACTGTGTTCAAGTATTTAAAACATTACAACAATATTACTGGGCATGTATTGTTGTAATGTTTTAAATACTTGAACACAGTTTTTCTAGAGAAGATAATTGTTTTGTATATGGGATTATCGTCTATTGACTCTTTTGGGCTTTCACATGCGCGCGCATACCGACAACCGGTGAGTCACATGCTGTTTATAAAGTTGTTTTGTAACGTCCCCATGCCAGTAATGTGAGAACCATGCATATGGTTTTGATGGTAAGGCTTGTGACTTTATTGTCGGATGGTTTATAAAGTGGTGTGACGTTTCTGCAGTGTGCAAGTTGTTGTTTTACGTGGAAGGGTTAGCAGTTGCCCCTTAGCCACCACGTATTAGCCTCGCATGACAGGGTGTCCGAACAGCGCGATCGCCGCACAGGGAGCGCAGATTTGCACCTCTCTGTGTCCTACTATCAGTATTTGACAACCTCTAGCAATGGAAACGCGCTTCAAATGCCCCGGAGTTCCCCTTTAAAGGGATAATCCGGAGTAAAATGCGCTTTAGATCAATTTACGGGATGTTGGGAGTACATACGTTGAGTTGACATCAAAATCATGTCATTCGGATGTGTTTTGAGAATTTCGATTTGACCGTTTTTAGCCAAAAGTCGTTAGCCTGGAAATGAATGGGGCAAATCATGTCACCGCTACAAAACGCTATTTTTATACCTCTTCTACAGCTCCAAACAACATAACACTTACGTGGTAGTGAGTAGAGGGTCCCTAAAGCCAAACCGAAGTGTTGCGAGGTCTTCATGTGGTCGGATATAGAGTCCAGAATGAATTTAATCAACCCAGTACCTTTCCGGAAATGTGTCTGCTGCAGCTGCCGCTAAAGACCGTGGTCTCGCAACACTTCGGTTTGGCTTTAGGGACCCTCTACTCACTACCACGTAAGTGTTATGTTGTTTGGAGCTGTAGAAGAGGTATAAAAATAGCGTTTTGTAGCGGTGAGTGACATGATTTGCCCCATTCACTTCCAGGCTAACGACTTTTGGCTAAAAACGGTCAAATCGAAATTCTCAAAACACATCCGAATGACATGATTTTGATGTCAACTCAACGTATGTACTCCCAACATCCCGTAAATTGATCTAAAGCGCATTTTACTCCGGATTATCCCTTTAAAGACATAAAGACCTGGATGACTCAGAACTGTCTGCTTCTAAATTCAGACAAAACTGAAGTAGTTTTCTTTGGACCTGAGCGCTTCAGGGAGAAATTGTCTAGCTATATAGTTACTCTGGATGGTATTTCCTTGGCTTCTAGTTCTACAGTGAGGAACCTTGGAGTTATTTTTGACCAGAACTTATCATTTGACTCGCATATAAAACAGGTTTCTAGGACTGCCTTCTTTCACCTTCGTAATATTGTTAAAATCAGGAACATCTTGTCTCAGAGTGATGCAGAAAAACTAGTCCATGCATTTGTTACTTCAGGATTGGACTACTGTAATTCTTTATTATCTGGAATCATTAAGTTTTTATGCCACTATTGCATGTTTTAAACCTTGTCTAACTTTGTTTTAAAATGTCTCCCTTTCTCTCTAGTTTTATGTTGATATCTCTGACTCCTGATCTGAAGTTGTTGCTTTAATAATCAACACCATTATGAACACAGAATTATATTTTCTATTGAACATATTAGGGCTGGGCGATATATCGATATTTAAGATATATCGATAGATTTTTAAATAAGATATGGAATTAGACCATATCGCATATATCGATATTGTTCAAATTTGCGCTGTAATACTTGCTTCAGGCAAGCCGTTGATCGGAGTTCTCTGCACTGCTTCCCTCGCTCCGGCTCCGCCCCTCCTCTTTCATGCACAGAGGGGGGAGGGGGAGGAACACTCCGGCACTCTTAAACAAACATGGAGAAGGCAACAACACCTGCAGAGCACACGGAGGAGAGCCCCTTGGTTGGTAAAAGAAAAAGCAGTGGCTCAATCATTTGGAGATGGTTCGGATGCAAATTGTCAGACGAGCAACAAAACCAAGCTATATGTAGGGAGTGCCATAAGCACATTGCAGCCAGTAGTGGAAGCACTACGAATCTTTTTTTATCACTTAAAAACGTAGCACAAAGTGCAATATGAAGAGGTGTGAAACTGCGCGCTGCAGCAGCCACAGGCACAAGCCGTCCCCAACCTGACAAAGCTCCAGCCCCAAAACAAAGCTCACTGCAAGCTTCATTTTCCCTCTGTGTGCCGTATGAGAAGAAAAGCAACAAGTGTCCTTTCACATTGCCAAAGACATGGTCCCTGTTGCAACAGTGGAACAGGTCGGGTTCAAAGAGCTAATTAAAAAGCTGGGCCCGAGATACGAGCTTCCCAGTCGCAACTATTTTGCACGAGAAGCACTGCCACAAATGTATAGTGAAGTCAGACAGAACGTTGCGGGCCGGCTCGCTAACGTCACCCATTTTGCGTTGACCAGCGATATGTGGTCAAGCAGAACCTGTGCGAACCTAATATGAGCGTGACAGTTCACTTCATGCAAGACTGGGAGATGAAAACGGCTTGGCAACTGGTTGAGACTGTTCAGAGAAGCTATTAAGTTAACAAAAAGAAACAGGTAATCAAGCTGATGTTTAAAAACGTTTTTCTTAAACTGAACACTTTATTTTGTTATCTCTTTATATATAAATGCTGCCCTCAGAAAAAGATTTACCTATTTTATTTTATAGGCTAATTTTATTTAAGATCATTTTTTTATTTAAATGTGCACCTTACGGAGCTTTGTTATACAGTGTTTATGTTTACATTTTATAGTGAGTTTTCAATAAAACTACTCCTATTTGGCTTTGACTTTGACTGAGCATTTCACAGCTCTCACTTTGCGGAAAAAAAAAATCGGGATATATATCGTATATCGATATTCAACCTAAATATATCGAGATATGACTTTTGGTCCATATCGCCCAGCCCTAGAACATATTCTATTCAATACTGTTAAAGGCGGGGTAGGGGTTCTTTTTCTGGAGCATTTTTTTATATATTGCTTGAAATACTCTTCACACCCCCATTGCAACCAATTAATTAAAAGTTCTGACACAGGAGGGGGGCGCTAGCGAGCGGCGATATGTGAGGTTGTGCTTGTGCAGAGCTCCCGTCATGGCGAACTTTTTTTTGGAAAAATGATGGTTATAAACCAACTTCAGACGGTCCATGTTCATCCCCGTCAACTGAGTAATACCAATGTACCGTACTGACGGCTCCATCTGTTGTGATACACGGCCGAATGACAAAATGCCCAGACAAAAAGGTAACAAGAACGAGGCCTCTGCTAAAGCCTCGGACACGGCTGCAACCGCGTCCACAAACGAGGAACCGTCAGACGAGGAGAGCCCAGAGACTCCAAGCTTATCTGCTCTCATGACCGCCATTGCAAACAGTGAAGGCAGGATTCTGGCCCGGATAGACTCAAGTACAGCTGACTTGAACACTAAGATAGACGCACTTCACGAAGAAGTGGCGAGTCAGGAGACTCGCCTGGGAGAGTTGGAGTCTGGCCTGAACACATACGCGGATAAGACGGCTACCACTGAAAACGAAGTAAACAAGCTAAAGGCGGAGGTCACATCACTTCGTCAGAGAGTAGAGGAAATTGACGGGGGGCAGCGCCGGTTCTGTGCACGTCTGGTTGGGATAGAGGAAGGTTTTGAATCGCGTGGAGGACAGCAGCCCACCGCGGGTATCGCTAAACTACTGCAGGAGCTGTTGGGCCTCAATTTCACCCCAACCCTGGATGCAGCATATCGCGGTGCCCGACGTGCTAACGAGGGGGGCCCTCCCAGAGTCATCGTGGTCAGATTTCATTACCTACGGGAACGGGATGAGGTCTTCCGTGCAGCAGCCCGCGCGGCACCGCTGACCTTACGCGACAAGAGAGTGAGCATGTTTCCGGACTACACGGTGACAGTGGCGAAGAAAAGAGCGGCTTTTGCCGAAGCTAAACGTCTGCTCCGGAGCTGCCGGGATGTTCGGTTCGGTGTCCGGTTCCCCGCGATCCTCCGTATTACCGACACGTCTGGTGAGGAGAGACGGTTTGAGGATCCAGCGGCAGCGATGGAGTATATCAAAAACAACTTGAGGCCAAGGGACATTGCAAACTGATTCACCACACAGGACAATGATGACTAGACGTCGGGAAGGATCTGGTGGGTCCAAATGTGAAAAGTCCGAACACCGGGATTTCCTCCCTCTCCCTCTCTCTCTCTTATTGAGCCTACAGCAACCGGGCTCCCAGGTAACACTGAGACTTTATTTCATGGATACTTGATAAAAACTTGATATCCTCAGGTAGTTTTGCTACTCCTACCCACTATGAACATTTGCAAATTTACGTTTGCTTTATGGAGTGGCTTTTCCTTTTCTTTTCAAACATGTGTGAATGGGTATCCATAACACTCTGAATTTTTATTTTATTTTTTTTTTTTATTTCATTTTCTATTTTAAGGGACATATAATAGAGAGGTGTTTGTCAGTATGAAGTACCTGGAAAACAATTTAAAGAGGGGTGGGTCATGTAGAGGTATCCTGGTTTGTTTTCTGATGTTGGTTATATGTAAACAATTTTCATTCAATGTTTAATCCAATCTATGTCATGTTCGCCCTGGTCGGGGCCTGTTAGAAGGATAGGTTAGATGGTTATCAGCAGCACAAAGCTAGAAGAGGGGTGTGCGATCTCGACAGGTTCAGTAGATCAGCATAGGGATTTAAGGCTCAGTTTTAGTTTTAGATTTGTAGTCAGACAGGGACTTTTTTTTGTTTTCTCATTTTTCTCATTCATTCTAGAAGTACAATGTCTAATACACGGAAGTCAGGCCATATTCGCTTTTTGAGCTGGAATATTAAGGGAATCCATAACCCAGTGAAACGAAGTAGAGTGTTTGCACATATAAAAACATTAGGAAGTGATATTGTGTTTTTACAGGAGACTCATTTGCGTTCAAGTGAAGGTACGAAGTTAAAGAAACCTTGGATAGGGCAACTATTCTGTTCAAAAAATGATGACAGAGCACGTGGCACAGCAATCCTGATTAGAAAAGGCATCCCTTTCATTCCATCACAGACTATGTGTGACTCCAGGGGTAGATATGTCATAGTGACTGGCAATTTGTATGGTACCCAAGTAACATTAGCTAATGTATATGGACCCAATTGGGATGATCCTGTTTTTTTTACTAATCTTATAGCAACATTACCAGACCCCAACAACAACCAGCTGATATTGGGGGGCGATTTTAACTGCGTTCTGCACCCAAAACTGGACAGATCAAATCCCAGACCTAATAGTAAGATTTCAAACTCTGGTGCAGTTATTCAGTCATTTATGGACACATATGCACTTTTTGATCCCTGGCGGAGAGATAACCCGACTGTTAGGCAATACTCCTTTTTCTCTCCAGTTCACCACTCTTTTTCCAGGATCGACTTTTTCCTTGTAGATAACAGGACTCTCCCTATGGTCAGGGATTGCCAGTATAACAGCATTGTTATTTCTGACCATGGCCCGGTACAGCTGGATATATGTTTTCCAGAGTGCGTCAGACCACGCCGTACATGGCGGTTTGATCCTCTGTTGCTATCTAAAGATCATTTCAAAAAATTCATCTTTCAACAAATTGATACTTTTTTAGAATTCAATTGCACACCAGATATGCCATTAACAACGGTATGGGAGGCTCTTAAGGCCTATCTCAGGGGCCAGATAATATCCTATACAGCTTATGAGAGAAAGAAACGTAAACAACGCTTGAGCGACCTGTCTCACAGTATAGCAGAGGTAGATCGTAAATATGCTGATGCCCCAACGCCTGAGCTCTACAGAGAAAAATTATTGTTAAAAACCGAGTTTGATAACCTTTCTATTAAACAAACTGAACAATTATTCTTTAAATCAAAACAGAAATTTTACGAACACGGGGAGAAGGCTGGAAAGCTTTTAGCCCACCAAATTAGACGGTCCGCAGCTGCTAACACTATTCCCGAAATTCGCACTGAGCTGGGGGAGAAAACCACTAACCCTGATAAAATAAATGACCAATTCAAGCAATTCTATATGAATCTTTATGGGTCAGAACCACCAGACGACCCGTCGAATATTATTAAATTTTTAGAGGGGCTGACCATTCCAACGATTACCCCGGAGGACAGTTTACAGATAGATAGAGAGATCACTGCGAATGAGATATTACAGGCAATTAAATCAATGCAGAGCGGAAAGGCGGGGGGACCTGATGGGTTCTCAATTGAGATATATAAGGAATTTGCTGACAAGCTAGCGCCGATACTTAGCCAGGTGTACCGGGACGTTTTTAAACAACAGAAATTACCACAAACCATGACCCAGGCCATAATTTCAGTGCTGCTCAAAAAAGACAAAGACCCTCTGTTATGCAGCTCATACCGCCCAATAAGCCTGCTGAATTGCGACTATAAAATCCTTACAAAAATATTAACCACCCGTATAGACAGTGTAATTCGAACAATCATCGATCCAGATCAAACGGGTTTCATCCCAAGTAGACAGTCGTTTTATAATATGCGTAGATTACTCAACATCTTGTACACCCCGCACTCGGCGTCTGAAGAACCCGTAGAAGCAGTGATCTCCTTGGATGCCGAAAAAGCGTTTGATCGCGTTGAGTGGCAGTACCTGTTTGCTGTCTTAGAAAAATTTGGCTTTGGACCATCATTTTTAATGTGGATTAGGATAATATATGATGCACCAACTGCAGCTGTACGGACTAATAATAATATCTCTGACTATTTCCCCCTTCACAGGTCTTGCAGACAGGGCTGTGGCCTCTCCCCATATCTATTCGATCTGGCGGTTGAACCCCTTGCTATAGCCCTTAGAACAGAAGAGGGTATTACCGGTATCTCCCGTGGTGGCAAAGTCCATAAGGTGGCGCTATACGCGGATGACCTGCTTCTATATATATCCAACCCGACGGTATCGATACCAAAACTATTGTCGATTCTAGAGAACTTCAGGCATCTGTCAGGCTATAAACTGAACTATTCAAAAAGCCTGCTTTTTCCAATTGATAGTGCAGACAGAGATTATTCAGAATTTCCGTTTAAAACAGAATGTAATATGTTCACATATCTAGGAATTAAAGTTACCCGAAAGATAGAAGATCTGGAGAAATATAACTTTAACTCGTTATTAGAACAAACAAAACAAGATCTTGTGAAATGGTCAACTTTACCAATTTCACTAGCAGGTCGCATAAATATAGTTAAAATGACAATCCTACCTAAATTTCTCTATGTGTTCCAGATGATCCCTATATTCATCCCTATGTCAAGATTCAAGGAGTTAGATAGACTAATTTCTACATTTATATGGAACAACTCCAATCCCAGGATGAAAAAAATGTACCTGGAGGTGCCTAAAGATGCGGGTGGGTTGGGACTACCCAATTTTCTCTGGTATTACTGGGCTGCTAACATAGCGAAACTAACTCATTGGATTCACACATATGAAAATAAGCAGGGTCCAGACTGGGTTCACATGGAACTACTACCCAGCCCTATACCAATACTCACAACAGGGTTACCATACAGTTGCAATACACAGCTCACAAACCCAGTTGTCAAAGCCTCACTCCGGATTTGGTTGCAGTTCAGGAGGCATTTTGATTTAAAGCAATATAGCAGATATTTCCCGATAGCAAGTAATCACTTGTTCCTCCCATCCGGGTTTGACAATGCATTTCAATATTGGCATAGAAATGGGTTGATATTCTTTGGTGATTTGTACCCTGATGATGTGTTTATCCCATTTGAGACACTTGAAAATGACCACAATATACCCAGATCGCATTATTTTAGATTTCTTCAGCTACGAAGTTTTACCAGTAAGAGGTTTCCGTCGTTTCCTTTCCCACCGCCTAAGAATCATTTGGATGCAATACTAGGACTGGATCCTTATGGAAAGAAACGTGTATCTGTGATTTATAATATGTTGGGAGACTTGAAACCGATATCCTGGGATAAAACTAAAAGGGCATGGGAAAGGGATTTGGGGGTTGAAATTTCTGAAGAAATGTGGCAACATAGTTTAAAACGTATACATTCCTCTTCATTGTGCATACGTCAGGGTTTAATACAATTTAAAGTACTCCATCGTCTGCACTACTCAAGAGATAAACTATCGAAACTTTTTCCCGCCACAGATCCTGGTTGCCCAAGGTGCAACCATGAACCCGCCTCAATAGGACACATGTTCTGGGCATGCACCTCTCTCAACGACTATTGGAGACAGATATTTGATGTATTTTCCAAAATCTGTGGTCAGACTATAACGCCTGAGTACCACATAGCCATCTTTGGGGTACCACCTCTAGGCTGCAAAATTTCAAAATTACAAGCTAACGCCTTGGCATTTGCTTCCCTGCTTGCACGCAGACTTATACTTTTTAACTGGAAATCGAATTCACCTCCGTCATTTCTGCAGTGGCTAAGAGATGTACTATCTTTTCTACCTTTAGAAAAACTGAGATGTAAGTTATATAAGGCCGGCAAGAATTTCACAGTGACCTGGAGTCCCCTTATAGAATTTGTAGAAGGGTTCCCTTTCCAATGATGTACCTTAACACCAGCTGTATTACATGGTTATAAACATATGGTCACGCTGGAAACGTCAGCTCACTCAACATATGATGAGAGGTTCCTGTCTGATTATTTTTGCATTGTTCCTGTACTTTTCTGTTTGTTTGTTTTTCGTTTTTTTGTTTTTTGTTTTTTGTCTTTGTTTAAGAGCCTTGGGGAGGGGAGGGAGGTGGTCTGTGTTTGTAAGCTGTATGTCTGTTATTGAAAAGCTGCAAAATAAAGTTTAAAAAAAAAAAAAAAAAGTTTTGACACAAATATGAAAAGTTTTAGTGGCCTCTAGAACATACAATCTAGGAAAAACAGTATCCAATCATACTGAACGGACCGTTAACGATAATTGGATTCTGATGCCGTCTATCGAACTGCAACCTGCTCCTCCCTCCCCCTCCTTCCCCCTGTGCGCGTACCTTGCTCCGTGAACGAATTACACGTTCAGAAGCTTGGCAGGAAGCTAAACTAGAGCCAGCTTGGCTAGCACCTAGCATTATTAAACGTATAGTTAGCATATACTAAATACTAAATACGGCAACGATCGATGCTTGCTGTCAGAACAGCGCTCGTGCACCTTCGTGCTCGTGCACGTTCATGTACTCTAGAGGCGTGGCTTCGGGGGCAAAGTGAAGAAAAGGGTTGGGACTTTTGACCTGTGTATTTTCAAAATGCAGCTTCGCTGGACTCAAAATCCAGGATCTCCTACCCTACCTTTAATAACAGTCTTCAGAGGAAAATAAATATGATTTTTTGTTGAGTTTGATTAAAGAAGAAATAAACATCAGCTACAAAATGGAACATTTTTGCATCCCAGGAACTAAAGTTTGGATAGTATTCAGGTAAATGGTCATTTTGGATTGTATTATGGAGCCCACATGAAGGTTGGACATACTACATACCCTGTGAACTGACAGAAACTATGTTTACAGTGCACTGAATCACTGAGAGAAGCCATTTTGGATAACCACTTTGAGAAGTAAATGTGACTTATTGATTAATAAAGTACTACCCCAAAACAATCAGCTGTGGAAGCACATGCTGATGTGTAAACGCTGGGTTACAGGTGAAGTGAGGCTCTGACCTGGCATGGCAGAAGGGCTGGAAAATGTAGGCATCAGTGGTGTCTGTGGTGTTCGACCGGCGTGACCCCGAGTTATGTCATATCCAGCACTCATAGAGAAGCTGGATACAGCTGGGCCTGTGGGAGGGGCTGGCATGCCAGGTGCTGGAGGTGGGCTAATGCTAGAGGCCATGAGCGGCAAGGAGGGGGAGGTGGAGGGAGGGAAGGGAGAGCTGCTGGTGAAAGGTGAGACAAGTGTAGAAACAGGGGGCAACTGGGAGGGAAAGGTCGAGGGTGTGACCCCTGGGGTGCTGAGGACAGGAGGAGGAAGAACAGAGGGGAAAGCGGTAGAGCCTGTTGATGAACCCATGGAGATGGAGCTGCTGCCTGGGAGAGACAGAGGACTAGACAGACCTGAAACAAAAAACAAGTCACATCTCAGATAGCGCTCACTCAGTGTACACTTCATTTCCCCAGGCTTCATCATTAGGATGTCTCCTTGTTCATTTCTGAAGTCAGTTTAAGTTTGACATGGTTTATGAAACCACAGTTTGTCTTTATAACATAACACATTGTAAGAAATGACTGTGTGAGTGGAGTAGGTGAAATACAAAGCAGTGTACCTGAGCTTCTCACACAGAGACACTTCAAAGATCAAGTCTTACCCATGGTGACCGGGGGGCACCGGACCGCAGCAGCTACTGACAGAGGTGTAGGGCTGGCCGGGGGGGTCGTCTCAATCCCACTTTCTTCCATCATCTTCTCAGCGCTATAGTTAAACTCTGGCCGGGAATATGGCTGCAAGAGAACATTATGAAGAAACAGACTGGGATCAGCGGGCAGCACCTCTGCTCACTTCCTTCCTCTAAACAAAGCAAGTATGGGAGCCTTCAGAGAAGGAACGCCAGGAAGCACTTGAGATTCCCTGATCCAAATAAAACCATGAAGAGGATTAGGCCTGGACGATATACACTCCATATAAAAATCAGGTGATAATAAAAGCTATCACCTCGTGCAGAAATTCAGCCTCCAGCTCAGTTTTAGCTAGCAGTGTGTTCATGTCACATGATGTGAATATTAATTCATTGCATGCAGTATTTACAACAGAACATTTACAATAACATAGTATTAAAATCTGTTTCACTATTAACATTTAGTGATTATTTCAAACAAGAAGAGGTGAGCAGGTTTCTTCTGATTCCATGATATTCTATCCTTTTGAGGACTTTAAATCTTAAAATCTATCTGATAACGCAGCACAAGTACCGGGGACATGTCAACGACCAAGACTAAATGTTTCTCACAGATGGAGAGTTTCACTGGACAAGGAGACAATAGTCTGTTGTGTTCACAGTGTGAGCCAGATGCAGCAGATAGGAGCCCCCTGACAGGAAGGGAATGGTAGTCTCACGGGTGGTAGATGCAGTGCACCACAATGACTCTTTGCCTCCCAAGGCAGGCTACTGAAATACTGACAGGTTATATCATCTGTCTGCTTGTCATGCATTTACTGTGTCTAAAGCTTAGAAAGTCTAAAAGAACCAATAATAATATTTATATTGATATTGAAGATCCACTGAGTGGTTCATAACATCAGCTCATGCATTTTGTAACAGACACGAAAGCATTGGCATAAAATCTGGTTGGAATTTAATTCATTGGATTTGATTGGCTTATTATTGTACCGCAATGAATTGGACTGTACTTGGCTTGAATTGGACTGTACTTGGCTTGAATTGGACTGTACCTTTGAAGTGTCTTAAGATGATATTTGTTGTAATTTGGCCCTACATGAATATACAGAATTGAATCGCATTAAAAGACACTACCTCTTTGTACTAGCTCTTTCTTCTCAGAACGATGACTGTTAGCTATTTAAAACAGTTGATCATTTCTCACCATCTCATGCATAGACGGTTGCCACAGCAGGAACATTAGTTACAGTCAGAAATGTGCTCAGGCACATGAATAAATCGCATCATTCCATTTCCTAAGCTGGTTACTTGACAGAGAAAGTTTCCCACTGTTCCATCCAGATGAAAGCTGAAACCCTGACGGCTCAGCAAACACTGCTCACTTCACTTCTTAGAGATGCAGGTAACCTTGAGGCCAGCAGTGCAAACTGATAATAAGGGAAAACCTTTAGCACAGTAAATGCTCCGACACTTGACCAAATTCTGATAACTTGTTCCAACAGCTGGCCTCAACGACGTTATTACATCTTTGTCCTGAAAACACAACTGGAGGGAACAGGTGTCCGCGGAGGCCCGGTGGTCCCGTCTACTAACGCAGCTCCACTTCCGACTTCCCTCCATCATATGCAGACAAATAGTTGCCAGTTAACAGACAAATAGCTGTCAGTTAACACAAAACAGTTGTCAGTTACCACAGAATAGTTGTCAGTTAACAGACATCTTCCCTAACCTAAATGATTCCTGGTCTCTGCAGACTCACAGGTTAACTCACACCACCACCCGGCCGTGTCCCTACACGGTCGCTTTCGTGTAAAACAAAAATGAACTTATTTCTGATTTAGACTTTCTTTGGATACATCTTCTTATGGCCATTGTTTTGTTTGTAAGCGAAGCACTTTCAAAGTGTTGCTGGGAGCTGCAGTTTACATCGAAGCTAATGCACGAGTGACTTTCAAATCAAACTGAGCGTGACAGAATGAGGGAACGTGCCGTTTGTCCCCCTCCGCGGACAGTAAGAGTAAAGAACGGCTTAATAACACACAACAAGCAGCTTCGCTCTCACCTGCTAGCTCAACTTGCTCTGTTCACCCATGAAGAATGAACCGCCGACCACTTATGATGACGTCACATGTTGCCACGTCTGCTCGCGCGTGACTCCTCCCAGTGGCCATTCGGTGGCCACTGGTAATCCGGAAACGTTTAAAGCCTGTTTGATCAGTGAAGCTTTTTTTTTTTTGGCAGTTTTCATGAATAACAAAGCATATTGACAGTAAAAAAATAAATTAAATAATATAACATGAAATAAAATAAAATAAATAATAGCAAGAGAGAGAGAGAGGAGGGCCTACATTACATTAAATCAAATCAAGGCTACACATTATTTCAATTAGCCTGTTGCTCTTTTTACTCTTCATACACTTTAAGGATTTACTGTATAAAGACCACTCATTTTTAAATGCGCTGAACACAGGACTTGTCTTTATACATTTACATTTGTGTAAGAGATATTTTCCTAAACAGATGACAACGTTGATCAAGAGTTCTATGTTTTTATCTTTGTGTAAGCACCCATATTTAATTACATTCAAGTCAAAGAGAGGAACGGCTGGAATGTATTCACATAGCCAGTCGTACACATCATTCCAAAAAGTGTTACTGTACATGCACAGGAAAAATAAGTGATCAGTGCTTTCTACAACTTCACAACAAAATATGCAATTGTCAATGTCAATATTAAACCTGTGGTTGAGAAGCTCCCTTGAGGGGTATATGTCATTAAATATTTTGAAATGTAGTTCTTTTGCCTTGGGAGGGATTGGTAGATTTAAAGAGAGTGTACGCAGCTTTTTAAGAGTATGTGAGTCAATATTTTGGAGATTGTTTTTACATTGAAAAGGAATTAAGTTAAGATGTGAATAGTCCACGTATAACTTTGTTAGAAATATCTTTACTTATAAGGTCAACTTCACCAATTCTTAAAATACTAGGAAGGTCTGGAGTAGAAACAAAAGGTGTTGAGTTTTGGACCATTGACAGAAAAGCAGGAGGGAGACATTTCATGATCTTGTTGTATTGTTGTCGGTTGCATTGAAAGTTGTGTTTTAAACAGAATTTATCAAAAGGTAAGATATTTCCGTGTTCATCTAGCAGGTGTGTTGTTGACCAGATGCCCCTCTCCAACCATTCGCCAAGGAATATGGATTTGTTTCTGTGAAGGATATATCTACAATTCCAAATGGGTGTGTTGTGTGGTGTAAAGTTGTGTTTGTACAGAAGATTCCAGTACAGGAGGACTTGAGAATGAAAAGAGGATAGTTTCACAGGCAACTTATTTGGGATGAAATCACAACGCAAGAGAAAATGAATACCACCAAGTTTTCTAAAGATTTCCCTAGGGACACAAAACCAAAAACTGTTGTTATTAACAAGGAATGATTTTAGCCATTTGATTTTTAAAGAGCCATTGATGCAATCAAAATCAATAGCTTGTAACCCACCATCTTCATAATTTTTCACCATGGATGACTTTCTTAAATAGTGGACTTTCCTTCTCCACATGTAGTCAAAGTTTAATTTATTTATGGCTTTAATCATTTTATTAGGAAAGGACAGAGAGCTAGCAGGATAAATACATCTGGAAATACTTTCCATTTTGGTTATGTAGATGCGACCATAGAGGGATAAGTCCCTATTTAACCACCTATCCAATCTAGATTTGCATTCATCTAATTTAGTGCATAGGTTTAGCGATTCACTGAGCTTCACATCATTTGTAATATGTACTCCAAGATATTTAACAGAGGATTTAATGGGAATGCCGTCAGCAGACGAGTGGGGGGAGTTGTGTATAGCTAGAAGTTCACATTTATTAAGGTTAAGTTGTAACCCTGAGGCATTTGAGAACTCTTTTATGTACTCTATGGCTTTTGGGACTTGTTCATGGTCTCTCAGAAACAACGTGGTGTCATCGGCTAGCTGACTTATTTGAAGTTTAGTATTGAAAACAGTCATGTGCTGAATTTCTGAATTTTTAATTAAAATAGAAAGGATTTCAGCAGCAATTAGGAATAAATAAGGTGAGATGGGGCACCCTTGTTTTATACCTCTTTTGATGTTAAAACGAGGGGAAGTACCGTTTGAAAGAGAGACAGAACTGTTGGTGTCGTGGTAGATGCATTTGATTATGTTCCTAAAAAATGTTCCAAACCCACAGCGCTTTAGAGCCTGAAAAATAAATGAATGTTCAAGAGTGTCAAATGCTTTATAAAAGTCAAGGAAGAGAATAAAACCATCATCCTGTATAAAGTCATTATATTCTATTAAGTCTAATATCAAACGTACATTATTATGTATAGATCTGCCTCTCATAAACCCAGATTGTGTTTCGCTTATTATTTGAGGAAGACCGTTTTTTAATCTATTTGAGAAGATGTGTGTTAGTAGTTTATAGTCATTGTTAAGGAGAGTAATTGGTCGCCAATTTTCAAGACTTTTTTCATCTTTACCAGGTTTGGGAATAAGTACTATTACACCTTGTTTCATGGTGTGTGGCAGTGACAAGTTAGTTATAATTTCGTTCAAAGTATGGAATAAAACATCCTTAATATCCTCCCAGAAATGTTTGTAAAAATTGGCTGTGAGGTCGTCTTGACCAGGTGAACGATCTGGTATTAAACATTACATAGCTTTATCTAACTCCTCACGAGAAAGAGGTGTATCACAAGTTAGTTTGAAATCTTCAGAGATATGTGGGATGTGTTCTTTAATTTTGTCAAAAAAGATGTCAGCTACCTCTGGTGAGAAGTTGCTTGAGTATAATGAGTTGTAAAAAGTGAAAACCTCGTTTGCTATAGTTTTGGGGTCAGAACATTCAGTGCCATTTATTAGTAAAGTTTCTAAGTTATTTTTCTCCTGTCACACCTTTTCTAGTCTACAAAAATAAGCAGAATTTCTCTCACCTTCCTCTATCCATTTAGCTCTTGACCTAATATAAGCGCCTTTGGCTTTTTTGGTATAGACGTTGTCTAGTTTAGTTTGTAAGTTAAGTAGTTTCCTTTTGTCTGAATCAGACATAGTGGGCTTGTTGCAGCATATATAAATTTCCCTTAATAATTAATTTTCCTCAAGTTGAGCAGACTACTTTAATAGTTTGCTAAAGGATATAGAAAAGTTTCTGACTTTGTATTTAATATATTCCCATTTTCCCAAGTGAAGGATGACAGACTTTCATCCTCAGAGATGGCTCTGATAATGCTCTTTATCCCTATGCAGAAAACATCAGAATTCAAAAGATTGGCATTGAATTTCCAGTAACCTCTATTGCGTTTAACAGAATTGGAAGGTTTAAGTAGTAAACTTAAGAGACAGTGGTCTGATAAAGGAGCAGCGGAAATTGAACAGTCGCTGATAAGTTCTTTGAAACAGTCAGAGATGAGCCAGAAGTCAATTCTGGACCTACTTGAGCCATCTGGCTTAAACCAAGAGAATTCTTTTTGATCTTGATGTAAGGAACGCCAAGGATCTATCAAATTGTGAAGGTTACAGAAATTACACAGATGAGGATTATAGTGGTGGTTAACAAACTTACTGGGGCAGCGGTCTAACCATTCATCATGAACCATATTAAAGTCACCCCCCAGTATAATGTTGTCTGTAGGGTAAATAAGTTTCATTTCTGTGATGATATTGCTGATTTCAGAGAGTAATTCCTTATTTTGGCTTAAGTTGTTGTGACCATAGATGTTTCCCAAAATAATAAAGGAGTGTTCAATTGAAAAAACACAAAGAATCCAATGTCCATCAGAGTCTTTTCTGGTGGTGAGAATTTTCCCAGGGAAGTTGTGCAGAAGAATAGCAGTACCAGCAGAGCGATTGGTACCGTGTCCAAAAATGATTTTGTCGCCCCATTGGTTAGACCAAAACTTTTCATCAGTTTCTATGGAGTGAGTCTCTTGCAGTAAAACAACATTTGGCTTCTTATGTTTGCAAAAAAGAAAGACAGCTTTTCTTTTGATACTGTCTCTTAGGCCCCTTGCATTAAAAGAAATTAAATTAAAATCTTCTTTGAAAGAAAACATTAGACAGTAACAATAAGGTAGAAAAATAAACCTCTGAACTTGGAAGTTGATCAGTGAAGCTAAACACTCCAGAAAGTCACATTTCCCTGGTGCTAACTCAAATGTGAGCAGTCAGCCTCGACTTCCGCATTTTTTTAATATTTCTGTCTAACACGATAAAAGAAAAATAATCTTATATTCATCTCATTCTGACAAAACAACAAACACATTATCATTAACCCAGTTTATCTATTCCTTCATTTATTTGGGCAACAAGTATTGTAACTGTTTAAATGAATAAAACATAGTAAATCATCTTTTATTTGAGAATGTCTCCTTGTTCCTGTTTAAATAAGAGAAAGAAAAATATTTCTAACTTTGTAATGCATTTATTCCCATCCTATAAGTATGAAAGTTTTAAATAATTGTTCAACTCTAATCAAAGATATATTATCACTAAACATAACTATTTGAGCTTGTCTTAATTGGCAATAGTATTCTTCTTTTTACAATAGTTTGATTGAAAACCTGTTGTCCATGGCTACTTAAAGTTTACTGTTTTAGGCACATGTTTGAGGTCATAACTTGCACACATTTTGCAAAATTCCCAGCATAACATTTGGGAAGGCACAGCCTTCATCACCCGCCGCCCATGGTAACCACTTCTTTCTACAATGTCATTGTTAAATTAAACATATAAAAAACACATTTTTTATAAAGAATTTAATTCATTGTTGTCTGTATCAAAGTTACAGAAATTATATGTACATGTTTGAGTCTGTAATCTTGAAAACAAAAGGAGGGTCATTTTATTGGGGCCTGCCATAGAATTGCATAGGAGAGCACTTCGCAATGCTTTGCAGTGCCTCCATGCAAATGCATGGCAAGGCACCTATTACTATTCCGTTGGCAAAAGTCTATGGGATTTAACATTGAAAACGTGTCTCTTTATTTATATATTTATTTATAGGTAGGCTATATTTATTCTTCCGTCCACATTAATGCGGGCCTACATCCCAACAATATATATATCAAAACGACCGGCTCGATGAGTTTTCGCGGGCTATTACTTTTATTGAAGATTGGAGTTACCATGGCGACTTAATAAGGAAAAAACAGCCCCCCAAAACCCCCCTAGGAATAAACAGGGGGATGACCTCGAAAAATCATAAAAGCCCAAAATTTTGAGCAGTTACTGTGTCATCATGCATTAACCTAGAAACGCCATTCAAATGTCAGTTTGTAGATACGTCCGTGCTGTGTTCAGAAGTGAAGACGCCATGTCGATACCTGCTACGGATTTCCCACAGCATGCCTCCAAGCGACCCAAAGTTTTGGCCAAAATCTGCTAAATTTGAATTTTTAGAGCGTGTGGCGTTCTTACAGCCACTGCGGGTTCTATCAGCTGAGATGAAGACTGAGACCTGGTGGTAGTTAAGGCGTTTTATTTTATTCTTTTCAGTTGCTCGGCTTGTAGCTCAGATCTCTTCGATCCGGTCTCCTCCTGTGCTGCGACCCGGTTCGTTCTCCTCCTCTCCCGCTGGTTCCAGCACGCTACTGTGTTATATAGAGGAGAGTGATTAGCCAAGTGGATGCTGGTGTTCCAATCACTCA
This sequence comes from Odontesthes bonariensis, assembly GCF_027942865.1. NCBI lineage: Eukaryota > Metazoa > Chordata > Actinopteri > Atheriniformes > Atherinopsidae > Odontesthes > Odontesthes bonariensis. The sequence goes on from NC_134527.1 coordinate 32,174,760, forward strand.
CCTGGTGCTGCTCCCCTGAGCTCTCTCCACACCTCTCTCCTGCAGCTGATGCGCCACGCCCCCTCCACATACCTCCACCACCCGACTTAGGCGCCGCCCGGCCCAGCCCACTCACCCCCCCTCACCCTCATGCGAGCGGGAGAGGAAGTCGGCCACAGCCATCTGGGCCCCCGGCCTATGGATCACCTTAAACTTGAAGGGTTGGAGCGCAAGATACCAACGGGTGATCCGCGCGTTGGCATCCTTCATGCGGTGGAGCCACTGGAGGGGAGCATGGTCCGAGCAGAGGGTGAAGGCGCGCCCCAGCAGGTAATAACGCAGAGCGCCGACCGCCCACCGGATGGCCAGGCACTCCCTCTCCACCGTACTGTACCTGGCCTCCCTCTCGGACAGTTTCCGGCTGATGTAAAGCACTGGGCGGTCGACACCCCGCACCTGCTGGGACAGAACGGCCCCCAACCCCCTGCCCGACGCATCAGTCTGCAGGACAAATGGGAGAGCGAAGTTAGGTGTGTGGAGAAGAGGCTCCCCGCAGAGGGCCTGCTTTACCCTCTCAAGCGACACCTGGCACTGCTCCGTCCACTGGACTGGATCTGAGGCACCCTTTCGGGTGAGGTCGGTCAAGGGGCTGGTCAGCTCCGCGAAGTCCGGAATAAATCGCCGGTAATATCCGGCCAGCCCCAAGAACCACCTCACCTCCTTTTTTGTCTTGGGCCTCGGGCAGGCTGCAATCGCTGCTGTCTTGTCGACCTGTGGACGCACCTGCCCGCCGCCCAAGTGGTACCCCAGATACCGTACCTCCCTCCGTCCAACTGCACACTTCTTCGGGTTGGCCGTGAGCCCCGCCTGCCTCAGTGACTCGAGCACCGCGGCTACCTGCTGCACATGCTCCGCCCAGCTGTTGCTGTGGATGATGACGTCATCCAGGTAGGCGGCAGCATATGCAGCATGCGGCCGCAGCACCCGGTCCATGAGACGTTGGAATGTGGCTGGGGCCCCGAACAACCCGAACAGAAGTGTGACGAATTGGTACAACCCGTACGGAGTGGAGAAGGCCGTTTTTTCCCTGGACTCTTGAGACAAGGGAATCTGCCAGTAGCCCTTGGTCAAATCCAGCGTCGTGAAAAAGCGAGCAGTGCCCAGGCGATCCAGGAGCTCGTCGACCCGGGGCATAGGATATGCATCAAACCGTGAAACGGCATTCACCTTGCGATAATCCACACAGAACCGAATAGACCCATCCTTCTTGACCACGAGAACGATGGGGCTACTCCAGGCACTGTGGGACTCTCCCATTTCCAACATGGCTTTCAATTCTGCCTGAACCACTTTTCTCTTGTGTTCAGGTAACCGATAGGGCCGTGAACGCACCGTCACATCCGGGTGAGTCTCAACCTGGTGTTGAATAAGGCTTGTGCGTCCTGGCAGGGGGGAGAACACATCAGCAAAATGCTGCTGCAACTTGGCTATGTCTGTTCCCTGGGACGGTGAGAGGTGGCTTTCACAAAGGAGCGAGGCTGGATTGGTCGACTTTGGTACCTCAGGCCCCAACTCATCCCTCTCTTCAATTGTCGTCGCCAAGGAGACAGTCTCCGCCTCCCTCCATGCTTTCAGGAGGTTGAGGTGATAGATCTGTGTTGCACCTCCCCTGTCAGATCGCACAAGCTCATAATCAACATCACCCACTTGCCGTGTGACCACAAACGGCCCTTGCCACTTGGCGAGTAATTTTGAGCTGGAAGATGGGAGCAATACAAGCACTTTATCTCCCGGTGAAAATTGTCTCAGCCTCGATCCTCTGTTGTACAGCCGCCGCTGACGTTCCTGGGCCCGGAGCAAATTCTCACGTGACAACTGACCCAGTGTGTGAAGTTTTGCTCTCAGGTCCAGGACGTACTGAACTTAATTTTTACTGGGGCTCGGACCTTCCTCCCAGCTTTCTTTAACCAGGTCCAAAACCCCGCGTGGTTTTCTGCCAAACAGCAGTTCAAAGGGAGAAAATCCCGTGGAGGCCTGGGGTACCTCGCGCACTGCAAACAGCAGAGGATCTAGCCACTTGTCCCAATTTGGTTTTGGTTTATCGTCGTGCACAAACTTACGGATCATGGACTTCAAAGTCTTATTCAGGCGCTCAACGAGGCCGTCGGTTTGAGGGTGGTACACGCTGGTCCGAATCGACTTGATGCCCAATAATCCGTACAGTTCTCTCAGTGTTCGTGACATAAATTGTGTGCCTTGATCAGTCAGGATCTCTTTCGGGATCCCGACTCGGGAGATCACTTGAAACAGTGCTTGTGCAACACTCTTTGCAGATATGCTACGCAGCGGCACTGCCTCTGGATATCGAGTTGCGTAATCCACCAGGACTAACACAAAGCGATATCCGCGTGCGCTTCGGTGAAATGGCCCGATGAGGTCCATCCCAATCCGCTCAAATGGGACCTCGATCAGCGGTAATGGGCGCAGAGACGCTCTCGGGATGGCCGGTTGGTTAACCAACTGGCACTCGGGGCAGGATGCACACCAGCGGCGTACGTCTGCCCGAATGCCTGGCCAATAGAATCGGGCCATTACCCGGTTCAGTGTCTTTTCATACCCCATATGCCCAGCCATCGGGTTATAATGAGCCGCCTGGAAAACCATTTCCCGGCGGCTTTTCGGGACCAAAAGTTGTGTTATTATTTCCTCTGTCTGAGTGTCACGACTCACTCGGTACAATCTATCCCTGCACAATGAAAAGTGTGGATATGTTAACGGTGTGTCAGGGTGCATCACGTGACCATCAATTTTTATCACTTGGTCAAAGGCACAGCGTAGAGTATCATCACAAGACTGCTCAAGTGGAAAATCTTCCATGGAGTCGAACACGGGAGCCTGCGGCTTCTCCTGAGGAGGCGCTGCCGGCTCCCCCTCCCCGTCTGCAGCGTCGGACAACCTCGCGTCACCACTGAGCACCGCGCACATATCCCATGTCCCTGCTGGTCGTGAGCGCACCCCCACACATTGCCCCACCAGTTTATCAAACCCAGGCCAATCCGTACCCAAAATCAGGGGGTGCACCAGGCGGGAGCTAACCGCAGCCTTTACACTATGCTTTTTTCCCTTATAGCGAATTTCCACTGGAACCACCGGGTATCTGTGAATATCCCCATGTACACACCTAATATCCACCCACCCCGCCTCTATCAAAGCCCCGGGTCGAATCAGATTCTGGTGAACTATGGACTGCGTGCAGCCTGAGTCCACCATTGCCTGATGTGTATCCCCCTGAATCCTTACCGGAACGCTGTACGTCCCTCCTGGACCGGCGGAGGGTGCCGGAGGGCCGACAACCCGGATCACCTGGCCGACCTCCATCAGCGGGCACTCGCGGCGAAAGTGACCGGGCTGCCCGCACCTCCAACACTCCTGCACTGCTGCCTGAGGGACCCTCTGCGGGTCGGGAGCAGCACCTGTAGCGGCTGGAACCTGGGGTGGGAAGAGACGTGAGAGGTTAGTGCGGGGGGGTGGCGATGGTCGGGCAGCTGTGTGGCGCGGGGGCTCGGCTGAGAACTGCCCCCTTCGGGGCGCTGGTGTGGGATGGCTGGGCGTTGCTGGCAGAGCCTCCGGTGCCCGGCCCCGGGAGAAGACCGCCAGATGGTCCTCTGTGAGGGTGATTGCGGTCGCCAGGTCCACCGGTCGGTGGCAGCGCACCCACTCTGCCGTCCCCGTTGGCAGCCCCTCCATGAACTGCTCCAGGATTATCTGCTCCAGCATCCTCTCCTTGCCGTTAGATCCCCCGGCTGCAGCCACCTCGTCGCCGCGTCCTTTAGCTGCTGCGCGTAGTTAAACAGCCGGTCCGTGGGGCCCAGTTTCATCCCCCTGAACCGGCGGCGATGGTCCTCCGAGTAGCCGAGGCGATCCAACACTGCCCTCCTGATTGCTTTGTAGTCGCGAGCGCGGCCGGGAGGCCCAGCGCCGCTGTTTGGGCGTGCCCCGACAGGAGGGGAAGCACCCGTACCGCCCACTCTTCCTCTGGCCACTTGCATGCCTCCGCCGTTGCCTCAAACATCTCTAAGAACGATTGCGGGTCATCCGATGGCGACATCTTGTGCAGCGAGACTGCTGCGAGTGGGGGAGCTGGTGTTCCCGCTCCGGCCTGCTCCACCATCACCTCCAGCAGCTGGGTCTGACGCTCAGACTGATCCTGCAGCACTGCCAGCTGCTGCCTGCTGAGAGCCGCCTGGTCCCGGCTCATCGCTGCGACCTCCGCCAGCAACTGGGCTAGCATAGTGATCGGCTGTTGTGGTTCCGTCATCTCCTGTCTTCGCTGGTCCCCGTTCAGGCGCCAATGTGGCGTTCTTACAGCCACTGCGGGTTCTATCAGCTGAGATGAAGACTGAGACCTGGTGGTAGTTAAGGCGTTTTATTTTATTCTTTTCAGTTGCTCGGCTTGTAGCTCAGATCTCTTCGATCCGGTCTCCTCCTGTGCTGCGAGCCGGTTCGTTCTCCTCCTCTCCCGCTGGTTCCAGCACGCTACTGTGTTATATAGAGGAGAGTGATTAGCCAAGTGGATGCTGGTGTTCCAATCACTCACCTGGTGCTGCTCCCCTGAGCTCTCTCCACACCTCTCTCCTGCAGCTGATGCACCACGCCCCCTCCACAGAGCGCAACTGCCATTTCATTAGAGTGTGGGAAGAGCAAGAGTTCTGACCTCAGATTCATTTTCGAATCGCCCTGACGCCTACAAATATCGCTCCAATGCCATTATGTACTGTCATAATATAGGCACGCATGTTGGGATTCATAAAATGTTTTCATATTTCATCTAGGGCTGACCGTTTGCTCTCAGAGCCCCTCAGAGCAAAGTGATGTCGGGGCTCAAAGACCTCAAATCCCCATTTTAATTCATCCAATTCTCAGAATCTCAGCAGCTCCTGCAGCCCTTCTTTCTCTCATCCGTGCTTTCACTGTGAATGTGCTACAGATCTGAAACGCGGGAATATTGAAGTCCAAAGGCGTCCCTCGCTCATTCTGCGAGAATTTTTTCCGTAGCTCTTACGGTTTCCGAATGGGAAGCATCTGTTCGTAGAGGTTTTTTGGCTCTGAGAAGCCTGAGTCTCAAATAATTAGTGTAGCAGCAGCTGGGGAGGGAGATTAATTACCATAGAAACAAGGCTATTAGTGGCCCAGCCAGTCCTTTGAAGTTTCAACAGCACAATCAACCGCTTTAAAGGGACAGTTCCCCGCTTTAAAGCAATACTATGTAACATTTCTACCTTAAAATAACAGCTTGAAAAAAAACTGTGCGGCTGGAATGAGTTTTAATATTACGATTGGCCTGTCTCCTATGCCCTTCGGGGGTCTGACTTGGAAAAACTGCGCTATGTAACTTTGCTGGAGCGGCCCGGGAGCTGAGCGGAAGTACTTCGACTTGCTTTCTGGCACACCTACCGCAAAAACAAATAGACCCCTCACGCTCCCAGGTACATTTCGATTACTCTTACCTTCTCGGTCGACATAGCTTGCACCTTCTGACTCCTCGTCTCGTCTGTCTGCGCTTCGGCTCTCCTTCTCCGCATCTCATCTTCGCGTGCCATCCTCGCCTCCCAACGCATCATTTCCCTCTCATCGTCCTCACGACTCATCATTTGGATCATCTCACGGGTCTCGTCAGCCATCATCTGCTGCTTTTTCTTTTGCCTCTTTGGCGCTTGTTCTAAAAAAGAAAATAATTCAAATTAGTCATGTTTGTCCTGGCAATGAAGCGGTCAATATAATATAAATGTATATTTCATACACACGCAAATACTAAAGTAACAATGTAGACCTACCGAGCTGATTGTCCGAGCAGTTTTCACTGGTCCCGCTGGCTGTTTCGTTAGCATCTTCGACGGATGCTGTGCTGGGGACAGGAGACGGTGGTGTGGGAAGAGGAGCAGGTGCGAGCTCCATGCTGCCCTGAATGGCAATGGGGTTGGCAGAGTGGCTTCCTCCCCAGATGGCGTGGCACATGTCAAAATATGGTCAGTCCAATCGCCCTCTGCCACTCCTGCCGTTGTGGTCATTAACAGCATGGAACTTTTTCCTCATGGCCTTTAATTTGTTGGTCACCTGCGTCTTGCTGCGTGGGAAACCGCGCTCTCCCATCTTTCTCGCCAGCCCTTCCAGCAGAGGTCCATCCTTCACCGTCCCCGAAATGTGGCGGAAAATAACGTCCTCTGCTCGGGGGCTGAGGAGCTCGCGGACCTCCTTGTCTCCCCAGTTGGCCATATTAAAAAATGTCTCAAACTTGATGTAGGCTAAAACAGAGTAAAACTTGTCCTCACCTGTCGCTGTTGTTCTGAATCAGCTGTCCAATCTGTATTTTAAACTCCTCACGTCACGCCCACGTCTGACCCGCGTTGATTGCTTTCACACCAAACCCGGCTCGGCAAAAAGACTAGGGTCCGACGCGGGTCGAAAGGCGAGTCGAGTTCGCGGATTAAACGCAGGTTATTCCTGTGTGAAAGGGGCTTGACATTCTCCCGTCGGGAGCGCCCCTCCAGGTCCATCAATTTAGCTTCTATTTGCACCTGAAGTTTCACCAACTCAGCCAAAACCTCCTCTGAAGACTGGATTCGAGTCTCCGCTGCGTCTATACGCTCCTCCATCTCTTCCACTCATTTGTAAATCTTATTAATGTCTTCGTGGATGTCGGTCAGCTTCTGGCAAGAGTCATTTATAACTTCTCGTAGCTGTTTTAGGATAATTCTGAAATTAGCATCATGGCTCTGTTCCGGGTCAGGCGGTTGCGTGTCCACTAGCATGTTGTTCGCTAGCTTGCGACAGTCGATCTTCTTCCATGTCGTCATTTTCCTTCCTTTGTGTGACACCTTTCTTAGCTTTCCTGGGCATGATCTTTGTCCTGTTTCATTTGCATTTAGATTTGTGCGTTTCAGAGGAATTTCGAGTCGTAGCCAAGCCGTGTTTAAATTTGACCATCGGGAACCTGTTAGTCTATGCTGCCATCACTTCGCCAGCCAGACCGGAAGTCGTCTTGAACAATCTCTGATATTTTGAGGAGGTTTATGTTATTACTGATATCGTAATATTATATTACAATTTAATGAGTAGATTTAACATGGTTTATATTCTATAGTTCATGATTGAAAGCTAAAAAAAAAAAAAGCGCTTAAAGAATATTCTGACCTTACACAAGGTCAGGTTTTTTTGTTGGACCTCTTTGAACCTACTTGGATCGAGACGTTGATGGCGCCTACAGAGGATTGAGAGCCCAGAGTTCGACACTTCATTACACCCACCACCAACTGTGCGGTTGGACCAATTCTCCACTTCTTAGTGGACTGAACAGAACTAAAACTGGAACTGATTTGAAGTGACTGAAAAAGGGGGAAATTTTGAGTTTTAAATCACAGCTGTGAGTTTCTTTATATGTTTTTTATTTTACTACTTACCCGGGTAAGATTTGTGTCAGTGTGCATATACCTACGTGTGGTTTATCCTTCCCATCCTTGCATTAAAAGGGAAGCTCTCTTTGTTTCTCAAAGAAAATACAACTGTGCCTGAGTCATTCCTGGTGTGTTGTTTGGTTAATCCTGGGCTTCGTAATCGAACATAGAACTTCTGATCTCACTGGCCATAAGTAATCATTACATCCATTACATCTATTCTTGTTCTCCATCTTCAAAGGGTTACAAAATTGGCGAGCCAGCCAGGAGCCTAGTTCATTGCCAAACAATTACCCGGAACAAACTGTTTTTGTTTTTTTAACCTCATGATAACTGGAAACTTTTTTTCTGCAAATATGTTTGCATGCAATGTAAAATTCCACCCAGAGGTGGCAACACATCAGCTAGGTTTGGTTCAGTGGTTCAGTGTTGCAGCATATTTGTTGTGCCTCTGGGGGAAAGGGCCCTTCTACTCTCAATTTACTTTAACTGCTTTCTTATTGGTTCTTTTTGTTGTTGTTTTCTGAAGGAAAGGGAAAAAATAACCAATAAAAAAATTCACTCAATTCACTTCACATGAATGTTGTTAGTTAGATAAGGATCCTGTCGATTACATTGGCTTCCATAGAGAAGTCACTCCAACACTCAGCTGGCAGACCAGCATCATCTCATTACTCCAACCAAAAGTGGGCAGCAGAGTGACCTGATGTGACACTTTATGTAAAAGAGAATAATTGCTAAAAATATGCAGATTCAGAGATAAAGTGGAACTATTAATCATGATAACAGGTTCACATGGAGAAATTCTGCAAAGTGAATAGAAATAGACAAGAATGAAGTCAATGAACTAAATTTAATTGAACATACTTTAGAAGTAGTGAAGTAAATAAATCTTGAAAATAAACCCTTCTTATAAACACGTATCTCTGCGGTTGATATAAAACAAGACTCGTCATGAATTGTTATCCAAAAGTGATGCTAAAAATTTTTATTGTAGTTTTCTTTCTATAGAATTATTGGACAATGTTAGTTGGAAATTGTTTAACATAGTATAAGATTGAGAAATGAGGCATTACTTAAACTCATCACAATGTTTTTACAGGTTTATTTTAAAATGTCAGGACATCCTTACTATGGGACAAATCCCTTATGTATGATGAAAAAGTAAAGAACTAAAGTAACATGAAAATTTGTATATTCGTAAACCACTACTGTCAACACACCTGCAACAACTTCCTGAGATCTTCATAAGCTGATCTTTCCAGAAACAATATGTTGATATAGAGTTGAAGTTAAGACAATGCAATCTTTCTGAGAGACATCTAAGAAGTACAGAGGATCCCGAGTGGCAAGTGGATTAAAACCCTCCTGGACCAGCTTCAGCTTCTGCTGTTTGAAGGTCTCCGTCACATCTAGTGATGTCTGAAAACAGGCAGAACCTTAAATTAGCCATACAACCTCATACTTAGAATGTTTTGAAGGTTAAGAACTTGCGTGACCTACTTGTATCCTGAGGAACCAGGGCCAGGCGTATGGAGGAAGTGTTTTCACACAGTGGTCGTAGAGCTTTTTTCCATCTAATGTAAAATCCTTTTTTAACACAAGAGCAGCCATACCTGCTCGACCTTCACATCCTGCACAAACAGATAGTCACCAAATTTATTGCTATCCATGACATTAAATCTGCTCTGAAAAAGAAAGTTCTGAAAATATTTTCTCACAATGACCTGAAACCTGAAGAAGAATTGGGATCATGCTTCAGGAGGCGTTGTTTCAATAAAAACACGTCAGCAACCAAATAGAGCCGATTCAAAATTCCTAATCACATTAGTATTTAGTTGAATTTATTTCAGTTATTTGTAGAGAATCACACTTTAAACATGTAAAAGTTTTGATCCAGCCCTCATTTCTTTCCGTTTCCTTCCAAGCAGCCAGACTTTCCTGTAATCTTTAAAGTGGTCCCGGTCAATAGTTTTCCAGCTTTCTCAAGGTCTTTCAAAGTTTTTGGACATTTTCTGCTTTTTCACTCATTTTCAGACCTGGGTAACTGGGTTGAAAGTCACTCTAAACCTGCTTGTAGACGCTGAAGCACGTGGTGAATCAGAATTTTGCGTTCTGCGCATGCTCCAGATGTTTTCCCGGGGTCGTGACCCGGAAGTCAAAGGAGACGATATTCCTGTTGTTGTCGCCGTCAGAAAGAAACAAACAACGCGATGGAGAATGCTCCGTTGGGCATCGAGTTTGTGCAACAAGCAGCTCATCACAGACCAAATGTAGAGGGACGTAGCTTCATCTGGCTCTGCGTTCTGCATCTTTCTCCAACGCCTGAGTTTGTTGTTGTTGTTGGTGGTGAAGAGGTCAACAGGAAGTGGCTCTATTAGCAACAGTTGGAATGGGTACAGCGCCACCTATCATACCGGGGTATGACACGCTTTGTGCCTCTGATCCCATTCATTCACTGCCATATATCCAAGGAGAATTACCCTTGCTCCAATAAGGAGCAGAACCCAACTATAGCTATAATCCAATTAATCTCACCATGTAGACCCACTGAGTGGTTCTCTGCTCTCTGGTGGGACAGCTCACATACTGTGTGAATGTAGGGAGTGTAGTTTCCATGGTGATGTGATTGAAGTCACCCGAGATAGCAATGAATGTGCTCGGGTGCTGAGTCTGTAGCCGGGCTATGGCAGAGTGAATAGAGTCATTTGCCGATGTCGGGTTTGCAGAGAGGGGACATAAACAGCCACCATGATGACCTGTGAAAACTCCCAGCAGATAATAACAGCACAAAGTTCAATGTTCGGGTCACAGATACGCTCCTTGATGGTAATGTGAGCGGGATTGCACCATTGGTTGTTCACTAGAGTGGCGACCCCCCGGCAGTCTCTGTCGGCCCGTACGGTGTGAAAGCCCGCGGTGGAGACGTCATCGGGAATATCCTGATGTCTCCGTAAAACACATTATGCTCCATCCCCAATACTCCCTCCGACTCTGGGCAAGCGCTGTCAGCTCGTCCATCTTGTTGCCCAGGGACCTCACGTTCCCCATAATGAGAGAGGGGAGACACTTCTTAAATCTCAGCTTTTCTAACCTCCGCTGTCTCAACCCGTCATTTTTCTTCCGCTGCTTCAATCCTCCTCTGCATCCCCTATGTGTTTTCCTCTGTAGCTATGCTGGGACCTCAGGTCGATCAGCTTTTCTCTGGAGTAAACAATCCGATTGGCGTGGACTCATGCGATGCCGGCTTGTAACAGTATCCCAGCGGGCAAAAAAGCAATAACTTTAACGACCAGCATGTTTAAGTTCAACAAATAAGGTGAAAATAAAAGTTTAGCAAGAGAATAAGAAATAAAATTAGAAGAATACAAAAGCTACATGGAGCGACTGCAACAGGCTGCACGGCAGTTGACGCATGCGCACAACTAAGAAACGAGGAACACTTCCTGAAAGGGTGCGTTCTGCCGGGGCATTGTGTAAGGACGGGGACTTTGCAGCTTATTCAGCCGTACTTTGCAAAGACATAACTTTGTTCTGTTTGTTTGCTGTCTTCATAACAGGATTATTTCAGTATGAACAGATCCTCTTCCAGGTTCCTTTGGCATTTAACGCCACACTAGAACACTTATGGTGTATATGGTGCCCACGTTACGTCCGGAGGACGGTGTGGCATCGACTTGGTACCGAAGTATTGGTTCTCGTGACATCCCTATATCAGACTCCAGACTCAAACAGCTCTCTACCCGACTTTCAGACTGTACAGACATACAGAGACATCAAAAAGTGTGACAAAGGTGGAGGTATCGCAGTGTTTGTGAACAACAGTAATCCTGGACATGTAACTGTGAAGAGGACAACCTGTACCAAAGATACTGAACGGTTACAAACAATACCCCAACACAATCATCACAATTTTTCGAGATTTTAACCAAGTATCCTGCTACACTTGCAACTTTCCAACAATTTATCAACTGCTCCACCAGAAAAAATAAGATGGATTTATTCTATGCAAATGTAGAGATGCATATAGTTCCTCTGCCTGTCCTCCATTCGGAAAATCAGACCACAATCTGGCTCTCCTCACCTCTAACTATACACCCATTGTTCAGTATTCAATTCACTTTATTTATATAGCGCCAAATTACAACAAATGTCATCTCAAAGCACTTAAATAATAAAGTCCAATTCAAGCCAATTGGAGTTCAATTCATTGTATTCATAATTAATTTCAAATGAGTCCAATTCATTCATGTAGAGCCAATTCAAAAACAGTTTCCTAGCTAAGGAAACCAACAGATTGCACTGAAACTTGTCTTCAGTCCAATCTCCCGTCCTGAGCGTGCCTGAGGCGACTGTGGAGAGAAACGACTCCCTTTTAACAGGAAGAAACCTCTGGCAGAACCAGAACCAGGAAGGGTGGCCATCAGAACCAGGAAGGGTGGCCATCCAGCTCCACCAGCTGGGGTTTGAGAGGACAGAAAAGAGGGGACAACAAACACTGTATTTTTCTAAGCTATTCTATTTAAAAAAAACATTCACCCATCAGACACTGTTATTTTGCACATAGGACCATCGAACAGGAAGTAGTATGATAAATCACTGTTTAACACTGACCTGGTATAGAGACACCGTAGATGGAGGCCTCCTGGATAAAGTCAAGAAGACCTAAAACCTCCGACACCTCTGTGGTGGATACATTCTCTCCTTTCCATCTGTTGAAAATGAGATTAGATGCTGTTGAATCTTTTGTAGTCTGCAAAACTAAGGGGAGTTCAGCTGATTCATATTTGTAGCTTAACCCCTTCCATAAATTGATTTGATGGATTATTCTAAATGAGCAAATGTTGACACTTTAAATTACATTGTAATTAAAAAAAAGGAAAATTGTTCAGTAATAGTTAAAATTATTATGTATGTTTGACCTAAAGTATATATATAACCATTATATGTTCAATATGATCAAAACATCTATAAGAGCTTTCCAGTTATGAAGAACATATCTATAACAATTCTATAATCAATATGCCAAAAATCTGTGTCTGAAAGAATCTAATTTTAAGTGTCAGAAAATGACACAGAACAGCTTTTCACATCATCAAATTAAATGTCATTCTGCCTCAGACAGTAGTGGTTTAAAGACTGTGTACCCTTTAGATTTTTTTGTATAAATCATACAACCATAATTCCAAAGAAGTTGGTACATTATGACATATAGACAGAAAGAGAACACATTTAGAGACCAAAACAATAACACATTGTTTTTCACTGGGTCTTCTTGGTTGTATGTCAAATACTTTCAGGTGGTGAAAGGTCTGGACTGCAGGCAGGTCAGTCCAGCAGCCGGACTCTTCTACTACGAAGCCATGCTATTGGAATAGATGCAGGATGTGGTTTAACATTGTCTTGCTGAAATATGCAAGGCCTTCCCTGCAGAAGACGTCATCTGGATGGGAGCAGATGTTGCTCTAAAACCTGTATATACTTTTCAGCATTGATGGAGCCTTTCCAGTTCCAGAGGCACTAATGCCCCGCCCCCCTTTATTGGCAACTGGTGTGAGTGCCACCGGCCTAAAGCCTGATTCAGATGAAATGGATCTCTTCAAAAGATTGGTAAGTTCTGCCCAAGCCTGCTTCTGATGCATTGATCTGAATCAGGTGTGTTGAAGCAGGGGAACATCTAAAACCTGCAGGACAGTGGGCCTCGAGGGCTGGATGTGGACAACCCAGCTCTAGATGGTATTTCCTTGGCTTCTAGTTCTACAGTGAGGAACCTTGGCGTTATTTTTGACCAGAATTTATCATTTGACTCGCATATAAAACAGGTTTCTAGGACTGCCTTCTTTCATCTTCATAATATTGTTAAAATCAGGAACATCCATTGGCGGCGGGTAATGAAGGCTAGGGTAGGCTGTGCCTTCCCAAATGTTATGCTGGGAATTTTGCAAATATAATATATATATAATATAATAAATATAATATATATAATGGCCCAAGGTGATATGGGTAATGGGCTGGCATTGTAAGCATCCGGCTGTAAACAACCACGCTCCCACGCTACTTTGGAAAAAGCATAAATGCCTTTATTTGAATGCTAAATTTGCACTGGGCCACGTCTTGATAGCCTATTAAATGATTGATGAGTGGCTGTGTAGCCTTGTAGGTGTTTGTAATCTATGTGCTTGTGTTGTGGAAAAAAGAAAACAGTAAAAAAAAAAAAAAAAAAATTAAATGCTAGACAAACAGTCAGGACACCTGTTATTCTTGGAAATTAATTCCACACCGTCACCGTCAGGTCCTCCTTTTTGATTTTGAAACAGAATCCTTATGTTGTTGTTATTAATTATGCTAAATAACTCATTTTTACGCCATTTTTGAAAACAAAACAAAAAAATGTCTATTTTGGTGCCTTGCCAAATGTTGGTCTTACGAAAAACTGCTCCGTGCATTTGTTACTTCAGGATTGGACTACTGTAATTCTTTATTATTGGGCTGTCCCACATATTCTCTGAAAAGCCTTCAGCTGATCCAAAATGCTGCAGCCAGAGTTCTGATGAGAACTAACAGGAGAGATCATATTTCTCCAGTTTTAGCTTCTCTTCATTGGCTCCCTGTTAAATTCAGAATAGAATTTAAGATTCTTCTCCTCACATATAAAGCTCTTAATGACCGAGCTCCATCATATCTTAAAGATCTCATTGTAAGATATTTTCCTAACAGAGCACTTCGTTCCCAAACTGCAGGTTTACTTGAGGTTCCCAGAGTTTCTAAAAGTAGAATGGGAGGCAGAGCCTTCAGTTATCAGACCCCTCTCTGTGGAACCAGCTGCCAGTTTGGGAGGCAGAGCCTTCAGTTATCAGGCCCCTCTCTGTGGAACCAGCTGCCAGTTTGGGAGGCAGAGCCTTCAGTTATCAGGCCCCTCTCTGTGGAATAAGCTGCCAGTAAATGTCCGGGAAGCAGACACCCTTTCCACCTTTAAGACCAGGCTTAAAACTTTCCTTTCTGATAAAGCTTATAGTTAGGGATGGCTCAGGTGATCCTGAAACATCCCATAGTTAAGCTGCTATAGGCCTAGACTGCTGGGGGGCCTCATCTGTCACACCTTTCCTCACTTTACTCTCTTTATGTATATGTGACATTATTGTGGTCATTAACTCGTGTTTCCCTGTTCCAACAGATATCCTTTGAATGGTGTTACAGTGTTTGTTGTCCCCTCTTTTCTGTCTTCTCAAACCCCGGCTGGTGGAGGCGGATGGCCACCCTTCCTGGTTCTGGTTCTGCCAGAGGTTTCTTCCTGTTCAAAGGGAGTCGTTTCTCTCCACAGTCGCCTCAGGCACGCTCAGGACGGGAGATTAGACTGAAAACAAGTTTCAGTGCAATCTGTTGGTTTCCTTAGCTAGGAAATTGTTTTTGAATTGGCTCTATATCAGTGTTTCTCAATTCCGGTCCTCGGGACCCACTGCCCTGCATGTTTTTGATGTTTCCCTCCTGCAGCACACCTGATTCAAATGATTAACTCATCATCAAGCTCTGCAGTGGCCTGATCAGAAGCCATTCAGTAAGGCCATGGAGAACAACTTCCGGACGGCCTCGAAGAGATTCTGGTCCACCATCCTGCGGCTCTAAATAATGCCTTATTCAGAGGCTGTACTGTCTCTGCCCTGTTCTCTCCCGTTATATGGATATACGCGGATCTCGATTTATCTAAATATCTTCCGAAAGACGCCGACTTTCACCAAACTGTTATCGGTGAGTAGATGAAGGTATTTTATGCCAGAAATAAGGGCCAGGTTTAAAAAAAACAAAAAAAAAACTTCCCCTTTAAACATTCAACAGAGCAATATTCTGCATAGCTTATGCAATACCCAGTCATTCAATATTTCTATATGTTCATTTTTCCACTTATTATCTATTTATCTCTTTATATGAGTCTGTTGTGCCTTTTTAATCTGCCGTTAGTTAATATTTATTGCTTGTTTTTAATCTTTTAACTGTCTTTGCTAGCACCAAATCTGAGAGTTCTACTTCAATTTTGTTGTACATGTACAATGATAATAGAGATTTTTGATTCTGATAAACCCAAAGGTTCACATACTTTTGTGACAAACAGATATATATTCTGGGATAATTTTCTGTAAAAATTAAATGTCCATTGGTTTTACTTGGTTAACAAGTAAAAAAAACATGCTCATCAGTCTTCATACTGAGTGCCCTAAATGGTGAGGTTTATTTGTGAATTAGCAACAAGCATAGACAGTATCTTGAAAAGTTTGGTAAGTTGAATTCTCTTTTCATTTCCTTTCCCGAGCTTTCAAGAATACCTCTCAAATTCTAACATCCACAGAAAGAGAAACTGCAACTGAGGTCTTTCTGTTCTTCCAAACATACATGAGTTAAATGAAAAGCACAGATGAAACAACAATCAGTTGTTGGATGCTGAACAGTGGTTTCTGCTAAGTGTGACACCAACACAAACACCGACATTGAGTATGATCATTCTCAGTTGCTAAGTGAAATACAAAATTCTTTAACAATGGTGTGTGAATAGTTTTAATTATACAGACGGTACCTGAATGTGTCTCCAATGCGGTCACGAAAAAAAAGAAAACCCCTCTCATCTTGCAGCAGAAGATCTCCAGTGTTGAAATACACATCCCCATCTTTAAACACATCCCTGAGCAGCTTCTTCTCAGACTGCTCCTTGTTCCCAACATAGCCCAAGAACTGATTCATTGCTGTTAAGGGAGTTATCAGGATCCCCACCTCACCTGTGCACAGAATAGTTATGTAGACTTCGTGGACATATCTTCTCTACTAAAACCATGTATCGAAGAACAATTACCTTAATTTTAAAGGATTAGTTATTAATTTACCTGTTTGGGCTTGTATGCATCTTCCAGAGTTTGTTCGGACAGGCTCAATTGTTTCTGGATCATATCTCAAGAGTTCGAAAGGAACAGAGAGCTGAAAAAAGAAATAAAAATCTTTTTGACTAGATGAGATGCAGCTTCCTATCCTCCTTTGGGTTCCTTCTCCATAAACCATAACAATAAAATACATCATAAATATCATTACACATATTACTGTAATGCTATAGATATTTAATCGTCTAAAAGTCATGGAGGCCACGTTTCAAAAATTCTTAGTTCTTAGGTCTAAGAAAAGTCTTCAAATTATAAATAAAATAAACTTACTTTTCCTCAAATAACACTTCTGTTTGAACAGTGCTGGTACTGAAGCAAAGTACTGTATACTGAGTATTTCTTCTATCTATGACAAAATATAAAATCAGATGGATCTTGAGGTATAATCTGCAGTAAATGCTGGTTGACTTGTCTAGCTTTAAGCTCACACTAAATTTTTTTCTTAAAAGCTAAAAGAGTATGAAGGATGCAATGATCTTGTCAGCCCTGCAACATCTACAGTATTCAGCATTTTGGTGCGAATCTTGTTCGTACCCTGTGCCCTACAGCCTGTAGGCTTTTTAACTACACTGATGGGGTTGTCTTCCCCCCAAGTCATTAGGCCCTGCCTCCTCAGTGTTCCATCCATCGCCCAACTATATCTCCAGTTTCAGGCAGCAGTTCGGCACCTAGACCTGGGACATGCCCTACGTTCCCTTTTTTAATTTGCCAAATGGTTTGCCAGAACCTTTTCAATGCCTTATCAAATCCCTTCTCCATGACCCTGCCAAATTCCTCCCATTACAGAGTTTTAGCTTCTTCTCCCTAGGACAACCAACCCTGAAACGTCTCTTTTTTCAGCCTGACCACCAGTGTACACCAGCAGGTCCTCCATTTGTCACCACAATAGGCACCAACAACCCTCTGGCCACAGCTGCGGGCCAATGGAGCTCATCGACAATGGAGGATTTGAACTTGGCACATTTGGACTCCATGTCCATGTGAAAAACTCTCTTAGAGGTGTGTTTGAAGATTCTTCGACAGGGGCCTCCTACAGATGTTTCATGCACACCTGCACTACTCCTTTGGGTTTAACAGGTCTGTTTGGCAGTTTTTTTCAGCCACTGGATCCAACTCATCATCAGGCGGTGATTGGTTGACAACTCTAACCCTCTCTTCACCCATGTGTCCATGAAAATCAGCCACAGGTCTTATAATACAACTACAAATCGGATCACTAATCTTTAGCCTGATATCAAGTAAACTCTGGGATGCTGTTTCTCCCAGTCACGCCCCTCTAGGTCATTGAGCTGAGAAAGTCCTGTGAAAATCCTGATATAGTTTGGTTCCAGAGCCCATACTGTATAGCTATAGATAGTTGGTAGCACACCACATCACACCCCAGCTCAGGCTCAGCTCTCAGGATCATGGGGGTGCCATGCTAAAGTCGCAATTCTACATCAGCTAAAATCTATCAAACCTTTCTGGACTAAATACAAAATCACTGCATCATTGCGTCATTACTCTTTTAATTGCTTAAAATGTTCAGCACTCTTCTGTATAGTTGAAAATGTTGATGCTAACTATTAAACATTTTAATCTACAGTATAAATAATATTTTGAAGTAAATACAACATTTTAGCAAGACATGTAGCCAACAGATTTTTTTGTGATTCTACATTATCCAACATGTTTTCTGCCCTTTTTACCAGAGCAAGATTAGGCTCTAAAGAGAGCCTTAAAATAAGATTTTGCAAAAGAAAAAAAGAATAAGGAGCTTGAGAGCTAGTATAGTAGTGTATGAGGGTTTTACTGCTGACCTTGTTGACGTAACTGGCCCTCCCAACTGGCCCCACCTCGTCAGTGTAGTTAAGGAAGCCGATGCTGGACTCAGTCAAGCCGTAACCCTCTCTAATTTTACTTATACCAAAGCGTGTGATAAACTTCTTCCATATATCCGATCTGAGGCCACTTCCTGCTGCCAGCCGAACACAATGAGCTTTTTCCTCCAGAACCTGGAGCCAGGAAAAGGTTTTCAACGCATTTTCAAAAAAGCATTGGACTCCATTGTCACTTAAAAGTCAGATATCCCACCCATCTTTGTTTCCCGCACATGGATATGTTAGTAAGTGTTAAGCCTTGCTTTGATCAAACTAGGAGACTGGAAGCAGGGAAAATCTTAAGTTTCTGTAAAATTTTTCAACCTAAAGATATTTATTAAGACACTGTAAAGCTATGCTGTATTTGCTGTAGATTCTTACAAGGGATGGGCACTCAATTCAAAGGCACCAACCCATGTTTCAACCCTTGAAGTGCATTATTTCTACTTGTTGTATTAATTAGTCAAGTTTGCCACATTTTCTAAAAGACGCTACTAAATGTTATCTACTGAAATTGCCATTATTTCATTAGATAAAATCAAACTCTATGCCAACACAGGTTGATTATTATGTTGACAGTTACAGCCTCAGTGCGACACTCTTCACTCAGTGGGGTAACATGGCACTGAAAGGATCGGATAATTGGCTAAATTACAATAAGAATGAGTTGAGCAAGGGTAATTATCCCTGGATATATGGCGGTGAATGAATCGAATCAGACTCAGACGTTGGAGAAAGATGGAGAACGCAGAGCCAGATGAAGCTACGTCCCTCTACATTTGGTCTGTGATGAGCTGCTTGTTGCACAAACTCGATGCCCAACGGAGCATTCTCCATCGCGTTGTTTGTTTCTTTCTGACGGCGACAACAACAGGAATATCGTCTCCTTTGACTTCCGGGTCACGACCCCGGGAAAACATCTGGAGCATGCGCAGAACGCAAAGTCTGATTCACCACGTGCTTCAGCGTCTACAAGCAGGTTTAGAGTGACTTTCAGCCCAGTTATCTCGGGGTCTGAATCCGATCCAATTCTTAGTCAGATTAAGGTGTATACATGAACTTAATAACTCAGTCTGATTGTAATTTAGCCAATAATCCGACCCTTTCAGTGCCATGTGACCCCACTGAGTGAAATTGAAGTTAATCAGTCAGATGAGGCTTTCTTGTTGGCAGCTGTGAATTTTAAAGCAGATTATGAGATATCTGGAAAGAAGTGGGAGCGTTCCACTAAATTAGAGAACTTTTACTGATATTAATGGTTAATAATAACACATAACGTAACACTCCAATAACACATAAGAAAGCCCTTAAAAACTGGAACTGCTCCCTGTTCATCAAGAAGAACAAGGACAACCCCGGGTTTCTTTTCAGCATTCGGCTGACTAAAGGCTAGAAGACACTGGCAGCACTATGCATACATATACATACACACACACACGTACATATTAAAAAGGACTGTTGTTCAGCATTTGTTTGCTCCCCTCATATACATTAAACCAGAGTTACATCCAGTAACCTTTGTTTTCTGTGACCATTATTGGAAGCAGCATCTTGGAAATCAATCCTCCAGTTAAAGTGAAAGGGATCCATCTGCAGCCAGTTGGAGATACACTGTTAGACAGGTATTGATGCCAATATCAGTGTAGCGTACTAATGTCAGCTCCACTGTAGGCCCTGAAAAGACCTAACCAAAAATCTTAAACCAAGCTTAACATTTATATGTTTCCAGTGTACAGAAAGTCCTGGCTCTAAGGCAGCAGGTGACATCAATCACATCTACGAAGGAAATGATTTGTGCCAATTTTGCATGTCTTACCATAGGATGGTTGAGTAGGTATCGACAGAGCTCGCCTATGTAGTGC
The DNA here is from genome assembly GCF_027942865.1 of Odontesthes bonariensis. Taxonomy (NCBI): domain Eukaryota; kingdom Metazoa; phylum Chordata; class Actinopteri; order Atheriniformes; family Atherinopsidae; genus Odontesthes; species Odontesthes bonariensis. The sequence goes on from NC_134527.1 coordinate 32,194,832, forward strand.
ACCACAGTCACATTGTGTTTAACACAGTCTTTCCAAAACTGACTGGCAGAGAACTTCTTTTTTAACACACATGTTGCACCTATAAATCAAAAGAAGATAGGGGGAAGATAAAAAAAGAAAACAGCAAGTGTCAGTACAAAGTATCTATTAGTTGGAGATGTAGTGAGAAGTTTCCATTGTTTATTTTAGCCTTTTCTTTAGGAAATGAGTATTTCTCAGTTGGTTTTGGTCCTGGACTGTATAAAGTATAATGAAAACACAACTTGCAGATCAGTAAATGTGTACATATATATACAGTGCTTTGCAAAAGTATTCGGCCCCCTTGAACTTTTCAACCTTTTGCCACATTTCAGACTTCAAACATAAAGATATAAAATTCTATTTTTTTTGTGAAGAATCAACAACAAGTGGGACACAATCGTGAAGTGTAATGAAATTTATTGGATGTATCAAACTTTTTTAACAAATAAAAAACTGAAAAATGTGGCAAAAGGTTGGAAAGTTCAAGGGGGCCGAATACTTTCACAAGGCACTGTATATATATGTACACATTTACTGATCTGCAATATATATATATATATATATATATATATACACATGGCAATTCAAATCAAAATACTATGATGGGACCTTTGTTTTTCTTTCCTTTACCCCTTATCTGCTGTTCTATTTTCTGTCTCGAGCCAAAGGCCATCACACATCAGGGGTGAGGCAAAAACTTACCAAGGTGAATGCATCCTCCAATCCCTAAGAGGGATGCAGACATGTGGTAAAGTGGAAGAGTAATGTAGATTATGTCCTCAGAAGTAGCTCCACACAAGTCAAAGAAGGCCATGCTCCCAATGGCTTTCAGGTGACCTACACAGGCTGCCTTGGAGAGACCTGACAGAGAAAGGCACCAGTTACTGCAGACAAACTTCCCATATACATTATACCATTATATACACATATATGTGCCCAACTATAAAATGCCCAAAATACCCAAATTCCCGAATTTGGGTATTTGTCCAGTTCATCTTCCACATTTAAGTCTAAGTTTCTAATTTAGTGGAGTCAGGCAACTTTTTATTCAAAAACATTCGTATGGCATACCAGTTTTGAATGGACTGAAAACATGCAAACAAATTCAGTGTGCATGACCTGTAACACTTTTTTTCTTTGTGGAAGTTAAGTGTCAGACAGATGTTGTCTTTTACAGCATAACTAGGACATGGGGTATCCAGCTGAACTACATTATCCGTTATTATCCATTAAGTTTTATAAAGTAATGTGTCATCATTATTCTGACATAATTCAGCTGAATTCCTCACGGGTTCTCACACAGTACCTGTGGTGCCTGAAGTAAAAATCATCAGGAAGTTGGACATGATGTCAACCTTAGGGATGTGATTTAAGGTTTCTCCAGGCATGTTTTCTACTTTATCCAGTAAACTGTTGAAGTCCTCAGAGGGGGGTGTATAATCTACCACCCATACACCAATGTCCCCCTTCAGATCAGGCAGCACCTCCTTCACCAGATGCACTAAATCTGCAGAAAATGTCACAGCACGTTATCTACCTGCTCCCTCCTAAAACTGATCCACAGCCACCAGACACACATTCAAATACTTTTGAGAGGCTGTTTTTCATCGGATTCTATCAGACTTAATGTATTCCAGTGTTCAGGTAAAAGCATCACACACACACACACACACACACACACACACACACACACACACACACACACACACACACACACAGATCAGCCACATTAAAACCACTAATAGGCAAAGTGAGTAAATCTGCTCATCTAGTGACAATGCATTGTTCTGCTGGATGTTATTTTGACACTTGTCACACACCATCACATTTTTGCAGTGAACTGGGGTGAGTGCCCTAGGGCTGGTGTAGAAACAGTAAGAACGTTCCTGCAACTTCAGGATTTAGGCTTGTGAGATGATAGGGCCATGATAAAGACCACAAACTTTAGTTTCAACTTTGAAACTAACTGATAACCAGTGAATGATCTGGAATCATTTGCTTACCATTATTGAAAAAGGTTCAAAGCCAAGCATCAAAATTCTGAATGAAGTGAAACCCTTTCATGTTTTTCCAACTAACACTTTACTGGTGTTGGAATAATAATAATACTTTTTAGTAGAAATCAAATCTGGAATTAATGAGAGTAACAATTGCCTTTTGAAAATGGTAAGAGTCCTACTTCAGAAACCTCTACAACCCAACGGAAACAAGATGGCACAAGCTTTGTGGCCGTCGGGTAGAAATAAACAGAAAACATCTCTATGCTTATTGTGGCTTTTTCCTACATTCCACAGCATGCCTTTAATCTCCAGATGGAGATATGTGGGTTTAACTTGATGTGGTGTTACTCGGCACATTATGGATTATGGTGTCTTAGCAAAGCATGCAAGTAGGAAATAATAGGAAAACAAAACGCAGAACAATTGATCTGACGGTCAAGTTCAGATTGTGATCAGGTACACCATGTAATACTGAACACTCATAAACACTAATGACTATAACCAATAAATAACAGGAAACAGTTATTCTGCCATGGAATACTTTCCAAGTGAAATGAGCCAGTTTCCAAGTAACTGACTGTAAACCTTTTTCTTTTTTTAAATTTACGCACAAAGGTCTCAACAGTGGGGGCTGAAGCTGAAGACGTGAAAACGTTCACGTTCAGGGGTTTGTGCAAGAAATGATGTTAGGAAAGATAACTAGGCCATTACCATGGAATAGCTTTATTAACTTATGAGATTACATTCGCCTGCAATAAGAAACCTAACAATAAGATAAAAAAAAAAGTTAATTTTTTTCCAGTGAAAAGCGTGCGAGCTAAAAACATTTAAAACAAAGCAAAAAGACGCAAAGTGAGAAGTGGTGCAGGCCATCTTTACCATGTGTCACTACAGCCACTCCCATTGCTCAGATACCTTTGCTCTTCGTCGAGCTAAATCCCTGCAAGCACGGGAGGGTTAACCCGTCTGGCAATGCGCGTGAGAGAGAACGTGTCATACCTGCCCCAACGACCAGCGTCTTGGCTCCACAGGTCTGAAGACAGTGAAGCAGAGACTTGGCTTTGATAGTAACGTTGAGAAAAGTCGCTATGCAGCCGACTTTACAAAGTCCCAGCCACACACAGATAAAGTCCGGCTCGTTGCTCATCAACAGAGCAACAACATCGCCCTGTTTCACAGAAGCCGCCGTTCTGAACGCGTTCGCAAACTTGTTACTTCTTCTGTCAACGTCCTGGTATGTCAGAATCTGGTTTTCAAAGAGAATGAAGGGTTTTTGGGGGTTCTTCTTTGCCTGGTAAAGAAAACAGTCAAGATATGTGACGATTCCTTGCTGCATACGAGCCTTCAGCGTCTGGTTGTACCTCCGAAGCTTCAAGTAATAAAATAAATCCTGCCAAAAGAAAGGATACGCAACTTTCTGGTACAGCAGAAGAGCCAGCAGCCCAGCTACAACGCTGCTTAACACTACAGCGAGCATCTTAACGTAAAAACACCAAGCCTGATCCAAAGTCCCCAAAACTTTAAATATAAGGCTTCAATTGCGCATGCTTAAAGGAAAGCCTTACAACGCCCTTTCACAAGCTATTTTACAACGAGAGCCAGGGAGACATGGGCGGTTTGTAGGTTTTAACAGGCTGACAAGAGATTATCAAGGGAAATATGTGTCAAAATGTAGACACAAATTCAGATTTTTGTCATGCAACTGCTCACATTGTATTTTACAAGCTTTTTCATTTTGACACATATTTACCATCATAAGGGATAGCCTTGAAGGAATAATATCGGTTTCCACATTTGAAGGACAGGTGGGAAAAAAGCTACAAAAGCAATTAAAATCTATGGAGAGAGATTAGTCTCAAAACTACTGACAAATGTGTAAATGATAATCCACCAGTTCCACATACATCACAAATACGTTTCATTATTTACAAATAAATATATTTCATTTTGTGTCTCACAGTCTGCGTTTTATACAAGTACTGTTAAATTCATTAATACTCATTTTGGTTTTTATATATACATCATGATTTGGATGTGAAAGTGAACGCATTTGTTTCAAATTTTGTTGCATATATTTGTAAAATCAAAGTTACAAAATTAGAATGTATTTATAAATTGGTGCATCTGCATTTGTGGATTAAGTCACAAGCCTGTTTTCTGTGCCGTATTTTTGTTCATTTTCTCTCGTGTTTTTTTGGATTTTGAGACTTTCCTTTCGCCTTTCTGCACCTGATCCACACACAAATGCAGCAGCCCATTCACAAATGTGCCAAGCAAGCGAACGAGCTGCCGCTAGGGGCCGCTGTTGCTAAGTTTCACTGTGGTTGTGGATGGCGGTGCTCCTAGCTTCCAGATAACAGCCCTGCTGCCAGCAACAACCAGGCATCGCTCCAGGAGAGCGGCATGGTGGGTGAACCGGCGTCATCTTCAAATGGAAATTCGTCTACAGTGAGTAAAAATATAAGGATCTGTTGTAGTGCTCTCAACACTGACGGCACAATTCACTTTCTTATATGTGTTCTGTTATCTGTTATGTTGTGCGGTTCATTGTCTTGAATGTTATGATGCATTTAATAGTTGCGGTCTCTTTAAGAGATCCGGTGACGTTTACGATAACGGCTGTTCTGTTGATGCGCGAGCTTATAGTTTTGTCAGTTAATAAACGCGACTCACAGAGTCTTAATGTGAGAAGTTTTCGGCTCATCTTTTCGCCTAAAACCAACTTCCACACTGGTGACCCCGACATTTGTTTACTGGACGTATCCAGATTGCCATGACCGCAAACGCTGTGTCTCTCAAGCTCCCCGAATTCTGGGAATCGTCTTCTTCTGCCTGGTTCGCTCAGACTGAGGCACAGTTTGCCTTGCGTCAGATAACGGCCGACGAAACGAAATACTACTATGTGGTATCTGCCCTCGGAAGTTCTACGGCATCGAGAGTAGTGAGCCTTCTTAAACGTCCTCCTCTGATGAGAAAGTATGAAACTCTGAAAGAATACTTACTGAAAACATTCGAACTGTCTGACACAGAGAGGGCTAGCAGGCTTTTCTCTCTTCAAGGGCTCGGTGACAGCAAGCCCTCAGAGCTAATGGACCGAATGCTCGATCTGCTCAGTGACAACAAGCCAGATTTCCTTTTCCTCCACCTTTTCCTGCGCCAACTGCCTGCTCATGTGAGAGCTGCTTTGGCCAACACTGCCAGCACTGATTGTAGAGAACTGGCTGCTGAGGCTGACAAGTGTTTCCTGGCTAGTCAACAGCCCTGTGCAGCTGCCCTTCTCCCTGCTGGTGCTGTTGCTGTATCAGAAATATCCAATGATCACATGCTCATCGCAGCAGCAGCCCCGCGTCGGCAGCAGTCTTCAGGTGTGTGCTACTACCATGCCAGGTTTGGCCCCAAGGCCAAACGATGCCGCTCTCCATGCAGCTTCAGTGGAGCAGGAAACGCCAAGGCCGGCGCTCACTAGTGGCCGTGAGCGTCGACCATGCCGGCGGGCTGCTCTTCATCCACGACTCCATCTCCGGCCGGCGATTCCTCTGCGACACAGGGGCACAGCGGAGTCTACTTCCTGCTTCACAGGTGGACGTGGTGGCTGACACCCACGGCCCCCCCATGGAAGCCGCCAATGGAAGCCCTATCCGTACATACGGCACAAGGCATGTTGAACTGTGTTTTGACGGCCAATGCTTCGGCTGGGACTTTGTGACTGCAAAAGTCGCTGTTCCCCTCTTAGGATCAGATTTTTTGTGTGCATTTGGACTGTTAGTGGACGTTAAAAATCAGCGCTTGATCGACGCCGTCACTTTCTGTTCTTATGCCTGCGCGCTCGGCGACTCTGGCGCAGTGCACCTCTCCAGCCTGCTCTCTGTCACGGACAGTTTCCAACGGCTGCTCGCCGAGTTTCCAGCACTCACCCAGCCCACCTTCTCCTCTTCTACAGCCAAGCACGGTGTAGAGCACCACATCGACACCACTGGCCCGCCTGTGTACGCCCGCGCTCGACGTCATGTTTTTGAAGGTGGACCTGATCAGAGGATACCATCAAGTGCCCGTACACCCTCGCGACATCCCAAAAACAGCTGTAATCACACCGTTTGGTTTGTTTGAGTTCCTGCGCACACCATTTGGGCTCAAAAATGCTGCTCAAACGTTCCAGCGGCTCATGGACTCTGTGTTACGGGATCTGCCTTTCCTGTTTGTGTACCTTGACGACATCCTCGTGGCCAGTTCATCACCTCCAGAGCACCTTTCGCACCTTCGCACTCTGTTCGAGCGACTTACCGAGCACGGGCTCATCATCAATCCAGCCAAGTGCGAGTTCGGTCGGTCCACCATAGACTTTCTGGGGCACAGAGTCACGAAGGATGGGGTTGTTCCTCTTCCGTCAAAAGTGGAGGCCATCACCACTTTTCCACGTCCAGTCACTGTCAGAGCCTTACAGGAGTTCCTTGGCATGGTTAACTTTTACCACCGTTTTCTCCCCAGGGCTGCCCAAACCATGCGGCCCCTGTACGAGGCTCTGAAAGGTGCCAAGCCTAAGCACACTGTGGACTGGAGCCCGGAAAGAGACAAGGCTTTTGTGGACGCTAATACAGCCCTGGCTAAGGCTGCCATGTTGGCCCATCCCGCCTCCTCTGCCCCAATCGCACTTACCACGGACGCCTTGGACTACGCGGTCGGTGCGGTTTACGAGCAGTGGGTGGGTAATGCTTGGCAGCCTCTCGCCTTTTTCAGCAGGCAGTTACGTCCCAGTGAACGGAAGTATAGCACTTTCGACCGGGAGCTACTTGGAGTGTACCTCGCCATCCGACACTTTCGTTCACTGCTGGAAGGACGCCAGTTCACCGTTTTTGTGGACCACAAGCCTCTGACCTTCGCCATGTCCAAAGTCACTCAGCCATGGTCCGGCAGGCAACAGCGGCAGCTGACTTACATCTCAGAGTTCACGACGGACATTGCACACCTTTCTGGGAAGCACAACCAGGTTGCAGACTGCCTCTCCCGTGCTGTTGCGGGGGCGGTCCACCTCGGCTTGGACTACGGCAGCATGGCAACGGAGCAGGCCACAGACCCGGACGTGCAGGCTTGCCGTTCATCTGCTACTGGGCTGCAGCTTCAGGATGTGACATTCGACGACGCTGGCACCACTCTGCTTTGCGACATCTCTATGGGCTCCCCTAGGCCTGTTGTGCCTGCGAAGTGGAGGCGGCCTGTTTTCGACGCCATCCATAGCCTATCACACCCCGGAACCAAGGCCTCACAACGGCTGGTGGCAGCAAAGTTTGTGTGGCACGGACTTAAAAAGGACGTGAGGGACTGGGCGAACACCTGTGTGGAGTACCAACGTGCCAAAGTACACCGCCACACCAAAGCGCCACTGGAACAGTTTCAAGTGCCTGAACGACGTTTCGACCACGTCAACATCGACCTAGTTGGCCCACTTCCACCCTCGCAGGGTTACACTCATGTACTCACTATGGTCGACAGGACCACACGATGGGCAGAGGCTGTTCCACTGTCATCCATAACATCAGCGGACGTGGCACGGGCATTTATTGGCACCTGGGTGTCCCGTTTTGGCGGTCCTTCAGACATATCCTCAGACCGTGGCGCTCAGTTTACCTCTTTGGAACGCTGTCGCAGGGAGCTTGGGAGTTAAACTCCACCGCACCACGGCCTACCACCCCCAGAGCAAAGCAAGGCTGCTCAATTTCTCCATTGATAAAATAAATTCACAACTCTACAACATAAAAATCCATGTAGAATATAGCATATACTTTGTTGTCTACAGTAGTAGATCAACCCTCATCTTACTTTGAAGGTCCCAGAACAAGGAAGTGATGTCCTTGCAGCTTTAGCAGCAGAGAAGCTATCAGGCTTGTGTTGATAATAATAAACTCCTGGACTATGTACAAACTTCCAAATGCATCGTTTTGTGAGTACAGACCATATTTGTACTACTGTAGAAGTTTGGTGTCATGGCATGTGATTTTAGTGTGGTAATTTTGGAGATACTGCCAGGGTCCGTTAACCCTTGTACGAAGCTATTCGGGATAACTCAGTAACTCAGCTGATGTTCAGCCAATATCGAAAAAACTGCGGGTGGGCTACTTGGCTGGATATCACGGTTCAAATGACCCCAGGTTGAATCTACTCCGAACCATCACTTCAAATATTTGTGTATTTTTTTTTTTGCTCTAAAGGAACAGTATTTTTTTTTTTATATATATATTTACTTGATTTTATAAGCATTTGTTCATGGGACTTAAATGTTCTGAAAATATTGTAATAAATTTAATTTAGGACAGTGATGACAATTTTGTGATCTTTTCGCATGACACATTTAGTCGATGTTCTTAAACTCAACCGTCATTTGTCATTTTACCATACTGTCAGTGTGTTTACTTGGAAATACTTGGTATTTCCATCGTACGTTTGGTCTTGAATTTAATTTAGAAGTGGTATTAAAAGGTCTTAAATTTAACTTGTTTATACCTGTATACACCCTGTTTGATGAAATCTGCATCACAAATTTATTGCTGTCATCTCATTAATCTTTCCACTAACATGTGCTATCATTTCAGACCCTGCTTGTCTTCTCCTGCTCCCATCATAGTCATCTTACCTCCCATCTGAGTGCAGACAGGACCTTCTTCATCCCTTTATTAACACTATCTTAGATACTGTACCACAACTTCCTAATTATATCGTCTATCAAACCCGTAGTATTTTGCCATTATGTGTTATGTGCACTGATGAATTGGATATTAAACATTACATTTTGCTGTTAGAGTTAACCCTATACCAGACAAGACAATTTGTGAATGTAAGGTTGAAATACATTTACTTAATCAAGATTGTCTTTCTGGAATGTTGAAGATGTCTTTTGGGTTAAACTATTTCTTCATATCTTCAAGTGGTTGCCAGTGAGAAATAAACTTCTTGTTAAGTTGTTGTAATATAGATAGTACAGTGTGTAGTTTGGTCAGTTAAAAATGTGTAGTGTTGTCGTGGCTCCAGAGTAGAGTAAAATAAATTACAACGGGAAAATGGGATACTGTAATGAAGGTAATCTTCATTACTGACTTTTGGTCTTTGAGGTCACATGAGTAGTATTTTTAATAATGTGGCACAAATAAATTGTCAAATGTTTTATTGAATGTGTATATTAACAACAAGTGGGTGTGCAGGTCCTGTGTTGCCCTCAGCGGGGAGTGAGGGGGGACCAGGCCTGTAAAGGGAAACATCCAGTCAGTTAGTAGCCTGAAATGCTCTGTGATAAGGATACATGTAGCTAAAGGATGTGATAATCTGTGAGGTGACTATGCTGTTTGGAATTGTGAATTCTGAAATTTGTGTGTAAAGTCATTCACCTATGTCTCCTCTCCAGGGTGCTCAGTCAAAAGAGTCCCTACATTCAGTCTGCAGCGTTTGAAGGTTCCGGGTCGTACCATGTGCTGATTAGTGTAGGGGGGAGTGCACCAGAATCAGTTAGGGGAAGTCTTTGGTAGATTTGGTACTTTTGTTTAGACATGCTAGGAAGTATAATTGATTGATTTTATAATAGAGGGTGAATGTATTTTAAGGTTTTTGTGTGTTGTTGTTACGGGGATGTGTAATGGGAGGAGCAGAATCCCCCAGGGGTTTGGTTGGTGGAGCCAGAGTAGGATATAAGGCTGCCAGTTGTACCAGTGAGAGAGTTGGTCCTTTTGCTACTAATGCTGCTAGGACCACAGTGCTCCTGGTCCGCAGTATGTGTCCATGTTAAAGTGTATGATTGACGTAAATGTTGGTGAATAAAACACCCGGTTGGTTCGTCACTACCTCTGCCTCAAGCCTCCTACCTTGCGTATCCAGCTGCTACATGGCCATCCTAACAGATACATATGTTCATGTACAGTATTCTAAATCATGTAAGCACAACCTAATGATTACTTTTGGTCTTAACCACCCATTATTTTTACATTAAATACATCAAATAAAATACATTTTTATTTTCTTGACGTGTCTTGTAAAATGGCAACTGGAAACAAACTTTAGCCAAATAGACAGTTTTTAATCTCATTACAATGGAAGGTTATCACATTCACAAACAGGCTAAAGGGCTGCAATGCTAAGACAATGTTGAACAGTTGTTTTACAGACATCTAAGATAGTGTTAATAAAGGGATGAAGAAGGTTCTGTCTGCACTCAGATGGGAGGTAAGATGACTATGATGGGAGCAGGAGAAGACAAGCAGGGTCTGAAATGATAGCACATGTTAGTGGAAAGATTAATGAGATGACAGCAATAAATTTGTGATGCAGATTATATCGTGTGATAATGATTAAACCCATATTTAATTATTTTTCATACAGGTTCTGGTTTTGGATGGTCCAAATGAAAAGAAGAAAGAAAGCTCAGAGGAACTTTTTGAATTTTCAATGACCAAATAAAGTTTTCACAAATAATAAAATGTGTTTTAAAGACTCTGTACCCTCTTTAGAATAATTCTATCCAGATTTGAGCAGTCTAAGTAATGTAGTTTCCATACAGGACCCAGTTCAGGGTGATCAGAATACCAGAAATGCTGTGAAATGGCCCTGTTCTGTATTTTCACAAATCAGAAAAAGGTTTCACAAATCCCAAACAAGGTTTTAATGAATCTATAGCCTCTTTGGAATAATTCCTGGATTAATTCGTAATTCGTTCACGGAGCAGGGTTCGCGCACAGGGGGAAGGAGGGGGAGGGAGGAGCAGATTGCAGTTTGATAGACGGCATTAGTATCCAATCATTGTGAACGGTCCATTGGATACTGTTTTTCCTAGATTGTACGTTCTAGAGGCCACTAAAACTTTTCATATTTGTGTCAAAACTTTTAATTAATTGGTTGCAATGGGGTTGTGAAGAGTATTTCAAGCAATATGTAAAAAAATGTTCCAGAAAAAGATCCCCTACCCAACCTTTAATCCACAAATGCAGATGCACCAATTTATAAATACATTCTAATGTTGTAACTTTGATTTTACAAATATATGCAACAAAATTTGAAACAAATGCGTTCACTTTCACATCCAAATCATGATGTATATATAAAAACCAAAATGAGTATTAATGAATTTAACAGTACTTGTATAAAACGCAGACTGTGAGACACAAAATGAAATATATTTATTTGTAAATAATGAAACGTATTTGTGATGTATGTGGAACTGGTGGATTATCATTTACACATTTGTCAGTAGTTTTGAGACTAATCTCTCTCCATAAAATTCAAGCCAATTGGAATCCAATTAATTGAAATACAATCATAATCCAATCAAATCCAATTAATTAAATTAAAAATTAGTCCAATTCATACAGAGCCAATTTAAATAAAGTAGCCTTGCTAAGGAAACCAACAGATGGCCCCGAAACTTCTCATTGATCCAATAATTCCAATAATTAACAAGAAGAAATCTCCATCAGAACCAGAACAAGGAAGGGTGGCCATCCGCCTCCACCAGCTGGGGGCTGAGAGGACAGAAAAGAGGGGACAACAAGCACCGTAACACCAGGCCAGGGATACCTGCTGAGAGAGAAACACAAGTTAATGACAACAATGATGTCATATGTACATGGAGAGGAAAGATAGCAGAGGCAGGAGAGGTGCATCATGGGAGGCCCCCCAGCAGTCTGGGCCTATAGCAGCTTAACTATGGGATGTTTCAGGATCACCTGAGCTATCCCTAACTATAAGCTTTATCAAAAAGGAAAGTTTTAAGCCTGGTCTTAAAGGTAGAAAGGGTGTCTGCTTCCTGAAGCCAAACTGGCAGCTGGTTCCACAGAGAGGGGCCTGATAACTGAAGGCTCTGCCTCCCAAACTGGCAGCTGGTTCCACAGAGAGGGACCTGATAACTGAAGGCTCTGCCTCCCAAACTGGCAGCTGGTTCCACAGAGAGGGGCCTGATAACTGAAGGCTCTGCCTCCCAAATTGACAGCTGGTTCCACAGAGAGGGGCCTGATAACTGAAGGCTCTGCCTCCCAAACTGGCAGCTGGTTCCACAGAGAGGGGCCTGATAACTGAAGGCTCTGCCTCCCAAATTGACAGCTGGTTCCACAGAGAGGGGCCTGATAACTGAAGGCTCTGCCTCCCAAACTGGCAGCTGGTTCCACAGAGAGGGGCCTGATAACTGAAGGATCTGCCTCCCAAACTGGCAGCTGGTTCCACAGAGAGGGGCCTGATAACTGAAGGCTCTGCCTCCCAAACTGGCAGCTGCTTCCACTGAGAGGGGCCTGATAACTGAAGGCTCTGCCTCCCAAACTGGCAGCTGCTTCCACAGAGAGGGGCCTGATAACTGAAGGCTCTGCCTCCCAAACTGGCAGCTGGTTCCACAGAGAGGGGCCTGATAACTGAAGGCTCTGCCTCCCAAACTGGCAGCTGGTTCCACAGAGAGGGGCCTTATAACTGAAGGATCTGCCTCCCAAACTGGCAGCTGGTTCCACAGAGAGGGGCCTGATAACTGAAGGCTCTGCCTCCCAAACTGGCAGCTGCTTCCACAGAGAGGGGCCTGATAACTGAAGGCTCTGCCTCCCAAACTGGCAGCTGCTTCCACAGAGAGGGGCCTGATAACTGAAGGCTCTGCCTCCCAAACTGGCAGCTGCTTCCACAGAGAGGGGCCTGATAACTGAAGGCTCTGCCTCCCAAACTGGCAGCTGCTTCCACAGAGAGGGGCCTGGTAACTGAAGGCTCTGCCTCCCAAACTGGCAGCTGCTTCCACAGAGAGGGGCCTGATAACTGAAGACTCTGCCTCAGGAGGTACAAAGTCAAAGGGAGAGATAACCCATTGTTCACTCCTGAGTTATCTGACCTGTGAAATATAAATCTTGCTTGGGCTACGGCCAGAAAGACTGGATCCGAGGCTGATTGACTCACTTTCAGGCAACTCACAAATCACCTAACTTTTCTTATAAAAAAAAAACAAATCTGATTTCTATCTCTCTGCAACCACAGAAAATTTAAATGACCCCCCAAAAAATTGGAAAGTGATTACGGTAAATCCTTTTCAGCCAAAGAGAATCATCATGACCTCCCACCCAGCATAGTTTACAACGATACCACTTCACATATTTGGAAACCATTTCCTTTAAAGCAAATACGCACATATCGGTGCCATGTTTCTTTTTAAAACCAAACTGATTATCTGCTGTTACAAGAAAAACATCAAGCCTTGTAATGAGGACCCGTTCTAGAACCTTGGAGGGAATACTAGACAGTGCTATTGGTCTGTAGTGGTCTATACTATTCAGTTTCCCTGCTTTGTCCTTAAGAACTGGAACAAGCAATATAGACAAAAGTGACTCAGGTAGCACTCCATGGATAAGGAGCCCAGTAAAACACATTGCTAAAAGAGGACAGAGTTTCTTGCTGCCATACTTAAGGTGCTCAACACAGATTGGATCCATGCCACACGCCTTATTATTATCTAGTGCTGATATTGCTTCAAGAATTTCTTCAGGTCTAATTACAAAGTTTTCAGTTGAATCAATGCTATTTACTTCAAAGGGATCATTCCTAATGCAATTAAACAGTTCTTGGTAATGCTTACGCCATTTCTCAACAATATTGTCAGTACCTGACACCCCTTCTATATCAGAGGGGAGAGAGGTTTTGCAGTTGTTCAATGCTTTAACCTCTTTCCAAAAGTCATAATAATCATTATTCTGTAGCCTATTAGCAAGTGCATCAGCTCTCATGGTGCTTTCATTCCTCTTGATAAAACGAAGAGTATATTTTAATTTAGCGTTTGTGGCCTTTTTACTTTGAAACAGGGGACCTTGTCGTGGCCTACCTGCATCACACCAAAGTTTAAAAGCCTCTCTGGCTACAGTATATAGATCCCTAACATGTTCATTCCATCCAGGTTTGGCATTACTATGTATTTTACCTCTCTTTGTAGTTATAGGGGTGCTAGCTGTAGTAAGACTGCTGACAATGCCATCATACAAAGAGCATAATTCACGCCCATGGTCAGCATTCTTACAATTCATGTCCTGGCACAGCAATGAATTTTTAGGTAAATCAATTAGACCCAACAGCTTGTCAGTAGAGGAGAAGTATTTGTACAATTCTTCCTCAGATACCTTTAACCAGTCTAATTTTCTAGCATCACTTGCATCATTGTGTGGAACCAAAGCAGGAACATTTTCAACATTCAGTGTCATAGATATAGGCATATGATCAGAAATGGCCAAGTCATACTTAATCTCCATATTAACCACTGAGGAATGAGCATCTGCTGTGCACACCAAATGATCAAGCCAGGAGGTAGTTTGCCAAGCATCACTCACATAAGTAAAACTACTGTCAGGCAGCAAGAGCCGGCTAGTTAAAAACAAATTATTATCATGACAAAACTCAGTCAAATCTCTGGTAAATAAGGCCTTGCTATCAGATAAGTCAGCATTAAAATCACCAATAATGTATACACATGTAGAATCACAATCTTCAATAAATGACTGTAAAAAGGCTAGTCTGCTTAAAAATTCATCCTCTGACTGGATAGATTCATAGGGCATGTAAATGTTTATGATGATCATTCTTTTATTATCGACATTAATATCAAGGCCGATTGCCAAGTCCACATTCAGTCTCGTAACAGACACTATAGGGTCATACTTTTTGTTCCACAATATTGCAACGCCCCCCGGTATTCTACCACGCACAATCCTTGTGCTGAGGTCAGTGGTGGACTCACCAGCTCCGTGGAAGTCTTTGTGCAGAGCATTCAGTCTGCCCAGGTCTTGTTTGGGGAGCCAAGTCTCTTGAAGACAGAGAATGTCACACGTATCTAACAAGCGGCTGACATTGAAATTTCTTGCTTTATCAGCATCGCTATGCCCAGTCCGCAGTCCACGGGAGTTGTATGAAGCAATCCTCATTCATGTGTTTTGCGATAATCCATTACGGTCCTCTCCTTCATATCTGCACCTCTGATCTCAGAACAGTTGGACCCAACTGGGAGCGTCACTGGCACCGAAACGCCAGGCACTCTGCGTTGACGCGCCTCGTAATAGCGCCGAACAAACGAGCCCGTGGGCCAAAGTTCGGGGTCATACATCTCTGCCACCTCCTTACATTCCGCAGTGACTTGAAATTAGCTAAATCTTCCCTGCAATGTATCTATCTTCCGACACTCTACTGCTCGCCCAAGTTTACTCTTGAGATAGTCACTGAGTGTATCAGTGACCCCCCCAAAAATTGGAAAGTGATTACGGTAAATCCTTTTCAGCCAAAGAGAATCATCATGACCTCCCACCCAGCATCGTTTACAACGATACCACTGTATCAGATAGGGCTTTTATGCTTGACTGTTTTGACAAGCACTTTGTTGCCTTTGGCTCCTTGTTCTCTAGTTCTTCTCCCCAATTAATTAGCCAGCCCCAAGCCCAGTTTCTTATGCTCCAGATCCTGGTCTCATACCTGCTGATCAGCCTTTTTAGAACCTCCGTTTTTAAAGCTAGCTGCTGATTTCATTGCTAAACTTCTCCAACATATTTTTAACCTTACCATCACTACAAATTGCATCCCTGCAATTTGGAAGGTTGCTCATGTTCTTCCTCTTTTAAAAGGGGGGGACCCTACCTGTTTGAATAACTATCTGCCAATTTCCAAGTTGTGCATTTTGTCAAAGGTCCTTGAAAAGTTTATAAATGATCAGTTGAAGGACTTTCTCCAAGCAAACAATCTCTCCATATCAATCTGGTTTCAGGAAACAGCACAGTACCATAACAGCCTTCCTAAAAGTCACAAAAAATCTAATAGAGTCACTGGAAAACGAAATATTCTGTACAGCCCTCTTTGTTGACCTCTCCAAGGCCTTTGACACAGTGCATAATTCTGTGTTGAAACAATGATTGTTGAATATTGGTCTTTCAAATCAAGCAGTTGGCTGGTTTGCTAATAATCTGTCAGACAGAATGCAATGTATACATTTTGATAGTAGTTCTTTTACAATGTTAAATGTGTCTTCTGGCGTGCCCCAGGGCTCTGTTTTGGGCCCAATCTTGTTTAGCATTTATGTGGACGCACTTGGTAGAAACGTCCTCGATGCTAAATTCCATTTCTATGCTATGATTTCTATGCTGGTCATTTACTGTTGTGGCTCCATACTTGCCGAGGCCCTTGGTTACTTGCAGACTGCTTTTAACCTTGTGGAACATCAGCTTAGAGATTTGAAATTTGTTTTACATGTTTCTAAAACCAAATTAATGATCTTCTCAAATGGCAAAAAGATACCTGAGCCCTCTCCAAGTGTATTCTCCTTACAAGGGAACGCAATTGATGTAGTGCCTTGTTATAAGTACCTTGGTGTTTTGATTGATGATCGGCTTTCTTTTAGATCTCATATAGAGAGCCTGACCAAAAAATTTAAACTGAAACTGGGTTTCTTTTATTGCCCCAAGATATGCTTTACCTTTGCTGCCAAGAAAAATTTGGTTTCTGCCAGATTTCTTCCTGTATTGGATTATAGCGAACTTCTTTATATGAATGCCCCTGCAAAATGTCTGCAATCTCTGGACTCTGTGTACCATGGTGCCCTAAGATTTGTTACAAGTTGCAAATCTCTTACATTGGCACACTTTTGTACATAAAGCCATTTTAGGCCTACTCCCCCAATATTTATGTGGCTATATTACAAGAACCCAGAGTACTTACTCCGTACGCCCCAACGACCGCTATCCACTAAATGTTCCCAAAGTTCGCACTGAATTCGGCAAGCACTCCTTTATGCATTTTGCCCCCGCTGCTTTGAATTCACCACAGAACACTCTGAACTTGAAGGAACTAGTTTGCCTTGTTTGTTTTAACCCTCGAATGGGACTGACCTGGCTAAATAATGGCTAAATAAAAATATTGCCACAGGTTGCTCACCCATCTGTCCTAATTTTTTACAATCCCAGTTTGTGCAACAGAATTAAAATAATAAAAAACAAGGCTTAGAATTTTGCAGCTGCAAGGAACTGTGGGATGGAATAATATCTTCTGCTTTCATAAACAATGGTCCAGTGTTTCTAAAAGTATATAATAAAGGACGCTTTGAGGCGCTTTTACATACCATTTAGAGAATTCCAAAAGCTCCCATCCTCCAGTCCTTTTATCAATTTGGAACCTTCCTAAACAAACTAACAAAAAAAGACTATTTAATAAACCCCAGTTTTTCTGGAGTCCATGTTTGGACAAGAAGGTGAAACAAGACTGTGATACTTAAAGCTGGTTGGAAAAAATTACTTATCTTTGAGCACAAATACCAAACGTATTGGCTCATCTGCCTTTACACGCATATGAACTTCAGTAACATTCTATTCTTTATCCAGAGGGTTTAATAACACGTCGGCCCACCCTCTGCAGCTATAACAGCTTCAACTCTTCTGGGCAAGCTTTCCACAAGCTTTAGGAGTGTTTATGGGAATTTTTGACCATTCTTCCAGAAGCGCATCTGTGAGGTCAGACACAGATGTTGGACAGAAGGCCTGGCTCACAGTCTCTGCTCTGATCATCCCAAAGTTGTTCTATCGGGTTGAGGTCAGGTCTCTGTGCAGGCCAGTCAGGTTCTTCCACACCAAACTGGCTCATCCATGTCTTTATGGACCTTGCTTTGTGCACTGGTGCGCAGTCATGTTGGAACAGGAAGGGGCCGTCCCCAAATTGTTTCCACAAAGTTGGAGCATGAAATGGTCCAAAATCTCTTGGTATGCTGAAGCATTCAGAGTTCCTTTCACTGGAACTAAGGGGCCAAGCCCAGCTCCTGAGCAACAACCCCACACCATAATCCCCCCTCCACCAAACTTTACACCTGGCACAATGCAGTCAGACACGCACCGTTCCCCTGGCAACCGCCAAACCCAGACTCCTCTGTCAGGTTGCCAGATGGAGAAGCGTGATTGGTCCCTCCAGAGAAGGCGTGTCCACAGCTCCAGAGTCCAGTGGCGGAGTGCTTTACACCGCTGCATCCGACGCATCGCATTGCACTTGGTGATGTATGGCTTGGATGCAGTTGCCATGGAAACCCATTCCATGAAGCTTTCTACGCACTGTTCCTGAGCTAATCTGAAGGCCACATGAAGTTTGGAGGTCTATAGCGACTGACTCTGCAGAAAGTTGGTGACCTCTGAGCACTATGAGCCTCAGCATCCTCTGACCAGCTCTGTCATTTTACGGCTGAGCTGCTGTCGTTCCCAGTCGCTTCCACTTTGTTATAACACCACTGACAGCTGACTGTGGAATATTTAGCAGCGAGGAAACTTCACCACTGGACTTGTTGCACAGGTGGCATCCTATCATGGTACCATGCTGGAACTCACTGAGCTCCTGAGAGCAAAACATTCTTTCATAGAGGTTTGTAGAAGCAGTCTGCATGCTGAGGTGCTGGAACTTATAACCTACGGCCATGGAAGTGACTGGAACACCTGAAGTTAATTATTTCGGATGGGTGAGAGAATACTTTTGGCAATATAATATATTTGAAATAAAGGACTTACTTTCATAATGACAACCATCGCATTGATCAGAACGAGAGGATCCGGTCAATGACACCATAATGACTAGAGAAAAAATGTTGACTCATTTTTTTTCCTGATAGAAATTGATGATTTTCTTTTTACAAGAGTCTATTGGAGCCAAAATGGTGCCAGCATCAAGTAGCTGTCAGAGGTATTGCAATTTAAAGCACTTCCATGTTGTCTTCACATCTGACAGCAGACTGCTATGTCTATCTATTTCACAGCCTATGATTGTGACTTCTAAACACAATGTGAGTCAGAACACCATGTGGCCTGGCTGATTCAAAAACAATCAGACTGCAATATGTTCTGCATGTATTTACAATGCATTTTATCAGACAAAGGTACGATATCAAAATACAGATTACAAGCTAATACCAAGCAGAAGCATGACCACAATTAACATGGTCCTGAGCACAGTAGCATGGTTTTCAATCCAGTCCTGGTTGCTCTGTCCCAAATAATACAACCAACACCTTTGGAAAGTTGGGTAAAGTGGTCAATAAACAATATGTGTAACACTAGGAGAACGGGTTACTCTTGTGAAGTACAAATGTATCAAAGAATATCAAGCACAGAAGAGCTACTGTAAAAAGCAATAAGTGTCATAGTGCACTGATTATAATTGCTGAGCAACATGTATGATCAATGATATTCATTAAAAAAAACCAATTCTTTCTGTGAAAAAATTATTGGGAACGTCAAAAGTGCAATGGTGTTAGAGTGAGCTTAACACAGAACCTCAGGCACCATGCAGACTGCACTCTGTAAATGGCTCTTCTTCTCTTGGTTTATTTAAATTTTAAACCAACCCTGTCTGACTGCATCCGAAGTTACTATGCACAAAAATAAAAAACACTGTCAGCAGACTGACAGGTGCTCTTCCCCAAGAAACATAACATTTAATCCTTGATACAACTGACAACAATTTTCTAACACTCATGTAATGGAAAATGAATTCTTATACGCATTGTATTGAGTGTTACTGTGTATATCCTGCAGATGACCTTACCGCAAGATACAACATGTCCTGTTTTTCGCTTTCCTCCTGAGAACATCGTGTGCTTGTTATGTGATGAAGCTGCATTTAAGCAGGATAGAACTGGAGCTGCTACTTGCAGCGGTGTCTGTGTAACCTTGACTGTAGCTAGAGAGGAAAGGTAGAGTTCAGTTGTAATGCAGCAATGTGCATTACAACTGAATTCTTTTTGTCTCAGTGCTCAGAGCAGCTCTGTACCTTGTACTGTGTTGCTCTCTCTAGCAAGATATTATTAAAAGCCTCTAATCTCCTCAGAAAATAACTGACTCTGTGCTTTTCCAACACAATCTTTGGCATCACAAACAGGATATGTGGTATCTTGTGGCGAGGTCACCTGCAGGTTATACACAGTAACACTCAATACAATGCATATAAGAATTCATTTTCCATTACAAAAATAGAGATCTGCTCGGTATTAAATATTGCATGAAAAAAAAAAAAATCAGAAAGCCCTCAGCATGCTTAAAACAAAGTGAGCAGTTCATTTAAAACCATTTTACAGCATAAATTCATACATTTGCAGATTGTGGGGTAGCATACATTGTATTTTGCCACTTTCAAAATCAGAAAAAGCCCATGGCAGACAGACCATGGGTTGTACAAATGGTACTACAATACCTTTATGACCATTTGTACAATTTGTCATGTTGAGACTAGAAGATGAAAAGTACACGAAGTTCAGAGACATCAGAGAATCAGTCGGAGGACATATGAGCATTTCACCAACAGGAACACACAGAAACACTGCCTTAAGGAGTGGTAAGACAATACATCATACTAACTGTGCTATATTCAAACCACACAGACCATATTTCCCAGATATGAGGAATGTCCTAAGATTTTTTGTAATTACAGCAACTGTTATTTAAAAAAGCTTAAAAACTAACTCAAACCAAATGATTGAGTCAAATATTACAAAAAAAAAAAAAGAAGTGAAGATATGGATATAAAGTGTGCCTGTATGTACAGCATGTTGTACTGGAGCTACAGACTAAACATGAAACCTGGTCTCAGTACTAAATCTCTGTCCTTTTATTCGTTGTCAAGCTCCTTTAGTTCCGAGGAAGGACTCTCTCTGGCAGGCAGGATGTCATAGTGACAGGGGATGTGGCTGTTTTTTGGTAGATCATATGGTTCCAGCCCAAGCTGCTGGCTGTTGTCTTCTTCAGTTGGGTGGATGGTGCTTACACTCGGTTCTGAAATCAAAGACAAGTTAGTTGGCATTTGCAGTAATGACAGCAGTTTAAAGCCACAAAGCAACAGCCCAACATTCAGGACAAAATTCAGATATCACTTTTAGCTAGACACCGATCAGCCATGATATTATGACAATATGCTAAATATCATCTAGGTCTTCCTCATGCCTGACCAGTCAAGGAATGAGAGAAGAATATCTGAGAGTCCTGGAGCATCCATTACAGGGATGTTAGCAGTAGACTCTTTGGGCCCTGGGGGTTGTGGGTGGGGTCTTGGTAGTTTAGAGGCTGGGCGAACACCTCAGACTCTTTGAGTCCCTTCTAAGCAGTCTTTGTGGGCCTGTGGGGAGATGCTTTTTGCATATTTTATACGTTTTTGTCTTATTCAGTTTTATTCTTGATAGGTCCTGTAACAATACTCTACCTTGTCTCTTATTTATCAATTTATGTATTAATCTATTTCCTTTTTTTAGCCGGAAAGGTCCCATTGAGATGCTAGATCTCTTCTTCCAGAGAGTCCTGACCAAGGAGCAGCATAAGACAAAATATCAACATAAAAGTTTCACATAAAAGACCATTTCAAATCTTAGTGAAATATGAATTGTGAAGTACATTTCTTTTTTTTAAGTTTAAAAAAAAAAGGGGTTCTTTCAAATGGGTTCCTAAAGATCTTTAAAATGATGTACAGAGAGGACTGTTTGTAGGGTGATATTTTGAAGCTCATCCCATACATAATGAGCTGAGAAGGAGAGCAGTTTTACCAGCTCTTAGTGCTCCAGGAGAACATTTAAAAGAAGACTTAAAAGTGTCCTATTGGCTGGTGTGATGTGACAGAAGGCTTGAAATGGAAGCTGGTAATTTACCTATGCTGCCTTTGTAATAAACAGCAACATGTGCATTTCTGTTTGCTGGTTGAGAGAACGCCCATACAAAGTGCAGTGGTGAGTGAAGGAGCCTGCATTCTTCATGAAGTGTGATGCAGCAAAATGAACATGAAGAATTATCAACATGAACATTAAAAGTAACCAATCGATTTGTAAGAAGGGACTCTCTCTATCCGTGCAGCATCTAGTAATCAGCTGCTTTAACGTATGAACAGAACCGGTGACTGGACGTGTCTTTTTTTTCCAGCCTGTAAAACATGACAACTAATTCATGTGTAGTCGTGAGTGTTCAGACGGAGGTTTGTTTATGAGACCGTGGTATTACATTCCAATACTGTAGGGGAAGCCAAGAGCAGAAAAAAAAGCCTCTGGCTGATTGGTGTGTCTACTTTTGTTTACTCTTACCACTTTTTAGACACAAATGAAAAATGTTGTGCATGGGAAAAATAATTTACTCTTTCTTTTTAAATCCTTAAATTACTGAAAGTAAAGGAACATTTATTTCATATGGAAATGTTTCATTAACTTCACCTCTAATGCCTAAAATGTTCACACTGGAGTATTGCATTGAAAATGACTGTTATTCTAATAGAAGATTAGAAACTTACAGCCAACCTATGGTTGGACGAAGCAGTGCAATGTGTGTGGAAGCATAGGAAAAAACAAACTCCTTACCAACTTCATAGACATTCCGGTTATTGGATGGGCTGCTGTTGCTGATCTCAGCATATGCTGAATCTCTTCTGGCTGGTGATTTCATTTCCACGTAGCCACACTCTGTGTTTCTCGGTGTCAGCTGGGGAGGGTCCTTTATTGTGGCATATGGATTTTCTGAGCTGTTAAGGGAACAGGAGCTGACATGATATGCTGTGCCCTTCACCAGATCTGTATAACATGAACAAGAGAACGATGAGAGATGAAGAACAGCATTAAACTGAGAGGTTTAACGGTCATATGCAGACCCTACCTCTGAAAGACTTTCCCATGTACCCCCTGTCAACTCCATAGGCTCCTGTCATGAGGACAAACAGAGAGTGAGTGGGAGAAGGAAAGATAACGTGAAATACTCCAAACAGATTACACTGCAGTTGATTTAACAAGGTTGTTATTAAATATGGAATCACCACTTAAACAATGATTTAAGAGTGATGTTTCTGTACCCAGGGAATAGCTGTCAGAAAAGCACCGTGTACAGTACAGACATGGTTCTTCAGGTAAATACTCAGTACCACTGTTTAATGTCAAAACTATAGAGTCATCACTGACAACCAAGGCTTTAGGGTCTTTAACTTAACTTTGTTACAAGTAAAAGGATATGCTAAAAACTGATGGTGGTTTGGTTGTTTCCAGCTCCAATCTCAGCTGTGGAAACAACATTTGAGGATCTTAATGGAGTACAACGGAAGCCACAGCATACATCTGTTTTCTAACTTTGCGGGACAATACATGTACAGTGATTTCTGGGTGTTCTCTTAGAGGGCGTTCTTTAGCCACATTATTCTATTTGAAAAGAAAAAACTTTTTTTTAAAAATCCAGTCGATGAACAAAAGGTGGAATTATAATTTCCATTTCTAAAAGAAATACCAACACCAAGTCTAAATCTGCAGATGAGTGTGCAGTTAAAAGAGAGTTAAAGAGCTTCTGCAGCAGCTGACGGTAACGTGGCACCAACAAGAGAGCTGTTAGTGGAAACCATGGAAAGGATGCTAAAACTCCTTTAAGAAGGTAAAATCAGGTGGGCTCTCAAGATGGCGGCTTTAAGGATGGACGCGTTAGGCGGAGTTGGTTATACTTTTATAACTTTACCTAAAATCACAGTCCACTGGGAGTTTTGTGACACTGCAACTTATATGAGTCTTAACTACTTTTTGAGGCAGTCTGACAATATGCCATACAGGAAGAATACAAACAGGTAAAATGCTGAGGAACCCAGCCAGCCGGTTGTTGGGGCTAGCACACTAACGAAGACAGCTCGCCAGCATCTGCACCTGGAGAAGGGGTCTCAGAGATCACAGCTTCTATCACTAAGGTTATTGACGAGAAGCTATAGCCACTCTCACACCTATTGCAAAGATAGATCTGGACATGCGAACTTCAGAAACGGAGGGGAGAATATCTGCCCATGGATGCTACGTGCCTCACTCAGGGTTACTTTCCTTCACATGTTCTGGGACCTGACCGCTGTGGAACACGACATGGACTCCCTGGAAGTTTACTTTTACAGAACTGTGATGTTGGTTTAATTAAGGCAACTCCTCTTGGTCTTCTGCTGTCAGTTCACTCCAGAACTCTGCATTAGAGAAACACCGCGTTTGATCCCAATGCCAATATGCAAACCAGAATTATTTTGTTCTTGGTACATTAGTTGTTTCTTATGTGGCACTCTGCTCATCTTTCACTTTAACAATGTTTTAATATTAGGACACAATGGGGACTCTAGATATCCTTTGTTTCTTGACTTGGGATGAATTTCAGGGTTACTACTGCATCAACACATCATCAGTAGGGTGAAACTAACACTTCACACAATGGTCTAAACCCAGCTCACTTTCCCTACGAGTGGGTTACCAATCCAAAGCTTGGTGAATTCTGCTTCACAATGTCTATGTCAAAATGATGCTCCTGGAATGTTAATGGTATCCATACACCTGTTAAGCAGCTAAAAGTCTTGACTTATCTTAAAAGGGATTGCATTATTGCAAGAGACCCACTTGAACAGTATAGAACACTTAAAATTGCAGTCAGGAGGGTTTGATCTGCTCTTCTTTTCCTCATTCACAACAAGAAGTAGGGGAGTTACTATTTTGTTTAAGAGGAATGTATCACTTGAAATGTCAAACTGCATTAAGGATAAGGGAGGACTGTACCTAATTATCAAAGGTGAACTACATTGAGAAATATATTGCCATCATGAATGTGTATTAGCACTCTGGCCATCCTACTGACTTCCTGGCCACATTATTCTCTGATCTGATCTCAATGTCAAGAATACATTTATTTCAGGAGGCTGTAACTGCCATTTAAACCCTCCAGGAAAAAGTCAGACCTCACAATCGCTTGGCACTATTTTCTCTCCCTTCGTATCACTGCGTGCTGCCGACAGCCGCGCCTGTTACGGTGTTTGCTGCTCGGAAGCAGGGGAGTGCTCGGTCTGCACTTCGGTCTGCACAGTTTACACAGCACGGAGTGATACGAAGGGAGAGAAAATAGTGCCAAGCGATTGTGAGGTCTGACTTTTTCCTGGAGAACGATTTTGTGATGCAAATGTATTACTCTGTTGAACGCATATTGTTCTGAGAAGCAAAACGCTTTATTTTTTAAACCCCAGCCAACTAGCTGGGCTACCTTCATCAACACCAAAACGAGGCTGGAACTCTGCTCACAGGACGCAGCAGGGGGTAAGAAGATGTTCAGAAATGATGTTGCTGATATGGGATGTCATACAGCTTCATGTCAAAAGAGGCAAACTGTCCCTTTAAGCTGCTATAGGCCCAGACTGCTGGGGGAGCTCATCTGTCACACCTTGTGGGAGAGAAATGTCATGACATCCTAATTACATCGTGTGCCTTGTTGACTGGTTCATATGAATATTGTTGATAGTTAGAATGAGCTTGTTTATGATTACGGCGAAAGCTAGGCGCCTCCAGAGAGGGCCACGTACACTTGTTATGATCCAAGACAGTATAAAAGGGTGTCACAAAATGAACTCGGTGGACATTTTGTGAACATTCTGTATGCATATTCGCTGTGACGGTTTGTTCAATAATTCCCCATTGAAAGGCTGGCCGACGCGTATTCGACTCCTTTTCTCCACAACATAATGGTGACCTCGAATTCGTGAGATTTTGCATCTGGATCCCGGCGGAGCGTGTCCTCTGTGCCCCGACAACCGACATCAGCTGTGAAAAGCTGGCCGGCAGGTGGGATTTTTTTCCTACCATCATGCAGCGGATTTCTGTTGGTGGAGCACAGCTGACGGCTTTTTTCGGCTTCCCCAAATCAAAAGAACACAGTAGAGAGAGGACGGATTCTGCATTCGGTAAGCATTTCATTGTTTACCTCTGCGCAGGGGGGCTGCTGAAATTGTAATTGTTGAAATTTTGGGCCAAGAGGAGCCATATGTTTGAATTGGGATAAAAATTGGGTAAACAGCAGCTTATGTGAGAGCAGACAGCTGTGAGCAGTTGGTCTGGCTATTGTGTTGTTGTATTTTTTTTTTTTTTTTGTGGTGATTAAGGAAGGGCTAGTTGCTGCGCTCCGGCAGGTAATGAATCGGATGAATTCAAACTGGATTAATGAATAAGCTTTAAAGAAGCGAGCAGGTTGTAAAGCAATCGCTAATGGTGTCTCTTGCAACCACCAGCCATCCTTCAATGCATTGGGGGGAGGAATACTGGCGGAAGTACGGGGCACATTATAGTCATTAAATATATGTGGAAATCATTTTCACTAGTCAAGGAGTAGACGAATACTGATAATTGATTGACTTGCAAACATAAAAGTTTGACGGTTGGATCAATAAGACTTTCTAGAAAACTCTGAAATGAAAAAATCCAGTTCTAGAAGGGGCACATTTTAAATATATGTTTATATCATTTTATATCTGCTTAGAACTCTTTGGAGTTATCCGAGACCTCAGTAGAAAGACATTTTGAGAAAAAATTCAAATTCGTTCATGAATTGGCCACAGCAGATTATGATAAGAGGTCATAGGGAAGCTGAAAGTACACGTCAGCATCTGTTGCTTTGGTCAGAGACCATATCACGAGGCTTGTAGAGAAAACACATTTTGTATTCCATATATTGCCGACACCAACATCTCCTGAAAAATTAAAAGTCTAAATGAAAGAAATTGTTAATTTAAAACTGTGAAGAATTGAACGGTGACTGACAAAACTTTGATCGACTGACTTGGTGTGTGTGTGACCGGTCTTTGTCTTTGTCTGTCGATGTGTGTGAAATCCTGCTGCTTAATGTGTATCTAAAAAAAAAAAAAAAAGTATTGAGTATTTTTAGTCATTTCGAGTTAACACACAGAGTTAACACAACGTCTTACATATAATCTTAGGCTAAATAAAAGATTAAGTGAGTGCAGAGACACTCAGATTTGCTTCATTGTTATAATTGCCGCATTGATAGTTTGTTGAAATAAGGTTACACGCTGTCTCGTCCTTGACATTCTGATGCTGTTCCACAATGTTCGTGTGTGATCACATTTTCTTTCCTGTTTGTTTTCCAGAGCACTTTATGGTTGAACTGTAATAATTATTAGTTTTCTTTAGGTGATGTGCTAATTGCAGAGTTGTTATCAGTCGAGTAAATGAGGGTTTCGCAAACTTAGAGGAGAGTTTGCTGTCTCTAAGGCATTTGTTCGTCGATTTATTCAGGCGATTGTTGACATTCCTGATTAAGAAAGTTTTTCGCTTATGCATTGTTTCTGTATCGTTTGGTCTGTATTTCTCCCCGTCCACAGCATGTTAAATTGTATTTCTTTCTCTTTCTTAACAAACGCCATTTTGATGTGAAGAATAGTGCAATTGTTATTTCTGTATTGTTTGGTTTGTATTTCTCCCTGTCCACGGCTGGACAGACTGTATTTCTTTCTCTTTCTTAATTTGTTACAAAAGTGTGACAAACGCCATTTTGAGTTAGGGTGTGTTTCAATTGTTATGTCTTGTTCATAAGATTACAGATTGGGAGGAGTTAATAAGAGCCTGGGAGGCAGGCTAAGTGGTGTGTTCATATTTGATTGGTTAGAAGTTACGTGTCCCAGACGTGTTTCATTGGAGGTAGATTTAGAGGTGTGTTCAGATTTCATTGGTCAAAAAATATTTTCATGTCATTGGTCAGAATTGACGTAGATGTGACGTGCATTGTATCATCAGGATTGGTGGAGGACATTGTGTATGGATTGGATCGGACGCATCCGGATGTGAGCAAAGGTTGGGGCAACGCCTTTAGCCTGAGTCACTTCAAACAGAGTAAGCATTAACTGAGCTTTCGATTAGCAATAAATTAACATTGGGTAGCATTAGTAATACAGCTAGTATTGATTAGCAATAATTAGTATTGTTTAGCAGTGATTAGCATTGGTTAACAAGAAAGTTAGTATTGATTAGCATTGGTTAGCAATCACTAGCATGGATTAGCGATAATTAGCATTGAATAGCATAATTAGCATTCGATTAGCATTGGTCAACAAGGAAGCTAGTATTGATTAGCAATAAGTAGCATTGATTAGCAATAATTAGCATTGGTTAGCATTTGTTAGCATTTCGTTAGCCATAATTAGCATTGATTAGAGTTAG
Source organism: Odontesthes bonariensis (assembly GCF_027942865.1). NCBI lineage: Eukaryota > Metazoa > Chordata > Actinopteri > Atheriniformes > Atherinopsidae > Odontesthes > Odontesthes bonariensis. The sequence goes on from NC_134527.1 coordinate 32,222,804, forward strand.
TTTAATTTAAATTGACTTTCAAGAGTTGTTAAAAAAAATAAAAATAAAGGGGGATAATAATAATAATAAAATAAAATTAGGGGAAAAAATAGATAAGTAAAAAGTCAAAAGAAGGGAACTAACTAGGTGAAACAATGGATGTAACACCAACAATAACCATCAGCGCCAAGCATCCTGAACATTCCAAAGATATTAAAAAGATATCTCAAAAATGGGAAAAACGAACAAAAAATTATTTCTCACCCTGGCCAAAAGGGGGCACTTTCAATGGAGCTGCCTGTAAGATTATGGAACAAAGGATTAAAGCTTACAAACCAAAGGACAAAAGCAAAAAGAGACAGGAAAAGAGAGAGCTTGAATTAAAAGTTTTACATTTCTTTGAAAATGCAGAGCTATATCCAACACTGCCAGGAGCAGTAAACATTCAAGGAGATTCTGAAATAAAAAAAAAAAATCACAAAATATCTCATGAACGTCCAGAACCACAAATAGCTACATCAAGCAGTCATGGAGCTCCTGAGCCAGACGCCGTCTGTAATTCAGATCAGGCAAGGGGACAGCTCCCACAAGATCAAAAATCACCAGAACTGGCACCTCCAGTTCAAAAGGCATCTTCTGAAGAACATAAGAGTCCAACAGCGTCAGCAGCGAGTTTGATAGAAATGACGCAGGGACAGTATGTGCCGTGGCAGACGCTCGTCCTAGCGGGGCTGGTTGCCAGACTGCCGGACATTCACACAGGTGCAAGCAAATGGATAAGAGCTTTTGAACAAGAGACTGTGGATAAACTGTTGTCTGTGGGACACATTAAGGCAGTGTGGGCACTGTGTTTTGGAACTTCTACCATGGAGGGCATTTTGAGACACAGTGAGAATGACTGGATGTTAAGCCACCGAGCTGATGGAACTGACTTTAATGCATATCGAGCTGCACTCTGGAGAGCGTTACGAGCTGAGTTTCCTGTAGGAGTGGACCTCGAAGCATTAAAGGGGGAGCCACTGTCAGGAACAGAGAGTCCGGTTGTGTACATTGCACAACAATTGAAGAAATGGAGACAAGAGTAGAAGAGCCCAGCTTGGGTGACATTGTTCAGAGTTTCCATCAAAGAGGCTCTGCCTGCCCCAGTTCAGGGGAGGCTGGAGGATGTGGTGGGGTTGAATTCAATGTCACATGGGCAATTCCGAGACCACGTGCTGCATGCAGTAGACAAATACAGAAAAGAACTGAAACGGAAGGACCAGGAGAAGGATATGCAAAGGGAACTTGCACGGTTGCAGTTAGAAGAACTGCAAGCGAAGCAAGAAGTACGAAATGAGGCCATGACAGCGGGGGCCGCTGAACAGCCATCACAGGGGCAAGTCCATCGTCGACCCTGTCAAAGGTCAAGAAGAGGTGCACCTGGAGGACGAAGGTCCTCGGGGGCATGTTGGGCCTGTGGCGAGAGGGGACACTTTGTTTACAGCTGTCCGAGAGCACCGAGAAACCCGAGTGTTCAGCAGGACCGTGGCCAGTCCCTGCGGGGCGGAGCAAGTGGCCCGGCAGGTCCAAGGCGTTCCTCTGGCAGAGGAATCCCAGTATTGGGTTACATTGACATATAGAGGTAAGAAGTACACTTACATCAGACGTACTCAAAAGGGTTTAAAAACCGCCCTCAGGTGGGTCACTATTACAAAACAAAACAAAGTTTCTAAATTTGAAATTAAATGTCACTATTACAATATTTCTAAAATTGAAACAAAACAAAGTTTCGAATTTAAATTTTAGCATTGATAGCCTAAATTAGAGTGTCTATTTATCCCATTGGGAATTACTGATATCTCTCCATCCCACGTGGGGGGAGTAAGTAAAGCGCCGTATCCAAAATAAATAAATAAATAACTAAATGAGTAAATAAATAAAATTAAAAATAAAACAAGTATGATCTTTTTCTTGGGAAGATTTTGCAATAAAATTAGCTTCCTCTGGAAGGAATCATGAAAAATCCAAAGATCAAAGGTTGAAAGTACAACTGGAGAGGCTAAGTTAGCTTTTGAAAATTTGAAACAAAATTAGCAAAAGTCATCCAAAACGGCCAACACTAGTCTATGAGAAGCCATTTTTCTTATATGTCTCCAATAAAAACCATAAGATTTCAGAACTAATAAATCAGAGTAGGTATGTTGTGACTCAGGCAGGATGTTTGCAGGTTGTGCATCTTTTGACACGTCCAGATGTGAGAATACAGAAGTGTACTACATCGGGATCTGCGGATGTCATTCCACGTGAGTTTGAAGGAGAACCACATGAGCGTGTGGCAGAAGCTGTGTGGTACATTAAACTGAGACCTGACTTAGAAGCAACTCCACTTGTGCAGGCTGACGTCACTTATGTTGTGCATGGTTCATGGTGTGAGACCATTTGGGTAATCATGCAGGTTTTGCAGTTGTGAAACAGGAAGGTGGAAAACTTTGTGACGGTGAAAGCTGAGAAGTGTGAACAGCCATGTTCGGCAGAGTTGGCTGAACTGAAGGCACTAACGGAAGCATGTTGACTGGTGAAAGGTAAGGTTACGAATGTGTACACAGATTCTGCATATGCTCATGATATTTGCTATTTGTTTGAAGCAGTTTTGAAGCAGAGAGGGTTCAGGAGGTCAGACGGAAGTCCAGTGCGACATGAGGTCCAAATGAAGGAGCTGATTGCAGCCATGATGCTCCTCGCAAAGCTGGCAGTGATAAAGTGTCATATAATCGAAAAGGTAACGAAATGGTCGGTAAAGGTAATAACGCGGCTGATGAAGCAGCGAAATTAGCATCAAAGTGCCAGCTTGCTGTTTTGGCACCAATGGTGTCACTGGAGCCAGATGTCACGCCCACCACAAGGATATTGGTCACATACATACATTGGTCATACATATTTCATAAACCTGGAAAGTGAAATTGAATTGAATCTGTGCTTCAACTAAACTAACTGGATGCTTTGCTGCTTGCACTAATGAGCTTTCGTATGCAGACTCATAGAGTCACGCACTAACACCGCATAAAATGCTAACGGGTCGACCCATGCCGGCACCTCAGGGAGAGGTCCCTTTAAAGGGCCCCCACTTGAGCAGGTGCAAACAGAGTGGACAGCTTATATGGAGCAATTAACTGCAATCCACAGAACAATCTATCTACAGGAGGAGTCCAGAGACTTGAGTCTCAAACAGCTGGTTGAGAGACCAGTGGTGCCAGGCGACCAGGTGCACATCAAAGTGTTCCGAAGGAAGTGGCTTGAGCCAAGATGAAAAGGACCGTACACAATGGTGCGAGCAACGCCAACAGCAGTTCAAATGGAAGGTAGCAACACATGGTACCATTTGAATCACTGCACTAAGGTTCGGACTAAGACACAGACGGAGTTAAGTCCGAGGGAAAGGATGTACAAAAGGAAGAGGTTAAGATTTCTGACACTTATGAGCATCCAGGTGTGGGTGTTGGCCGACAGCATGGGCTCAGGAGAACGAAGCCTGGAGATGTTGGACGGGATCCCGCAAACAGGAGAGGCGGGAAAGGGTCCCGTGATGAAGCCACCCCGCAGGGAAGTAGCCAGCCTGGGTCAGATGAGTATGATGCAACAATACACACCCACTCAGACCATGCCACGCCACAAACTTTGCCAGCAATACACACTAGAGCTAGTCGTGAAAAGGCAGATGTTAAGCTTGAATTTAAGTACGTAGGAATAAAGGATGGTGAGGAAGTGTGGATCATGGGTCCGGAGGAGGAGACAGGATGGGCCTCCGACTGATTATAGAGTAGATTACGATGGTGAGTTTGAATGCTTTTGGAACTCACATAGGTAGTACTACCGTTAAATGCAATGTCACATGGGTTTTATCTTGGTTTCCACACGCAAATATGAAACCAATATTTATTAGGATTTATTTATTTGGATCAAAATGTGAAAATATAGAAATGATAATTTTAACGCTATATCTTTTTGGGGATCAGACACAATCGGTAGCTGAGAGTTACTGGATGTGTGGAGATGATGTTTTGTTAAATGTGTTACCCAACAGGTGGATAGGTCTTTGGGCGCTGGTGAGGAGGAAGACATCGGTTGTGTTAATGTATGACAAGGTAAATGAGATGCGAGGTTTGGATGTGGAAAAAGGGAGAGTTAAAAGGTCTAGTGATGACTACATCAGGGATGAGCACGTTTACTTGGATGCAATAGGGCAGCCGAGAGGGATTCCTTTTGAGTTCAAAGCACGCAGTGAGATTGCAGCTGGACTTGAGTCTATTTTGCCGTGGATCATATTTAACAAAATGGGGAGTGGATTAATTATATATACTACAACCAACAGAGGATTCTTAACTACACGAGTGAAGGGTTTGCAGGCTTTGGAGAACAACTACATGAGACGAGTATGATGGCTTGGTAGAACAGACAAGGTTATACCCGGGAACATTGCAGCTGGTGGGACGTTTACAACGGCCGTGAAGAAGTTCAGAAAACGGAGAGAGGAGCGGACGTGTGATGCTGGTGGAGGTGAACGGTGGTGGACTGGTCTGTTTGGGATTTTGGGAGAAGGGGGAGCGATGACAGTTAAAGCGGGAATAGCAATATTGTTGATAGTGAGAATGGTTTCCCTATTGGGGTGTTGCATTATACCCATTCTGAGAAGGTGTTTGCTGCAAGTGATGTTCAAACGAACAGTGGAAGGGATCAGGAGGCAGATGACCATGCGAGACCAGGTCTGAGGACCAACGCATGGGAGAGCGGGCCAACGAATGAAGGTTATCAACGGACGGTTCACATGATTCTTTCCTCGAATGTGGAACCAAGTTTAGTCTGACAGGGAGAAGAGATGCTGAAGATCTCTTTGATTGGGAGTGACGTACTGGCGACCTCTCCTCCCAGAGTTAGCTTAGCAGTTCCAGACCCAGCCGGACGGATGTTCGGCCAGGAGCAGACGACCCCAGAGTACGGGAGATGGGATGGGACTGGAAGAGCTGCATTACATTGCATTTTATTACTATTTGTTGTGTGATAATCCATAATTTTGTGTATTGGACTTGGTACAAAACTGTGATTAATTGATTTGATGGTGGTGTATTCATTCTATGTGTATTATCAATCAGAACTGATCACTAATGTGTCCATTGCCAGTTGTGTTAGTCGACTGTTCGGAGTGCGACCTTTGGTAAAGTGGTCGGTTGCCAGTGGGGTGGGGCCGTAGGTGAGTTTTCCCAAAATAAGAACATGAGTTACGAAAGTAGCAGCCGGTGGGTTTTTTGCTCCTATGCACTGCGAACAGTGGACAAGTGTGATGGCAATGTGTAAATTTGTGTTATTGTTGAATTCATTTAATCATGTAATGTGATTCGGGTACATATATATATATTCCTTTTCATTTATTCAAAATGTTCCCGTTGATGGAGAGTGTAGAATTATTAGAATAATTTAGTGTTGGTTGTTAATTAATTCTTGATTAATTAACTATGTGGGATGATTTTCTTTCATTTTAGATTAGTTCTTTATTAAATCACTGATAAGTGATTTCAGGGGGGACTATGTGGGAGAGAAATGTCATGACATCCTAATTCAGGGTTCCTACAGGTTTCTTCAAGTCAAATTTAAGTCTTTTTAAGACCTTTTTAAGACCATTTATAAAAAAAAATAATACCCATTTCACGGCCTATTTCACAGACCTACCGGCAAAGAAAAACTTTTTTTTTTTTTTTTTAAATTTGTTAAAATTAAAATTGGTCTGTGTCAGTGCTGTAGCAATGGGATCGGACCCGGGGCGGAGCGGTAGCGGCAGCGTTGCGTTCTCAATGATTGGTTCCGCCACTCTTCATTTAGGCTACGTTATTTAGGCTTTTCAAAATAATAGTAGCCTTGTTGACAAATGAAACGTTTGAGGAGAATGTGATACGGAGAAGTTACTGCACAAATTTTAAGACCCAGATATCAAAATTCAAGACTTTTTCAAGTCTTTTTAAGGTATTATTTCCAAATTCATAAATTCAATGCTTTTAAGACTTTTTAAGACCCCGCGGGAACCCTGTAATTACATCGTGTGCTTTGTTGACTGGTTCATATGAATATTGTTGATAGTTAGAATGAGCTTGTTTATGATTACGGCGAAAGCTAGGCGCCTCCAGAGAGGGCCACGTACGCTTGTTATGATCCAAGACAGTATAAAAGGGTGTCACAAAATGAACTCGGTGGACATTTTGTGAACATTCTGTATGCATATTCGCTGTGACGGTTTGTTCAATAAATCCCCAATGAAAGACTGGCCGACGCGTATTCCACTCCTTTTCTCCACAACAACCTTTCCTCACTTTACTCTCTTTATGTACATGTGACATTATTGTGGTCATTAACTCGTGTTTCCCTGTTCCAACAGGTATCCTTTGAATGGTGTTACAGTGTTTGTTGTCCCCTCTTTTCTGTCCTCTCAAACCCCAGCTGGTGGAGGCGGATGGCCACCCTTCCTGGTTCTGGTTCTGATGGCCACCCTTCCTGGTTCTGGTTCTGCCAGAGGTTTCTTCCTGTTAAAAGGGAGTCGTTTCTCTCCACAGTCGCCTCAGGCACGCTCAGGACAGGAGATTGGACTGAAGACAAGTTTCAGTGCAATCTGTTGGTTTCCTTAGCTAGGAAATTGTTTTGGAATTGGCTCTATATGAACGAATTGGATTAGTTTGAAAATAATTATCAAAAATAACTTTTATCAAAAATATTGCTGTATTTAATTGCTTGTCGCTCTATAACTCCAACCATGCTCCCGTCTTTATCCAATTATTCAGTCCCTCAAACTAGGGTCTGGAGATTTAGCCCATATATTCTTACAGACAACAAATTCATGTCTTATTTTAGAGCAGTGTTTCCCAACCTTTTTTGGCCTGAGTACCCCCTGAGCCTTCTTGTCACACCACGAGTACCCCCTCACACATACAACGCGTGCGATGATTCTCCAAAAGTAGAGCAACACAGTCGTTATTACATGAAAATCATTTTATTTAATATCCTTAACTTGAACATAAAATTCTCAGGCTTTCTCTCTTTTTTTTTAACCTCAGTTGAATTCAACATAAGAATAAAAAACATTTTCTTGAAATATAAATAATTAACCAAATAGTATAAATACTAAATCTAAATAATCTTCCTTTATTATCTAACTTAAACAAGTAAAATTTCTCTTTTTTTTAAGAATACATTAACAGGCCTAACTCATGTAACAATCATCACAAAACTGGAGTCTCCTTCATAAACAGTCCTCCATAAAAGTGTGACGCCTTAATAAATAAATAAAAATAAATAAATAAATAAAAAAACTCCCCGTGTGCCGTGTACCCCTTGCAGTACCTCCGCATACCACTAGGGGTACGCGTACCCCCGGTTGGGAAACACTGGGCTAGAGGATTTTTAGTCATTTTTATCCATCAAATCAGTTTCTACAGAAGATCAATCACTACCCTGGGAAACATCTAAAGGTTTTTCAAGAGACCTTGTTATATCACATTTGTCCAATAAGAAAAATCCTCCAGGATGAACAAAGGGAGATTTTGTAATCTAAATTTAAAGTGGCTACATTTAGTTATATATATATATATATAACGTATATTTAGTTTAGCCATTTTTTCCCCACAGTTTCTGTTGCTCTGCCATCACCTTCATTCACTTCAACTGTTTTTCCCCTCAGCTACACTCACTCACCTACAAATGTGTCAGTATTTAGTTTCCAGGTTTCCTCATTGTGTTTGCCAGATCCTACCCGTCAATATCCTTCATGCCACGTTAAGTATATCATGTCAAGTCAAGTTCTTTGTTTTTTTCTCAGTCATAGTGATGTTTTGTTTTCTCACAGTTTAGTTATTGTCATCCGGCTCAGCCACGCTTTGTGTTAACCTTGTTTTTTGGAATAATAAATCAAGTTTGCTTTTTGAAGTCTGCATCCGTTCCTTTTACGCCTCGCACCACCCAAACCTGACATCCACCTTGCAGTAGCTTTTTCAAACTAAGAATTTATGTTTATTAATTGTGTTTATAGTGTCTCAAATTTCAATAGTAATAACCCGTGAGGAGCTGAAAACATGAAGAGTCCCAAAACTCTACACTCAAAGATCATTTGAAACATTTATTTGTCGAATGTTTATCTAATTTATCTTGATAAGACTGAGTTTGACAAACAAATTACTCAAAAAAAGTCAGTGTCAATGCAGCTTAAATAAACTACCAACTGTCTTTCTACAACAGCGAGGCAGCTGCTTGAGTTATATGTATTCCACAACTCACCCAGTTCATTGAAGCAGTCCCCTTGTTTCCAGTCTGAAGGCAGTGTGCCAGATTGAGCACCAACATTTCCCTGATCCACATTCTTCATATTGGCAAAGAGCTGGCTATACTTAGCCTGAAAAATAATGTCAAGGGGACATGAAAAAGGTTGTCTTTTTAAAACAAATCTCTTTTTACTTCTCTGATCAGTTTAAAGAAAACCAGTGAGCATACCTTTCCATATGGAGCACTGTTAACATGTGGGGGGTTGATGCACTGGGTAAGGGTATGGTAACTGGGGTTGGAGAAGTAGTTGCTTGGGTGGGCCTCACTAGTTGGAGTTTGAGCATCTGAAAAATGATAAGATGGAAAGAACTGTTAGCAGAACTCCCTGTATGAGTGCTTCTAGAATGAAATCTAAAACTGTTCAGCTGTGACATGCGATCATATAAAGTGTGGATCAACAATCAACAGGGTAACACAACTGTAAAGGGTTTAAAGTCAGAGGAAAGCAAATTCAGAGATCTGCATTGAAGCATGTTTCAATGTGTTAGACAATAGTTGCCTAAAACATGTTGAAAAGGTGAGAACTGTGGTACTGGATTGTGGAACCCATCCCTCACACTGGAACATTAAATATAGGGCCACGACAATGCATTAGCCTTGGAGTAACAGCAAGCTAGCTAACTGTTCTGCCATCATGGAATTGTGTCTTCCCTTGATGCCAGATTTTGCAGAACTTGGGCTGTCTTCTTAAATTACAGAGCAATGAGAATGAGAAAAACTGGAGACATTTAGGAAAGAGTGAAGCTGAAATGTGGCACCACTGCAGATTTGGTATCACCAGCACAGATAATCAGATGGTGGAACCATCTGGTGCTGCAGTTGTTGCAGACTGTATGTGCATGTGTTGGAGTTACACGCCGTGGACTGAGCCAACACGGCACTGTGGATGTTTCAGGGCTGTGCACCAACTCATGAAGTTTCCGGAGTAACACGGTTGAATAAATTGGTGCAGAGCTATGGTGATAGACTGCTAAATCCCGTCTCAGTTTTTTACCTGGTAGTTTTACAAACTTTTACCATGGACAGCTTGGATTAACTGATACACTGATACCAGTGAAACTGAGTGAATTTGACCAAGTTACACAAGCTAGGAGTGGTTCTGAAGTGAAACGCTGTTTAGGAGCCCAAAGAGCTGGCTGTTTTTAGTCAAATGATTGGGACCAGAGTCAGAATTCCTCATTACTAGCTGAGACACTGTTGTGGCTGCCGTTCTAAACTCTCATTTCCCTGCAACATCCTCTGCAGCCAGGACATAGTTGCTATGAGAATGGAATTTGCACAGAATAACAATGTTGACAGGTGACTGAAATATTCAACATCTGCTCTGTGGGGTTTGGATTTCACATCTACATCACCTGGACCCCTACTAGAGGCAGTACCTTTCACGTGGGTTAGGGCCAGGATTAGAATCCCAGTCAGCCATATGAAAGGTAGCACTACTCTTACCACTACACTATCCAGTCACATACATAAATACAGTTTCAATTTGAATTGGTAAACACTTGCGTATTTAGGGTCCAAACGGCATACAGTGGGGAAAAAAAGTATTTAGTCAGTCACCAATTGTGCAAGTTCTCCCACTTAAAAAGATGAGAGAGGCCTGTAATTGACATCATAAGTAGACCTCAACTATCAGAAAAATAATGAGAAAAAAAAATTCAGAAAATCCCATTGTCTGATTTTTAAAGAATTTATTTGCAAATAAGGGTGGAAAATAAGTATTTGGTCACCTACAAAAGTTAATCTCAATACTTTGTACTATATCCTTTGTTGGCAATGACAGAGGTCAAACGGTTTCTGTAAGTCTTCACAAGGTTGGCACACACCATTGCTGGAATGTTGGCCCATTCTTCCAAGCAGATCTCCTCTAAAGCAGTGATGTTCTGGGGCTGGCGGCGGGCAACACAGACTTTCAACTCCCTCCAAAGGTTTTCGATGGGGTTGAGATCTGGAGACTGGCTAGGCCACTCCAGGACCTTGAAATGCTTCTTACGAAGCCACGCCTTTGTTGCCCTGGCAGTGTGCGGGATCATTGTCATGCTGAAAGACCCAGCCACGTTTCATCTTCAATGCCCTTGCTGATGGAAGGAGGTTTGCACTCAAAATCTCACAATACATGGCCCCATTCATTCTTCCATGTACACGGACCAGTCGTCCTCGTCCCTTTGCAGAGAAACAGCCCCAAAGCATGATGTTGCCACCCCCATGCTTCACAGTTGGTATAGTGTTCTTTGGATGAAACTCAGCATTCACTCTCCTCCAAACACGACGAGTTGTGTTTATACCAAACAGTTCTACTTTGGTTTCATCTGACATTCTCCCAACACTCCTCTGGAACATCCAAATGCTCTCTAGCAAACTTCAGACGCGCCCGGATATGTACTGGCTTAAGCAGGGGGACACGTCTGGCACTGCAGGATCTGAGTCCCTGGCGGCGTAGTGTGTTACTGACGGTAGCCTTTGTAACTTTGATCCCAGCTTTCTGCAGGTCATTCACTAGGTCCCCCCGTGTGGTTCTGGGATTTTTGCTCACCATTCTTGTGATCATTCTGACCCCACGGGCTGAGATCTTGCGTGGAGCCCCTGATCGAGGGAGATTAGCAGTGGTCTTGTAGGTCTTCCATTTTCTGATTATCGCTCCCACTGTAGATTTCTTCACACCAAGCTGCTTGCAGATTGCAGATTCAGTCTTCCCAGCCTGGTGCAGGTCTATAATTCTGTTTCTGGTGTCCTTCGACAGCTCTTTGGTCTTCACCATAGTGGAACTTGGAGTGTGACTGTTTGTTGTGGGCAGGTGTCTTTTATACTGTTAACAAGTTCAAACAGGTGCCATTGATACAGGTTATGAGTGGAGGACAGAGGAGCCTCTTAAGGAAGAAGTTACAGGTCTGTGACAGCCAGAAATCTTGCTTGTTTGTAGGTGACCAAATACTTATTTTCCACCCTTATTTGCAAATAAATTCTTTAAAAATCAGACAATGTGATTTTCGGAATTTTTTTCTCATTTTGTCTCTCATGGTTGAGGTCTACCTATGATGTCAATTACAGGCCTCTCTCATCTTTTTAAGTGGGAGAACTTGCACAATTGGTGACTGACTAAATACTTTTTTTCCCCACTGTATAGTGCACACAGGTAAGTGTACACTTTGACTAAAAATGAGGAAAATACCTGTACTCCTACTTATAAGAATACTTGGCTTACCTGTCTATATGTTTATTTATTCATTTTCACATTGTTTAATGTGAAAATCTAAATGGTGAAGCATAAAAAAATTCTAATATAGAGATTTCAAGTCAAATTAATTCATTCTAATTCTCCAAGTAAACACATAGTAAACTGCATTCCAAGTAAAGCCTAACGCTCTTTGAGTCATTTTTCTTGGTGCTGTTTCTGGTGACATGCTTGTTTTTGGGTCTCCCCAGACAACTTAATAATATATTATGTATAAAAATTAGGGCCGGGACTCGATTAAAAAAATGAATCTAATTTATTAGAGGTTTTGTAATTAATTAATCGAAATGAATTGCACTTTTAATCCCATAAATATTTGACCTGAGAACAGTGAGAACCTCTGTCAGTGTCTTCGTTTGACTATTGTTCACTGTGGTTTGTTGTCGTCTGAAGTCATGAACGTTAGTTGCTGCTCCAGTATAATCCGTATGCCTGAAACTCATCCAGTGAGAAACGTTCAGCGGTGCAAAAATATTTGCAATTAAAATTTGTTGCTTTTCAATGCACTAATGTTTGTGTACACACACCCCCCCACACACACACACATCTTGTTGATGTGACTGAGAAGCTACACACTTTTTAATCTCAAGGTAACACCTCCTAAAGTGTAGACTACTTGAAGCTTGAAGACTTAAAACTAGCTCTAATTCCCCTTTGGGGATTGGTAAGTATTCCTGAATTGAACTGAGTTGAATTGAATTGAATTGGATTACCTTATTAAGCATGTGTTAACGGAGGTTCTGTGGGATCATTTTCCCAGTGATATCTAAACAATCTGACAGTGGCCATTAAAGAGGTCTGAGGTTCAGAGACCTTCGGCAAAAAGCTTCTACGTATACATCCTGAACTTATGTCCATCTTTCATATGCAGTCTATGAGTGAATACATTTTCATGAGCTCGATGTATTTTAAAGTATATCAACGGTAGTGTACCTCCTATGGTGTAATCAGCTATGACCCTCATAGCAGGTGTGTAGGTCACAGCTGGCATGGTTGGTTCTTTGCCCTTCTGCTTCTTCCTGTAGATGATGAAGAGGAGCAGGAGGAGAAGCACCAGTAGCACAAGGACAACAATGCCTGCAATGGCTCCTATCTGGTAGGTGTCCACATGCATGGCTGCACTGGTCAAACTGTTGAGACTTCCCACCACCACCACACCAGCTGCAGGCAGGACGGGGAAAAGTCAATCCAGAGTTGGAGTCCTTTGAGTCTGTTTGCTCAATTAAATCAATCTACAACAGTTAGACATAGACAAAGTTGAACTTCTACAAAGAGATAACAAGAAATGATTGGACATTAGATGGCAGCAGTGACCATTCTCAAAACAAACTCTTAGTACAAGCCATGGTTATCTCTAAATCAATCTCACTTCAAGTCACTAATGCTACCGACAAAGTGATGTCAGAGTCTTTAGCCAGCTAGTTAAAGTCAGCCATGCAGGGTTATGGACTGCAGTATTCCTCTCTGGAACATTGTCTGGGACTGCCATCCTTATGCATCCTTATGAGAGCCATCAAATGCTATGAGAGCAGAAGTGTGGCTGAAATCTTTGAAGACTCAACTCTTCAGGGAACGCCTCCTCTCCTAACACACCTAACTCGCACTGTGCTGAAAGCTTGAATGCTCATCCTCTCTTTTAAGTCACTTGGGATAAAAACAGATTTGGGAAATAAACTTTTTATTCATCAAGATCAATTGAAAGCGTTTTCATTGAAGCATGCCCTAACCTTGGTCACAACGAGCTCCCTTCCAGCCAGGGTTGCAGTAACATGTTCCTGTCATGTGATCACAAGTGGAGTTATTTAGGCAGTCGCAGACTTGACGGCAGCCATAACCATACGAACCATGAGGACACTCTGAAAATGAGAGAAAAGTCAAATGTAGTCATTCAAGTCAATTTTGTGAATTTCTTATGGTATTTATTAAAGAGAACTGAAGCTTAAACACCTGAAACTGAAGTGACAAAACATTTTAAGCATATACAGAAGTTCTCATGAAGTATCAGCTTAAGATAAAGTGCTGAAATAAGCCTTTAAGTAAAGAAATGATTGAAAAGGAAGGGAAGGGAAAATAAAAGAACAATTCAGCTGTGTGAATAAGTTAAGCGTGACATACTTTGTTCACAGTGTTGCCCCATGAAGCCGGTGCGACATGTGCATTGTCCAGAGATGTGCTCACAGTCTGCCCCATTCCTGCACAGGCAGGTCTCAGAACAGTCTTTCCCATAGAAAGCCAATGGGCAGCCTGCAAAGGAGTCCTCCTCTTTAGAAGCTATAACTTTCAAAGTTTGTCTTTCTGAAAGTAGCAACAAATATTGTGACATATGTCTCAAAAGGTTATTTTGTTCAGGATAACCATCTTAACTGAATGATATACCAGAAATAACCATGTTTTTATTACATGTGGAAACTATAAAATGTCCTATACAGTAATGAAGGTAGATATTAGATTGATCTTTTTGTTCTTTAGCCAGTGACACATCATGAAAACTACTAGGACATGCCAAGTCTCTTGTCACTTTAGAAGATTTAATGTTAATATCAAATTATCTGTGTGGAAAAAATTGCTATTTTAAAACGGTGCCCAAATCGCAAGGGTTCCCAAATACTACTTGGCATGTTGTCAGAGGTTTACTCATGTTTCTCAGGTCTAAAGAAGGCACAGTAGGCTGACTTGTGTAACACTTGATGTGTGTAAGTGTTCAGTGACTGACGCTGTGTGCAGTAGAGACCGGTCCATCCAGGGGTGCACTTGCATTCTCCATCATACGCGCTGCAGTACGCTCCGTTGTGACAGTTACACGTGTGGATGCAGTTAGGTCCCCAGTGGGCAGGTGGACACACTGCAACACAGTCACACCGAAGGTTTGTGCTGGCAGCAGCCCATACATGCATTCAGATCTTACTTTTCACCACAGAACAAATGAATGAATGAAGAAACAAGTCCTTTGTAGAACTGTCCCATATGAAGCTTTTCGGGTTTTTTTCGGGTTGTACTGTGAACGTACGCTGGGAGCAGTCGCTGCCGATCCATCCAGGATAACACTGACAGGAGCCATCAATGGGGTTACAGGTGCCGTTGTTGGTGCAGCTGCAGCTCCAGGCACAGTTTTTCCCAAAGCGACCACTGGGACACACTGCACAAATACACATGTATTATCTTACTTACTTACCATTACGACCTAAGGCTTCATTTTAAAAAGCTTTCTTGAGAATGTCAGATAAAACCTTTTATTTATAAAACTCTGAAGAAACTAGAAATCTCAAATAAAAAACCTTTGAGAAATGAAATCATCTTTCTTTTGTATTGACTTTGCCCAAATGTCTAACAATATTTTTTAAAAATTGGTCTTGAAAATGTCCCCACATTAGCGTTGCATCTGGCTTGAAAGGTAAAAAGCATCATTCCTGTTAAACAGAAAGCCTGTGACTTCAGATACAATCTACATGTTCTCATCTGAATTCTGAATATTGTTGAGCAGTATATTATTTCACCAGACAAAATGTTCTTTTTTGAGCATTTACAAAGAATAATAACCTTCAGTGAAATGCACTTTATGTTTGGGACATGAGACGGACACGTGCATCATCAAAGCTGATTCAAGCAAGCTGCTGTCTTCATCTGTGGAGAGATGACACTCACAGAGCGGCTCAGACTAACTGGAAGAAGATTCTCCGAACATTACTTCTATGACCAACAGCAAAACGGGACGTGTGACCACAGGCTCAGTCATTCACCATGTTGGCTCAACACTGGAGTCCTTGTTTTCGGGTGGAAAGTGTGCAGTGCAGGAAAGCTTCTATAAGCCACGGTGTGATGCCTACCCTCGTTGCACAGGGCTCCCTTGAAGCCAGGCAGACAGTCACACTGCCCTGTGACGTGGTGACACGGTCCGTTACTGTGGACACACTGTGGACAGGTCTGACTGCAGCGGTGACCAAAGTAACCTGGTGAGCAGACTGCAGGCACAGAAAAAGATTAGTTAGAACCGTCATAAACAACAACTGTTGTGTGTCATGGGGCATCACAGTTGCTGTGCGCAGATATAGCTGCTCTCCGGGTACCTGAAGGAGCAGGGAGAAGTAGCAATACAGAGGAAAAACACACTGTTCAGAATAAGAAGGAGCACAAGCAATATGCATTAGAACAATGGAAAGAATTCAATTTTGAGATTTTTGCTTCCAACTGCTGTGACTTAAAGAGAGTGGATGATGCAGTGTGTGGTTCCCACTGTGAAGCATGGAGGAGGAGATGTGATGGTGTGGCAGTGTGTTGCTGGTTACACTGCAGATGACTTCTTGAAATTTGAAAGCACACTTTACCAGCACTGGATGTCTTAAAGGTGCTGAGGTGCTGTTTGATTTGCTGCTTTTTAATGAAAGTGTCCAGCTGCTCTGGAGGATCAAGTAAGTAACTAGAACTTTATCCAGCCAAGCTAAACTACTTTGAGTAAAGGTCAAATTGAAGGTGAGAAGTCCTAATTAACTTCTCACAGCAGTGTGGGGGAACTACACCAGGTACTGTGGTTCAGAGCTGAATCAGGAAGCGCTCCCTCCCTTTCTTACTTGATCCTCAGGATCAATTATTTTATTTACCGTAAGTAAAACTGTTGCATCTTACACCCTTCCCTTATTGTACATACTTATATATATATTTTTTAAAATTTTTATTTTTATTTTCTCTTTGCACTGTTTTGGTGGCTTTAAATCTCGCTGTACCATGTACAATGACAAATAAAGGCTCAGAATGCCTTTTTATTCTATTACCACAGCACAATGTTGTCATCACTGTTCCAATGATGGAGAAAAAAAATGAACTCCTCAATCCCTGAATAATCAGGCACTCAGAAGAACACATTCTTTTTTTAATAAAAGAGAAAACATTAATTCATCATGATGTATGATTTCATTCATTCCATTTCTAATTTTTCATTCTTCATCATGGGTGCCGATGCACTAAGGCACACATTTTACTGTTGTGTCTACTTATTCTGCTTCTTACAGCTTTCCTTTCCGTCACGATTTTCGGTGCCTAACTCATCCGATTTTCACAGTAAAACCCTCTGTTACTGTTAAGGAAAATGAATTCTTATATGCATGGTATTGAGTGTTACTCTGATACTGTGTATAACCTGCAAAGGACCTCATTGCAGGATACCACCCTGTCCTGTTTACAATGGTGGGCTTGTTAGAATAGATAGAGATATAGATAGCTGCACTTTAAGGGGCACAGGGATGAAGCTGAGTTTTACGACTGGCTAACCTCAACTATGGTTGGGGGAGGAAAGGTAGAAGAAAGATACCCAATGAGTGATGATGTGACAATGGGCAATATAACTGAGTGTCTTTGTCTCAGTGGTCAGAGCAGCTCTGTACTGTGTTGTTATATTATTATATATTAATAAGATATTATTATAAAAGCCTCTTATCTCTACAGAAGAAAATAACCGACTCTGTGCCTTAGTAAGATTTCCACCACAGTTACCTACAGCAACATACCAGCAGGAAGGCTTATTCACTCTCATCTTCAAATAAAGAGCCCAGTTGAACAAACCAGGAGTTCTAACAGCTATATTATACATGTCACACCATCATAAATAAAAGATTTCACTGGTTTACCTGAAGGGGGGATTTTTGGTTTGAGTCTGTCTGCCTGAAACAAACTGCATCACCATAGCAGCCTGTCTTTGAACTGGACCTCACCTTTTTCCTATGAAGCCACCTACTACACACACACTCACACACACAGCATCCCGACCTGTCTCTCTGTCTCCCCATGTCTACCTGAGAGGTACCTTTCTCACCCAAAGCATCGGGGCTCTCAGCGGGCAGGAGCTCCATTGGCACCCATCAACATTTCTTCAGAAGTTTCATTGTTGTCGTTATTGATGTCACTATTGTTGTTGGTGTGATGCTTTTAGTCAGGGAGCAGCTGTGTGACGGCCATGCAGAATAGGGTGGTGCTGATGCAGGACTTACTCCTCTGGCAGGTGGTGCCTCTGTATCCTGGAGCACACTCACAGGTTCCTTCATCTGGAGAGCAAGATGCTCCGTTCTTACAGTTACAGGGGAGGGAGCAGTTTGGGCCCCAGCGGCCCTCTGCACACATGCTGTCACAGTGGATACCTGCCCACATACACAGCAGAAGTTTCATCACTTTAGATGACATTACATTGTTTTGAATTCCTTTCCTGGAGATTATTTTTTTGCCGTTTTTGCACACTTGAACACTAACATGTTGCTGATTTATTGCCCAAATCCAGGACTGCAACAATTGTTTAGTTGTAATTTTTGCCAAAAGAGAATCTACAAGTCTCTGAATGAAGGTGCTGACTGAAATATAAATAAATTTGCTAAATAAGACATTTGAAATCATGTTTTCACTTTATGCTTATAGATTATTGAGTGCAGACTAATGTGCAAAAAACACTTTCAGTCATTTACATGAAATTTAAGTTTTAATTCTGTTTAAAGCAACTGTATATTTTGTGGACTTGCATTTGTCTTGAAAACTTATGGTGCGTAAACATATTAATGTGCTCATGACAGAAAAAGAAGGGAACCTGGAAGAAATGGAAAAAGTGCTATTTGCTTTTATGACATACAGTATCTTCATGAGGGCCTTGCCAACAGGTCTTACCGGTCCAACCAGCCAGGCAGTGACAGTGCCCAGTGGAGTGGTGACATCCATCAGCATGACTGCAGTCACAGCGTTCCTTACAATCCAGCCCATAGGTACCATCCTGCGGAAGAGAAACCCAACCATCACTGAGGTGAAAGGCCTAAAATCTCATCATGACAGGCAGGAGTTACATCGAGAGAAACTAGCAGGTCTCAAGCTGGGCCGACAACAGAACAGTGCACTTCAGCTGTATCAACTCAAAATCCATTCATGGAACACTCTTCTATGAGTTGTGGGTGTTTTTATTGTTGATTTAAAATGGAAAAGGGCAATAAAAACAAAGGAGACAGGTCTCCTCTCACTAAGTCGTGGAAGAGATTTAGTACTTTTGAGATCACCTAGTACTTTGGTAGAGTACCCTCAGTGTCTTATTTGTAAGACAATAAATTGTTTATCTGGGAATGTTTTTATTGCCCTTTTACATTTTAAATGAGATAAAGGATTTATTGCTCTGGTTAATTGCTGTGCTGGCTGAGACCGAATGTTGTATACATTCAGTAACACTTGATGACCAAGACAAAAAGGCACAAATAAGACACTGACGGTACTCTACCAAAGTACTAGGTGATCTCAAAAGTACTAAATCTCTTCCACGACTTATTTGGAGATCTGTCTCCGGACTTTGAGAGAGTGAAACAAACCAAAACTTTCCAAAACACAAACAGCCAAAGGAAAACTGAAAGTTATGTAGAAAAGATGGACACAGGTGAGCAGAAATGTGGATTTTTGTGTCTCAATCATTGTGAATGCATTTCTAATGCACCTTTAGACAAACCTAACCTTTGTAATTGGACCATCTGTATAAGATGATGTAAAATTCTAACTTGCTTTTACAAGTGTCACACAAATACACAAAAACATAGCAGAAAAGGCGTAATGCAGAGCAATCCGCTTGTCCTCTTAGTATGTGGAGTTGCGGAGGTGGACATGTACTGAAGCGGGTGTCAGCTGAGCTGTTGTAGGGCGCAGATGGTTCCTGCAAGAGAAATCATCTGGCCCTGTACTTAGTTTAGTCTTGAGTTGGAGGTCAAGAAGACCCTCCAAATGTCCCAAGCTCCTGTTTTTGTAATCCAAATTCAGCTTTTGACTCTTTTCATGCCTTTATATCCCTTTTTACTTCAACAATTTAATCTTTTCTCAGAGCTCATGTATAACAGCACCAGTGTCAGTGACCCTCAGGAAAACCATGGGTCACCTTTCACCTTTCACACTAACACTGTTAACACTCCTACAAGTGCTGTAGCAACATCCTCTCCAGAATCACCACATATCACTCCATCTCTCTCAAATGAGTTCTTGCCCATGCCTTGTTTTATGTGCATGGAAGGCCCAGGGCGATAGCACAGTCATATAGCACAAGCACAAGGTCATACACAGACCTTGAATTGGATCAACTGAAACCTTGCATTAATAGAGCAATAGTGAATGTCATTTAAGGTTTGTTGCCATATTTCATCTTGAATTGTGATGTTAAGATCAGCCTCCCACATTTGCTTAAAGGTAGGGTAGGAGATCCTGGATTTTGAGTCCAGCGAAGCTGCATTTTGAAAATACACAGGTAAAAAGTCCCAACCCTTTTCTTCACTTTCCCCCGAAGCCACGCCTCTAGAGTACATGAACGCGCACGAGCACGAAGGTGCACGAGTGCTGTTCTGACAGCAAGCATCGATCATTGCCGTATTTAGTATTTAGTTTATGCTAACTATACGTTTAATAATGCTAGGTGCTAGCCAAGCTGGCTCTAGTTTAGCTTCCTGCCAAGCTTCGTTCACGGAGCAGGGTAGGCGCACAGGGGGAAGGAGGGGGAAGGAGGGGGGAGGGGGAGGGAGGAGCAGATTGCAGTTTGATAGACGGCATCAGAATCCAATCATTGTTAACGGTCCGTTCACAATGATTGGATACTGTTTTTCCTAGATTGTACGTTCTAGAGGCCACTAAAACTTTTCATATTTGTGTCAAAACTTTTAATTAATTGGTTGCAATGAGGGTGTGAAGAGTATTTCAAGCAATATGTAAAAAAATGTTCCAGAAAAAGATCCCCTACCCAACCTTTAAATTTAACAGCAGGTTGTGCAAGTTTGTGAGAGAAAGTACAAACCAATTTTGAAATCAAACCTTTCGTTTCTGGTGGGCCAAGTAAGAGCTTAAAAATAGCAGCACTTTCTTCTGGCAAGGAGTCAGATGGTGAAATATTTTGTCTTATGTAATGACGTATCTGTAAATATCTAAAGAAATGTGATTTTGGCAGGTCATATTTTTTCTGTAGAAATTCAAAAGAACATAGATGTTTATTAACATAGAGATCTTTTATGGACTGTATTCCTTTCCCATTCCACTCCTTAAAAACTGCATCTGTGTTTGAAGAGGGGAAGGCATGGTTATTCCATATAGGAGCATGCACTGATGTCTGATCTGCAACCAGATTTTCTGGGAGTTAGATATTGTGTAATGCTCTCCCTTGCAAGAGGTTCTAAGCCTTGGTGGTGAGAAGAGAATTGCCCCGAGGAAGGTTTTTTTGGGCAGACTTTGTTCTATAGCTAGCCAGGACGGTATCTCAGTCTGTGGGTAAGGGTTGTTAGCCAGTTGCCAATATACCATTGTTCTACAGTTAGCGGCCCAATAATAGTGCAGGAAGCATGGTAAGTTTAGGCCTCCAAATTCCTTTGGCTTTTGAAGATGCTGTTTAGAGATTCTGTGGGCCTTATATCCCCAAATAAATGGCAAAATCACAGAGTCAATCATTTTGAAGAAGGACATTGAGATAGCAATTGGAACATTTTGAAATAAATAAAGGAATCTTGGTAGAGAGGCCATCTTGATTGTGTTTATACGGCCTATTAGCGACAGAGGTAATGTTCTCCACTTTTCGATATTCTTTTTCAGGGCGTTCAATCTATCCATGAAATTGTATTTAAAAAGTAACTCTGTTTTTTTGGTAAGTTTAACACCTAGGTATTTAACACTGTCGTTTGAAATGTTAAACTGAGTTGAGGTCACAAATGTAGGGTCTAAATTGGCTGTGAGGGACAGAAGGTCGCTTTTTTGCCAGTTAATGGTGTATCCAGAAACTGCACCAAACTCATTTATCAAATCGAGCAGACAAGGGACAGATTGTTCGGGGTCTGACAAAAAAATAGCAATGTCATCTGCATACAATGAAATTTTGTGACTAGTACCATCAATAATAATAGGCTTAATGAGATTGTTTTCCCTTATACCAATTGCAAGTGGCTCAATGGCTAGCGCGAAAAGTAATGGTGAGAGGGGACACCCTTGGCGAGTGCCTCTCTCGAGTGGAAAGGGATGTGATTTGTCCTGATTAGTAACCACAGAGGCAGTTGGTTCAAGGTAGGCCATCCGTATCCATGAGACAAAAGTGTCTCCCAGACCAAATGACTCCATCACTTTAAATAGGTATCCCCACTCCACCTGGTCAAATGCCTTTTCGGCATCTAAACATAAAATGGCCTGTTTTGTGCCTGTGTCGTATTTGTAATACATTATGTTAATTAACCGTCTTGTATTGAAAAAGGAATATCGGTTTGGAATAAACCCTGTCTGGTCTCTATGAATAAGTGATTCAATATACTGGTTTAGCCTGTTTGCTAGTATTTTAGTAAAAATCTTGAAGTCCACATTGAGCATAGAAATTGGACGGTAAGAGGCAGGGTTTGTGTCCTCTTTATCTGGTTTAAGTATGAGAGCAATGTCTGCATTATATAGCGTTGATGGTAGTTTCTCTATCTCACTGGAGTGGGACAGCATCCTGAGCAGGAGAGGGGATATCTGTTGAGCAAATTTCTTATAGAGCTCTGGCCCAAAGCCGTCCGGCCCGGGGGCTTTTCCATTAGTAAAAGACTTGATGGAATCTGTCACTTCATTTAAAGTTATTGGTGCATTTAAAGCCTCCCGTGAGGCGTCATCCAGTTTAGGGATGGGAATGTTTTTAAGCCAAAAATCCACATCACCTTTTGCTTTTGACTTGTATAGTTCTTGATTAAACTCCACAAAACGCTTATTTATTGATTTTGGGTGGGTGAGTGTATCTCCAATACCGGATTTAATTCTGAGTATTTTTTATTTTATTTATTTATTTATTTGGCACTTGTAAAAGTCAGACAAAATATAATGCTAAACACGGAAAAGCTCTGTGCAGGAAGAGGCAGTAAGCCAGCTGGCTTATGTGGAGCCTCCACCTTAAAAACATATACAGCAAACAATAAATGTAGACAAACATGACAAAAAAAAAAACATAACAGCCATAACAAGAGTATCAAAGAATATTAAGTCAAATATATAAGATAAAAGATAAAACATCATTTAAGAAATTAAACACACTGAAAAGTAAGGTACTAAGACCTTCTAGGACAGAAATCCAAAAGAAAAACTTTAAGGTCCAGCAATTAAGTTTGCCTTAAGGCATCTTTTAAAATGTTTTGTTGTGAAACAATTTGAAGCTAAATGAGACCTTTCATTCCATATTTTAACACCCCTATACCTAATGGAAAGTTGAGCTAGACTAGATCTGAACTGAGGAAGATGGAAATCCTCAGCTTTCCTCGTTGGGTATGTGTGTACCTGGGAATTTGATTTAAAATAGCATATAAAGTGCTCAGGAATCTTTCCTTTGTTTTTATATATCTCGTAAATAAAAACACAGGTCTGAAGTACATTAATGTCATGAACAGTAAGGATCTTAAGTTCTTTAAATAAAGGAGTAGATGCAGCATACCATTCAGAACAGGTTGCAATTCTCACAAAACGCTTCTGAAGTACCAGCAATTTATGGAGGGTAGTAGGAAAAGTACTTGCCCATACTAAATTACAGTAGGAAAGGTACGGGTAAATTAAACTATAATAGAGAGTGAGGAGGCAATTTCTTGAGACAAGATGACTAACCCTCCTAATTATTCCAATTGATTTATTCAGAATAGAATTTAAGATTCTTCTCCTTACATATAAAGCTCTTAATGACCGAGCTCCATCATATCTTAAAGATCTCATTGTAAGATATTTTCCTAACAGAGCACTTCGTTCCCAAACTGCAGGTTTACTTGAGGTTCCCAGAGTTTCTAAAAGTAGAATGGGAGGCAGAGCCTTCAGTTATCAGGCCCCTCTATTGTGGAATAAGCTGCCAGTAAATGTCCGGGAAGCAGACACCCTTTCCACCTTTAAGAACAGGCTTAAAACTTTCCTTTTTGATAAAGCTTATAGTTAGGGATGGCTCAGGTGATCCTGAAACATCCCATAGTTAAGCTGCTATAGGCCTAGACTGCTGGGGGGCCTCATCTGTCACACCTTTCCTCACTTTACTCTCTTTATGTATATGTTACATTATTGTGGTCATTAACTCGTGTTTCCCTGTTCCAACAGATATCCTTTGAATGGTGTTACAGCGCCGCCGCCGCGCCCCCCCCCTTTCTGTCTTCTCAAACCCCAGCTGGTCGAGGCGGATGGCCACCCTTCCTGAGTCTGGTTCTGCCAGAGGTTTCTTCCTGTTAAAAGGGAGTCGTTTCTCTCCACAGTCGCCTCAGGCACGCTCAGGCCGGGAGATTGGACCGAAAAACAAAAAGTTTTCAGTGCAATCTGTTGGTTTTCTTAGCTAGGAAATTGTTTTTGAATTGGCTCTATATGAACGAATTGGATTATTTTATGAATTATGATTATTATTAATTAATTGAATTCCAATTGGCTTGAATTGGACTTACTATCTAAGTGCCTTGAGATGACATTTGTTGTATTTGGCGCTATATAAAAAAAAAAAAAAAAATGAATTGATTTATTTACTTTTTTGCTAACCCAGTCTACTTGATCCTTCCATTTTAAGTTTTCATTAATAATAATTCCCAAGAATCTGGTGAATGTAACTTGAGGTATCACTGAAGACTCAATTTTGATTTTACATAAGTCTTTAGGGTATATTTTTTTCCCTCCAAAAATAATAAAATTTGATTTTTTGAGATTTAAGGATAGTTTATTTAATTTGAACCAAGTGGCACATGTGGATAAGCCAGCATTTGCCTCTTTCATCAGAGTGTCAAAATTGGAATGTGAAAGAATCAAGGTGGTGTCGTCTGCAAACATTATAGGAGAAAGAAGGTTTGAAACATTAGCCAAATCATTAATGTAGATAAGAAATAATAAAGGTCCTAGGACAGAACCCTGTGGAACACCACAGGGTAAACCAGCCACGTTGGAATTGCACCCCTTTACACTAACAAACTGCTTTCGATCAAATAAATAATTCCTTAACCACTCATATGTAAGACCATGAAAGCCATATTTATGCAGTTTTTCCAATAAAATAGAATGATTCACAGTATCAAATGCCTTTGACAAGTCTATAAAAATACTACAAGTGAATTCATTATTCGTTTGAGCCAAGGTAACCTTGTCTATCAAGTGCAAAAGTGCCATATAAGTTGAGTGATTTTTGCGAAACCCATATTGGTGATTATACAGAATTTCATTAGAGTCTAAATGTAGGATAATCCTCCTGTAGATCAGTTTCTCCAGTATTTTTGAGAAACAAGGCAAAATTTATATTGGCCTATGGTTATTGAAGCAACATGGATCATCTGTTTTATGCACAGGAATGACCTTGGCTATCTTTAAGTCCTGAGGCACAGAGCCAGTTTTCAAGGACAGTGAGAAAATGTGGACAAGTGGTTTCATTATAATTTCTTTCACCTCCTTGACAAGAAAAGTTGGAATGCCATCATGATCAGCTGTTGTAGTTGATAGCTTATCGATTATCTCACTAATTTCCTCAAAGTCAGGAGGCCTAAAGGAAGAAATATTAGTACATATCTTTAGCCTGGCTGACGCGTCCACAATCTCGATGAGATGGTGGTCTGGGAACTAGGTGTGCATTTTCTCGTATTTGAGGCGTGGTTTACGAATGCCTAGAGCCGTTTATTGGGCGCTACGAATGTCTATCAAATGACGTCAGGTTCTTCCCATGCTGCTTTGCGCGCGATTCATAGCCAATTGTATCACTTATACCAGATGACGACAGAAATTCGACGAGGAAGAAGAAAAAAATGGAAAATAAAAGTAAACTTGCGCTCTAAGCTACTTAAATTGACAACAAAGTAGGCCTATATGCTATATTCTACATGAATTTTTATGTTGTAGAGTTGTGAATTTATTTTAATAATGGAGAAATTGAGCAGCCTTGCTTTGTTGTCTACAGTAGTAGATCAACCCTCATCTTACTTTGAAGCTCCCAGCTCCCAGAAGTGACGTTAACGAAGCTTTAGCAGCAGAAAAGCTATCAGGCTTGTGTTGATGATAATAATAAACTCCTGGACTATGTACAAACTTCCAAATGCATCGTTTGGTGAGTACAGACCATATTTGTACAACTGTAGAAGTTTGGTGTCATGACATGTGATTTTAGTGTGGTAATTTTGGAGATATGGACCAGGGTCCGTTAGCGCTTGTACTAAGCTATTCGGGATAACTCGGTAACTCAGCTGATGTTCAGCCAATATCGGAAAAACTTCGGGTGGGCTACTTGGCTGGATGTCACGGTTCAAATGACCCTAGGGTGAATCTACTCCGAAACACTTTCTAAGGCTGCATTGAACGGTAACGTTGTGTCCGCTGTCATGTTGGATTAACGCTCTACAAGCTTCGGTGTAGCGCATAGACGTTATCATCGTCTTGCTGCCCCCCCCCCCGTTCTGTGATTGGTTCCCAAACTCTAGCAAAAATAAGGGCGGTGGTTTCCAGGCTGACTTTGCAGTGAGAATGAAATCGAGCGCAAAGCAGCATGGGAATTCCCAGGCTAACATATCTTTGGAAGAAAATCCAAAGGACTCCCATTGTAATGAGAGATTTTATTTGCCAATTCCTGCCCGATATTGACAAAAAAAATCATTAAATGTTTCAGCTATATCCAAAGGATTCTTGAGAGACCTTTTACCCTCATGAAACTCTGTAGGTAACTCTGTGGAATTTTGCCTTAATAGCAGCTGATTAATGGTCTTCCATGTTGCCTTAATATCACTAGAATACTGCACAAATTTCTCACTGAAATAATTCCTTTTTACCGATCTAATTGAGTGATTATATGTATTTCTATATGACTTGTACACACTATGATTAAGAGGAGAAGGATTAGAAATATATTTTCTGTACAGTTTATTCTTTTTCCTAAATTGCTTTCATAATTCAATTGTAAACCAAGGCTTCTTAAAATCTTTAGTAAGTTTCTTAGTCTTGCCAAAGGGGAAACTCACATTGAAACTAGAGCCAATGAGTTTCATGAACATTTCATATGCAGCCTCGGCATCATCCTCCTCATATACGTCATTCCAAGAAACACTAGCAAGCAGTTCTTTAAATTTAGGTACATTTGGTTTTGACAAAATCCTTTTTGGCATTATTTTCTCATGTTGTTTAATTTTACCAATATTAGTTGTGGATAAATGAAAAACAGGAAAATGGTCTGACAAGTCTACGCACAAAACCCCAGACTTCATTTCATCACTCAGAGAGTTTGTAAGGATGTTGTCAATCAAGGTAGATGTATTCTCTTTTACCCTAGTAGCTTTATAAATAAGTGGAAAAAAATAACTAGAATAAAGAATGTTAAGAAACTCATCAGTAAGGGTGTCAGAGTTATGTTTAAAAAGGTTAATATTAAAATCACCAAGGATGTAACATTTTTTACCCTCTCTATTTATCCTATCCAGACTTTCCAGACTTTCATTAAAATCTTTAATTCCTTGGTCAGGAGGACGGTAAATTACACCAACTATGATGTTTTTAGCTCCAACAAGGCCCACAAACTCTATAAACACAGACTCCGCTTCTATTGTGTCAGATTTCAAGCAAAGATCCTGCCTTATTCTAAATCTGTGGTCACAGTGAACAAACAGAGATACACCTCCCCCAGGTCTACTCCGTCTCACAAAATTAACAGAGTTGTAATTTGGCAGTTTGCATATATCCTTTGAATCCTCCGTAAGCCAGGTTTCAGATAATGCAATAACAGAGAATTCATGATTAAGTAGTGACAAATAATGAATGAATTTATCATAATTCCTAGAAAGACTTCTTATGTTCAAATGAAAAGAAGAGAATGTATCTGAAGATACAGAATCACATATGTTGTTAAATTCTGTTTCACTTAAAAAGCTACACAGTTTGGATATATCATAAGAGGGAAAAAAATGAGTATCAGGATCAACCTCAGAACAATATGGGTCAACTGTAACTGATTCAAAAGGATAAAAATTTTGATCAACAAAATCAGATTCGTCATTGACCATAGAGTGTGTTTAAATTAACCTGAGAAGACATATAGTGATGGCTAATATCTAGTGACCCGATCTCTGGGTGCTTGGCTGTCCTTGATATTTTTGTGAAGGTGGATGGACAATCAGTTTATCATATCTCAGAAATGCAATATCACCCCTCTCCCTTGCTGCCCTCATGGCTGGGAGCAGTTCTTTCCTCTTTAGTCGGATAGCCTCGGTAAAATCCTCATTGATATAGATGCCTGTTCCCTTTAAATGTTTGGTTTTGTCCAGAACAGCCATCTTGTCCTTTAGTCGTAGAAATCTGACAATGATTGGTCTGGGTTTTTGAAAGGATTCCTGTTTCCCCGTCCTGAAGGCCCAATCCAATTCAATTTTTGAGTGATCCAGTTTCAATTTCTCGCCGAGTAGTTTTCGAACTTTCTCTTCAGATTCAGATGCTTTTTCCTTTTCAGATTCCTCAATGCCATCAACAATAATATTGTGGCGTTTTGAAAGGCCTTCTAAATGATCAATCTTATTTGGGATTGAGTTCAGATTGTTTTTGATTTCATTCAACTCGGATCTGGTTTCAGAACAGTTCTTTGACCAAGTTTTACATGAGTCTTTAACATGATCAAATCCATTCTGGGTCATCTCAAGACTCACCTTGAAGTCATAAATCTGCTTTGACAGGTCGTCAATCCTCCTGTTTGATGAATCGACAATGACCTGCACACATGTTTTGAAGCTTTTTTCTTGTTGCTCCAGCAAAGTTTTATAGAAGTCCTTCTGTTGGTCCAGTAGTTCACGCATTTGAGTCATGGTGACATATTCCTCAGTGATGATGTTTGAGTTTTTAGGTGGCATGGTGGTTCTTAGGCAATACAGGCCTACTAGGCCGCAAACCCCAAGAGATGACAAAAACTCTTACCAGGAACAAATATTGTCCAAAAAATGATGAAATATGTCTTTGACAAATCTTATCATAAGTATGTTGCTGACAAAATTATTTCATTAAAATGCAGGATTCTTCAGATTAATTAGGGATTTCTTTAGTGGGTATTCACAGTTTCAGAAGACAGCTCCTCCAACAGGCTCCTCTCTGTGAGATGAACTCACTGTGAGTATAGCCCTGCTATTTTGCTGCCCCCGAAGTTGACGGGCTAGCAGCGTGTGGGGTTTGTCTCCCAATTCAAAATAACGTGTCCGCAAACGGGAAAGTTGATCACTGACTTGTTTTGTTAAGATTGTACTGTACTCATATTTAAGGTTAATGATTTCTTGTAATGTTTGATTGTTGTTGTTACTTTGTTTATATTGTGTCTCCAATTGAGATAACTTACTATTAATGTCAACCAGTCTTGAATTTCTTGATTTTTTTAATGATGCTTCATAAGAAATAGTATGACCCCTCATGACTGCTTTAAACGTTTCAATTAGAAACAATTTCTAATTGTAACAATTAGTTACAATTAGAAATCTGCCACTGTCATCACTGATAGTTTTTATATGCTGAAAAGGTATATTCTTTTTAATTATAATGGCTACCCCACGTGCCTTGCTAGAAAATGTAGATTGAAAAATATGCCCTGCCCAGCTGCATCTCAAACGAGACAGCTCAGACGGTCTAATATGAGTTTCCTGTAAAAACACCAAGTCAGATGATAAAGATTTTAAATGAGTTAACACCTTTACTCGCTTGATAGGATGCCCCAAGCCCTTAACATTCCAGCTAACCATAGTAACCCCCTTATTTCCAGTATTTACCGACGACATGACATATTATAACAGTTATTATTTGAATAGTGGACACACTGGAAGCCTGACAAAAACACGAAAAAACAAAAACATACAGGTGTACTAAACATGTACAGAGCCCCACCCACCCCCCAATCCCACTTTCCCAAACAAAGTAGGAAAAAACCCTGGTTTAACATACTGCTAAAGGGGGGAATCCAACTGGGCTTAGCCTAATACTAAGCTGTGAAAACGCTAATAGCAACCTAACACGTCCCCTCCGATAACAAATTATTATAAATGAAACACTCACCCTAAAACAATTTAAGTAGCCTATATCTGTAAGGCAATTGTGGGAGAGCAAATAAAAGAAAATGGTCTGGAATGAAAAAAAGAACCTGTAAACATTTAGTTAAGTAAACATTACTCACATATTATTTTAAAGTTCAACCTGATATGTTGTCACATGAGTTGTAGGTCGCGGGCGGCCACGAAAGCGGCCCTGCTACAATTTAGATACTGAGTTTGTCCATCGTGATCAACACTCACGGTCTCTCCTTGAGCATCTTTAAGGCGCTAGCATGGTTGCCGCGTCTGTCACGGCGGTGGCGGACCGTGACGTCAAAATGACGTATCAGGCCTGGCGCTTCCCTTGAAAAGACGGCGCAGCGCGGTGTCGTGCACCAGTCGATTTTAACTTGGCGGCGCCACCAACGAAAAACCGGATGGACCGATGTGAGACCAGGCTCAGTGAGGAGGTGCGTTTGTACAGGCAGCTGTACGAAACTGCAGTGAAACAGCACAGGGAGCACGTAAACTCCAAAAACTGGTGCACAGAGATTGGCAGAACTTTGGGGAAAGAGGGAGAGTTCTGTAAGAATGTGTGGAAGAAGCTACGGGACAGATACGTGAAGGCAAAAAAGAGGGCTGAGACTCAAAAAGTGGTGATGCCGGGGGCTTCAGACCTTCACCTCTTTTAACTGAATTAAAAAATTAAAATGATCCGAATACTGCAGCAGTATCATTAATTACAGTATTCTTGCTCTTGACAGCGGCATTGTTTTCTTCTCCACTTTCGTGGCTGTAGAGTAGCGGTAACCTTCACGTAGCAGCGCCACCTCTGTGACGGAGAAAATTGCAACTACTGGCGCGCAACGACTTGCGCCACTATATACAGCCGGCACGAAATTGTGACTCATCAACACCGCTCGCGCTAGCAGACGCGGCAACCATGCTAGAGCCTTTACGTGCCGAGGTTGTTTGCGAACGCGTCCGCCTCCTCTGGGGTGCTGAACGTTGAAGTGACGTTGCCATGGGTAACTCTCAGGCGAGCCGGGTAGATGAATCCTGTGCGGTGACCAGCAGCCTTAAGTCTTTTCCTGGTATCCTCAAAGAGCTGACGCTGTTTCATTATCTCAGCCGGAAAGTCCGGAAAAATATGAATGCGCTGACCTTGGTGCATCAGAGGGGTTTGTTGTGCTGCAAGCCTCATGATGAGCTCCTTGACTCGGTAGTTGTGTATCCTGGCTATGAACACACGGGGTCGGTTAGCGCCTACAGCGCCATTGGCAGGTCGTCCACCCAGCCTGTGTGCACGGTCCACTTCAATGTGTTTGGGAAAATGTTCCTTCCCCAGCAGATTCTCAATAAAGTTGTCCACAAACTCAGCCGGGCGGCTAGACTCGGCGTTTTCAGGCAGTTATCTTGATGTTTTGACGTCTGGAACGCGCCTCAAGATCCACAACTTTGTCTTGCAGAGCCTTGTTAGCATCCCCCAGGCGTTTAGCCTGTTTCTCGAGTGCGGCTAACCTGTCGTTGTGGTCGCTGGCCATTAACTCCACCGCAGAGACGCTTCCAGCGAGTTAAATCTCTCAACCATTTGCTTACTCATCCCGTTTATGGCGTGGAGAATAGCTGCACTTTCTAGAGAGGGGCTACCTGCTAGTTCAGTTAGCAAGCCACTCTCAGAGGTTTCTGGAGTTTCTTGGTCAGATTTTTTCGCCGTTTGCCTCTTTGGTGCCATCTTTAAAAAATTTCATTCAACTTTAACAACCTTCCTCTTGTTAATTTTTGTCAGAAAGTGGTGTTTTTATGGAAAATTCGATTTATCGGAGCGGAGCCTAACTTAGACACGTCTAGTCTGTCATGTGCTCTCTAGTGCCCCTGGATCACTGTAAATTCTGTTCGTACCTGAAAGAAAACGTAAAATACGAAAAGATTGGTGAATGCGCAAATTCTCTTAAATCTCTCGTACGCACGACTTAAGAACAAACGGTTGTTGCAAGAGGCCCAATGTGTTCTGTGAATGTGGGTATTCCAGAGTAAGAAAGTCACAGCCCCTGGAAAGAGAAGCTGCAGCTCCATGCTGCCTTCTTTTTGATTTAGTGGATTTATTTATTTTTTTTATTCAATGAGTATTCTGCTTTGGCTACATTCATGAAAATCATCAGCGAGGGGAATTTTCATGCACAAAAGATGTGATTCCCTCTTTAGCATGCCAATTTAATTGCTACTTTTTGTTTAGAAAAGAGCATGAAGTACTTTGTAATAGACAAAGAAATGATCCACACATCTTTTATGCATGAATATCTCTGGAGGCATCCATTTCCTCTCACCTGGCAGCGGAGTTCACAGCTCTCTCCTCTCCAACCTGGAGCACAGGTGCAGAGACCATCCAGAGCACTACATGCGCCACCATTCACACACTTGCAGGTCAGGTTACAGCCCAGACCCCACGTGCCACTGGGACAGTATATGGAGCAGTCCACCCCATGCCAACCTGATTAGAAAAGATTCAGACAGAAACATAACTTCAGTGGCTGGCATCATTATGCAGTGTGCAGGGTTCAACACATCTCTACTCATCGAATGCCTCAGTTAAGACATGCTAATTATGAAATATCTCATTGTTAGTATGCATTCTAGAGTTATGACCAATATTTTCTTTTCTATCAGGTCACTAATGCTTTGACCTTTGACCACCAAATGTTAGTCAGTTCAATTGAGTCCAGGTGAACAAAAGAATCGGTGCCAAATTTGCAGAAAAGTCCTTAGGCCTTTTCAGAGGACTCATGTTCTCAAGAATGGGATGAAGAGACAACCCAAAACAGAATGTTGTAAGACACAACTTATCATAGATTCCATCTCTTTTCCTCATCTGTCAAACAAAAGTTTCCTTATTCACAAAATAAACAAGATTGTGGAGTGTTTTGTAAATGTATTGAAAATAGGAGACAGAAGTGTCCCATTTTTACCACAGTACACAGACCTTTTGTCAACATGCTTCCTACTGAACTCTGGTGTGTCCCACTTGTATCAGTGCTCATTGACTAGAGTCCACCTGTGTTTTATCAAATTCATTCACAGTCATTATTTCGTTCATAATTTGAAGGCATGTAGTATGAAAACCAAACACCAAGGCTAAGACAATTGACTGAACTTAGATTCAGGAATGTGTCCAGTCATAGTTCTATGAAAGGATACGACAACATTTCTGAAGCATCAAGGAACCCAGTGAGCCCAGTAGCATCCTTCTGTCTCAGATAACAGCGGTTTGCAACAAGTTAGAGACTTCTCAGAGCTGACTACTCCTCGAAATTCAGAGGCAATCAAGGATGAGGGGGCTTTGGTTAGGCAGGTAAACAACGAGCCAATGGACACTAGGACTGAGATACTCCCATTAAAGTGGGTAAACCATCACGTCTTTATGACACGACACAGCTTTGCCTCATCATCCCCACCAAAAAAGGTGGTGGTAGGAGCAGCCTCCATTATTTTTCTGGGACAGAGAGAAACTGGGAAACTAGTTAGAATAGAAGAACAGACGGATGCTGAAAAAGATCTCAAGCTATATTGAAGGTTTGCTTTTCAACTAAACACAAATTACAAAACACAGAAGCTGCCTCAAGAAAACTTTGTGAAAGTCCTCAGTTGACCCAAACAGGGCAAAATATGAATGGATTTCATGTGGAAAAAGATGTGAAAACTTTCCATCAGCTCTGTAAAGCCTATAGTGAACAGAATCAGGGTGACATTTTTTTCATTACTCAAAAACATTAGTTTAGTTTTTTTTTTTAATTAGTAATTTACTGTAAGGATAGGTAATGTAATAGTAAGGCAAAAGTAATTTTGTTAAATTCGCCAAAAAGTAACAAGACCCTTTGAACCCAGAGCATTTATCATGCGTCCCTTTTTCCACCTCCGTCTCCTCTTCTGTTTCATCTCCTCCTTTAGCTCCCTCTCACCTGGTGTACAGGAACAGGATCCATCCACAGCTGAACACTGTGCTCCGTTCTCACATTTACAGATGGATAAGCAGTTTACTCCATATGTCCCTGCTGGACATGGGACAGAACAGTTGGAACCCTGAGAAGGACAGTAAATAAAAAGTTGACAAAAAGACATCTACAGCACTGAGATGGTTTGTTCAACTTGACAAGGATTGACTCACAAATGCATAAAAGCAGTCCATCCTACTTTTATATTACTTAATTGCTATTTGAGTGGATACAAGAAGAAAAAAAAGACCTATTACACCAAATTAAGACAATCTTCACATTACAAGACAGCACCTTTGGGACAGTTTTATTACTGTTATTTTGGCGTACTTAGTTAAAAAAAACTCAACTAACACCTCTAACATTAAACTATAAATATCTTCTGAAGGTTTAATGTCACTGTTAAGGTGGTGCTGCCATATTAATACAGATCCCAAAATCCAATCTCCAATCCTATCTCAGAGGATAATCATTTACATTTAGAAATATAGAACATAGTTATGTTTCTACATACAAATCTGAGCAATCAGTTACGTGTTCTTCACATCATCAGGTAAAATGAAAGAAATGGCTTTAGTTAGATATGGACATGAGATTGAGCATGTTGAATGCTCCCTGCCTGAACATACGCATCACAACTGTTGGAAGTGTTGTCTTTTAGACCCATTTAAAATTGAGATGTAACCTCTGGGGATCATGATCCAACCAGTGATACTGTTGATATAGCTGACCATAGTACAGTTAGACATACAGATATATATATAATCGTGGTTCTGTGGCTCTTTGTGGATTCCAGTCATTCCTGGAACCCCATTATATGCTCACTGTCTTATCTGGCTGCTGATGGAAAATTCTATTCGACATTAAAGATTCCTAATGGTGGCATTCCACTAGAATAAGACGTTGGACTTCATTAAGTGTGTCCCTAATAAACTGGAATGCACCAGTGTCTAACATGCAAGTCAATATGAGTATTCCATGACAAGAAATGTGTTCTGAATTATGGTTAAGAGAGAGTGCCCAGGAGTACTGTTTTTATTCAATTCTTCTTCAGAATTGAAAGAGGGTGGACTATATTTTTCACACAGTAAAGACACAATCATTGTTTCTTCTCTCTCTTTTTGATTTAAAAACCAAGGTGAACAGAGAGTGACACCTGTCTGTTAGGAGGTGAAAAAACACACAATTCCCATTTTTCCCCCCGTCCTGGTTTTCCAGTCACAGCCCATTCACCATGACACAGAATGATATTCTACAGCACATGCTGACATACAAGACTTTTGACTTATGAGATTTGAGCCTTACAAGACACGATCAGGGGGAAGGATGTTCAGGTACACCATTTGATAATATTGCTGTACTATCAAATTGTGGCCACAAGATGTTAATACAGAGCCAAATATTTCCTGAAGCATTGTCAGGGTGTTTAACAACTAAGACCCACTACAGCATCTACAGTTCCACTCAGTCCCATTTGATGTTCAGTATTTTCAAGCATTACTGTCAATTCTTTTTATTTGTATAGTATTACATTAAAATAGGATCACATTCCAATTCAATCCAATTAGAATACAATTCATCATGACAAATGTTTGCTGGACATGAGGCATGCAGTCAAGCCTGATAAATGAAGATGAAGCCACGGAAGAGAAATCTTTACCATGAAGCCAGGAGCACAAATGCACGCTCCCATCACACTGTGGCAGTCAGCCCCATTCTGGCACTGGCACACCTCTTTGCAGGACTCGCCATAAAATCCGGGGCTGCATGTCTCGTTGCAGTACAGGCCCGACCAACCAGGCTGACATGCGCACACCCCCGACATTGGGTGACAGCTAATGAACATAGAGAAACACATCACAGTTACATATAACACTTTACAAAGTTGTAGCTCACTGAAGTGGTGGCCGACTAATTCTCAGAGTCCATATGACATGTGGCCAGACATTGTTTCCCCTTGCTCTGGGTGCACTCCAAAACCTGAACCAGCAGAGTGAGAGACAGTCAGGTGTTCTTCGCTCCAAGTAAACCAAACATCATCACTGAAAATAAGTTTCAGACTTTTCATCCGGCTTACGACCGCTGAACATCATTACAAAAGGAGTTGTAGTATTTTTACTACAATTTGATTAGGTCAAATAAATGAAGTTGAAGACAACATCTCTACCAGTTTACCACATATTTAATATGTCTCCTGCAGCATAATCAGCTTTCTGCACACTACTGTCAAACATGCCTCTGCCCTTACTGCCCTTACTGCCATATGACATGTCAGCATCGACGGCGGATATCCAGGGCAAAACAAAAAAAAGAACAGAGTGAGATATCTATGATCAATGATCAGTAAAAAGAGAGTTAGAGCAATGGACCCGGTCTCTATGGGAAAAAAACACTTTACATCAAAGACATTTGAGCAGTGTAGTCCAGAAGAAAGAGTTTTTAAGCACCCGTGCCGAGCGTCTCATTATTCTATGATCCCTCCTTTACGCTCCGTCACCAAAAAGCAGAAACAGTAATGTCTTCTGTCTGATTGC
This sequence comes from Odontesthes bonariensis, assembly GCF_027942865.1. Lineage (NCBI taxonomy): Eukaryota > Metazoa > Chordata > Actinopteri > Atheriniformes > Atherinopsidae > Odontesthes > Odontesthes bonariensis. The sequence continues at coordinate 32,258,829 of NC_134527.1, forward strand.
TGAATAGTTTCACCCGTGTGTGAATCAGACTCAAGTTAAATGATGAGCAGTAAAATGAAGATTTCTTTGATCGCTGTGAATTGTTCAATCTTCTTCTTTTTGTACACAAAATAAAAAACTAATTAAACACCCTTATTTAATCATTCTTGTTCGGAGCTGTGTTCGCTGCACTGTGTTTCTCTGGCTCCTCCCACTGAAAATGACATCAGCATGTCAGCAGACAATTGGCACCGTCAACATGAAAAAGCAAACCATAGCTGAGCTTAAACTAAGTCTAAACAAGTACATGATGAGAAAAAAATTATAAGAATCTAACCAAAACACCAATATTTTGTTGGCACATATTAAGCTTGCTTTGGGTAACAGAACTCTAACCCTTACGTAGACGTGGGAAATGTCTGAATGAGAGTGAAATGGAAGACATTTCTTCATGGCAACATGAGAGTGGAGATGATCTGCAGTAAGACTGTGGAACCTGTCCGTTTGTGTGTGGGACTGTCAGCTGCCCATGTGACACAGCAGTCCCATTGAGCAGAAGCAGAACAACTGTTCCAACTGTTCATGACAACACATGCAGGCGGCCGCCTGGCCCTGCCCGCCTGGCCCTGCCCGCCTGGCCCTGCCCGCCTGGCCCTGCCGCCTGGCCCTGCCGCCTGGCCCTGCCCGCCTGGCCCTGCCCGCCTGGCCCTGCCCGCCTGGCCCTGCCGCCTGGCCCTGCCGCCTGGCCCTGCCGCCTGGCCCTGCCCGCCTGGCCCTGCCCGCCTGGCCCTGCCGCCTGGCCCTGCCCGCCTGGCCCTGCCCGCCTGGCCCTGCCGCCTGGCCCTGCCCACCTGGCCCTGCCCACCTGGCCCTGCCCGCCTGGCCCTGCCCACCCGGCCCTGCCCGCCTGACTCAGAGATGACCCTCAGCTGTCTATAGGATCAGCAGGCAAACTTCACAACTTACCGTACAAACACAACACATGGATAACCCTCAACTTTAATGAGAATTATATTTAATGCATCAATATAATAATATCTAATGATTAACTTAATGAACTATTCTGGGACTATCATTGCAGAAAGGCAGCAATCCTCTGCATACCTGCGAGTGTTTGCATGGTGGCACGGACACTTCCTGTTGCACCGGAAGCCATAGTAGCCTTCGGGACACAGTCGGACATCACAGGTGTCCCCTGTGTATCCTGCCTCACATAGACACATTCCAGTGGTATGGTAGCACTTGCTGTTGTTCTTACAGTGGCACCGCTTTGCACAGCCAGCACCATAAGTCCCAACCGGGCACTCATCCTGACACCTGTTGACAGCAAGAGACACAGCAATATTCATGTTCAGTCCTTTGGAAAGGTGGAGGAGATCAATGGCTGTTCAGTAGAATCTTTAAATCTTCATCTTATTTACGTGTTACTTGTTATTGATTCAATGACATTTTGTATTGAAAAAGGACTGTAACAACAACAACTATCAATTTCTCCAGTCATTTCATAATGTAGATGAGGACTGATGAAAAATCACATAATTTTTCATATCACCTCAGAGGATAATCATTTACATTTAGAAATATAGTACATAGTTATGTTTCTACATCAAATCTGAGCAATCAGTTACCATAACGTGTTCTTCACATCATCAGGTAAAATGAAAGAAATGGCTTTAGTTAGATATGGACATGAGATTGAGCATATTGAATGCTCCCTGCCTGAACATACGCATCACAACTGTTGGAAGTGTTGTCTTTTAGACCCATTTAAAATTAAGACGTAACCTCTGGGGATCATGATCCAACCGGTGATACTGTTGATATAGCTGACCATAATACAGTTAGACATACAGATATATATATATATATATAAAATCGTGGTTCTGTGGCTCTTTGTGGATTCCAGTCATTCCTGGAACATAGAGCTAAAGCTAATACAGTATTTCAGTACCATCAGATGCAGCCTCATTCTTTCTGCAGCTGACAGAACCTACATTTTGTAGTGGGTCTGGGTGTGTCAAGGCAAACTCAGTGCTATACTGTGATTGGTTCTCCTCAAACCCTGAGTTACTCATAAAAGTGCATCTGGAAGGGCTATTCCTGTCTCGTCGCTGGTCTACCTAATTATAAGGCACACGCACTCTTATATTGGTAATTATGTGGCTGAAAAGCTCTACAGAGCAGCTGAGATTAGCTTGAAAAGCTAGACTGGGCATCCTGGTTGTGTTTTTTTCTTTTAAGCATAAGGAATAGGCAAGTAGATACACATGTCATGCCTTGGATTTTTTGTATGAATGTTATAATTAGTAAATTCCAATTATTTGTGTGTATCCACAGTTCATCCAAACAACATGCATGTTAGCTTAAGTGATGTACCTAATTTGGCCACAGGTGTTGGTGTGTGCTTGGGAGTGTCTCTGTGCTACGGCTGGGAGGACTGGCCACCTGTCCAAAGTGGAACTCACTTCCTACAGCTATAGAACATGGATGAAAGAATGCTGAAGGGATGGAGAGATGTTTTCTGGAAGCTTCCTGATAAAGTTTCTTTTCCAGCAGTAAAGCAAATAGTATTGGAAAATACTTAATACTTCTTGACCAATAATGATCTAATTGCTAAAAGAGATTTTCAAAAGTAGGGCTAGGGTTAGGGTTGGTAGAACCCTGACCGTAGAAAGTGGCCGACAGCTCCACGACTATATAAACTGCCAGGTATTTTGTACTTACCGTTCTCCTGTGTATCCAGGACTACAGACACATTGTCCAGTGGTTGGCACACAAAAGCCATTATTGTGACACTGACATTCTTGGGAACAGTTCTGTCCAAATCGACCCTCTGGACACGGCTGACCACACACTGTTCCCTGAGGACATGAACAGAAGGAACATAAATACTGTGTCTGATCTGTTGTTTATGTGTACAACTACTATACGTAAATATATTTCTACACATGATTCTATGCTGTTCAGGGCTTTAAGTGCTAATGTATGTCATGAATAAGAAATATATGAACACTTTTTTTATTGTGGTGTATAACTTTAAGATTAAACTCTTTCTCTGTGACAAACCCACAGAACCTTTATCTCACTATGATCTAAAGATGCTGATTAAGGGAGACTTTGATATGTACACCTGCTACCTTCAGGCACTCTGTTGACTCATACCATCACATTCTCATTGGTTCAGTTCATGCTGACATGCTATTGGACGGCATACCATCCATCCTGCAGGACAGGAGCACTCTCCAGTCACATGGTGGCACACTCCTCCATTCTGACAGGGGCATCTCTCCTCACACTGCTGTCCATGTTTACCTGGAGGACACAGGTCTTCACAGCTGAAAAGAATAAAAACAGCAGCTAATAAGGACAGTACATTTTTGAAGGTCCATTTTAAGTTTACCAAGTACAACAATTGCAAACTTTTTATGTTCTAAAGGATGATATTGTCATCATTAGGTTGTGCATTTTGTTTGACCAGCAGTCCAAAATATTTGATCTAAGATAAAAAGAAAACTGAAAAAAAAGGTGCAGTTCCCAGTGACCCTTCACATGAACATATATCAGATCCCAAGTAGATATCGTATCATTTGTAAACCCAATGTATCCAGCTTGACTCACTTCTGCTGTTTTGCTTGTTAGAGTATTACAAGGCACCATATCATAGATCCTTCTGACAGAATGGATTCTTTACTTTAAACCACCTCAGAACCGATGATTATGACGCACTGCAGGTGTGTCTCAGAGTAAATTGACACTGTCTGAAAACTACAACACAAGTGACAAAGATCTCTTGCTTGGATTTTTCTTCTCTTGCATTTTCTAAAAGTTAAATTACTGTTACTTTAACTCTATTTATGTTATTTCTAGTAGAGGAAAATGACTAAATAAGTAAATGATCAAATGAAATGTAAAAGAAAAAAAACTGTGTTGACAAACTTTTGGATAGCTGAAGAGATCATCATGAATGCTTTGGGGAATTAGTATTATCTAGCTTGACAACAGCTGAGCCACCAACATCACATTCGGAGTCAACAGGTAATACAGCTGAACTCTTTCTGTAAATAGCATGGTAAGAAATTCAGGACCAACTGTTAAAAAAAAGGCTGCCTCTCCTGTGCAACTTACCTTCCTTCCTCATGCAAATCTGTTCCTGTTAGAACCTTGGAGGGCAACCAGTGCCTCCCCCTGAAATTCTTCTGTGGAAACAGACCAGTAAAGCCCCGTTTCCACTATGCAGTCCGGTACGGGTCGGGTCGGAACAGTTCGCTTATTTCACTCCTACCAAAGCGTACCGGTCCCATGGAACCCGTTACCATGGAACCCGTTCCCATGTCTGTAACCCTTCTGCTTGGGGTACCCAGCACAGAGGACCGGTTCCAGGCTCTGCCCTCCCTGTTCTTGGTGAGGAGGCTGTGCAGCGGGAGCTCGATGGCGCTGCGCCAAACCAAAAAGTTTTCCAGCTGATTGCTGCAAAAATGTCAGAGAGTGGTTTCAACCGGACCGCGAGCCGGTGTGGCATTAAGCTGAAGAAGCTTCACGCACTCCGCCCACCCCTGAGGGTCCCCTTTGTACAGCGGGAACGCAAAGCTGACCCCAAAGCGACCCGACCCGTACCGTAACGAAGTGACCCGACCCGTACTGACTGTGGAAACGGGGCTTTAGACAGAATTATCTGGAACTTTAACTCACTTCAAATTCATTTTTGGATTTTTGCATTACTTGTATCACGAATACAAGCGGCCGAAATGAGTTTCCTCCGCAGGGTGTCTGGGCTCTCCCTTAGAGATAGGGTGAGAAGCTCGGTCATCCGGGAGGGGCTCAGAATAGAACCGCTGCTCTTCCGCATCGAGAGGAGTCAGATGAGGTGGCTCGGGCATCTGGTTAGGATGCCTCCTGGACGCCTCCCCGGTGAGGTGTTCCGGGCCCGTCCCACTGGGAGGAGGCCCCGGGGAAGACCCAGGACACGTTGGAGAGACTATAGCCCTATTCGGACGGGACTAGTTTAATGGGGGGACCTGGGGTAAAGTAATAATAACCGGGAAATTTAGTCCCGTCCGAACGCGCCATGTCAGTAAAGATAGCGGAGTATGTCGGTAAACTTTGCCGAGAATTCTACCTCCTGTGAAACGGTCCGGAGTATCTACCATAGGTAATACTAATCCCGTGCGAATACGACCTTCGGTAATAAGTACGGAATATGTCGTCACATCCTTTTAAACGAGAAACAATTAGGTGTGTCTGTTTGCAAACATGGAGGTTCTGGATGAAGCGCTGCTTGCAAGCACCTGCTTCGACCTGGTCGGCGCCATGTCTGTTTACAGATGGGGTTTACGGAAGTGAAATGAAGACGGGCATGGCATTTGACGGTTGTGCGTAACCAACAACTCCTCCCATGTTAGATGAATAGTACGGGGATTTCTTGTCCCGTCCGAATTGGGCATTTCTTCTCCCTGGCGTCGTCTGGTTAACCAACATTACCATACGTCCCCCCATTGAACTAGTCCCGTTCGAATAGGGCTTATGTTTCTCGGCTGGCCTGGGAACGCCTCGGGGTCCCCCCAGAAGAGCTGGAGGAAGTGGCCGGGGACAGGGACGTCTGGGTTTCTCTGCTCAAGCTGCTGCCCCCGTGACCCGATCCCCGGAGAAGATGATGGATGGATGGATGGATTTTTGCATTACCTCAATTCTTGAATCAACCCACCTCTTCTCTCAAACCTTGTGCTTGGACCATTCCCCGGATCTACAGACATACCGGTTAATTTTTTTTATTATTATAATAAACCTCTCCATTATTATTTGCCTTAGAGTCTGTTCTAAACTGGCTCAACAAGCTGTGAGAGTACAATCTGGCCAAATGGACTTGGCAGATTCTATGAAGATTGCTTTATCTAAACAAGGGGTTATTCTTTCTAAGCATAAGAAGGCTCTCCCAGCTCTAAGAGAACAACAGTTAGTAACAAATCAACATCTTGAGCAAACGTTGGAAATGATACCAGAAATTCTCCACAGAAAGAGCCACAAAAGTCTCATCTGTCTCCTTCCCAGCTACCCCACCTCAGGCCAACAATCTTCCCTCAATCGAGCCGGTCTTCAGATATACCATCTCTCCCTCTCCCAAACCCTTTTCAGGTGAGTTGGGTAGATGTGGGGGATTTCTTCTGTAATGTTCCATGATCATGTCTCCATCTTCACATTCCCTCATCAATGATGCCTCCAAAGTATGGTACCTGCTGGGTTTCCTCAGAAGGTAAAGCACTGGCATGGGCGCAAGCATTCTTTCTGACAAACTCAATTGAGACTTACCTGTTTTTGGCATTCCAGGAAGAATTTAAAAGAACTTTTGACCATCCTTCTTAGATAGACAATTAAATCTAAAATAAGGAAATCAGTGTGTTGCAGAGTATGTAATTGAGTTCCGCAACTTGGCCACCAAGACTGGGTGGCCGGCCAAAGCACTTCAGGGTGTTTTTCTTCACTCACTAAAGGATCACTTAGCCTCACGAGATAAGTCCTCTTTGTCCGAATAATTAGTCTCCATAGCTATCAGAAACAATGACCGTCTAAGAGAAAGAAATTGTGAAAATAACTACAGGTCCCAGCATACCTCTGGTCAAAAGAATTCTTTTGAGATCACCTCACATCTGTCCATACTCATGACTCATGACTCAAGACGTACAGAATGCATCTATTGCGTTCAAACCAGACACTGTATTGTAGCCTGGCCAGTTGAGCCAAAAGGCAGAGCCTGCCAGTAAAAGCAGGGATAATGGTGGGCAGTTCAATAAAATCAATCAATCTTGTTTGACCTTACCTACCACCCTCCTCAGAGACTATGAACCTCTCACACTTCAGGCATTAGTGGGGTCAGGTGAAGAGCAAAATCTTTTGGATTCCAACTTTATCCAGCAATTGACGTTCCCACTTTGCTGTTATATGCCCCTATCTCAGTGTCATCTTTAAATGTGCAGATTTTAGCCAGCATAACTCACCAAACAAGACCTATATCCCTTCTTGTGTCAGGCAACAATCGGAAGTCCATAACCTTTATTATTTTTTTCAGTTCCCAGTAGTCCCATCATTCACTATTTTCCTTAGTTTGAAAGACATAACCCGGTCAGACATAAACTAGTTAGAAAGACATATTGAGAGTCTGCTCTACCTTTCACACTACTTACAGTCTGGCATCCCCACCACTAGTTCCACCTCAAACAATCTCCTTGAGATCCCTCCTGACCTCTCCTCGGTTTCACATGAATATCATGATCTCCAAATAGTGTCGAGCAAGGACAAGTCTCTTTCTCTCCTTCCTCACTGACCATATGATTGTGCCACAGATTTACTTTCTGGAGCACCCCTCTTCTTTATAACCTATCCCACCCCAAGAGAGGGTATGGAAAAAAAAAAACGTGAGTCATTGGCTGCAGGAAACATTAGAACATCCTCTTCTCCGGTTGGTGCAAGCTTTTTTAGACCTTGCATTGATTATTGTGGCATGGATTAAATCACATTAAAGAACAAATAACCCCTACCACTAATAACCTCGCTTTTGAGCCTATTCAGGGATCAACCAATTTCCCCAAACTGGAGCACCATAATGCTCATTCAGTCACTTCCGTTTGGACTCACCACTGTGCCAGCAGTTTTCCAGGCCCTTGTTAATGATACCTTGAGAGATGTCCTAAATATCTTTGTCTTGGTATATCTAGATGACATCCTGATCTTTTCCAGACTCCTGAGGAACACCGGTGAAAACCTCTATATTATCTAAAATTGACATGAGAGAGACTTCCATTTGCTACTGAAACTGGCAATCTGCTAATAGACCACGTATTCAGGCTACATGACATTGCCTCAGAAATTGTATCAGATTGAGGACAGCTTATATCTCAAGTGTGAAAAAACTTTTGAATGGCTCTTGAGCCTAAAGTGTGTTTAAGTTCAGGGTATCATTCTCAAACTAATGGACAAGCAGATATTGAATCAAGAATTAGAAGTTGCTTTATGCCGTGTACTTAAAGGTAGGGTAGGAGATCCTGGATTTTGAGTCCAGCGAAGCTGCATTTTGAAAATACACAGGTAAAAAGTCCCAACCCTTTTCTTCACTTTCCCCCCGAAGGCACGCCTCTAGAGTACATGAACGCGCACGAGCACGAAGGTGCACGAGCGCTGTTCTGACAGCAAGCATCGATCGTTGCCGTATTTAGTATTTAGTATTCAGTTTATGCTAACTATACGTTTAATAATGCTAGGTGCTAGCCAAGCTGGCTCTAGTTTAGCTTCCTGCCAAGCTTCTGGACGTGTAATTCGTTCACGGAGCAAGGTACGCGCACAGGGGGAAGGAGGGGGAGGGAGGAGCAGATTGCAGTTTGATAGACGGCATCAGTATCCAATCATTGTGAACGGTCCGTTCACAATGATTGGATACTGTTTTTCCTAGATTGTACGTTCTAGAGGCCACTAAAACTTTTCATATTTGTGTCAAAACTTTTAATTAATTGGTTGCAATGAGGGTGTGAAGAGTATTTCAAGCAATATGTAAAAAAATGCTCCAGAAAAAGAACCCCTACCCCGCCTTTAATTACCCTTGACAGAATTTGCATACAATGCACTAACCTCGCTACTATATTATCTCCCTTGAGATTTCCCTTGGATATCAACTCCCCCAGGTGCCATCTGTTCAACACAATTTACAAAGGTGTTGTTGGGTCTAGGATCAGGATCAAACTAGGGCTGCCTTGCTGTCCACCTTGGGGTGGAGTAGTCGCCTGGTGGAACGTCAGAGGACCCCTACCCCACAGTATTCACCCGGTCAGAAGCTTTGGCTCTCCTCCAGGGATATTTCACTTAAATTAGTTTCCAAAAAATGCCTTGTGACTGACAGTTCCTTCTCAACTTCATTATACATATGCTTAATTATCTTTGAGGATTACAAAAAGCTACACTGGAAACAGAATGATGGTCCAATGTTGTACATGCATACAGAAAATGAAAACTACTTTCTATATACATGCAGACACTGTACTTTAAGGTCATGTTTTCTGGTCACACTTGAAGAGGAAGACTGATAACTTGTGTCACCAGAATACATGACCTTAAAGGCTAAGTTAATTTTCTTTTTTTAAACCTGGACCTTATTTCTGGCATAAAATCTGTTCATCTACTCCCCGATAACAGTTTGGTGAAAGTCGGCGTCCTTGGGAAGATATTTAGATGACTGGAGATCGGCGTATATCCATATAACGGGAGAGAACAGGGCAGAGACAATACAGCCTCTGAATAAGGCATTATCTGTCTTTATTTCACCAATACTTTAAGACAAATGAACGAATGAATGCGTACTATTGCACTGTAAACTCAGAGTTGCCGTGGTGTTGTTATCTGGGGCTATCGGGGGGCTTACTACACACGTGTCTACTGGGATGACGTCATTGATGCGCACCGCTGCAGCACAGCTTATTTACTCCATGCTCTGTGACAGTCGGCTAACTTCACACGGAGTTTGCTACTGCTTGTTTTGTGCAACATGGCAATTTGGAAATACACAATAACAAACCATGTTACCAACAGCAGTAGCAAATTCCGTGTAAAGAAGCTGCGGCGGCAGCGCGCGCCGATGATGTCATCCTAGTAGACGTGTGTGTAGAAAGCCCCCCGATAAGCTCCCGATAGCCCCCAATAACAACAACACGGCAGCTCTGATCTAACAGTGCAATAGTACGCATTCATTCATTCATTGGTCTTTAAAGTATTGGTGAAATAAAGACAGATAATGCCTTATTCAGAGGCTGTATTGTCTCTGTTCTCTCTGTTATATGGATATGCGCTGATCTCCAGTGATCTAAATATCTTCCCAAGGACGCCGACTTTCACCAAACTGTTATCGGTGAGTAGATGAAGGTATTTAATGCCAGAAATAAGGTCCAGGTTTAAAAAAAAAAAACGAACTTCCCCTTTAAAGCACAGTGTCTGCATGTATCCAGCTTTTGAATCCAGCAACAAAAAACAAAAAGTGAATATCAAAACATTTTCTTCTCCATACTGCACATAGATTACATCTGCTCTTATGTCACTGGATTAAATACAGTAAACAAATTCTAACACACTGCCATGTAACTTACAAAGCTCCAGTGTATCCTGGTGAACAAGTGCATTCTCCAGTCACATGATGACAGGCAGCTCCATTCTGGCATTGGCATTTCTGCTGACATCCATTGCCATAGGTTCCCTTTTTACATGGGGCCTCACAGCGCCACCCGCTGTATCCAGGAGTGCAGATACAAGCTCCAGTGATGGGGTTACACAGTGCTCCATTCTGGCATTGGCATCTGTTACTGCAGTGGGGACCCCAGTGGTTACTGTCACAAGCTGAGGGAAAGATGAGGGACATTATCACGATTTAGATTTTCTTTTGAATTGTTCAGACCACAGGTTTTCATATGACATTTCTGATTGTTTGCCACACATCAAGATGCAAATGATAGCAGTATGCCTCATTCACCAACAGTTGTACTTAAGAACTTTTTAAGAAGATTGTGGCATTCACCAATGTTTTTTTCTAATCCAGGACTTGTTCTTTAGTGAGAACCTACAAACATTCAGGAGTACTCATACGCACATTTGAGTGCTGACACGTCTGAAGAAAATAAACATTTGTGCTGTTGTGCAGTTCAATAAAACCTACCTCCCAGCAGGATGGGCCCGGAAAACAAAAAAAAAGGGAGGTGACCAGGAGGCATCCTAAGCAGAGTGAACCAGAACCACCTCAGCTACTCTGAGTTCCCTACAGATGGCCAAGATCCTCCCCCACGGTGCGTTCACACCAAACGCGATGCGAATATTCGCACCGCCTTCATCGCGCGATCGTTGCCGCAGGTGTAAATTAAATTCCATCGCCTCAAACGCCTCTTTCGCGCGAGTAAAAAACGAGTGAATAGTTCAAGGGGCTATCCATGGCTGATCGCGTCCTTGTACCTGCTGTGGCAGTCCGAGATTCGTCTGAAACGCACACGCCGTCGTGTCTGGATCAGTGACATCATCCGGTGGTGCATTCAGCTAGGATAATTTCATCGCCTTCTCCAGGAGTTGCTTCTGGATGACGGCCGCCTCCAGCGGCACCCCAGGCCCACCAGGACCCAGCCCGACGACCCGCTCGGGAGGACCGGCGCCGCGATCTCCCAGCTGCGGAGCGCCTGCAGCCGGCGTCCCGCCGAGAGATCACGGCACCGATCCTCCCGTGGCCGCCGCTTCCAGCGTGTTTCGGGCTCGCCGGGACCCAGTTTGGTGGCCTGCTCGGAGGCGGCCGTCATCCAGACGGAACTCATGGAGAAGGCGGTGATTAAATTTTTTTATTTTATTTAGTCAGGGACCATGTGCAAAGTACATTAATAACAAAGTAAATAGATGACCTGCACCAGATTGTAGCTTAGAAGCTAATTTCCATCTGCAGTCCCATCTGCATGTCCCAGACAGCGCCTGTCCATCTGTCTCCACGTCACTGTCGTCCAGAATCTCAACGCTGATAGGCTGTCTGGCGCGAATATTTCGCCAAAGTTGGATTTTTTGAACTCGCGCGAATCGCATATTTTCACTCGCGCGGCGGCCACCGCATCACCGCACCGCCTCACCGCTCCTCACCGCTCCTCACCGCTCCTCATCGCGCCGCCGGCTCGAATCCGCGTCTAATCGCGTCTTTGCATTGACTTTGTATGTAATCGCGTCGCCCGACCGCGTCTGGTGTGAACGCACCGTAGGCTGAGCCCTGCCCCCCTCTGAAGGAAACTCATTTCAGCCGCTTGTATCCACGACCTCATTCTTTGGGTCTCTACCCAGATCTGTGAACACAGGTGAGGGTTGGAACAAAGATGGAGCAGCTTGTCCTGCTGGCTTCACCTCCCTCTTCACCACAACGGACCGGAGCAGCGCCCTCATTACAGCTGATGAAGCCCCAATCCATCTGTCCATCTCTGACTCCAAACTGCCATCACTCGTGAACAAGATACCCAGAACATTCCACCTTTTTCCGGGTGTGAATCATGGACTTGGATTTGGAAGAGCTGACTTTCATCCCGTTCGCTTCAGACTCAGCTGTGAAACAAGGGGCAGCCCTAGAGTCTAACACGCGTTGTAACAAGTTCGACTTGAAGCCAAGAATACGAACACAGTTCTTGCTTAAGTTATACAGGGACTCAAACTCCCATGATCCCCACAGTCACTCTGCAAGGTAAAGATCTGGTCCACTGTTCCACGACCTGGGCCAAAACCACACTATCTTAAAATAACTTAATTTACAAAGCCTTTTGTTATTCTAAAATAAATCAAATACACCAACACTGGCATTTTATTGCCAACATTAAGGACAGAGTGATGCAGAAAAACTGCTACATGCATTCGTGACTTTCAGATGGGACTACTATTATTTTTTATCATTGGGCTGTCCCAAAAATTCTCTGAAAAGCCTCCAACTGATAAAAAAATGGGGCAGCACGGTGGTGTGGTGGTTAGCACCGTCACCTCACAGCAAGAGGGTTCCAGGTTCAACTCCCGGCTGGTTCTTTCTGTGTGGAGTTTGCATCTTCTCCCCGTGTATGCGTGGGTTCTCTTAAATTCACTTCAGTTTTATTTAACTGAAGTGAATTTAAACACATTTTTTAAAGTGAGTTTTGTTAGAGCAATATAGAAATGGGGTTATTTCATATGGTGCTTCATTCATAGTGTATCTGCTAATGTGTCTTGTTCTGCCTCCACCTCTGGCACCCTCTATACTTTCATTACCCCCTACCCGAACCAGGGTTTGAATACCATTCCCGCTTATCTTACCTCTTTTATTTCTCCCCCTACCCGAACCAGGGTTTGCATCCCCACCCCGCTGTGACTGGTGTGCAGTTGGTGAGAGGCTGAGGTAGCTTGTGGCTGTAAAAAGATGGTTGTTGTGATGTGAGGAGCAGATCTATATAGGGAGTATAGGGAATTACTCACTGAGTCTGGTCCTTTATTTTATTATTTATTTTTTCGTTAGCACAAGTTTCTTGTGTTTACCTTGAATAGGGATGGCTCAGGTAATCCTGAAACATCCCATAGTTAAGCTGCTATAGGCCCAGACTGCTGGGGGGCCTCATCTGTCACACCTTTCCTCACTTTACTCTCTTTATGTATATGTGATATTATTGTGGTCATTAACTCGTGTTTCCCTGTTCCAACAGATATCCTTTGAATGGTGTTACAGTGCCGCCGCCGCTGCGGCCCTCCCCCCCTTTCTGTCTTCTCAAACCCCAGCTGGTGGAGGCGGATGGCCACCCTTCCTGAGTCTGGTTCTGCCAGAGGTTTCTTCCTGTTCAAAGGGAGTCGTTTCTCTCCACAGTCGCCTCAGGCACGCTCAGGCCGGGAGATTGGACCGAAAAACAAAAAGTTTTCAGTGCAATCTGTTGGTTTTCTTAGCTAGGAAATTGTTTTTGAATTGGCTCTATATGAACGAATTGGATTATTTTATGAATTATGATTATTATTAATTAATTGAATTCCAATTGGCTTGAATTGGACTTACTATCTAAGTGCCTTGAGATGACATTTGTTGTATTTGGCGCTATATAAATAAAAATGAATTGAATTGAATTTGAATAATTTTGTAGTTATAAGTACTATATCATTAATTGTTTATTTTGTGACATTCTGTCATATTTTCTATTGTCTCATATCTTTATAATTAATTTTTTTTAGTTTGTGATAGTTAAAATAGTTTTCTAGGCTCCGTTAGTTGTCCTGTCCTGCATGAGGAAGGATTATGAAGATAACTGCGACGCACAGTGTTCATTAGATGTGCGCGGCAGGAGAACAGGAGAAGGGGACATGTTATAACGTGCATGTGCGGGATTAAACATGACTTCTACCGGACTTGTGGACCTTGAAAATGGCTTGTCATATGGAAGTAAGTATCACTTGAATATCTGTGGGTTACATGTGCATGCTAAAGATCTCCAGCTATATTTCAGGACTGTTTCTAGAAGTGACTTGCATCAAAAAGTGGATCAATAGCATTAAAGAGTTTGTGGCAATGCAATTAAAATGTAACAGTCTGGAATGGAAAATGGTGCAGGAAGAGTATCAAAGCCACCTGCCGAAGCACATGAAGAGAGGCTTTACCAGCTGAAAGGACCCAGGAAAGCTAAGTCAGGCTGGAATTCATGCTCTTATGGAGGATGATAGTAACGCCAAAGAGGTAGCTGCTAAAATAAACACTGTCTTCACCAACATGTATTTGGAGTTCTGTGGAATAAATGATGCCGTTAAAGGACATATGAATGAAGAGGACATTTATAATGGGCCAAGAGTAACCTGAAGGTTGGTGGTTCGATTCCCACTCTCACTGCTCAAAGATTGGTGAAACTGACAGCTGGAGGGGTGGCAGTTCTCCCTTGAGCAAGGCACCACTGTGAATGGCTGTCCACCGCTCCAGTGTATATGGCATCTGTCTCCATGAGTGTGTGACCTGTGTGTGTTTCTGTGGTGTCTTCAGGTGTGTCTTGCATCTTCTGCTAGGCAGAAGACGTGTTGATGCACTGAAACAAAAACAGGAAATTGAGAGAGAGGAAGCTATGCTTAAGGCAAGAAAAGAAGAATTAGAGCTGAAAACAGCTGTTGCCGTAGCTCATGCAAAGCATGAGGTGCTATCTGTGAAGGAGTCAGTTCATAGCACTTCTGTAGAGCCTATGGATGGAATGGCTGCCTACCTAAATGCTGCAAGCAGGCAAAAAATGCTTCCGTTGTTTGGCAAGAACCTGCCTCATTGAGGAATGGTAGGAAGTTAAAGACAAGAAAGGAAAGTGTTCCAAGAGTAAAAGAGAAGAAAAACATATTTTCCACAGATGTTACACCAGTGTCAAAGACCACACAGCAAGTAAAAAAGGCTAAGGAAATGACTGGCTACACAAGTGAAAAACAGTGTCAGAAAGTACGTCATAAACTTGATGCTTGTAAACTCATCAAGCAAAAACCTCACAAGGAAAGGCTTGATCTTCTTAAATCAAATGGCTTGTGTTTTGGATGTTTGTCACATCAGAAAACATGTAGCTTTGCCCTTTGGTAAAGGAAGAGTTAGTCAGTACACATGTTGTACACAAGGGGCTTGAGGTAAGCAGCTTGGATGAGAACAACTTTTTGGAGCTCCTCCAAGTCTTCTCACAAACACAGATTCCAGCAAAATTAATAGAACATCCCACATCAAAGTGACATATTCAAAAGATGTTCAGCTCAAAGAGATTGATGCAGGAATAGGTTTGTTAATAGGGGCAAATGTCCCAAAGGCATTTGAAGCATGGAAAGTGATTAACGGCGAGGGATATGGCCCTTACACTCTATTGACTTTTCTAGGCTGGATAATAAATGGGCCTTTCTTAAGAGAAGTGAATAACTGTAAAGGCTGATTTATGGTCGCCTACGGAGAGCCCTCTCCATCAACGGAGACCCTCCCGGAGACGCTCTCCGTAGCTTGCGTGCGTCGGCCAAAATTCCTATCTATCCGTCGAGGCAACGGAGACAGCAAGGGTTGTGATTGGTCGGCTAACAACATAATTTCCGGAATCACTTGTCCAGTTTAGCTCCTTCCTCTCAGAACAACAACACCGCCATTTTTGAAAGAGTTTACTGTGTGCCGGGCAACATTTGGTCAAAATTCTTTGCTTTTCAAAATCAATAAGCTCCAACTCCAACAACAGTCTTTCTCTGTCGGTCGCCATCGTTCACTGTGAGGAGTGGAACGGAGCCGGAAGGTGAACAATCAATCAACCACTTTCACGAAAGACGTCGCGAGATTGGGTCATTTAACGTAGCGCCGCCTACTGATCGAGGGGTTAATTGCCTCGCGTATCCGACAGCCCGACAGAGAACTTCGAAAGGAGGGACTACGGAGACGGCTTGAGGGATAGCGACGGAAAAGCATACTGAGGCCTTAAGAGATGCTGAGTGGCCTCATGTCACCGCCAAATAGGATTTCAGTGGCAAGACTGGAAGAGCTCACCCAGCAACAAAGGAAGTATGACATCCCTGAACAATTCATGGGCTCTGTTTTACAGCCAGTGAAGCTTGTTGATGACCATAGTATCAGTCTACCCTTAAAGAACAAGGACACCACATTCCCGAACAACTGGGCTGTTGCAGTACAGAGAACGAAAAGCCTGAAGTGGAAATGATTGAAAAGTAGTTAGTTTTGTGAGGATTACACAAAGTTCATGACAGAAACACTGGGAAAAAGAGGTTTCCATGGCAGAAGTTTGTAAAGGCAGTGGCAGGATAAGGTATATCCTGCATCATGTTAAATTACGGGTGGTGTTGGACTGTGCCGCCTCGTGTCAAGGGACTTAGTTGAACTCTCGGCTGTTGCAAGGGCCAGACCTGACAAGTTCCCACACTGGTGTTCTGACAAGATTTAGACAAGAGCCAGTCGCCTTCAGGTCTGAGTTCCTACAGAAGACATTGACATGCTGAGGATTTTGTGGCGGCCACATGGAGACTTCAGTCTGAAAGTGAAGAAATACCGGATGGTTGTTCACCTGTTTGGCGTGACCATGTCACCAAGCTGTGCGAGTTTTGCATTACAAGTATGCTGAGGATCATCAGGAAGATTTCAGCCCAGAGACGGGGAACACTGTTCTGAAGAACTTTTATGGAAATGACTGCCTGAGGTCGGTGCCACTAAGGAGCAGGCGGTTGCTCTCATTCAAGATCTTAGCTCTCTATGTGCCACAGAGGGTTTCAAGCCCACTAAGTAGAGTTTCCACAGCAAAGCTTGCATCAGAACCTGAGGATGAGTTCAGAGTCATTTTGTCGAACAAGCCACTTCAGCAAGAGCTATGCAGAACAAGACATGCATGGGATGGCAAAATGCCAGAGGCTCTCTCTTTGCAAAGGCAACAGTGGCTGACAACATTGGATCACTTGGCAAGGTTCAAGGTTAGGAGATGCGTAAAACCAGCAACTTTAGTAAGACCATGTCAGCTCAGCCTTACTATTTGGGGGTATGGCACAGCCGCCTATCTGGTTTCTAAAAAGCAGCAGAATCCGACACAGCCCTTTCATCTTTGGCAAAGCCAGGGTCGTTGAACCCAGTTACCATACCTTGACTTGAGCTCACAGCTTCAGTTGTGGCAGCCAAAATGGACATGTTAATTAGGTGCAACAATGATACTGGATATTGAGAGCTCTTGCAGCCATGTGGAAAGTTCTGTCAAGATGTGTAACCTACAAACGTCAGCATGGAAAACCAGGAGGTCAAGTCATGACAGACCTACCCAGTGATGAGCCACCATTCACAAGCATTGGCATGGACCATTTTTAGGTCCTTTTGAGACTAAAAGCAGTTTGAATATGATAAAGAGGTACGGTGTGGTTTTCACCTGTTTGACAGTGAGAGCAGTACATATTGAGAGTGCTTGGCTCAGTTGTGAGGTGGCGAGCAGTCGTTAAGGAGATAAAAACAGGAAAATGTTCTCCTCCATCCTGTGTTCCAGCTATGTATGCTGCTTGAGGGTGACACCTTTTATAATGCCACTCAAGAGACAACGATAGAGGCTGGACTCCAATGAGTCATGTTCTGGAACATCTGACTCCATCTGCCCACCCCTTTCTTTTGCATGTACTCACAAGCATGGTTTCTGAAAAGAAACATGTTGCTGACTTCTGATGTTAAGAAGACCAAACCATGACATGGATCAAATTTTTGCTTGTTGTTTTGGAAATAATGATGACATTAGAATATGTAAAAGAGTAATTGTTTGAGATGCCAGGATGTTAGAGCTATATAAAAGTACATACAAGGACAAAAGTGCATTCAAGTCTATGACTTCAAGGTATCTGAGTTTCTTCAACTTCCTTTTTGATCAAAGGTAACACTGAACACTGGGTGTACAGTTGAAGGTGAGGAAAACCAGATTGTGGTTGCATTGTTCTAATTGAGAAAGGACAGAGGAGCTGAATGCATCTATTATATTTGCATATAATAAATCAACTTGTTACACTTTTTGATAGAACAGTTGACAAACTATTGGAAGGTGTGAAGTGTAGCAGAGAGGGATACAAGGTTGCCACCATGGTGTGGCGCTTTGTTGATGCCCTGCTCGGCCTTCCTGTGTTTGCATGATTCCACTGTGCCTATAACTCTTTGCTCTGCATGAATGTTAGGTCTATTTGTCATTCTAAAATAGCCATATTTGTGAGTGTGGCTGTGTATAATTGTGTATCTCTGTGTTAGCTTTGTAATGGACGAGTACACAGTGTTCCCTCTCATCTAATGTCAATTACAATAGACTCTATCGTACCTTCCTCTGACCAAGGATCACATGTAAAGGTCTATCAAAGGATGCTTTCACAATTACTCTAATATGATGTGACAATGTGTGAAACTCCCTCCAGCAGTCTGTTAACACAAGTTATGGCTTTGAATGGTGCAAATATTGCTGTTTGTTCTTTTTTCATCCAGATAGTCTTTGATCATGTGGTGATTATTTTTCACAGAGTGACCAACTATCCAAATGCAACCCTGTTTTCTGGGTGGGACCAAAACAAAGAACAACCATTTTGCATTGCTTAAAAGAAAGTTAAAAGCAAAGGAATATCTCTCTCTCACACATACTCAGTCAAGCGTAGTGGGCTCTCTGTCAGAAGCAGAGAGAAAGAACTAAAGACCCTGACCGGCTCAATTGGACTAAAACACAGGACGAAAACCGGTTTCAGATTAGAATAGTGTGTGCTTTAAACTTTAGCTTTAAAACTTCCCTGTTAAGTAGCCTACTTGAACCAACTCGAAGGGCAGACACTAAAGCATCTTGCTCATGAAAAATAACTGCAAAGCCCTGCATGAAAACTTTAAGAATCTAAAGTAACAAGAACAGGGTGTATACAGGTATAAACAAGTTAGATTTAAGACTTTTTAAGACCTTTTAATACCACTTCTAAATGAAATTTAAGACCAAACGTACGATGGAAATACCAAGTATTTCCAAGTAAACACACTGACAGTATGATAAAATGACAAATGACGGTTGAGTTTAAGAACATCGACTAAATGTGTGTCATGCGAAAAGATCACAAAAATGTCATCACTGTCCTAAATTAAATTCATTACAATATTTTCAGAACATTTAAGTCCCATGAACAAATGCTTATAAAATCAAGTAAATATATTTAAAAAAAATAATACTGTTCCTTTAGAGCAAAAAGAAAAATACACAAATATTTAAGACCCATGTAATCTGAATTTAAGACAATTTAATACTTTTTAAGGTCTTATTTTCAGGAAAATTGATTTACGACTTTTTAAGACTTTTTAAGGACCCGCGGCCACCCTGCAGAAACTTTATCATCGTGTATCCAGGCACAATACAACCAGAACTTACCCTATTAATCTTTGGTTGTTGGATTAAGCAAGATCACACCTAGAGTATTACACATTAAAGAACAAGTAAGGATGTCACAGGCCCCTAAGGGCTTGGCAGTGACTGGGAGAAAGGGTTTATAGTGATTACCAAACCTTTTATTATGGCACACCACATCATTAAGGTCTATATTCAGGGTACAGGGAGATTTATCACTGGGAAAAAAGACACAGGTTTCAGACAATGCCTTTATGACCTAAGCTATGTTCATTACTGCAGACAGCAAAGTGCAGGTCATGAGATATGAAGGGTCATTTAGGTCCTGTTGTCATGGATTTCATCCCATTTATATTCACTTTCCAAATGGTAATCTCCAATAAATCAAAGCCAGTCTAATGAGTCAGTCAATATCAGTTCTACTGCCACACCAACACTGGATCAACACAGTACGCTTCAAATTACAAAGTCAAAAATGATTCAAAGGTGTCTGACTCATGCTCATATTTCTGACACTTAAGACTTGTAGTAGATCTCAGTAACTTACTTGGGAAGAAACTCAAGATTCAGGTTGAAATAAGTCTCTTATTCTTAAAGATTTTAAAAACTCTAAGTGGGCTTAAGTAAAATCAAGTGGATCTTGGGTCTATTTACTCATTAACTACTGTTTCTATTCTCAATAATATATAATAATGAAGTGCTCAGCTGCTATGCGGAATTACTGTTAAATTATTCACTTTTCATAAACTAACCCTAACCCTTGTAGCACAACAAGTAATATGGCAAATGTAATGTGAGTATTTTTGGTTCCCTGTCAATGTTTAGTGGTCTTCCTAATACCAAAGTTATCTCAACAACCCGCCAGAAACAGTTTTCCAACCTTCATATATGATCCTCAAAATCCAGTTGAGTTTGTGTGGGATCCTGCAGGCAGTGACTGAGCTCTGCAGCTGATTGTGGTTTCTTTCTTCTGATTAGAATACACACATGGCAGCTGAAGTAAAACTACTGATTGAGGTGATGATGTCGCTATGGTTTCAAATGAATTTAGAATAGTTGAAAAAACATGTTTCTCTGTTTGTCAGTATTCAGTCCCCCTTTAGCTCTGGTTTGGTCATCAAAAACCTCCTCCATAAATGTCTGCCTCTTTAATTGCTAAAAGCTCCAACATGTTCAGCTGCTAGTCTGAGAGCACCTATGTGCTGTTTCCGGCTGAGAAAGTGGAATACAGCTTTTCAACGAAAGTAGCAGCTCATTAACCAAAGAAATTACATGAAAGTATGCTTCCTGTGGGTTCATACTTTCAAACACAACATACCATCTGATGTTTTGGAGCCTATCCCAGCTGCCGGTGAGAGGCAGCGTACACCCTGGATGCATCCCCAATCACTATTTTTCTTCTTCTTATCATTACTATTATCACTGAATATCTTTTTTTAAAATATGATTTTAGACTTAAAAGGTAAAAGCATCAGATTGTAATGCATCAACGTTTTACAAAGTGTTACATTTAACAGGAGGTTGAAACACCATTCTTAACTGTGGAACCATATCTGAGGAAAACAATCTAAGCAGAAGTTCACGTACTAGAATCTAACCACTCAACTGTATTCCGCTTAGTGAAGCATGGTGATGGCATCATCATGCTGTGGGGATATTTTTAATCAGCAGACTCTGGTCAGAACTGAGGGCTCTAAGCATATGGATAATGCAACACTCTTCCATAGAATATTGCATCCATTATATTCATACCATATATTTTGTGTGTGTATATATATATATTTGTATGCTTGTTTGTATGAACAATCATGGTGTATTGTTGAATCTCCTTTGAGTTCAAGCTATTCTTTTCGAGTACCTAACCAGGCTGGTGTTTACATGCTCAGCATGCTGATTAACGGAGCCATCTACTACTATTCTACCATTCTGAAGTTGTTCCAGTGATTATCAGGCTTCTTTCATTCCTCCTGCATTAACGTGCTTCACTCTCAGCAAATGAAAAAGTGCATACTTCCCTGTCCTCAGGCAGTCTGGCCTTGTTTGACAAACAGTGGTGGGGGTCAGTGGGGGAGGCATAGGGACAAAGACGAGGAGGAGATTATAGATGCACATGTAAAACCTTCTGCATTCAAGTCTGCCATCGTGGTACCTTTGTGAAACCTGACCTAGATTTAAGAAAGGCCAAACTCAAGGAGCTTGGGGCTCCTCATCCACTTCCTAGAGAACAGATTGTTCTCTTTCATCAGCCTATTCAAGACGGTTGTGAACAAAAAAGAATGCACTGTGCCAGGATTCAGTTACAGTCTCATGAAAACACGTTTGTTTTTCTTCAATATGTTCTGTTTATCCTCATTTGAATTCTTACAGACACCACAAGTCCCAAAATATTAAAAAGCTTCTTCACATCTAACAGTGAGAGATTCCAGGAAGAACAGAATTGCTCAAGAAGAGAAAAAGCTCTGAACCAGTAACTTGAGCTGCCAGTTGTTAGGGGTTGGCACAGATCTCCCTCTCCACACTCTGGAGGGATTGGGACTGGGATGTTTTTCTGTCTATTTAGTGATTACCCAGTCTACCAGGAATGGTGCACTTATGGGAACTAAAAGCGCCATTGACACTAACGCAGAAGATTCTCAGTGAGAAAAAACATCTGTAGCATTCCTTTAGTTTTCCACGCTGAGCAAAGAAGTGTGTCCTCCCCCAGAACGTTATGGTCAGATTCTAATAAGATTCTCACCATTGAGCCGTTTCTGTACACAGAGAAAACTCTTTTAAAACAAAGCTACCACCAGACTAGCTTTGCACGCCTAATAACTCCAAATGTTTTGTAATTAGTTTCTAACGACGGGAGAGCTTTCTCCTGGGTGAAGCCTCCTCTTAAGAACAAGAGGATCTGGCAAAGTGTCTTCTGATTGGTAAAAATCTTGGAGGTCTGCTGTGGGGGTGGGGACAGGGCTGGCGGTGACTTGTGAACAAGCACTACTCCAGTCGCTGGCTACGAAGCTATGACAAAACAGACAACGTCAATAAGAAAACACGTTGAGAAGCATGACAACACATGAGATCCAGATATGAGGTTTGAAGTCAGAATTGGATCCAGAACATCAAAGCATGCTGAACCATCCCAACAGAGATTACAGCAGGACGTCTCTGTTTGGTAAATGTGCTCAGTACCTTCTTGTGTGAGTAAAGGCTGAGTTATACCTCTTTTAACTGCCCTTGCGCTTGCGCTTGTGTTAATGGCTCGAGACGTTTATGCTTCATTTTGCTTTGTCGGTGGTTGTGTGTGCTGCGTGGCGATTCACCGCCAGGACAGTAGGTGGAGTAGCAGGTTTTTTCAATGACAAGCCTACTACGATGAAAGGAAATTCACCGCCAGGACCTCTTCGGCAAGTCTCTCTTCGACTGGATTCATGCTCCTTCTTCTTCTTCTTGTAAATAGCCGGTATTTTGTCAGATTTTCAACACCTTGGGGGTCTAAACGATACTTTCTCGCCTGAAAATGTTTCAAATGTTGCTAAAGTTATATATTTACAGAGTTTATAGCTTAAGCGAAATCAGCTTTTCAGGCCGGTTGATTTCGGCTCGGGCAGGAGTGAAGTGCACTGTGTGTAAACGCTCTGCATACTGTCTGATCGATGAGTATGCCGTTTTCAAGTATGTAGTAGTAGGCGGTTTCGACCACAGCCAGTGGCTTGTGCTTGCGTCTTACGTGAAGTTTAGAAAATTGAGGTGACACACGCAAGCACGCAAGGGGGGGCTGGCTTGCAACCGCGCAAGGGCTTGCGTTGCGTCTTGCGTTGCGTCTTGCGTTGCGTCTTGCGTTGCGTCACCGACCATAAATCAGGCTTTACTCTGCTTCTGAGCGGTTGGAGAAGCAACAAATGGACGCGTTCAGTTGTCTTGAGAATAACTTTCTAAACACAAAGTATGGTTAGCACCCTGAGCTTCCTATAATGTTCGTCCTACAATCTGTTCATACATCTAATGCCAACACAGCACAGACATCTGAGACAGTTTCACTCACTGTTTGGGGTTCAGACTCATTCCCTGTTAGCGTTGGAACCACCTGAACTGTCAGTCTCGGTCTCCCTGCAAAGCCAGCATCGTGCTGGGCCTTGTTCAGAAAACTGTTGTTAGGAAACTGTTACTAACTAATCCAAATCATTTCCTCACAGGAAAACAAACCGTATCCAGGAATGCTGGCTCTTTGGGGAAGCTGAATTCAAATTCAATTCAATTCAAATTCAAAAATACTTAATTTATCCCAGAGGGAAATTAAATGTTGATGTAACTCAATTAAATCAAGTAGCGGTCCGTTTTGCATCCAAACTGAAGAAGCCTTTGACTGAAGAGACTCTGTTTTCCGATAACAGTCTCATGGAGAGGATGTTCAGGGTTGTCCATAATTCTCTTGATTTTATGCAAAATCCTTCTTTGCATTATTGTCTCCAGAGGTTCCACAGTCGTCCCCAGAACAGAACCAGCCTTCTCTATCAGGTTGTTGAGTCTCTTTAGGTCCCTGGTTCTGATGCTGCTGCCCCAACAGATGACGCCAGAGGAAATGACGCTCTCAACAACAGACTTGTAGAAGATCTGCAACATCTTGCTGCAAACCTTGAAGGACCTTAGCTTCCTCAAGAAGTACAGTCTGCTCTGTCCTTTCTTGTAGATGGCTTCACTGTTGTGTCTCCAGTCCAGTCTGTTGTCCACATGAACACCAAGGTATTTATATTCCTCAACCACCTCCACTTCTTCTCCCATGATGGAAACAGGGTTTGATCTGACCCCGTTCCTCCTGAAATCTACAATCATCTCCTTTGTTTTGTTAACATTCAAGATGAGATGATTGTTCCCACACCATGCCACAAAGCGGTCCACCAGCTCTCTGTACTCAGCTTCATGTCCATCTCTGATACACCCGACAACTGCAGAGTCATCTGAATATTTCTGTAGATGACAGGAGTCTGACTTGTACTGGAAGTCTGAAGTGTACAGAGTGAAAAGGAATGGTGAGAGTACAGTCCCCTGTGGTGCTCCTGTGCTGCTGATCACCTGGTTAGACACACAATTCTTCAGTCTGACAAACTGTGGTCTGTTTGTCAGGTAGTCATTAATCCAAGTGATTGTTGAGGCCTCCACCTGAGTCTTCTGGAGTTTCAGACAAAGCAGATCAGGCTGAATTGTGTTAAATGCACTGGAGAAATCAAAGAACATGATCCTCACAGTGCTGCCTACTTTGTCCAGATGACAGTGGGTTTGTTGAAGCAGGTGTATGATAGCGTCTTCAACTCCAACTCCATGGCGATAAGCAAACTGCGGGGGGTCCTGATATGTGCTGGTTTGCTTACACAGGTGGGTCAACAGGAGTCTCTCCAGGACCTTCATGATGTGGGATGTCAGGGCAACAGGTCTGTAGTCATTGATGACTGAAGGGTGAGTTTTCTTTGGTACCGGAACCAGACAGGATGTCTTCCACAACAGTGGTACCTTCTCTTGGGTCAAGCTAAGGTTGAAAAGGTGTTGCAGAAACCCACAGAGCTGCTCTGCACAGGCCTTCAGGACTCGGGGGCTGACACCATCTGGACCTGCAGCCTTGTTCCGGTTCAGTCTCTCAAACTGCCTCTTCACCTGACTTCTAGAAACAGAAAAGTGGGAGGGGGAGGCAAAGGGGACAGCAGCATATCCTGATTTGGTTGAAGACAAACTAGTGGAAGCAGAAGAATCCATGACTGAGGTGGAGGTGGAGATGTTACAGGAAAGCTGTGGGTCAGAGGAGGGTGGGATGTCTCTTTGGCTGGGAACAGGAGGGGAGGATGGTGAGCTTGTTCCTGAACTGAACCTGTTGAAGAATGTGTTCAGCTCATTTGCTCTGTCCAGACTTCCATCCATCCGATCCTCCCTCTGCTTGAGGCCTGTGATCTTCTTCATTCCTGACCACACATCTCTGATATTGTTCCTCTGCAGTTTACTCTCAAGCTTCTTTCTATACACCTGCTTGCTCTCTCTGATCTTGACTTTGAGCTGCTTTTGTATTCTCCTCAGTAACTCCCTGTCTCGATACCTAAAGGCTCTTTTTTTCTTGTTCAATAGTTCCTTTAGCTCACTGGTGATCCAGGGTTTGTTATTAGGGAAGCATCTCACTGTTCTGGTGGGGATGGTGTTGTCCACACAGAAGTTTATATAGTCAGTCACACACTCAGTCATGGCATTAATGTCCTCTCCATGTGGCTTACAAAGAGAAATCCAATCGGTTGCATCAAAACAACCCTGTAAGGCTTCTTCAGCTTCCTGTGACCACTTTCTAACAGTCCTTTTTGTGACAGGTAGTCTCTGGACAAGGGGTTTATATGCTGAACAGAGAAAAACAAGGTTGTGATCTGATTTACCCAGGGGAGGTCTTGATTTCGAAATGTATGAATCCATGACATTTGTGTAAAACAAATCCAATGTCTTGTTTTCTCTGGTAGAGCAGCTGAAAAACTGTTGAAAAGTTGGCAGTGTAGCAGAGAGTGAGACATGATTAAATTCACCATATTGCCACAAAAGAATTGGGGTGTTGTGTCTGTATCTTAGCAACAACGGAACTGATGACATCACATGCAGTGTCGGCAACAGCTGAGGGTGGAATGTAAACAGCCACCAAAACAACACTGGTGAACTCTCTTGGCAAATAATATGGACGAAAACTTACTGCCAATAGTTCAATGTCAGGACTGCAGAGACGACTCTTCACAGTAACATGTCCTGGGTGACACCATCTGTTGTTGGCAAGCACTGCCAATCCACCCCCTTTCCTTTTCCTGCTACTATTTAAATCTCGATCAGCTCGTACAGTCAGGAAGCCCGGCAGAGAGACGCTGGAGTTGGGGATATGATCCTGCAGCCATGTCTCAGTAAAACACATAATGCTACATTCCCGATATTCTTGCTGAGTACTTGTCAAGGCTAGAAGTTCATCCAACTTGTTAGCTAACGATCTTACATTGCCCATGATGATGGATGGCAGAGATGGTTTGAACTTCTTCTTTCTCTCTCTCCTCTTTGCTCCTGCTCTGCATCCACGACGCCTCCTTTTCAATTCCAGTGGGATTTCTGGCTTCGGTTGTCGAATTATTTCTGCTTTTCCAATGTTAATCAGCTGCTCCCTGTTGTAAACCACCCTGTTGCTATGGTTATGCATCATAACAAAAGAGCAAAATATACAAAAGTATTGGGAAAATCAATCCAGCTGCACAGCATCCAAGGCAGGAAGGAACAGTTGTACAAAAAATGCAATTTCTTCCAAGAAAAAACAGGAATGAAATTTAGAAAAAAGAAAAAATCTCAATGTGAGGTACAGAGCTACTCCAACATGCTGCCACCCTCAGCGGCGCATTCTAGAACAATGAAAAGGAACAACTTGCCCTCAAAACCAAAAACACATTTTCATGAAGACATCTGTGACACCAAAACAAAGTACCGTGTTCTGAAAACTACAAGTGGATCACTATAAAAGATTTTGTATAGTTCCTTGGCGGTGACGTCATCCCACTAGACGCGTGTGTAGAAAGCCCCCTGATAGCCCCCCGATAGCCCCAGATAACAACAACACGGCAGCTCTGAGCTAACAGTGCAACAGTACGCGTTCATTCATTCATTGGTCTTAAAGTATTGGTGAAATAAAGACAGATAATGCCTTATTCAGAGGCTGTACTGTCTCTGCCCTGTTCTCTCCCGTTATATGGATATACGCCGATCTGAGTGATCTAAATACCTTCATAAGGACGCTAACTTTCACCAAACTGCTATCGGTGAGTAAATGAACGTATTTAATGGCAGAAATAAGGTTTAAAGAAAACTTCTCCTTTAAATAAGAGAAATACTTTTTCATGAGCAGCTGGCGAATGATGCATTTGAACTGATTTTAGAACACAGCATTGAAACTGTGCAACTGTAGCGTACAGTGCATGATGCTGAATTTGAGTCCTCCTGAGCATCTTGTGTTGTTTTTTTTCATGTGTAACAAATCACAAGATCCAGTTCCCCGGGTCATTTTCATCTCCTATTACTCCTCCATTTCCTGTTCCTTCCTAAAATTGATCTTAGACATATTGTTGGGACCCAGTGACCTATATAACAGCCAATTCATTCGACTTCAATCATGCTTGAGGAAATGAACGACATACTTCTGGAGGGAAAAGAAAAAGGAGGTTTGCTGAGTGCTGCAGTGACTGACCAAAAACACCCATTTTCAGACACACACAGCTCTTCAGTAAGCATAGGTTCAACAGGAAAGTTGGGTCATTATGGAAACTTCCAATAAGAAAAAAGAAAGGACGATATAGCAGAGAAAAACAGGGATTCGTACATTACATTCGACTTTAGTTTATTTGCAGACAGTATGAACCAAATATATTTAAGTTGTCTCTCATCAACTTCATTTCTTGATGTTCTTGGATCAGAGATCACGGGGGTCCAGCTTAGGCTTGCTCCCTTGTCCTTTACACACTGAAACTCCTCCAGATTCCTTCAACGCTTTAATGATATTCTGCTTTGTATGCAAGTCCCTTCCAATCTTTTTTTGAGGTGCATTGTTTTTCAAAAGTTCAATGATTTTCTCACACATTTGGTAACATACTGCCAACCCGCTGCCCATCTTTGCTCCTCAAAGACTCAGTCTATCATGGAGGCTGCTTTCGGACCAAATCACCACAACAATCACCTGTTACCTCGTTATAAGCCCCAAATTGTCCTCGCCCCACTTGTTTTTGTATTTTTTACATTTGTTGCAGAGCTGAAATGCAAAGGTAGATGTATATTAAAAATTGAAGTTTACGAGACAAAAAATTAAATGTCTTCGGTTCATACTGTCTGCAATGAAAAAAGTTTAAGTAAATGTCAGAGTTTGTTCATTAGTTTTTTAGCATTTCTCATAGACTCTGAATTCCTTTCTGATTCAGGATTAAGATGTCACACTTTCATATTAATATGTCCTCCTGAAGCATTCACACTTTCAATATTTTCCTCCTCACTCACAAGCAAATGTTCTTCTTTCTGCCCCAGACCAGCAGGGTCCAGTTGGCCCCATTTGAGACCGAGGGCCCAGACATAACAATAAGCTCATTTATTACAAGCAGGAGTTGAAAACCGTGGGGCACACCCTGTGGTCTACTTATTCATATCACATAAAAGCCTGTATCAGAACACACTCACAGGCTCGTAAGGGAAGCAAATATAACCTTCTACAGACTGTGGAACAATATCAAGCGACTCACACATGGACAAACACACAGATAATGCAGTTGGGGTTCAAATCACTGCATGTATAAGTTCCAGAAGATGGGCTTAGGTGCTCTGTACAAAGATTTGTCTCTTTGCATCTCTTTGTAAAAAAAATAAAAAATAAAAAAAAGCTCTTAGTGTATGTTAATCCAGCTGAATTCCCAATAAAGCTGCTCTCATTCCCATATTTTCTGTTTCTTTTTTCAGATTGCTGAAAAATCAGCCCATAAAGACTACGTGTCAACTAACGGTCACTTGAAGTATTTCCATACTGTTGCTCTGCTCTAATAAAATCCTGATTCTCAGTCAACATCCTTGTTTCGAACATCCATCAGTCAAGAACTTAATTCTGTTCCCAAGCACTTAAACTGGGACACGGATGGTGGTCCATTAAGTATCAAAGTCGAGCTGAAACTGTAGCTTGACTTAATTGTGTATGTAATTATGGTGTGTTATCATGGTTGCTTGTATCGTGCAGTGAACCTGATATCCTGACAGTCCTCTTTAGAAGAGTAATGAAGCTAATCAACAAAAGAATAATAAAAAATATGCAAAGAGAAATAACTCTGTGAATAAACCCCGTTAACACAAAAACAATAGGAAGCTTAAGCAGTGTTTGAATGGACATGCCTTTACACTATGCCTAAAAGCTGTGCCCAGTGATGAGGCAATGATAGAGATGTCTGCTGCATTAACTGCTGACTCCATCCAGGGGCATTGGTAAGATCTTAAATCATTGGAGTCTCAGCCCAGAAAAGAGATTTTAGGATTTTTTATTCAGCAGTCACAACATTTTCAAATTCTTCAAGAGTGAAATGAATATGTTTTACCTGTAATTTGCACAGGCTGGCTTTTACAACATGAAACCAAAACAAGATGCAAGCCTTATTCGACTTGGTTATCATTTTCATAGTCCAAGTTTGCCGTTGTGTTTTCTGGTTTGCGTTGTTTTTTCTGGTTTGCCGTTGTGTTTTCTGGTTTGTCGTTGTGTTTTCTGGTTTGCGTTGTGTTTTCTGGTTTGTCGTTGTGTTTTCTGGTTTGCGTTGTGTTTTCTGGTTTGCCGTTGTTTTTTCTGGTTTAGGTTGTGTTTTCTGGTTTTCCGTTGTTTTTTCTGGTTTGCCGTTGTGTTTTCTGGTTTGTGTTGTTTTTTCTGGTTTGCCGTTGTGTTTTCTGGTTTGCCGTTGTGTTTTCTGGTTTGCGTTGTGTTTTCTGGTTTGCCGTTGTGTTTTCTGGTTTGCGTTGTGTTTTCTGGTTTGCCGTTGTGTTTTCTGGTTTGCCGTTGTGTTTTCTGGTTTGCGTTGTGTTTTCTGGTTTGCGTTGTGTTTTCTGGTTTGCGTTGTGTTTTCTGGTTTGCGTTGTGTTTTCTGGTTTGCCGTTGTTTTTTCTGGTTTAGGTTGTGTTTTCTGGTTTAGGTTGTGTTTTCTGGTTTTCCGTTGTTTTTTCTGGTTTGCCGTTGTGTTTTCTGGTTTGCGTTGTGTTTTCTGGTTTGCGTTGTGTTTTCTGGTTTGCGTTGTGTTTTCTGGTTTGCCGTTGTGTTTTCTGGTTTGCGTTGTGTTTTCTGGTTTGCGTTGTGTTTTCTGGTTTGCGTTGTGTTTTCTGGTTTGCCGTTGTTTTTTCTGGTTTGCGTTGTGTTTTCTGGTTTGCCGTTGTGTTTTCTGGTTTGCGTTGTGTTTTCTGGTTTGCCATTGTTTTTTCTGGTTTGCCGTTGTTTTTTCTGGTTTGCCGTTGTGTTTTCTGGTTTGCCGTTGTGTTTTCTGGTTTGTCGTTGTGTTTTCTGATTTGCCGTTGTTTTTTCTGGTTGTGTTTTCTGGTTTGCCGTTGTGTTTTCTGGTTTGCGTTGTGTTTTCAGGTTTGCGTTGTGTTTTCTGGTTTGCCATTGTGTTTTCTGGTTTGCCGTTGTGTTTTCTGGTTTGTCGTTGTGTTTTCTGGTTTGCGTTGTGTTTTCTGGTTTGCCGTTGTTTTTTCTGGTTTGCCGTTGTTTTTTCTAGTTTGCCGTTGTGTTTTCTGATTTGCCGTTGTGTTTTCTGGTTTGCGTTGTGTTTTCTGGTTTGCGTTGTGTTTTCTGGTTTGCGTTGTGTTTTCTGGTTTGCCGTTGTGTTTTCTGGTTTGCCGTTGTGTTTTCTGGTTTGCGTTGTGTTTTCTGGTTTGCCGTTGTGTTTTCTGGTTTGCCGTTGTGTTTTCTGGTTTGCGTTGTGTTTTCTGGTTTGCGTTGTGTTTTCTGGTTTGCGTTGTGTTTTCTGGTTTGCCGTTGTTTTTTCTGGTTTGCCGTTGTGTTTTCTGGTTTGCCGTTGTGTTTTCTGGTTTGCGTTGTGTTTTCTGGTTTGCCGTTGTTTTTTCTGGTTTGCCGTTGTGTTTTCTGGTTTGCCGTTGTGTTTTCTGGTTTGCGTTGTGTTTTCTGGTTTGCCGTTGTGTTTTCTGGTTTGCCGTTGTGTTTTCTGGTTTGCGTTGTGTTTTCTGGTTTGCGTTGTGTTTTCTGGTTTGCGTTGTGTTTTCTGGTTTGCCGTTGTTTTTTCTGGTTTGCCGTTGTTTTTTCTGGTTTGCCGTTGTTTTTTCTGGTTTGCCGTTGTGTTTTCTGGTTTGTCGTTGTGTTTTCTGATTTGCCGTTGTTTTTTCTGGTTGTGTTTTCTGGTTTGCCGTTGTGTTTTCTGGTTTGCCGTTGTGTTTTCTGGTTTGTCGTTGTGTTTTCTGGTTTGCGTTGTGTTTTCTGGTTTGCCGTTGTTTTTTCTGGTTTGCCGTTGTTTTTTCTGGTTTGCCGTTGTTTTTTCTAGTTTGCCGTTGATTTTTCTGGTTTGCCGTTGTGTTTTCTGATTTGCCGTTGTTTTTTCTGGTTGTGTTTTCTGGTTTGCCGTTGTGTTTTCTGGTTTGCGTTGTGTTTTCTGGTTTGCGTTGTGTTTTCTGGTTTGCCGTTGTGTTTTCTGGTTTGCCGTTGTGTTTTCTGGTTTGCGTTGTGTTTTCTGGTTTGCCGTTGTGTTTTCTGGTTTGCGTTGTGTTTTCTGGTTTGCCGTTGTGTTTTCTGGTTTGCGTTGTGTTTTCTGGTTTGCCGTTGTGTTTTCTGGTTTGCGTTGTGTTTTCTGGTTTGCGTTGTGTTTTCTGGTTTGCGTTGTGTTTTCTGGTTTGCGTTGTGTTTTCTGGTTTGCGTTGTGTTTTCTGGTTTGCGTTGTGTTTTCTGGTTTGCCGTTGTGTTTTCTGGTTTGCCGTTGTGTTTTCTGGTTTGCGTTGTGTTTTCTGGTTTGCGTTGTGTTTTCTGGTTTGCGTTGTGTTTTCTGGTTTGCCGTTGTGTTTTCTGGTTTGCGTTGTGTTTTCTGGTTTGCCGTTGTGTTTTCTGGTTTGCGTTGTGTTTTCTGGTTTGCCGTTGTGTTTTCTGGTTTGCGTTGTGTTTTCTGGTTTGCCGTTGTGTTTTCTGGTTTGCCGTTGTTTTTTCTGGTTTGCCGTTGTGTTTTCTGGTTTGCCGTTGTTTTTTCTGGTTTGCCGTTGTGTTTTCTGGTTTGTCGTTGTGTTTTCTGGTTTGCGTTGTGTTTTCTGGTTTGCCGTTGTTTTTTCTGGTTTGCCGTTGTGTTTTCTGGTTTGTCGTTGTGTTTTCTGGTTTGCGTTGTTTTTTCTGGTTTGCCTATGTTTTTTCTGGTTTGCCGTTGACTTTTCTGGTTTGCCGTTGTGTTTTCTGGTTTGCCGTTGTGTTTTCTGATTTGCCGTTGTTTTTTCTGGTTGTGTTTTCTGGTTTGCTGTTGTGTTTTCTGGTTTGCGTTGTGTTTTCTGGGTTGCGTTGTGTTTTCTGGTTTGCGTTGTGTTTTCTGGTTTGCGTTGTGTTTTCTGGTTTGCCGTTGTGTTTTCTGGTTTGCCGTTGTGTTTTCTGGTTTGCGTTGTGTTTTCTGGTTTGCGTTGTGTTTTCTGGTTTGCCGTTGTGTTTTCTGGTTTGCGTTATGTTTTCTGGTTTGCGTTGTGTTTTCTGGTTTGCCGTTGTGTTTTCTGGTTTGCGTTGTGTTTTCTGGTTTGCCGTTGTTTTTTCTGGTTTGCCGTTGTGTTTTCTGGTTTGCGTTGTGTTTTCTGGTTTGCCGTTGTGTTTTCTGGTTTGCCGTTGTGTTTTCTGATTTTTCCGTTGTTTTTTCTGGTTGTGTTTTCTGGTTTGCCGTTGTGTTTTCTGGTTTGCCGTTGTGTTTTCTGGTTTGCGTTTTTTTTTCTGGTTTGCGTTGTGTTTTCTGGTTTGCCGTTGTTTTTTCTGGTTTGCCGTTGTGTTTTCTGGTTTGCGTTGTGTTTTCTGGTTTGCCGTTGTTTTTTCTGGTTTGCCGTTGTTTTTTCTGGTTTGCCGTTGTGTTTTCTGGTTTGCCGTTGTGTTTTCTGATTTGCCGTTGTTTTTTCTGGTTGTATTTTCTGGTTTGCCGTTGTGTTTTCTGGTTTGCCGTTGTGTTTTCTGGTTTGCGTTGTGTTTTCTGGTTTGCGTTGTGTTTTCTAGTTTGCATTGTGTTTTCTGGTTTGCCGTTGTTTTTTCTGGTTTGCCGTTGTGTTTTCTGGTTTTCCCGTTGTGTTTTCTGGTTTGCGTTGTGTTTTCTGGTTTGCCGTTGTGTTTTCTGGTTTGCCGTTGTTTTTTCTGGTTGTGTTTTCTGGTTTTCCGTTGTTTTCTGGTTTGCGTTGTGTTTTCTGGTTTGCCGTTGTGTTTTCTGGTTTGCGTTGTGTTTTCTGGTTTGCCGTTGTGTTTTCTGGTTTGCGTTGTGCTTTCTGGTTTGCGTTGTGTTTTCTGGTTTGCGTTGTGTTTTCTGGTTTGCGTTGTGTTCTCTGATTTGCCGTTGTTTTTTCTGGTTTGCGTTGTGTTTTCTGGTTTGCCGTTGTGTTTTCTGGTTTGCGTTGTGTTTTCTGGTTTGCGTTGTGTTTTCTGGTTTGCCGTTGTGTTTTCTGGTTTGCGTTGTGTTTTCTGGTTTGCCGTTGTGTTTTCTGGTTTGCGTTGTGTTTTGTGGTTTGCCGTTGTTTTTTCTGGTTTGCCGTTGTGTTTTCTGGTTTGCGTTGTGTTTTCTGGTTTGCCGTTGTGTTTTCTGGTTTGCGTTGTGTTTTCTGGTTTGCCGTTGTTTTTTCTGGTTTGCCGTTGTGTTTTCTGGTTTGCCATTGTGTTTTCTGGTTTGCGTTGTGTTTTCTGGTTTGCCGTTGTGTTTTCTGGTTTGCCGTTGTGTTTTCTGGTTTGCGTTGTGTTTTCTGGTTTGCGTTGTGTTTTCTGGTTTGCCGTTGTGTTTTCTGGTTTGCGTTGTGTTTTCTGGTTTGCCGTTGTGTTTTCTGGTTTGCCGTTGTGTTTTCTGGTTTGCCGTTGTGTTTTCTGGTTTGCGTTATGTTTTCTGGTTTGCCGTTGTTTTTTCTGGTTTGCCGTTGTTTTTTCTGGTTTGCCGTTGTTTTTTCTGGTTTGCCGTTGTTTTTTCTAGTTTGCCGTTGATTTTTCTGGTTTGCCGTTGTGTTTTCTGATTTGCCGTTGTTTTTTCTGGTTGTGTTTTCTGGTTTGCCGTTGTGTTTTCTGGTTTGCGTTGTGTTTTCTGGTTTGCGTTGTGTTTTCTGGTTTGCCGTTGTGTTTTCTGGTTTGCCGTTGTGTTTTCTGGTTTGCGTTGTGTTTTCTGGTTTGCCGTTGTGTTTTCTGGTTTGCGTTGTGTTTTCTGGTTTGCCGTTGTGTTTTCTGGTTTGCGTTGTGTTTTCTGGTTTGCCGTTGTGTTTTCTGGTTTGCGTTGTGTTTTCTGGTTTGCGTTGTGTTTTCTGGTTTGCGTTGTGTTTTCTGGTTTGCGTTGTGTTTTCTGGTTTGCCGTTGTGTTTTCTGGTTTGCCGTTGTGTTTTCTGGTTTGCGTTGTGTTTTCTGGTTTGCCGTTGTGTTTTCTGGTTTGCGTTGTGTTTTCTGGTTTGCCGTTGTGTTTTCTGGTTTGCGTTGTGTTTTCTGGTTTGCCGTTGTGTTTTCTGGTTTGCGTTGTGTTTTCTGGTTTGCCGTTGTTTTTTCTGGTTTGCCGTTGTTTTTTCTGGTTTGCCGTTGTGTTTTCTGGTTTGCCGTTGTTTTTTCTGGTTTGCCGTTGTGTTTTCTGGTTTGTCGTTGTGTTTTCTGGTTTGCGTTGTGTTTTCTGGTTTGCCGTTGTTTTTTCTGGTTTGCCGTTGTGTTTTCTGGTTTGCCGTTGTGTTTTCTGGTTTGCGTTGTGTTTTCTGGTTTGCGTTGTGTTTTCTGGTTTGCGTTGTGTTTTCTGGTTTGCCGTTGTGTTTTCTGGTTTGCGTTGTGTTTTCTGGTTTGCCGTTGTGTTTTCTGGTTTGCGTTGTGTTTTCTGGTTTGCGTTGTGTTTTCTGGTTTGCCGTTGTGTTTTCTGGTTTGCGTTGTGTTTTCTGGTTTGCCGTTGTTTTTTCTGGTTTGCCGTTGTGTTTTCTGGTTTGTCGTTGTGTTTTCTGGTTTGCGTTGTTTTTTCTGGTTTGCCTTTGTTTTTTCTGGTTTGCCGTTGACTTTTCTGGTTTGCCGTTGTGTTTTCTGGTTTGCCGTTGTGTTTTCTGATTTGCCGTTGTTTTTTCTGGTTGTGTTTTCTGGTTTGCCGTTGTGTTTTCTGGTTTGCGTTGTGTTTTCTGGTTTGCGTTGTGTTTTCTGGTTTGCGTTGTGTTTTCTGGTTTGCGTTGTGTTTTCTGGTTTGCCGTTGTGTTTTCTGGTTTGCCGTTGTGTTTTCTGGTTTGCGTTGTGTTTTCTGGTTTGCGTTGTGTTTTCTGGTTTGCCGTTGTGTTTTCTGGTTTGCGTTATGTTTTCTGGTTTGCGTTGTGTTTTCTGGTTTGCCGTTGTGTTTTCTGGTTTGCGTTGTGTTTTCTGGTTTGCCGTTGTTTTTTCTGGTTTGCCGTTGTGTTTTCTGGTTTGCGTTGTGTTTTCTGGTTTGCCGTTGTGTTTTCTGGTTTGCCGTTGTGTTTTCTGATTTTTCCGTTGTTTTTTCTGGTTGTGTTTTCTGGTTTGCCGTTGTGTTTTCTGGTTTGCCGTTGTGTTTTCTGGTTTGCGTTGTGTTTTCTGGTTTGCGTTGTGTTTTCTGGTTTGCCGTTGTTTTTTCTGGTTTGCCGTTGTGTTTTCTGGTTTTCCCGTTGTGTTTTCTGGTTTGCGTTGTGTTTTCTGGTTTGCCGTTGTGTTTTCTGGTTTGCCGTTGTTTTTTCTGGTTGTGTTTTCTGGTTTGCCGTTGTGTTTTCTGGTTGTGTTTTCTGGTTTGCCGTTGTGTTTTCTGGTTTGCGTTGTGTTTTCTGGTTTGCCGTTGTGTTTTCTGGTTTGCGTTGTGTTTTCTGGTTTGCCGTTGTGTTTTCTGGTTTGCGTTGTGCTTTCTGGTTTGCGTTGTGTTTTCTGGTTTGCCGTTGTGTTTTCTGGTTTGCGTTGTGTTTTCTGGTTTGCCGTTGTTTTTTCTGGTTTGCCGTTGTTTTTTCTGGTTTGCCTTTGTTTTTTCTGGTTTGCCGTTGATTTTTCTGGTTTGCCGTTGTGCTTTCTGGTTTGCCGTTTGTGTTTTCTGATTTGCCGTTGTTTTTTCTGGTTTGCGTTGTGTTTTCTGGTTTGCCGTTGTGTTTTCTGGTTTGCGTTGTGTTTTCTGGTTTGCCGTTGTGTTTTCTGGTTTGCCGTTGTGTTTTCTGGTTTGCGTTGTGTTTTCTGGTTTGCGTTGTGTTTTCTGGTTTGCCGTTGTGTTTTCTGGTTTGCGTTGTGTTTTCTGGTTTGCGTTGTGTTTTCTGGTTTGCCGTTGTTTTTTCTGGTTTGCCGTTGTGTTTTCTGGTTTGCGTTGTGTTTTCTGGTTTGCCGTTGTTTTTTCTGGTTTGCCGTTGTTTTTTCTGGTTTGCCGTTGTGTTTTCTGGTTTGCCGTTGTGTTTTCTGATTTGCCGTTGTTTTTTCTGGTTGTATTTTCTGGTTTGCCGTTGTGTTTTCTGGTTTGCCGTTGTGTTTTCTGGTTTGCGTTGTGTTTTCTGGTTTGCGTTGTGTTTTCTAGTTTGCATTGTGTTTTCTGGTTTGCCGTTGTTTTTTCTGGTTTGCCGTTGTGTTTTCTGGTTTTCCCGTTGTGTTTTCTGGTTTGCGTTGTGTTTTCTGGTTTGCCGTTGTGTTTTCTGGTTTGCCGTTGTTTTTTCTGGTTGTGTTTTCTGGTTTTCCGTTGTTTTCTGGTTTGCGTTGTGTTTTCTGGTTTGCCGTTGTGTTTTCTGGTTTGCGTTGTGTTTTCTGGTTTGCCGTTGTGTTTTCTGGTTTGCGTTGTGCTTTCTGGTTTGCGTTGTGTTTTCTGGTTTGCGTTGTGTTTTCTGGTTTGCGTTGTGTTCTCTGATTTGCCGTTGTTTTTTCTGGTTTGCGTTGTGTTTTCTGGTTTGCGTTGTGTTTTCTGGTTTGCGTTGTGTTTTCTGGTTTGCCGTTGTTTTTTCTGGTTTGCCGTTGTGTTTTCTGGTTTGCGTTGTGTTTTCTGGTTTGCCGTTGTGTTTTCTGGTTTGCGTTGTGTTTTCTGGTTTGCCGTTGTTTTTTCTGGTTTGCCGTTGTGTTTTCTGGTTTGCCATTGTGTTTTCTGGTTTGCGTTGTGTTTTCTGGTTTGCCGTTGTGTTTTCTGGTTTGCCGTTGTGTTTTCTGGTTTGCGTTGTGTTTTCTGGTTTGCGTTGTGTTTTCTGGTTTGCCGTTGTGTTTTCTGGTTTGCGTTGTGTTTTCTGGTTTGCCGTTGTGTTTTCTGGTTTGCGTTGTGTTTTCTGGTTTGCCGTTGTGTTTTCTGGTTTGCGTTATGTTTTCTGGTTTGCCGTTGTTTTTTCTGGTTTGCCGTTGTTTTTTCTGGTTTGCCGTTGTGTTTTCTGGTTTGCCGTTGTGTTTTCTGGTTTGCCGTTGTGTTTTCTGATTTGCCGTTGTTTTTTCTGGTTGTGTTTTCTGGTTTGCCGTTGTGTTTTCTGGTTTGCCGTTGTGTTTTCTGGTTTGCGTTGTGTTTTCTGGTTTGCGTCGTGTTTTCTGGTTTGCGTTGTGTTTTCTGGTTTGCCGTTGTGTTTTCTGGTTTGCGTTGTGTTTTCTGGTTTGCGTTGTGTTTTCTGGTTTGCCGTTGTTTTTTCTGGTTTGCCGTTGTGTTTTCTGGTTTTCCCGTTGTGTTTTCTGGTTTGCCGTTGTGTTTTCTGGTTTGCGTTGTGTTTTCTGGTTTGCCGTTGTTTTTTCTGGTTTGCCGTTGTGTTTTCTGGTTTGCCATTGTGTTTTCTGGTTTGCGTTGTGTTTTCTGGTTTGCCGTTGTGTTTTCTGGTTTGCCGTTGTGTTTTCTGGTTTGCGTTGTGTTTTCTGGTTTGCGTTGTGTTTTCTGGTTTGCCGTTGTGTTTTCTGGTTTGCGTTGTGTTTTCTGGTTTGCCGTTGTGTTTTCTGGTTTGCGTTATGTTTTCTGGTTTGCCGTTGTTTTTTCTGGTTTGCCGTTGTTTTTTCTGGTTTGCCGTTGTGTTTTCTGGTTTGCCGTTGTGTTTTCTGGTTTGCCGTTGTGTTTTCTGATTTGCCGTTGTTTTTTCTGGTTGTGTTTTCTGGTTTGCCGTTGTGTTTTCTGGTTTGCCGTTGTGTTTTCTGGTTTGCGTTGTGTTTTCTGGTTTGCGTCGTGTTTTCTGGTTTGCGTTGTGTTTTCTGGTTTGCCGTTGTGTTTTCTGGTTTGCGTTGTGTTTTCTGGTTTGCCGTTGTTTTTTCTGGTTTGCCGTTGTGTTTTCTGGTTTTCCCGTTGTGTTTTCTGGTTTGCCGTTGTGTTTTCTGGTTTGCCGTTGTTTTTTCTGGTTGTGTTTTCTGGTTTGCCGCTGTTTTTTCTGGTTGTGTTTTCTGGTTTGCCATTGTGTTTTCTGGTTTGCGTTGTGTTTTCTGGTTTGCCGTTGTGTTTTCTGGTTTGCGTTGTGTTTTCTGGTTTGCCGTTGTGTTTTCTGGTTTGCGTTGTGCTTTCTGGTTTGCGTTGTGTTTTCTGGTTTGCGTTGTGTTTTCTGGTTTGCGTTGTGTTTTCTGGTTTGCGTTATGTTTTCTGAATTGCCGTTGTATTTTCTGGTTTGCCGTTGTGTTTTCTGGTTTGCCGTTGTGTTTTCTGGTTTGCGTTGTGTTTTCTGGTTTGCCGTTGTGTTTTCTGGTTTGCGTTGTGTTTTCTGGTTTGCGTTGTGTTTTCTGGTTTGCCGTTGTGTTTTCTGGTTTGCGTTGTGTTTTCTGGTTTGCGTTGTGTTTTCTGGTTTGCATTGTGTTTTCTGGTTTGCGTTGTGTTTTCTGATTTGCCGTTGTTTTTTCTGGTTTGCGTTGTGTTTTCTGGTTTGCCGTTGTGTTTTCTGGTTTGCGTTGTGTTTTCTGGTTTGCCGTTGTTTTTTCTGGTTTGCCGTTGTGTTTTCTGGTTTGCCGTTGTGTTTTCTGGTTTGCGTTGTGTTTTCTGGTTTGCCGTTGTGTTTTCTGGTTTGCGTTGTGTTTTCTGGTTTGCCGTTGTTTTTCTGGTTTGCCGTTGTGTTTTCTGGTTTGCCGTTGTGTTTTCTGGTTTGCGTTGTGTTTTCTGGTTTGCCATTGTGTTTTCTGGTTTGCGTTGTGTTTTCTGGCTTGCGTTGTGTTTTCTGGTTTGCGTTGTGTTTTCTGATTTGCCGTTGTGTTTTCTGGTTTGCCGTTGTGTTTTCTGGTTTGCGTTGTGTTTTCTGGTTTGCCGTTGTGTTTTCTGGTTTGCGTTGTGTTTTCTGGTTTGCGTTGTGTTTTCTGGTTTGCCGTTGTGTTTTCTGGTTTGCGTTGTGTTTTCTGGTTTGCGTTGTGTTTTCTGGTTTGCGTTGTGTTTTCTGGTTTGCATTGTGTTTTCTGGTTTGCGTTGTGTTTTCTGATTTGCCGTTGTTTTTTCTGGTTTGCGTTGTGTTTTCTGGTTTGCCGTTGTGTTTTCTGGTTTGCGTTGTGTTTTCTGGTTTGCCGTTGTTTTTTCTGGTTTGCCGTTGTGTTTTCTGGTTTGCCGTTGTGTTTTCTGGTTTGCGTTGTGTTTTCTGGTTTGCCGTTGTGTTTTCTGGTTTGCGTTGTGTTTTCTGGTTTGCCGTTGTTTTTTCTGGTTTGCCGTTGTGTTTTCTGGTTTGCCGTTGTGTTTTCTGGTTTGCGTTGTGTTTTCTGGTTTGCCATTGTGTTTTCTGGTTTGCGTTGTGTTTTCTGGCTTGCGTTGTGTTTTTTGGTTTGCGTTGTGTTTTCTGATTTGCCCTTATGATTTGCACTTCAGGGCCACTGTAAAGATGTTTTTTGCCTACGGTAGAACAAGAGTTGCTGCTGAATTTTGATAGACTGTTAAATCATGTGATATCAACCTGTCCAACTCATAGTATGCTCCTCTTGCTCTCTTCTCACCTTTCCAGTCCTGCTCATTAAAGGCTGCAGTAATAACCCAACTCATTTTTTGGTCTGATCAAGGGGCTTGAACTGAAAAACACTTGTTGTTTATTTACACATGCTGAGACTTACCAAATTATTTATGACTTCAAATAAGTTTTAGTGGTGAAGATTTCTCTTCTGACAGCTCAACTTCTGCTTTTTGTTTAGCTTTTCACGCCA
The DNA here is from genome assembly GCF_027942865.1 of Odontesthes bonariensis. Taxonomy (NCBI): domain Eukaryota; kingdom Metazoa; phylum Chordata; class Actinopteri; order Atheriniformes; family Atherinopsidae; genus Odontesthes; species Odontesthes bonariensis. The sequence goes on from NC_134527.1 coordinate 32,298,888, forward strand.
TGTGTTTCTGACTAAAAATGTTTAGTTGTTACTGTATTATGAGCATATCTAATAAAGACATTTTTAATTAATTAGGTTGGTTGTTGGATGTTTATTCTTTCTATTCATTATTGTAACACAATAATTTTGCAGCATATCTATCTTACATATCTATAAAGGAGTAGCTTCTTTTCATAAACACTGAGTCTCACAAAAACCACAGGGCCACACCAAAGGTCCGTCCTCTTCTCCAATCTGTAGACGAAGCTGCAACACTCTGATGCCTCAGCAGCACGAAACAACCTCTTCTCCACCTCCTCCAGCCTCACTTGCACCATCTTACCTTTGAGATAACCTTCTAATATCTTCCACACAACCAAGTTATTGCCCAATGCCAACAATCACCAGCCTGGTGCACGTGCTTGCCTCTTTTTCCCTCACTGCTGTCACAGTTTGTAAAATGTGTGCCTGCCACACAGAGATGGTCTACGGTGCCAGATAGTGTGAAACAGACGCTGCTTGTAGGAAAGACAGTGAAACTGAAGCATTGCCTACTTCTGTTTTTGAACAAAAATTTGATATTCTTATTATCATTCTGCAGGTTAAACTAATTATTCTAAAGTAATTTTTTTTTTTTTTTCTTGAGATACGGGACTGGGCGCCAGCCCCAGATTCCCAGGCATCACAATGCCAATGACCGCATCTGGAACTGGTGAACAACACATGCTCAGACACAAGCAGTGCTTTGAGTGCTTTTTGTACAATCAACAGCAAATGTACACCTTGCATCATGACCACTGTTGCTTAGAAAGAAAGCTGTCAGATGTGTCAGAGTAGCTGTGGCTTTAACTCAACTGGCCCACACTCAGTTAGCAGTGTGTACTTGACACAGGCTTTTGTGTCACAGCTGACAGAAAGGAGTTTGTCTCATCTGCTTTGAGTGGAGGTCAGACAGCCATGTTAGAGATAAAAGTGTCTGAGAAAAAGAATTAGCAAATTACATAGCACATATTTGCAACTCACTGATTACGAGACATAGTTGATTGATTTTTGACTGGTCAAAGTTCCAAATTAAACTCTCGTTAATTCATCATAATGACAATATTCCTGTTAAATGCTTTACATTGCCATTATCTTTTTGGAATTCAGCATTTTTTGGGCTTTTTATGCCTTTAATGTTAGGACAGTTGGAGAGAGACAGGAAGCAGGGGGCAGAGAGAGGGGAAAGACACGCAGCACAGGGCTGCTCGGTGCGGGAGTCGAACCGGGGCCAGCTGCAGCGAGGACTGTAGCATCTGTACATGGGGCGGCTGCTCAACCCACTACGCCACCGACCGCCCTGGACTTCAGCATTTTGTGTGATTATGTAAAAGGATGATTTTAAAAGTGCTGCATGATACAGTGATTTTGAGCCCAAATTAAACTTCTCTGAAGGACAGTTTATTTCACATTTATCTGATCTTAAAGGTTTTAACCAGGTTTAGGTTCAACTATTTGCCACTGATGTATGTAAATATACCATTGCAAATTCTAGAGCTGCTAACTCTTTTGTTGCTTTCAAAATTCAATTCAGTTGAATTCAATAGCAAATGACATCTCAAAGCACTTCAAAGATACAACCCAATTCATGTAAAACAACTGCAATAAAGATCTATTTATATATCTATTCATCTATCTATCCATCTTTCAAGAAAAAAAGACGATGAGCAGTCAGATTGTATTTGATTTTTTTCGTGTGTTACAGGATTTGAATACACTTCACATCTCCCTATTCATAGAACCTGCTGTTGTTACGAATGAAGTGTCATTTTGTGAAGAAGTGTTAAATAACGTGTAAAACACTTTTCTTTTCTGTGAGCACGCAGAGCTTGAAAAGTAAAGTCTGGTCTCCAGAGAAAGACCTGAACCACCGTGGTGGTATCTGTTACCCCTGAACAATGGTCCCGGTCTAGCTTTGTTGAACAAAGTCTGGACCCCTTCTCTCTGTCACCATGGCGATGATCATGTTGGATGACAGACAACTGCTGACATCTTCATTCGGAAACTCTGGTTTAACATTACTTGCTGCTTAAAATAGTCGAGGTTTGATTTTTTTTACTGCTGGTTGGCAATATGACTTTCACCTGGAAGATGGTAAGATCCCATAAAAAAGTCAAACAATAAAGAGGCGGGCCAGTGGAAAAGTATTAATGGTGCAGATGGCTCAGTGCATACCCATCAGTGTTCATGTCCAACACAGCAGCTGCATTTGAACCCTTAAACTCCATACGACTTCATTTAAATAAAACCTTAAGAGAAGCATTGTGCTCTCACTGTCCCATAATGACGGAGTCATGCAGATAGATAAATTGTTTTATTTATTATTATCGATGTTAAATGTCCCAGACTCATAACTTCTTAGTAACATCAGATCCAACAGTTGTACAGAACAGAAAGCAGCAAATATGAGCAAATATTAAACTTATTCTCATCATCTAGTGCTTTAGGTTACCATGGCAATGTGATCAATAACCTTCAGTTGTGCTACTGCTACAGAAAATACCCTCATCAATAGGTTTTATATTGTAGCCTATTGACAAATGAATTGGTTGAAGTAGATTAAAGCGATAGTAATCCTTAATATTCTGACTTCGAGGCTTAACGTACACAACAATGAACCTGATTCCAGCGCATGAAATCCATGAAATTCCAGAGTTTCCGATGATCTGCAGCTAGACCAACAGTCCTCATGATAAGCGAACGGCCTTTATGCGCGCATTAAAGTTTCTACTGGAAGATGCGTGGCATCATTTATTTCTTATTTTCCTGCTGAAGCACACATTAAAGAAAATGAGGAAATTCTGCGTTGTATATGATGATTGCACAGGTTGAGCCCAGCTTGGAACATGCAGCCAGCACAGCGCACACTGGGCACAGAAAGCTTCAGGCTCACAGGATTTATTTCAAATGGAAAAAAAACCAAATCCTTTTCCCTTTTTTCCATCTTTGATTTGATCGCTAACTCGGAAAAAGGAGAACAGTTAGTTTGGTCTGGTTGCTTTTCAGTTGTTTTATTTTCAAAATGGACTAAAAAAATGATTCAGTCAAACATGTAGACTCAGGGGGAAAAGCCAAAAATAAAGAAAGAAAGACACATCAGGTCCGAAGCTGCAGGCTGCAGCATTCTGGAGAACAACCGAATTCTATCTTTAAACTAATGGGGAACTATAGGTGAACATTTATCTGTGAATTCTTGTGAATGTAAAATAGAACAAAAGGAACCCTGGGTTATAAAACTTGAGAAAAATGAAAGACAGAGCACAGGTGTCATGTGTTGCTGCTGTGGTATATTCTAACAGTCAGTAACATGATAGCAGCCTGTTTTTCCTCTTGTGAGTTCAGAGTGCTTCCACAGAAAAGCAGTCACACACATAAAGACATGAGTGGTCACAGACAGCAGCAGCTGGAGGACTTACCGCTGGAGCAGTTGGAGCCCCCCCAGCCTGGCTCACACTGACAGGTGTTGGGTGCCACACACCGGCCATGAACACAGCTCTCTGCACAGTGGGCTGGGCATGGAGGAACCAGGGAGGCGGGCCAGGGATGCAGCGCAGGCAAAACAGGAAAAGATAAAGAATTACGGATCAGGGAAAGTCGGATTTAGCCATGTAGTAACACTGTTAAAAATGGCTTCACTGAGACTTTATCCAAATACTGACAGACCACTGATGTCATTCCCTCATTTAGTTGTACATTGAACATTCCAAAATCAATTTCAAACCAGTTCTTCTGAACATCTATGTCATGCCTCTGACTTTCTCTCATGGATTGTTTTGTCCTAACACTTTAATCCAAATACGTCCTAAGTTTTGATCTTAAGGTTTGTCCACAGATCTAAAGCGCATCATAGTGTTGGTTTTTCAAAGCCTCACTTTCATAGGATGGGGCTCCCTTCTTCGGAATGAAACCGAACGAACAACACAGAAGAGGAAGACGAGCTGAAGTATTCATTTTTTTTTTCGGTTGGTGGACATGTTTAGGACATATTTATTTAACCCACTTCAGACAACAATCATGTCTAAAAAGGTTTTCAGAGTTGGCCTTTAGGATTTAGCAAAATTCTGTTCACCTGAAAGATTCATTTTCTTTTAACATATTTATTTATTTGAAAGAAAACCACAATATAAGGTCACGGTGAGTTATCATGGAATGATCCAAAACTGATTTAAACTCATTCTTGTGTGATGTGTTCAACATGTCTGGTTTTGCTTTCAGAGGAGAGAAAGAAATCCTTTTCTTTGCTTTTCTTCCACTTCAGAGACATCACAGCTTTGCTTTCTGTGCCCTTAACAGCAGAAGTTCAGGACGAGCAGGAACCCGCTGCTCGAGCACTTAACTCCCACTTAGGGCCTGCACCCAAACTGTCCACACTGTCCAACACATCGTCCTGAAGATGGTGGAACATTTCTCTGCATACAGTGTGTGTTTGTCAGGGCTTTCTGACAGCAATAACAATCAACCACTTGAACCATTGAGTGATATCCACCAACTCTCTGAGTTCTGTTCTGTTTCTTCATGTCTGCCAACAAACCTGTAGGACAGTATAGGACAGTATAGGACAGTATAGGACAGTATAGGACAGTATAGGACAGTATGGCCATCATCTTAAACCCCAGCTCCCACTCATTCCTCACCACCCCTTCGTGTCCATGTGTACAGTTTTATTTGGTTTTATACAGCAGCTTATAAATAAAGTCTGTGGTGAACAGTTTGTTACAGTATTCATTTATTTCAGAACACTATGATTCCATTTCAATTCAATTCAGTTTAGTTATAAAGCGCCAAATCACAACAAATGTCAACTCAAGGCAATTCAATGATACAGTCCAATTCAGGGCAATTAGAGTCCAATTCATTGTAATCATAATCCAATCAAATCCAATGAATTCATTTTAAAATGAGTCCAGTTCATAAGTGAATAAATATATGTAAACACACAGACGGGGAAAGAGGAAAGGGGCAGAAAAAGAGGGCAGATGTTTGGGGCATCGTGTTGCTTCATCAACTAAACATGAGGAGATATAATATATCTGCTATTTCTTTCATCATGGAAACAACTAAGAAACAAATGAGCCCACTTCATTACTTTGGCTTTGCATCATTTCATCTCTGGTAAACCGAGTGCACTAAATTTGACCTTCATGCAATTTCATTTCCCTCCCAATCTTAGTCCCATCTGGAAAAAACACAGTGCCTGCAGCGTCTGGCAGATTCTGCTTCCTGCTGTGTTCCTGCTGAGTTCTGAGGAGGAGCTCAGGGATTTTCAGAGCAGCATGTGATCGTTGCTCATACAAGAGAGCCTTTTCACACCAGGATAAATTCCCCTCTGAACTCCTGGGGCACATTAACTGTGTCGCCGTCTCTCCCAAAGTACGAGGATGTTAAGACTTTGTTTCCTTTTTAAACCAACAACAACTTTCCCAAAGGTAATGGCAAGCTGTGTTTACACAGTGAGTCCTGTTCTGCTGCTGCTGACCAACAGTTGTTGTTTCAGCCAGCTGTCCCCGAAACAGCGGGCCGGGGGGTGCACAGCAGCTCAACCGTCATGGGAGGTCACCATAATGACAGCAAACACCTGTTCCTGTGACTGGTGACAGGCCCTCAGTGAAAGCATGTCCTCCTGTTTCCTCATGTAAAGGCTGCATTCACCCACACATTGTCCCACTCCTTACACTGGTGTGTGAAGATACTCACGAGCACACATCTCTCCATTCTCATAGAAGCCTGGGCAGCACTGAGACTTTCTCCTGTACATGGTTTTCTCTCCCCTGCGATAAGCAGTCCGATAGCTCACCCTGCGAACAGACAGGAAGTATGGTTGCTTCTGTGGCAGGTTCATAGTACGTTATACTATGAATTTTTAAAAATGAAAGATAACAAACACAAAGGGACACACTGACTGAGGTTTCTTTTGGTTTAAAAAAAATCCGGTTTGAAGACATCTAAATGGTGATGTCTGGAATCAAACTGGGCTGAATTTGGGTCAAAGGTGAAAGCTTGACAGACATCTATGCCTATTTGAAGATGGCAATGAACCTTTGACATTTGCTGAGTGTTTCCATGTTTCTTCAGGAGGAGATGAGCTAAAGACTTGCCTTCCAAGCATTTCTCCCTGCTTACTGAGCTGAGCAGCCCCACAGTGGCATGAAGCACATTCTGTTGGTGGAGATGCTGAGACCATGCTACATGATTTAGGAGCTTACAGCTGACAGCATACAGCCTGTATATTTAAACATTTCTGACATTTTAAATGAATTGATGTCTTTATGTTGACCTGTTTCTTTTTTTAGCCACAGAGCTTCATTAACCATATTTTCAGCAACTAAAAAGTGGGTTAAAACAGACGTCCAGACGAGCAGTTTTCAAATTAAACACAAAGGTGACATTCTGGCTGGTGTTTTCTAGGGTTTTATCACAATTTATTGACTTCATTTGGGAATCTTGAATCTAATAAAATATTACAGCTTGTTTGATTATGAGAACTAAATTGCCTGGGGAAGTTGACCTGGAGATACTGGTGAATGAAAGACAGACAATACTGGTCAATGTGGAGATGAAATACTGTCTGCACAAAGACGTGATTTCAACATATTAAATGTTTTCGATCAAATCTTTGCTGTATGCTGCCAGCAAGAAACTTGTGGGACAATCAGCATTATAAGGATGGCATGATACTGATCTTCTTGCGTGGCTGTTGAGCTCACTGGGCTGCGAGAAGCACTTATAAGCAGAAGCTTCTGAGTCTGACGCCCATGTCAGCCCTTTCTATTTATATAGCCAATCCTGGTAAAATCTAGGCTAAACAAAAACATTTACTCCATATCTTTGTCAAGGCTTTGAGGTCTGCAAAACTGTCACTTGTACACCAAATGTAGCCCAAGTTTAGCCTAGATATCTGTGGACCCTTAAATCTCCTTTCGACATCTTTTGAATCCAAACATGTTCTGTGGGAACTTGGCTGGTACTCAAACATGACAAAACAAAGCACATATAAAGCCATGGTGGCTGGAGCTTAGCAGGAAAATGGGATGCTTGGTGGTTTGATCTCTGGTTTCCCAGTCCACATGTTAAAAGTGTTGGCAACATAATGTTAACTGCTGCGTGAGCGTCTATGACAGAGGGCAGGCTATACGCAGCCTTTAACACTGTATGGGGCATTTATCAATGGCATATATATGTACCGTAAAATGCTATGACTGGTCAACACAACTATAAGAGGTCCATATAAATGCAGTCCATTATCATTTAGTGTTTTATTAACAGAGGCGTGTCTGCTTTAGGTGGTCCTCACCTGTGTCTGGTGCACTTGAACCAGTTGAGGATGTCAGTGCAGCTGGTGTAATAAATCTGATCAAAGGGATGGGCGTACGACTCCTGCACGGTCACAGAGTAACTGAAAGACAGAAAGAGATAGAAAGAGGACGGAGACATCACACATTAGGGGAGAAAACAGGTTTCATGGATGCACAATAGATTCATGTATGCTGTGTGACCATCTATGTGTGTGCTGGGAACCTGGCTGTTTGGATCAGGGCACCCTTTAAGCTGCGTGTGTGTGTGTGTGTGTGTGTGTGTGTGTGTGTGTGTGTGTGTGTGTGTGTGTGTGCGTGCGTGCGTGCGTGTGTGTCAAGGCAGGTATTGTTGACCCTCCATGTACGACTCCTACACAGAGTGTGGTCCAAACACTGTCTCATGACTGCCTCGTGAACTTGCCTCCCAACAGACTCTTGGCTCACTCACCTACTGCTAATAATGTCTTTATCATTGCTGATTAAAGTGTTGCAAATATACTATTTTATTTGTTAGTATTTAGTACATGAAGAGCGCCGACGAAAAGTCTTCATATATGAAGCTGATGCCAAAGTTGACACACAGATCATTCCTGTTTCAATGCTTTAACACACTTTGTGCAGAATTCAATAATCTTTTGAAGAAATACATTTCATCTGAATCAGGTGTCCTTGAAGCAGGGAAACATCTAAAACCTGCAGGACTACGGCGCTCGAGGACCGGAGCTAGAGATTTAAATAGAAAGTTCCTATAGAAAAGACCAGGCCACAGTCATCACACTGAACGATGGTGCACTCACAATATGGAAAGTATGTACAACAAGAAATATACCACCTGTACAAAACTGTGTCAACGTCTGGTCCTGCACACCTTTCCTTTATGATTCTCAAAGAAAAAGAAATTAAGCGCACATGCACAAGTCTGCCTCCTGAAAATGACTACAACACCTCCTGCTACAAAACCTACTGCCTACTGCTACAACACCTACTGCTACAACACCTACTGCCTACTGCTACAACACCTACTGCTACAACACCTACTGCCTACTGCTACAACACCTACTGCTACAACACCTTCTGCTACAACACCTACTGCCTACTGCTACAACACCTACTGCTACAACACCTTCTGCTACAACACCTACTGCCTTCTGCTACAACACCTTCTGCTACAACACCTTCTGCTAAAACACCTACTGCTACAACACCTACTGCTACAAAACCTTCTGCTACAACACCTACTGCCTTCTGCTAAAACACCTTCTGCTACAACACCTTCTGCTACAACACCTTCTGCTAAAACACCTACTGCTACAAAACCTACTGCTACAACACCTACTGCTACAACACCTACTGCCTACTGCTACAACACCTACTGCTACAAAACCTACTGCCTACTGCTACAACACCTACTGCTACAACACCTACTGCCTACTGCTACAACACCTACTGCTACAACACCTACTGCTACAAAACCTTCTGCTACAACACCTTCTGCTAAAACACCTACTGCTACAAAACCTACTGCTACAACACCTACTGCTAAAACACCTTCTGCTACAACACCTTCTGCTACAACACCTTCTGCTAAAACACCTACTGCTACAAAACCTACTGCTACAACACCTACTGCTACAAAACCTTCTGCTACAACACCTACTGCTAAAACACCTTCTGCTACAACACCTTCTGCTACAACACCTTCTGCTAAAACACCTACTGCTACAAAACCTACTGCTACAACACCTACTGCTACAAAACCTTCTGCTACAACACCTACTGCCTTCTGCTAAAACACCTTCTGCTACAACACCTTCTGCTACAACACCTTCTGCTAAAACAACTACTGCTACAAAACCTACTGCTACAACACCTACTGCTACAACACCTACTGCCTACTGCTACAACACCTACTGCTACAACACCTACTGCTACAAAACCTACTGCCTACTGCTACAACACCTACTGCTACAACACCTACTGCCTACTGCTACAACACCTACTGCCTACTGCTACAACACCTACTGCTACAACACCTACTGCCTACTGCTACAACACCTACTGCTACAACACCTACTGCCTTCTGCTAAAACACCTTCTGCTACAACACCTTCTGCTACAACACCTTCTGCTACAACACCTTCTGCTACAACGCCTTCTGCTACAACACCTACTGCTACAAAACCTTCTGCTACAACACCTACTGCCTACTGCTACAACACCTACTGCCTTCTGCTACAACACCTTCTGCTACAACACCTACTGCCTACTGCTACAACACCTACTGCCTTCTGCTACAACACCTACTGCTACAACACCTACTGCCTACTGCTACAACACCTACTGCCTTCTGCTAAAACACCTTCTGCTACAACACCTTCTGCTACAACGCCTACTGCCTTCTGCTACAACACCTACTGCCTTCTGCTACAACACCTACTGCTACAACACCTACTGCCTACTGCTACAACACCTACTGCCTTCTGCTACAACACCTAATGCTACAACACCTACTGCCTACTGCTACAACACCTACTGCCTTCTGCTACAACACCTACTGCTACAACACCTTCTGCTACAACACCTACTGCCTACTGCTAAAACACCTTCTGCTAAAACACCTTCTGCTACAACACCTTCTGCTACAACACCTACTGCCTACTGCTAAAACACCTACTGCCTTATGCTAAAACACCTTCTGCTACAACACCTACTGCTACAACACCTACTGCTACAACACCTTCTGCTACAACACCTTCTGCTACAACACCTTCTGCTACAACACCTTCTGCTACAACACCTACTGCTACAACACCTACTGCTACAAAACCTTCTGCTACAACACCTACTGCCTACTGCTACAACACCTACTGCCTTCTGCTACAACACCTACTGCCTACTGCTACAGCACCTACTGCCTACTGCTAAAACACCTTCTGCTAAAACACCTTCTGCTACAACACCTTCTGCTACAACACCTTCGGCTACAACACCTACTGCTACAACACCTACTGCTACAAAACCTTCTGCTACAACACCTACTGCCTACTGCTACAACACCTACTGCCTACTGCTACAACACCTACTGCCTACTGCTACAACACCTACTGCTAGAAAACCTTCTGCTACAACACCTACTGCCTACTGCTACAACACCTACTGCCTTCTGCTACAACACCTTCTGCTACAACCCATACTGCCTACTGCTACAACACCTTCTGCTACAACACCTACTGCCTACTGCTACAACACCTTCTGCTACAACACCTACTGCCTACTGCTACAACACCTACTGCCTTCTGCTACAACACCTTCTGGTACAACACCTACTGCTAAAACACCTGCTGCCTTCTGCTACAACACATACTGCTACAACACCTACTACCGTCTGCTACAACACCTACTGCATCAACACCTACTGCCTACTGCTACAACACCTACTGCCTACTGCTACAACACCTTCTGCCACAACACCTACTGCCTTCTGCTACAGCACCTACTGCTACAACACCTTCTGCTACAACACCTTCTGCTACAACGCCTTCTGCTACAACACCTACTGCTACAAAACCTTCTGCTACAACACCTACTGCCTTCTGCTAGAAAACCTTCTGCTACAACACCTACTGCCTACTGCTACAACACCTACTGCCTTCTGCTACAACACCTACTGCTACAACACCTACTGCCTTCTGCTACAAAACCTACTGCCTACTGCTACAACACCTACTGCCACAACACCTACTGCCTACTGCTACAACGCCTACTGCCTACTGCTACAACACCTACTGCCTACTGCTACAACACCTTCTGCCACAACACCTACTGCCTTCTGCTACAGCACCTACTGCTACAACACCTACTGCTACAACACCTACTGCTACAAAACCTTCTGCTACAACACCTACTGCCACAACACCTACTGCCTACTGCTACAACGCCTACTGCCTACTGCTACAACACCTACTGCCTACTGCTACAACACCTTCTGCCACAACACCTACTGCCTTCTGCTACAGCACCTACTGCTACAACACCTACTGCTACAACACCTACTGCTACAACACCTTCTGCTACAACACCTTCTGCTACAACGCCTTCTGCTACAACACCTACTGCTACAAAACCTTCTGCTACAACACCTACTGCCTTCTGCTAGAAAACCTTTGCTACAACACCTACTGCCTACTGCTACAACATCTACTGCCTTCTGCTACAACACCTACTGCTACAACACCTACTGCCTTCTGCTACAACACCTACTGCCTTCTGCTACAAAACCTACTGCCTTCTGCTACAACACCTACTGCCTACTGCTACAACACCTACTGCCTACTGCTACAACACCTACTGCTACAACACCTACTGCCTACTGCTACAACACCTACTGCTACAACACCTACTGCCTTCTGCTACAACACCTTCTGCTACAACACCTACTGTTACAACACCTTCTGCTACAACACCTACTGCCTCAACACCTTCTGCTACAACACCTTCTGCTACAACACCTACTGCTACAACACCTACTGCCTTCTGCTACAACACCTACTGCCTTCTGCTACAACACCTACTGCCTACTGCTACAGCACCTACTGCCTACTGCTAAAACACCTTCTGCTAAAACACCTTCTGCTACAACACCTTCTGCTACAACACCTTCTGCTACAACACCTACTGCTACAACACCTACTGCTACAAAACCTTCTGCTACAACACCTACTGCCTACTGCTACAACACCTACTGCCTACTGCTACAACACCTACTGCCTACTGCTACAACACCTACTGCCTTCTGCTAAAACACCTTCTGCTACAACACCTTCTGCTAAAACACCTACTGCTACAACACCTACTGCTAGAAAACCTTCTGCTACAACACCTACTGCTACAACACCTACTGCCTTCTGCTACAACACCTACTGCCTTCTGCTACAACACCTTCTGCTACAACCCCTACTGCCTACTGCTACAACACCTTCTGCTACAACACCTACTGCCTACTGCTACAACACCTTCTGCTACAACACCTACTGCCTACTGCTACAACACCTACTGCCTTCTGCTACAACACCTTCTGCTACAACACCTACTGCTACAACACCTGCTGCCTTCTGCTACAACACATACTGCTACAACAACTACTGCCTACTGCTACAACACCTACTGCCTTCTGCTACAACACCTACTACCGTCTGCTACAACACCTACTGCCTTCTGCTACAACACCTACTGCCTTCTGCTACAACACCTACTACCGTCTGCTACAACACCTACTGCCTTCTGCTACAACACCTACTGCATCAACACCTACTGCCTACTGCTACAACACCTACTGCCTACTGCTACAACACCTACTGCCTACTGCTACAACACCTTCTGCCACAACACCTACTGCCTTCTGCTACAACACCTACTGCCTCAACACCTACTGCCTACTGCTACAACACCAACTGCTACAACACCTACTGCCTTCTGCTACAACACCTTCTGCTACAACACCTTCTGTTACAACACCTTCTGCTACAACACCTACTGCCTACTGCTACAACACCTACTACCGTCTGCTACAACACCTACTGCATTCTGCTACAACACCTACTGCCTTCTGCTACAACACCTACTACCGTCTGCTACAACACCTACTGCCTTCTGCTACAACACCTACTGCATCAACACCTACTGCCTACTGCTACAACACCTACTGCCTACTGCTACAACACCTACTGCCTACTGCTACAACACCTTCTGCCACAACACCTACTGCCTTCTGCTACAACACCTACTGCCTACTGCCTCAACACCTACTGCCTACTGCTACAACACCAACTGCTACAACACCTACTGCCTTCTGCTACAACACCTTCTGCTACAACACCTTCTGTTACAACACCTTCTGCTACAACACCTACTGCCTACTGCTACAACACCTACTAACTTCTGCTACAACACTTACTGCTACAACACCTACTGCCTACTGCTACAACACCTACTGCCTTCTGCTACAACACTTACTGCTACAACACCTACTGCCTACTGCTACAACACCTACTGCCTTCTGCTACAACACTTACTGCCTTCTGCTACAAAACCTACTGCCTACTGCTACAACACCTACTGCCTTCTGCTACAACACCTACTGCCTTCTGCTACAACACCTACTGCCTTCTGCTACAACACCTACTGCCTTCTGCTACAAAACCTACTGCCTACTGCTACAACACCTACTGCCACAACACCTACTGCCTACTGCTACAACGCCTACTGCCTACTGCTACAACACCTACTGCCTACTGCTACAACAACTTCTGCCACAACACCTACTGCCTTCTGCTACAGCACCTACTGCTACAACACCTTCTGCTACAACACCTTCTGCTACAACGCCTTTTGCTACAACACCTACTGCTACAAAACCTTCTGCTACAACACCTACTGCCTTCTGCTAGAAAACCTTCTGCTACAACACCTACTGCCTACTGCTACAACACCTACTGCCTTCTGCTACAACACCTACTGCTACAACACCTACTGCCTTCTGCTACAAAACCTACTGCCTTCTGCTACAAAACCTACTGCCTTCTGCTACAACACCTACTGCCTACTGCTACAACACCTACTGCCTTCTGCTACAACACCTACTGCTACAACACCTACTGCCTACTGCTACAACACCTACTGCTACAACACCTACTGCCTTCTGCTACAACACCTTCTGCTACAACACCTACTGTTACAACACCTTCTGCTACAACACCTACTGCCTCAACACCTTCTGCTACAACACCTTCTGCTACAACACCTACTGCTACAACACCTACTGCCTTCTGCTACAACACCTACTGCCTTCTGCTACAACACCTACTGCCTACTGCTACAGCACCTACTGCCTACTGCTAAAACACCTTCTGCTAAAACACCTTCTGCTACAACACCTTCTGCTACAACACCTTCTGCTACAACACCTACTGCTACAACACCTACTGCTACAAAACCTTCTGCTACAACACCTACTGCCTACTGCTACAACACCTACTGCCTACTGCTACAACACCTACTGCCTACTGCTACAACACCTACTGCCTTCTGCTAAAACACCTTCTGCTACAACACCTTCTGCTAAAACACCTACTGCTACAACACCTACTGCTAGAAAACCTTCTGCTACAACACCTACTGCTACAACACCTACTGCCTTCTGCTACAACACCTTCTGCTACAACCCCTACTGCCTACTGCTACAACACCTTCTGCTACAACACCTACTGCCTACTGCTACAACACCTTCTGCTACAACACCTACTGCCTACTGCTACAACACCTACTGCCTTCTGCTACAACACCTTCTGCTACAACACCTACTGCTACAACACCTGCTGCCTTCTGCTACAACACATACTGCTACAACAACTACTGCCTACTGCTACAACACCTACTGCCTTCTGCTACAACACCTACTACCGTCTGCTACAACACCTACTGCCTTCTGCTACAACACCTACTGCCTTCTGCTACAACACCTACTAACGTCTGCTACAACACCTACTGCCTTCTGCTACAACACCTACTGCATCAACACCTACTGCCTACTGCTACAACACCTACTGCCTACTGCTACAACACCTACTGCCTACTGCTACAACACCTACTGCCTTCTGCTAAAACACCTTCTGCTACAACACCTTCTGCTAAAACACCTACTGCTACAACACCTACTGCTAGAAAACCTTCTGCTAAAACACCTACTGCTACAACACCTACTGCCTTCTGCTACAACACCTTCTGCTACAACCCCTACTGCCTACTGCTACAACACCTTCTGCTACAACACCTACTGCCTACTGCTACAACACCTTCTGCTACAACACCTACTGCCTACTGCTACAACACCTACTGCCTTCTGCTACAACACCTTCTGCTACAATACCTACTGCTACAACACCTGCTGCCTTCTGCTACAACACATACTGCTACAACAACTACTGCCTACTGCTACAACACCTACTGCCTTCTGCTACAACACCTACTACCGTCTGCTACAACACCTACTGCCTTCTGCTACAACACCTACTGCCTTCTGCTACAACACCTACTACCGTCTGCTACAACACCTACTGCCTTCTGCTACAACACCTACTGCATCAACACCTACTGCCTACTGCTACAACACCTACTGCCTACTGCTACAACACCTTCTGCCACAACACCTACTGCCTTCTGCTACAACACCTACTGCCTCAACACCTACTGCCTACTGCTACAACACCAACTGCTACAACACCTACTGCCTTCTGCTACAACACCTTCTGCTACAACACCTTCTGTTACAACACCTTCTGCTACAACACCTACTGCCTACTGCTACAACACCTACTACCGTCTGCTACAACACCTACTGCATTCTGCTACAACACCTACTGCCTTCTGCTACAACACCTACTACCGTCTGCTACAACACCTACTGCCTTCTGCTACAACACCTACTGCATCAACACCTACTGCCTACTGCTACAACACCTACTGCCTACTGCTACAACACCTACTGCCTACTGCTACAACACCTTCTGCCACAACACCTACTGCCTTCTGCTACAACACCTACTGCCTACTGCCTCAACACCTACTGCCTACTGCTACAACACCAACTGCTACAACACCTACTGCCTTCTGCTACAACACCTTCTGCTACAACACCTTCTGTTACAACACCTTCTGCTACAACACCTACTGCCTACTGCTACAACACCTACTGCCTTCTGCTACAACACTTACTGCTACAACACCTACTGCCTACTGCTACAACACCTACTGCCTTCTGCTACAACACTTACTGCCTTCTGCTACAAAACCTACTGCCTACTGCTACAACACCTACTGCCTTCTGCTACAACACCTACTGCCTTCTGCTACAACACCTACTGCCTTCTGCTACAAAACCTACTGCCTACTGCTACAACACATACTGCCACAACACCTACTGCCTACTGCTACAACGCCTACTGCCTACTGCTACAACACCTACTGCCTACTGCTACAACACCTTCTGCCACAACACCTACTGCCTTCTGCTACAGCACCTACTGCTACAACACCTTCTGCTACAACACCTTCTGCTACAACGCCTTTTGCTACAACACCTACTGCTACAAAACCTTCTGCTACAACACCTACTGCCTTCTGCTAGAAAACCTTCTGCTACAACACCTACTGCCTACTGCTACAACACCTACTGCCTTCTGCTACAACACCTACTGCTACAACACCTACTGCCTTCTGCTACAAAACCTACTGCCTACTGCTACAACACCTACTGCCACAACACCTACTGCCTACTGCTACAACGCCTACTGCCTACTGCTACAACACCTACTGCCTAATGCTACAACACCTTCTGCCACAACACCTACTGCCTTCTGCTACAGCACCTACTGCTACAACACCTTCTGCTACAACACCTTCTGCTACAACGCCTTCTGCTACAACACCTACTGCTACAAAACCTTCTGCTACAACACCTACTGCCTTCTGCTAGAAAACCTTCTGCTACAACACCTACTGCCTACTGCTACAACACCTACTGCCTTCTGCTACAACACCTACTGCTACAACACCTACTGCCTTCTGCTACAACACCTACTGCCTTCTGCTACAAAACCTACTGCCTTCTGCTACAACACCTACTGCCTACTGCTACAACACCTACTGCCTTCTGCTACAACACCTACTGCTACAACACCTACTGCCTACTGCTACAACACCTACTGCTACAACACCTACTGCCTTCTGCTACAACACCTTCTGCTACAACACCTACTGTTACAACACCTTCTGCTACAACACCTACTGCCTCAACACCTTCTGCTACAACACCTTCTGCTACAACACCTACTGCTACAACACCTACTGCCTTCTGCTACAACACCTACTGCCTTCTGCTACAACACCTACTGCCTACTGCTACAGCACCTACTGCCTACTGCTAAAACACCTTCTGCTAAAACACCTTCTGCTACAACACCTTCTGCTACAACACCTTCTGCTACAACACCTACTGCTACAACACCTACTGCTACAAAACCTTCTGCTACAACACCTACTGCCTAGTGCTACAACACCTACTGCCTACTGCTACAACACCTACTGCCTACTGCTACAACACCTACTGCCTTCTGCTAAAACACCTTCTGCTACAACACCTTCTGCTAAAACACCTACTGCTACAACACCTACTGCTAGAAAACCTTCTGCTACAACACCTACTGCTACAACACCTACTGCCTTCTGCTACAACACCTACTGCTACAACACCTACTGCCTACTGCTACAACACCTACTGCTACAACACCTACTGCCTACTGCTACAACACCTACTGCCTTCTGCTACAACACCTTCTGCTACAACACCTACTGCTACAACACCTGCTGCCTTCTGCTACAACACATACTGCTACAAAAACTACTGCCTACTGCTACAACACCTACTGCCTTCTGCTACAACACCTACTACCGTCTGCTACAACACCTACTGCCTTCTGCTACAACACCTACTGCCTTCTGCTACAACACCTACTACCGTCTGCTACAACACCTACTGCCTTCTGCTACAACACCTACTGCATCAACACCTACTGCCTACTGCTACAACACCTACTGCCTACTGCTACAACACCTACTGCCTACTGCTACAACACCTTCTGCCACAACACCTACTGCCTTCTGCTACAACACCTACTGCCTCAACACCTACTGCCTACTGCTACAACACCAACTGCTACAACACCTACTGCCTTCTGCTACAACACCTTCTGCTACAACACCTTCTGTTACAACACCTTCTGCTACAACACCTACTGCCTACTGCTACAACACCTACTACCGTCTGCTACAACACCTACTGCATTCTGCTACAACACCTACTGCCTTCTGCTACAACACCTACTACCGTCTGCTACAACACCTACTGCCTTCTGCTACAACACCTACTGCATCAACACCTACTGCCTACTGCTACAACACCTACTGCCTACTGCTAGAACACCTACTGCCTACTGCTACAACACCTTCTGCCACAACACCTACTGCCTTCTGCTACAACACCTACTGCCTACTGCCTCAACACCTACTGCCTACTGCTACAACACCAACTGCTACAACACCTACTGCCTTCTGCTACAACACCTTCTGCTACAACACCTTCTGTTACAACACCTTCTGCTACAACACCTACTGCCTACTGCTACAACACCTACTGCCTTCTGCTACAACACTTACTGCTACAACACCTACTGCCTACTGCTACAACACCTACTGCCTTCTGCTACAACACTTACTGCCTTCTGCTACAAAACCTACTGCCTACTGCTACAACACCTACTGCCTTCTGCTACAACACCTACTGCCTTCTGCTACAACACCTACTGCCTTCTGCTACAAAACCTACTGCCTACTGCTACAACACATACTGCCACAACACCTACTGCCTACTGCTACAACGCCTACTGCCTACTGCTACAACACCTACTGCCTACTGCTACAACACCTTCTGCCACAACACCTACTGCCTTCTGCTACAGCACCTACTGCTACAACACCTTCTGCTACAACACCTTCTGCTACAACGCCTTTTGCTACAACACCTACTGCTACAAAACCTTCTGCTACAACACCTACTGCCTTCTGCTAGAAAACCTTCTGCTACAACACCTACTGCCTACTGCTACAACACCTACTGCCTTCTGCTACAACACCTACTGCTACAACACCTACTGCCTTCTGCTACAAAACCTACTGCCTACTGCTACAACACCTACTGCCACAACACCTACTGCCTACTGCTACAACGCCTACTGCCTACTGCTACAACACCTACTGCCTAATGCTACAACACCTTCTGCCACAACACCTACTGCCTTCTGCTACAGCACCTACTGCTACAACACCTTCTGCTACAACACCTTCTGCTACAACGCCTTCTGCTACAACACCTACTGCTACAAAACCTTCTGCTACAACACCTACTGCCTTCTGCTAGAAAACCTTCTGCTACAACACCTACTGCCTACTGCTACAACACCTACTGCCTTCTGCTACAACACCTACTGCTACAACACCTACTGCCTTCTGCTACAACACCTACTGCCTTCTGCTACAAAACCTACTGCCTTCTGCTACAACACCTACTGCCTACTGCTACAACACCTACTGCCTTCTGCTACAACACCTACTGCTACAACACCTACTGCCTACTGCTACAACACCTACTGCTACAACACCTACTGCCTTCTGCTACAACACCTTCTGCTACAACACCTACTGTTACAACACCTTCTGCTACAACACCTACTGCCTCAACACCTTCTGCTACAACACCTTCTGCTACAACACCTACTGCTACAACACCTACTGCCTTCTGCTACAACACCTACTGCCTTCTGCTACAACACCTACTGCCTACTGCTACAGCACCTACTGCCTACTGCTAAAACACCTTCTGCTAAAACACCTTCTGCTACAACACCTTCTGCTACAACACCTTCTGCTACAACACCTACTGCTACAACACCTACTGCTACAAAACCTTCTGCTACAACACCTACTGCCTAGTGCTACAACACCTACTGCCTACTGCTACAACACCTACTGCCTACTGCTACAACACCTACTGCCTTCTGCTAAAACACCTTCTGCTACAACACCTTCTGCTAAAACACCTACTGCTACAACACCTACTGCTAGAAAACCTTCTGCTACAACACCTACTGCTACAACACCTACTGCCTTCTGCTACAACACCTACTGCTACAACACCTACTGCCTACTGCTACAACACCTACTGCTACAACACCTACTGCCTACTGCTACAACACCTACTGCCTTCTGCTACAACACCTTCTGCTACAACACCTACTGCTACAACACCTGCTGCCTTCTGCTACAACACATACTGCTACAAAAACTACTGCCTACTGCTACAACACCTACTGCCTTCTGCTACAACACCTACTACCGTCTGCTACAACACCTACTGCCTTCTGCTACAACACCTACTGCCTTCTGCTACAACACCTACTACCGTCTGCTACAACACCTACTGCCTTCTGCTACAACACCTACTGCATCAACACCTACTGCCTACTGCTACAACACCTACTGCCTACTGCTACAACACCTACTGCCTACTGCTACAACACCTTCTGCCACAACACCTACTGCCTTCTGCTACAACACCTACTGCCTCAACACCTACTGCCTACTGCTACAACACCAACTGCTACAACACCTACTGCCTTCTGCTACAACACCTTCTGCTACAACACCTTCTGTTACAACACCTTCTGCTACAACACCTACTGCCTACTGCTACAACACCTACTACCGTCTGCTACAACACCTACTGCATTCTGCTACAACACCTACTGCCTTCTGCTACAACACCTACTACCGTCTGCTACAACACCTACTGCCTTCTGCTACAACACCTACTGCATCAACACCTACTGCCTACTGCTACAACACCTACTGCCTACTGCTACAACACCTTCTGCCACAACACCTACTGCCTTCTGCTACAACACCTACTGCCTACTGCCTCAACACCTACTGCCTACTGCTACAACACCAACTGCTACAACACCTACTGCCTTCTGCTACAACACCTTCTGCTACAACACCTTCTGTTACAACACCTTCTGCTACAACACCTACTGCCTACTGCTACAACACCTACTGCCTACTGCTACAACACCTACTGCCTACTGCTACAACACCTACTGCCTACTGCTACAACACCTACTGCTAGAAAACCTTCTGCTACAACACCTACTGCCTACTGCTACAACACCTACTGCCTTCTGCTACAACACCTTCTGCTACAACCCATACTGCCTACTGCTACAACACCTTCTGCTACAACACCTACTGCCTACTGCTACAACACCTTCTGCTACAACACCTACTGCCTACTGCTACAACACCTACTGCCTTCTGCTACAACACCTTCTGGTACAACACCTACTGCTAAAACACCTGCTGCCTTCTGCTACAACACATACTGCTACAACACCTACTACCGTCTGCTACAACACCTACTGCCTTCTGCTACAACACCTACTGCATCAACACCTACTGCCTACTGCTACAACACCTACTGCCTACTGCTACAACACCTTCTGCCACAACACCTACTGCCTTCTGCTACAGCACCTACTGCTACAACACCTTCTGCTACAACACCTTCTGCTACAACGCCTTCTGCTACAACACCTACTGCTACAAAACCTTCTGCTACAACACCTACTGCCTTCTGCTAGAAAACCTTCTGCTACAACACCTACTGCCTACTGCTACAACACCTACTGCCTTCTGCTACAACACCTACTGCTACAAGACCTACTGCCTTCTGCTACAAAACCTACTGCCTACTGCTACAACACCTACTGCCACAACACCTACTGCCTACTGCTACAACGCCTACTGCCTACTGCTACAACACCTACTGCCTACTGCTACAACACCTTCTGCCACAACACCTACTGCCTTCTGCTACAGCACCTACTGCTACAACACCTTCTGCTACAACACCTTCTGCTACAACGCCTTCTGCTACAACACCTACTGCTACAAAACCTTCTGCTACAACACCTACTGCCTTCTGCTAGAAAACCTTCTGCTACAACACCTACTGCCTACTGCTACAACACCTACTGCCTTCTGCTACAACACCTACTGCTACAACACCTACTGCCTTCTGCTACAACACCTACTGCCTTCTGCTACAAAACCTACTGCCTTCTGCTACAACACCTACTGCCTACTGCTACAACACCTACTGCCTACTGCTACAACACCTACTGCTACAACACCTACTGCCTACTGCTACAACACCTACTGCTACAACACCTACTGCCTTCTGCTACAACACCTTCTGCTACAACACCTACTGTTACAACACCTTCTGCTACAACACCTACTGCCTCAACACCTTCTGCTACAACACCTTCTGCTACAACACCTACTGCTACAACACCTACTGCCTTCTGCTACAACACCTACTGCCTTCTGCTACAACACCTACTGCCTACTGCTACAGCACCTACTGCCTACTGCTAAAACACCTTCTGCTAAAACACCTTCTGCTACAACACCTTCTGCTACAACACCTTCTGCTACAACACCTACTGCTACAACACCTACTGCTACAAAACCTTCTGCTACAACACCTACTGCCTACTGCTACAACACCTACTGCCTACTGCTACAACACCTACTGCCTACTGCTACAACACCTACTGCCTTCTGCTAAAACACCTTCTGCTACAACACCTTCTGCTAAAACACCTTCTGCTACAACACCTACTGCTAGAAAACCTTCTGCTACAACACCTACTGCTACAACACCTACTGCCTTCTGCTACAACACCTTCTGCTACAACCCCTACTGCCTACTGCTACAACACCTTCTGCTACAACACCTACTGCCTACTGCTACAACACCTTCTGCTACAACACCTACTGCCTACTGCTACAACACCTACTGCCTTCTGCTACAACACCTTCTGCTACAACACCTACTGCTACAACACCTGCTGCCTTCTGCTACAACACATACTGCTACAACAACTACTGCCTACTGCTACAACACCTACTGCCTTCTGCTACAACACCTACTACCGTCTGCTACAACACCTACTGCCTTCTGCTACAACACCTACTGCCTTCTGCTACAACACCTACTACCGTCTGCTACAACACCTACTGCCTTCTGCTACAACACCTACTGCATCAACACCTACTGCCTACTGCTACAACACCTACTGCCTACTGCTACAACACCTACTGCCTACTGCTACAACACCTTCTGCCACAACACCTACTGCCTTCTGCTACAACACCTACTGCCTCAACACCTACTGCCTACTGCTACAACACCAACTGCTACAACACCTACTGCCTTCTGCTACAACACCTTCTGCTACAACACCTTCTGTTACAACACCTTCTGCTACAACACCTACTGCCTACTGCTACAACACCTACTACCGTCTGCTACAACACCTACTGCATTCTGCTACAACACCTACTGCCTTCTGCTACAACACCTACTACCGTCTGCTACAACACCTACTGCCTTCTGCTACAACACCTACTGCATCAACACCTACTGCCTACTGCTACAACACCTACTGCCTACTGCTACAACACCTACTGCCTACTGCTACAACACCTTCTGCCACAACACCTACTGCCTTCTGCTACAACACCTACTGCCTACTGCCTCAACACCTACTGCCTACTGCTACAACACCAACTGCTACAACACCTACTGCCTTCTGCTACAACACCTTCTGCTACAACACCTTCGCTTACAACACCTTCTGCTACAACACCTACTGCCTACTGCTACAACACCTACTAACTTCTGCTACAACACTTACTGCTACAACACCTACTGCCTACTGCTACAACACCTACTGCCTTCTGCTACAACACTTACTGCTACAACACCTACTGCCTACTGCTACAACACCTACTGCCTTCTGCTACAACACTTACTGCCTTCTGCTACAAAACCTACTGCCTACTGCTACAACACCTACTGCCTTCTGCTACAACACCTACTGCCTTCTGCTACAACACCTACTGCCTTCTGCTACAACACCTACTGCCTTCTGCTACAAAACCTACTGCCTACTGCTACAACACCTACTGCCTACTGCTACAACACCTTCTGCCACAACACCTACTGCCTTCTGCTACAACACCTACTGCCTCAACACCTACTGCCTACTGCTACAACACCAACTGCTACAACACCTACTGCCTTCTGCTACAACACCTTCTGCTACAACACCTTCTGTTACAACACCTTCTGCTACAACACCTACTGCCTACTGCTACAACACCTTCTGCTACAACCCCTACTGCCTACTGCTACAACACCTTCTGCTACAACACCTACTGCCTACTGCTACAACACCTACTACCGTCTGCTACAACACCTACTGCATTCTGCTACAACACCTACTGCCTTCTGCTACAACACCTACTACCGTCTGCTACAACACCTACTGCCTTCTGCTACAACACCTACTGCATCAACACCTACTGCCTACTGCTACAACACCTACTGCCTACTGCTACAACACCTACTGCCTACTGCTACAACACCTTCTGCCACAACACCTACTGCCTTCTGCTACAACACCTACTGCCTACTGCCTCAACACCTACTGCCTACTGCTACAACACCAACTGCTACAACACCTACTGCCTTCTGCTACAACACCTTCTGCTACAACACCTTCTGTTACAACACCTTCTGCTACAACACCTACTGCCTACTGCTACAACACCTACTGCCTTCTGCTACAACACTTACTGCTACAACACCTACTGCCTACTGCTACAACACCTACTGCCTTCTGCTACAACACTTACTGCCTTCTGCTACAAAACCTACTGCCTACTGCTACAACACCTACTGCCTTCTGCTACAACACCTACTGCCTTCTGCTACAACACCTACTGCCTTCTGCTACAAAACCTACTGCCTACTGCTACAACACATACTGCCACAACACCTACTGCCTACTGCTACAACGCCTACTGCCTACTGCTACAACACCTACTGCCTACTGCTACAACACCTTCTGCCACAACACCTACTGCCTTCTGCTACAGCACCTACTGCTACAACACCTTCTGCTACAACACCTTCTGCTACAACGCCTTTTGCTACAACACCTACTGCTACAAAACCTTCTGCTACAACACCTACTGCCTTCTGCTAGAAAACCTTCTGCTACAACACCTACTGCCTACTGCTACAACACCTACTGCCTTCTGCTACAACACCTACTGCTACAACACCTACTGCCTTCTGCTACAAAACCTACTGCCTACTGCTACAACACCTACTGCCACAACACCTACTGCCTACTGCTACAACGCCTACTGCCTACTGCTACAACACCTACTGCCTAATGCTACAACACCTTCTGCCACAACACCTACTGCCTTCTGCTACAGCACCTACTGCTACAACACCTTCTGCTACAACACCTTCTGCTACAACGCCTTCTGCTACAACACCTACTGCTACAAAACCTTCTGCTACAACACCTACTGCCTTCTGCTAGAAAACCTTCTGCTACAACACCTACTGCCTACTGCTACAACACCTACTGCCTTCTGCTACAACACCTACTGCTACAACACCTACTGCCTTCTGCTACAACACCTACTGCCTTCTGCTACAAAACCTACTGCCTTCTGCTACAACACCTACTGCCTACTGCTACAACACCTACTGCCTTCTGCTACAACACCTACTGCTACAACACCTACTGCCTACTGCTACAACACCTACTGCTACAACACCTACTGCCTTCTGCTACAACACCTACTGTTACAACACCTTCTGCTACAACACCTACTGCCTCAACACCTTCTGCTACAACACCTTCTGCTACAACACCTACTGCTACAACACCTACTGCCTTCTGCTACAACACCTACTGCCTTCTGCTACAACACCTACTGCCTACTGCTACAGCACCTACTGCCTACTGCTAAAACACCTTCTGCTAAAACACCTTCTGCTACAACACCTTCTGCTACAACACCTTCTGCTACAACACCTACTGCTACAACACCTACTGCTACAAAACCTTCTGCTACAACACCTACTGCCTAGTGCTACAACACCTACTGCCTACTGCTACAACACCTACTGCCTACTGCTACAACACCTACTGCCTTCTGCTAAAACACCTTCTGCTAAAACACCTACTGCTACAACACCTACTGCTAGAAAACCTTCTGCTACAACACCTACTGCTACAACACCTACTGCCTTCTGCTACAACACCTTCTGCTACAACCCCTACTGCCTACTGCTACAACACCTTCTGCTACAACACCTACTGCCTACTGCTACAACACCTTCTGCTACAACACCTACTGCCTACTGCTACAACACCTACTGCCTTCTGCTACAACACCTTCTGCTACAACACCTACTGCTACAACACCTGCTGCCTTCTGCTACAACACATACTGCTACAACAACTACTGCCTACTGCTACAACACCTACTGCCTTCTGCTACAACACCTACTACCGTCTGCTACAACACCTACTGCCTTCTGCTACAACACCTACTGCCTTCTGCTACAACACCTACTACCGTCTGCTACAACACCTACTGCCTTCTGCTACAACACCTACTGCATCAACACCTACTGCCTACTGCTACAACACCTACTGCCTACTGCTACAACACCTACTGCCTACTGCTACAACACCTTCTGCCACAACACCTACTGCCTTCTGCTACAACACCTACTGCCTCAACACCTACTGCCTACTGCTACAACACCAACTGCTACAACACCTACTGCCTTCTGCTACAACACCTTCTGCTACAACACCTTCTGTTACAACACCTTCTGCTACAACACCTACTGCCTACTGCTACAACACCTACTACCGTCTGCTACAACACCTACTGCATTCTGCTACAACACCTACTGCCTTCTGCTACAACACCTACTACCGTCTGCTACAACACCTACTGCCTTCTGCTACAACACCTACTGCATCAACACCTACTGCCTACTGCTACAACACCTACTGCCTACTGCTACAACACCTTCTGCCACAACACCTACTGCCTTCTGCTACAACACCTACTGCCTACTGCCTCAACACCTACTGCCTACTGCTACAACACCAACTGCTACAACACCTACTGCCTTCTGCTACAACACCTTCTGCTACAACACCTTCTGTTACAACACCTTCTGCTACAACACCTACTGCCTACTGCTACAACACCTACTGCCTACTGCTACAACACCTACTGCCTACTGCTACAACACCTACTGCTAGAAAACCTTCTGCTACAACACCTACTGCCTACTGCTACAACACCTACTGCCTTCTGCTACAACACCTTCTGCTACAACCCATACTGCCTACTGCTACAACACCTTCTGCTACAACACCTACTGCCTACTGCTACAACACCTTCTGCTACAACACCTACTGCCTACTGCTACAACACCTACTGCCTTCTGCTACAACACCTTCTGGTACAACACCTACTGCTAAAACACCTGCTGCCTTCTGCTACAACACATACTGCTACAACACCTACTACCGTCTGCTACAACACCTACTGCCTTCTGCTACAACACCTACTGCATCAACACCTACTGCCTACTGCTACAACACCTACTGCCTACTGCTACAACACCTTCTGCCACAACACCTACTGCCTTCTGCTACAGCACCTACTGCTACAACACCTTCTGCTACAACACCTTCTGCTACAACGCCTTCTGCTACAACACCTACTGCTACAAAACCTTCTGCTACAACACCTACTGCCTTCTGCTAGAAAACCTTCTGCTACAACACCTACTGCCTACTGCTACAACACCTACTGCCTTCTGCTACAACACCTACTGCTACAAGACCTACTGCCTTCTGCTACAAAACCTACTGCCTACTGCTACAACACCTACTGCCACAACACCTACTGCCTACTGCTACAACGCCTACTGCCTACTGCTACAACACCTACTGCCTACTGCTACAACACCTTCTGCCACAACACCTACTGCCTTCTGCTACAGCACCTACTGCTACAACACCTTCTGCTACAACACCTTCTGCTACAACGCCTTCTGCTACAACACCTACTGCTACAAAACCTTCTGCTACAACACCTACTGCCTTCTGCTAGAAAACCTTCTGCTACAACACCTACTGCCTACTGCTACAACACCTACTGCCTTCTGCTACAACACCTACTGCTACAACACCTACTGCCTTCTGCTACAACACCTACTGCCTTCTGCTACAAAACCTACTGCCTTCTGCTACAACACCTACTGCCTACTGCTACAACACCTACTGCCTACTGCTACAACACCTACTGCTACAACACCTACTGCCTACTGCTACAACACCTACTGCTACAACACCTACTGCCTTCTGCTACAACACCTTCTGCTACAACACCTACTGTTACAACACCTTCTGCTACAACACCTACTGCCTCAACACCTTCTGCTACAACACCTTCTGCTACAACACCTACTGCTACAACACCTACTGCCTTCTGCTACAACACCTACTGCCTTCTGCTACAACACCTACTGCCTACTGCTACAGCACCTACTGCCTACTGCTAAAACACCTTCTGCTAAAACACCTTCTGCTACAACACCTTCTGCTACAACACCTTCTGCTACAACACCTACTGCTACAACACCTACTGCTACAAAACCTTCTGCTACAACACCTACTGCCTACTGCTACAACACCTACTGCCTACTGCTACAACACCTACTGCCTTCTGCTAAAACACCTTCTGCTACAACACCTTCTGCTAAAACACCTTCTGCTACAACACCTACTGCTAGAAAACCTTCTGCTACAACACCTACTGCTACAACACCTACTGCCTTCTGCTACAACACCTTCTGCTACAACCCCTACTGCCTACTGCTACAACACCTTCTGCTACAACACCTACTGCCTACTGCTACAACACCTTCTGCTACAACACCTACTGCCTACTGCTACAACACCTACTGCCTTCTGCTACAACACCTTCTGCTACAACACCTACTGCTACAACACCTGCTGCCTTCTGCTACAACACATACTGCTACAACAACTACTGCCTACTGCTACAACACCTACTGCCTTCTGCTACAACACCTACTACCGTCTGCTACAACACCTACTGCCTTCTGCTACAACACCTACTGCCTTCTGCTACAACACCTACTGCCTACTGCTACAACACCTACTGCTACAACACCTACTGCCTACTGCTACAACACCTACTGCTACAACACCTACTGCCTTCTGCTACAACACCTTCTGCTACAACACCTACTGTTACAACACCTTCTGCTACAACACCTACTGCCTCAACACCTTCTGCTACAACACCTTCTGCTACAACACCTACTGCTACAACACCTACTGCCTTCTGCTACAACACCTAC
Source organism: Odontesthes bonariensis (assembly GCF_027942865.1). Lineage (NCBI taxonomy): Eukaryota > Metazoa > Chordata > Actinopteri > Atheriniformes > Atherinopsidae > Odontesthes > Odontesthes bonariensis. The sequence goes on from NC_134527.1 coordinate 32,328,219, forward strand.
TGCCTTCTGCTACAACACCTACTGCCTACTGCTACAGCACCTACTGCCTACTGCTAAAACACCTTCTGCTAAAACACCTTCTGCTACAACACCTTCTGCTACAACACCTTCTGCTACAACACCTACTGCTACAACACCTACTGCTACAAAACCTTCTGCTACAACACCTACTGCCTACTGCTACAACACCTACTGCCTACTGCTACAACACCTACTGCCTACTGCTACAACACCTACTGCCTTCTGCTAAAACACCTTCTGCTACAACACCTTCTGCTAAAACACCTTCTGCTACAACACCTACTGCTAGAAAACCTTCTGCTACAACACCTACTGCTACAACACCTACTGCCTTCTGCTACAACACCTTCTGCTACAACCCCTACTGCCTACTGCTACAACACCTTCTGCTACAACACCTACTGCCTACTGCTACAACACCTTCTGCTACAACACCTACTGCCTACTGCTACAACACCTACTGCCTTCTGCTACAACACCTTCTGCTACAACACCTACTGCTACAACACCTGCTGCCTTCTGCTACAACACATACTGCTACAACAACTACTGCCTACTGCTACAACACCTACTGCCTTCTGCTACAACACCTACTACCGTCTGCTACAACACCTACTGCCTTCTGCTACAACACCTACTGCCTTCTGCTACAACACCTACTACCGTCTGCTACAACACCTACTGCCTTCTGCTACAACACCTACTGCATCAACACCTACTGCCTACTGCTACAACACCTACTGCCTACTGCTACAACACCTACTGCCTACTGCTACAACACCTTCTGCCACAACACCTACTGCCTTCTGCTACAACACCTACTGCCTCAACACCTACTGCCTACTGCTACAACACCAACTGCTACAACACCTACTGCCTTCTGCTACAACACCTTCTGCTACAACACCTTCTGTTACAACACCTTCTGCTACAACACCTACTGCCTACTGCTACAACACCTACTACCGTCTGCTACAACACCTACTGCATTCTGCTACAACACCTACTGCCTTCTGCTACAACACCTACTACCGTCTGCTACAACACCTACTGCCTTCTGCTACAACACCTACTGCATCAACACCTACTGCCTACTGCTACAACACCTACTGCCTACTGCTACAACACCTACTGCCTACTGCTACAACACCTTCTGCCACAACACCTACTGCCTTCTGCTACAACACCTACTGCCTACTGCCTCAACACCTACTGCCTACTGCTACAACACCAACTGCTACAACACCTACTGCCTTCTGCTACAACACCTTCTGCTACAACACCTTCTGTTACAACACCTTCTGCTACAACACCTACTGCCTACTGCTACAACACCTACTAACTTCTGCTACAACACTTACTGCTACAACACCTACTGCCTACTGCTACAACACCTACTGCCTTCTGCTACAACACTTACTGCTACAACACCTACTGCCTACTGCTACAACACCTACTGCCTTCTGCTACAACACTTACTGCCTTCTGCTACAAAACCTACTGCCTACTGCTACAACACCTACTGCCTTCTGCTACAACACCTACTGCCTTCTGCTACAACACCTACTGCCTTCTGCTACAACACCTACTGCCTTCTGCTACAAAACCTACTGCCTACTGCTACAACACCTACTGCCACAACACCTACTGCCTACTGCTACAACGCCTACTGCCTACTGCTACAACACCTACTGCCTACTGCTACAACAACTTCTGCCACAACACCTACTGCCTTCTGCTACAGCACCTACTGCTACAACACCTTCTGCTACAACACCTTCTGCTACAACGCCTTTTGCTACAACACCTACTGCTACAAAACCTTCTGCTACAACACCTACTGCCTTCTGCTAGAAAACCTTCTGCTACAACACCTACTGCCTTCTGCTAGAAAACCTTCTGCTACAACACCTACTGCCTACTGTTACAACACCTACTGCCTTCTGCTACAACACCTACTGCTACAACACCTACTGCCTTCTGCTACAAAACCTACTGCCTACTGCTACAACACCTACTGCCACAACACCTACTGCCTACTGCTACAACGCCTACTGCCTACTGCTACAACACCTACTGCCTACTGCTACAACACCTTCTGCCACAACACCTACTGCCTTCTGCTACAGCACCTACTGCTACAACACCTTCTGCTACAACACCTTCTGCTACAACGCCTTCTGCTACAACACCTACTGCTACAAAACCTTCTGCTACAACACCTACTGCCTTCTGCTAGAAAACCTTCTGCTACAACACCTACTGCCTACTGCTACAACACCTACTGCCTTCTGCTACAACACCTACTGCTACAACACCTACTGCCTTCTGCTACAACACCTACTGCCTTCTGCTACAAAACCTACTGCCTTCTGCTACAACACCTACTGCCTACTGCTACAACACCTACTGCCTTCTGCTACAACACCTACTGCTACAACACCTACTGCCTACTGCTACAACACCTACTGCTACAACACCTACTGCCTTCTGCTACAACACCTTCTGCTACAACACCTACTGTTACAACACCTTCTGCTACAACACCTACTGCCTCAACACCTTCTGCTACAACACCTTCTGCTACAACACCTACTGCTACAACACCTACTGCCTTCTGCTACAACACCTACTGCCTTCTGCTACAACACCTACTGCCTACTGCTACAGCACCTACTGCCTACTGCTAAAACACCTTCTGCTAAAACACCTTCTGCTACAACACCTTCTGCTACAACACCTTCTGCTACAACACCTACTGCTACAACACCTACTGCTACAAAACCTTCTGCTACAACACCTACTGCCTACTGCTACAACACCTACTGCCTACTGCTACAACACCTACTGCCTACTGCTACAACACCTACTGCCTTCTGCTAAAACACCTTCTGCTACAACACCTTCTGCTAAAACACCTACTGCTACAACACCTACTGCTAGAAAACCTTCTGCTACAACACCTACTGCTACAACACCTACTGCCTTCTGCTACAACACCTTCTGCTACAACCCCTACTGCCTACTGCAACAACACCTTCTGCTACAACACCTACTGCCTACTGCTACAACACCTTCTGCTACAACACCTACTGCCTACTGCTACAACACCTACTGCCTTCTGCTACAACACCTTCTGCTACAACACCTACTGCTACAACACCTGCTGCCTTCTGCTACAACACATACTGCTACAACAACTACTGCCTACTGCTACAACACCTACTGCCTTCTGCTACAACACCTACTACCGTCTGCTACAACACCTACTGCCTTCTGCTACAACACCTACTGCCTTCTGCTACAACACCTACTGCCTTCTGCTACAACACCTACTGCCTTCTGCTACAACACCTACTAACGTCTGCTACAACACCTACTGCCTTCTGCTACAACACCTACTGCATCAACACCTACTGCCTACTGCTACAACACCTACTGCCTACTGCTACAACACCTACTGCCTACTGCTACAACACCTACTGCCTACTGCTACAACACCTACTGCCTTCTGCTAAAACACCTTCTGCTACAACACCTTCTGCTAAAACACCTACTGCTACAACACCTACTGCTAGAAAACCTTCTGCTAAAACACCTACTGCTACAACACCTACTGCCTTCTGCTACAACACCTTCTGCTACAACCCCTACTGCCTACTGCTACAACACCTTCTGCTACAACACCTACTGCCTACTGCTACAACACCTTCTGCTACAACACCTACTGCCTACTGCTACAACACCTACTGCCTTCTGCTACAACACCTTCTGCTACAACACCTACTGCTACAACACCTGCTGCCTTCTGCTACAACACATACTGCTACAACAACTACTGCCTACTGCTACAACACCTACTGCCTTCTGCTACAACACCTACTACCGTCTGCTACAACACCTACTGCCTTCTGCTACAACACCTACTGCCTTCTGCTACAACACCTACTACCGTCTGCTACAACACCTACTGCCTTCTGCTACAACACCTACTGCATCAACACCTACTGCCTACTGCTACAACACCTACTGCCTACTGCTACAACACCTACTGCCTACTGCTACAACACCTTCTGCCACAACACCTACTGCCTTCTGCTACAACACCTACTGCCTCAACACCTACTGCCTACTGCTACAACACCAACTGCTACAACACCTACTGCCTTCTGCTACAACACCTTCTGCTACAACACCTTCTGTTACAACACCTTCTGCTACAACACCTACTGCCTACTGCTACAACACCTACTACCGTCTGCTACAACACCTACTGCATTCTGCTACAACACCTACTGCCTTCTGCTACAACACCTACTACCGTCTGCTACAACACCTACTGCCTTCTGCTACAACACCTACTGCATCAACACCTACTGCCTACTGCTACAACACCTACTGCCTACTGCTACAACACCTACTGCCTACTGCTACAACACCTTCTGCCACAACACCTACTGCCTTCTGCTACAACACCTACTGCCTACTGCCTCAACACCTACTGCCTACTGCTACAACACCAACTGCTACAACACCTACTGCCTTCTGCTACAACACCTTCTGCTACAACACCTTCTGTTACAACACCTTCTGCTACAACACCTACTGCCTACTGCTACAACACCTACTGCCTTCTGCTACAACACTTACTGCTACAACACCTACTGCCTACTGCTACAACACCTACTGCCTTCTGCTACAACACTTACTGCCTTCTGCTACAAAACCTACTGCCTACTGCTACAACACCTACTGCCTTCTGCTACAACACCTACTGCCTTCTGCTACAACACCTACTGCCTTCTGCTACAAAACCTACTGCCTACTGCTACAACACCTACTGCCACAACACCTACTGCCTACTGCTACAACGCCTACTGCCTACTGCTACAACACCTACTGCCTACTGCTACAACACCTTCTGCCACAACACCTACTGCCTTCTGCTACAGCACCTACTGCTACAACACCTTCTGCTACAACACCTTCTGCTACAACGCCTTTTGCTACAACACCTACTGCTACAAAACCTTCTGCTACAACACCTACTGCCTTCTGCTAGAAAACCTTCTGCTACAACACCTACTGCCTACTGCTACAACACCTACTGCCTTCTGCTACAACACCTACTGCTACAACACCTACTGCCTTCTGCTACAAAACCTACTGCCTACTGCTACAACACCTACTGCCACAACACCTACTGCCTACTGCTACAACGCCTACTGCCTACTGCTACAACACCTACTGCCTACTGCTACAACACCTTCTGCCACAACACCTACTGCCTTCTGCTACAGCACCTACTGCTACAACACCTTCTGCTACAACACCTTCTGCTACAACGCCTTCTGCTACAACACCTACTGCTACAAAACCTTCTGCTACAACACCTACTGCCTTCTGCTAGAAAACCTTCTGCTACAACACCTACTGCCTACTGCTACAACACCTACTGCCTTCTGCTACAACACCTACTGCTACAACACCTACTGCCTTCTGCTACAACACCTACTGCCTTCTGCTACAAAACCTACTGCCTTCTGCTACAACACCTACTGCCTACTGCTACAACACCTACTGCCTTCTGCTACAACACCTACTGCTACAACACCTACTGCCTACTGCTACAACACCTACTGCTACAACACCTACTGCCTTCTGCTACAACACCTTCTGCTACAACACCTACTGTTACAACACCTTCTGCTACAACACCTACTGCCTCAACACCTTCTGCTACAACACCTTCTGCTACAACACCTACTGCTACAACACCTACTGCCTTCTGCTACAACACCTACTGCCTTCTGCTACAACACCTACTGCCTACTGCTACAGCACCTACTGCCTACTGCTAAAACACCTTCTGCTAAAACACCTTCTGCTACAACACCTTCTGCTACAACACCTTCTGCTACAACACCTTCTGCTACAACACCTACTGCTACAACACCTACTGCTACAAAACCTTCTGCTACAACACCTACTGCCTAGTGCTACAACACCTACTGCCTACTGCTACAACACCTACTGCCTACTGCTACAACACCTACTGCCTTCTGCTAAAACACCTTCTGCTACAACACCTTCTGCTAAAACACCTACTGCTACAACACCCACTGCTAGAAAACCTTCTGCTACAACACCTACTGCTACAACACCTACTGCCTTCTGCTACAACACCTTCTGCTACAACCCCTACTGCCTACTGCTACAACACCTTCTGCTACAACACCTACTGCCTACTGCTACAACACCTTCTGCTACAACACCTACTGCCTACTGCTACAACACCTACTGCCTTCTGCTACAACACCTTCTGCTACAACACCTACTGCTACAACACCTGCTGCCTTCTGCTACAACACATACTGCTACAACAACTACTGCCTACTGCTACAACACCTACTGCCTTCTGCTACAACACCTACTACCGTCTGCTACAACACCTACTGCCTTCTGCTACAACACCTACTGCCTTCTGCTACAACACCTACTACCGTCTGCTACAACACCTACTGCCTTCTGCTACAACACCTACTGCATCAACACCTACTGCCTACTGCTACAACACCTACTGCCTACTGCTACAACACCTACTGCCTACTGCTACAACACCTTCTGCCACAACACCTACTGCCTTCTGCTACAACACCTACTGCCTCAACACCTACTGCCTACTGCTACAACACCAACTGCTACAACACCTACTGCCTTCTGCTACAACACCTTCTGCTACAACACCTTCTGTTACAACACCTTCTGCTACAACACCTACTGCCTACTGCTACAACACCTACTACCGTCTGCTACAACACCTACTGCATTCTGCTACAACACCTACTGCCTTCTGCTACAACACCTACTACCGTCTGCTACAACACCTACTGCCTTCTGCTACAACACCTACTGCATCAACACCTACTGCCTACTGCTACAACACCTACTGCCTACTGCTACAACACCTTCTGCCACAACACCTACTGCCTTCTGCTACAACACCTACTGCCTACTGCCTCAACACCTACTGCCTACTGCTACAACACCAACTGCTACAACACCTACTGCCTTCTGCTACAACACCTTCTGCTACAACACCTTCTGTTACAACACCTTCTGCTACAACACCTACTGCCTACTGCTACAACACCTACTGCCTTCTGCTACAACACTTACTGCTACAACACCTACTGCCTACTGCTACAACACCTACTGCCTTCTGCTACAACACTTACTGCTACAACACCTACTGCCTACTGCTACAACACCTACTGCCTTCTGCTACAACACTTACTGCCTTCTGCTACAAAACCTACTGCCTACTGCTACAACACCTACTGCCTTCTGCTACAACACCTACTGCCTTCTGCTACAACACCTACTGCCTTCTGCTACAACACCTACTGCCTTCTGCTACAAAACCTACTGCCTACTGCTACAACACCTACTGCAACAACACCTACTGCCTACTGCTACAACGCCTACTGCCTACTGCTACAACACCTACTGCCTACTGCTACAACACCTTCTGCCACAACACCTACTGCCTTCTGCTACAGCACCTACTGCTACAACACCTTCTGCTACAACACCTTCTGCTACAACGCCTTTTGCTACAACACCTACTGCTACAAAACCTTCTGCATCAACACCTACTGCCTTCTGCTACAACACCTTCTGCTACAACACCTACTGCCTACTGCTACAACACCTACTGCCTTCTGCTACAACACCTACTGCTACAACACCTACTGCCTTCTGCTACAACACCTACTGCCTACTGCTACAAAACCTACTGCCTCAACACCTACTGCCTACTGCTACAACACCTACTGCTACAACACCTACTGCCTTCTGCTACAACACCTTCTGCTACAACACCTACTGTTACAACACCTTCTGCTACAACACCTACTGCCTCAACACCTTCTGCTACAACACCTTCTGCTACAACACCTACTGCTACAACACCTACTGCCTTCTGCTACAACACCTTCTGCTACAACACCTTCTGCTACAACACCTACTGTTACAACACCTTCTGCTACAACACCTACTGCCTACTGCTACAACACCTTCTGCTACAACATCTACTGCTACAACATCTACTGCTACAACACCTTCTGCTACAACACATACTGCCTACTGCTACAACACCTTCTGCTACAACATCTACTGCTACAACACCTACTGCTACAACACCTACTGCCTTCTGCTACAACACCTACTGCCTACTGCTACAACACCTACTGCCTACTGCTACAACACCTACTGCCTACTGCTACAACCTACTGCCTTCTGCTACAACACCTTCTGCTACAACACCTACTGTTACAACACCTTCTGCTAAAACACCTACTGCCTACTGCTACAACCCCTTCTGCTACAACATCTACTGCTACAACACCTTCTGCTACAACACACACTGCCTACTGCTACAACACCTACTGCCTACTGCTACAACCTACTGCCTTCTGCTACAACACCTTCTGCTACAACACCTACTGTTACAACACCTTCTGCTAAAACACCTACTGCCTACTGCTACAACCCCTTCTGTTACAACATCTACTGCTACAACATCTACTGCTACAACACCTTCTGCTACAACACATACTGCCTACTGCTACAACACCTACTGCCTACTGCTACAACACCTACTGCCTACTGCTACAACACCTACTGCCTACTGCTACAACACCTTCTGCCACAACACCTACTGCCTTCTGCTACAACACCTACTGCCTACTGCCTCAACACCTACTGCCTACTGCTACAACACCAACTGCTACAACACCTACTGCCTTCTGCTACAACACCTTCTGCTACAACACCTTCTGTTACAACACCTTCTGCTACAACACCTACTGCCTACTGCTACAACACCTACTGCCTTCTGCTACAACACCTACTGCTACAACACCTACTGCCTACTGCTACAACACCTACTGCCTTCTGCTACAACACTTACTGCCTTCTGCTACAAAACCTACTGCCTACTGCTACAACACCTACTGCCTTCTGCTACAACACCTACTGCCTTCTGCTACAACACCTACTGCCTTCTGCTACAACACCTACTGCCTTCTGCTACAAAACCTACTGCCTATTGCTACAACACCTACTGCCACAACACCTACTGCCTACTGCTACAACGCCTACTGCCTACTGCTACAACACCTACTGCCTACTGCTACAACACCTTCTGCCACAACACCTACTGCCTTCTGCTACAGCACCTACTGCTACAACACCTTCTGCTACAACACCTTCTGCTACAACGCCTTCTGCTACAACACCTACTGCTACAAAACCTTCTGCTACAACACCTACTGCCTTCTGCTACAACACCTACTGCTACAAAACCTACTGCTACAACACCTACTGCCTACTGCTAAAAAACCTACTGCCTACTGTTACAACACCTTCTGCTACAACACCTACTGCCTACTGCTACAACACCTTCTGCTACAACATCTACTGCTACAACATCTACTGCTACAACACCTTCTGCTACAACACATACTGCCTTCTGCTAAAACACCTTCTGCTACAAGACCTACTGCTACAAAACCTACTGCTACAACACCTACTGCCTACTGCTAAAAAACCTACTGCCTACTGCTACAACACCTACTGCTACAACACCTACTGCCTACTGCTACAACACCTACTGCTACAACACCTAATGCCTTCTGCTAAAACACCTTCTGCTACAACACCTTCTGCGACAACACCTTCTGCTACAACACCTTCTGCTACAACGCCTTCTGCTACAACACCTACTGCTACAAAACCTTCTGCTACAACACCTACTGCCTTCTGCTACAACACCTTCTGCTACAACACCTACTGCCTACTGCTACAACACCTACTGCCTTCTGCTACAACACCTACTGCTACAACACCTACTGCCTACTGCTACAACACCTACTGCCGTCTGCTACAACACCTACTGCCTTCTGCTACAACACCTACTGCTACAACACCTACTGCCTACTGCTACAACACCTACTGCCTTCTGCTACAACATCTACTGCTACAACATCTACTGCTACAACACCTTCTGCTACAACACATACTGCCTTCTGCTAAAACACCTTCTGCTACAAGACCTACTGCTACAAAACCTACTGCTACAACACCTACTGCCTACTGCTAAAAAACCTACTGCCTACTGCTACAACACCTACTGCTACAACACCTACTGCCTACTGCTACAACACCTACTGCTACAACACCTAATGCCTTCTGCTAAAACACCTTCTGCTACAACACCTTCTGCGACAACACCTTCTGCTACAACACCTTCTGCTACAACGCCTTCTGCTACAACACCTACTGCTACAAAACCTTCTGCTACAACACCTACTGCCTTCTGCTACAACACCTTCTGCTACAACACCTACTGCCTACTGCTACAACACCTACTGCCTACTGCTACAACACCTACTGCCTTCTGCTAAAACACCTTCTGCTACAACACCTTCTGCTAAAACACCTACTGCTACAACACCTACTGCTAGAAAACCTTCTGCTACAACACCTACTGCCTACTGCTACAACACCTACTGCCTTCTGCTACAACACCTTCTGCTACAACCCCTACTGCCTACTGCTACAACACCTTCTGCTACAACACCTACTGCCTACTGCTACAACACCTTCTGCTACAACACCTACTGCCTACTGCTACAACACCTACTGCCTTCTGCTACAACACCTTCTGCTACAACACCTACTGCTACAACACCTGCTGCCTTCTGCTACAACACATACTGCTACAACAACTACTGCCTACTGCTACAACACCTACTGCCTTCTGCTACAACACCTACTACCGTCTGCTAAAACACCTACTGCCTTCTGCTACAACACCTACTGCCTTCTGCTACAACACCTACTACCGTCTGCTACAACACCTACTGCCTTCTGCTACAACACCTACTGCATCAACACCTACTGCCTACTGCTAAAACACCTACTGCCTACTGCTACAACACCTACTGCCTACTGCTACAACACCTTCTGCCACAACACCTACTGCATTCTGCTACAACACCTACTGCCTACTGCCTCAACACCTACTGCCTACTGCTACAACACCAACTGCTACAACACCTACTGCCTTCTGCTACAACACTTTCTGCTACAACACCTACTGTTACAACACCTTCTGCTACAACATCTACTGCTACAACACCTTCTGCTACAACACATACTGCCTTCTGCTAAAACACCTTCTGCTACAAGACCTACTGCTACAAAACCTACTGCTACAACACCTACTGCCTACTGCTAAAAAACCTACTGCCTACTGCTACAACACCTACTGCTACAACACCTACTGCCTACTGCTACAACACCTACTGCTACAACACCTAATGCCTTCTGCTAAAACACCTTCTGCTACAACACCTTCTGCGACAACACCTTCTGCTACAACACCTTCTGCTACAACGCCTTCTGCTACAACACCTACTGCTACAAAACCTTCTGCTACAACACCTACTGCCTTCTGCTACAACACCTTCTGCTACAACACCTACTGCCTACTGCTACAACACCTACTGCCTTCTGCTACAACACCTACTGCTACAACACCTACTGCCTACTGCTACAACACCTACTGCCTTCTGCTACAACACCTACTGCCTTCTGCTACAACACCTACTGCTACAACACCTACTGCCTACTGCTACAACACCTACTGCCTTCTGCTACAACATCTACTGCTACAACATCTACTGCTACAACACCTTCTGCTACAACACATACTGCCTTCTGCTAAAACACCTTCTGCTACAAGACCTACTGCTACAAAACCTACTGCTACAACACCTACTGCCTACTGCTAAAAAACCTACTGCCTACTGCTACAACACCTACTGCTACAACACCTACTGCCTACTGCTACAACACCTACTGCTACAACACCTAATGCCTTCTGCTAAAACACCTTCTGCTACAACACCTTCTGCGACAACACCTTCTGCTACAACACCTTCTGCTACAACGCCTTCTGCTACAACACCTACTGCTACAAAACCTTCTGCTACAACACCTACTGCCTTCTGCTACAACACCTTCTGCTACAACACCTACTGCCTACTGCTACAACACCTACTGCCTACTGCTAAAACACCTACTGCCTACTGCTACAACACCTACTGCCTTCTGCTAAAACACCTTCTGCTACAACACCTTCTGCTAAAACACCTACTGCTACAACACCTACTGCTAGAAAACCTTCTGCTACAACACCTACTGCCTACTGCTACAACACCTACTGCCTTCTGCTACAACACCTTCTGCTACAACCCCTACTGCCTACTGCTACAACACCTTCTGCTACAACACCTACTGCCTACTGCTACAACACCTTCTGCTACAACACCTACTGCCTACTGCTACAACACCTACTGCCTTCTGCTACAACACCTTCTGCTACAACACCTACTGCTACAACACCTGCTGCCTTCTGCTACAACACATACTGCTACAACAACTACTGCCTACTGCTACAACACCTACTGCCTTCTGCTACAACACCTACTACCGTCTGCTAAAACACCTACTGCCTTCTGCTACAACACCTACTGCCTTCTGCTACAACACCTACTACCGTCTGCTACAACACCTACTGCCTTCTGCTACAACACCTACTGCATCAACACCTACTGCCTACTGCTACAACACCTACTGCCTACTGCTACAACACCTACTGCCTACTGCTACAACACCTTCTGCCACAACACCTACTGCCTTCTGCTACAACACCTACTGCCTACTGCCTCAACACCTACTGCCTACTGCTACAACACCAACTGCTACAACACCTACTGCCTTCTGCTACAACACTTTCTGCTACAACACCTTCTGTTACAACACCTTCTGCTACAACACCTACTGCCTACTGCTACAACACCTACTGCCTTCTGCTACAACACCTACTGCTACAACACCTACTGCCTACTGCTAAAACACCTACTGCCTACTGCTACAACACCTACTGCCTTCTGCTACAACACCTACTGCCTTCTGCTACAACACCTACTGCCTTCTGCTACAACACCTACTGCCTTCTGCTACAAAACCTACTGCCTACTGCTACAACACCTACTGCCACAACACCTACTGCCTACTGCTACAACGCCTACTGCCTACTGCTACAACACCTACTGCCTACTGCTACAACACCTTCTGCCACAACACCTACTGCCTTCTGCTACAGCACCTACTGCTACAACACCTTCTGCTACAACACCTTCTGCTACAACACCTTCTGCTACAACGCCTTCTGCTACAACACCTACTGCTACAAAACCTTCTGCTACAACACCTACTGCCTTCTGCTACAACACCTTCTGCTACAACACCTACTGCCTACTGCTACAACAGCTACTGCCTTCTGCTACAACACCTACTGCTACAACACCTACTGCCTTCTGCTACAACACCTACTGCCTTCTGCTACAAAACCTACTGCCTCAACACCTACTGCCTACTGCTACAACACCTACTGCTACAACACCTACTGCCTTCTGCTACAACACCTTCTGCTACAACACCTACTGTTACAACACCTTCTGCTACAACACCTACTGCCTCAACACCTTCTGCCACAACACCTTCTGCTACAACACCTACTGCTACAACACCTACTGCCTTCTGCTACAACACCTTCTGCTACAACACCTTCTGCTACAACACCTACTGCTACAACACCTTCTGCTACAACCCCTACTGCCTACTGCTACAACACCTTCTGCTACAACACCTACTGCCTACTGCTACAACACCTTCTGCTACAACACCTACTGCCTACTGCTACAACACCTACTGCCTTCTGCTACAACACCTACTGCTACAACACCTGCTGCCTTCTGCTACAACACATTCTGCTACAACAACTACTGCCTACTGCTACAACACCTACTGCCTTCTGCTACAACACCTACTACCGTCTGCTACAACACCTACTGCATTCTGCTACAACACCTACTGCCTTCTGCTACAACACCTACTACCGTCTGCTACAACACCTACTGCCTTCTGCTACAACACCTACTGCATCAACACCTACTGCCTACTGCTACAACACCTACTGCCTACTGCTACAACACCTACTGCCTACTGCTACAACACCTTCTGCCACAACACCTACTGCCTTCTGCTACAACACCTACTGCCTACTGCTACAACACCAACTGCTACAACACCTACTGCCTTCTGCTACAACACCTTCTGCTACAACACCTTCTGTTACAACACCTTCTGCTACAACACCTACTGCCTACTGCTACAACACCTACTGCCTACTGCTACAACACCTACTGCCTTCTGCTACAACACTTACTGCCTTCTGCTACAAAACCTACTGCCTACTGCTACAACACCTACTGCCTTCTGCTACAACACCTACTGCCTTCTGCTACAACACCTACTGCCTTCTGCTACAAAACCTACTGCCTACTGCTACAACACCTACTGCCACAACACCTACTGCCTACTGCTACAACGCCTACTGCCTACTGCTACAACACCTACTGCCTACTGCTACAACACCTTCTGCCACAACACCTACTGCCTTCTGCTACAGCACCTACTGCTACAACACCTTCTGCTACAACGCCTTCTGCTACAACACCTACTGCTACAAAACCTTCTGCTACAACACCTACTGCCTTCTGCTACAACACCTTCTGCTACAACACCTACTGCCTACTGCTACAACACCTACTGCCTTCTGCTACAACACCTACTGCTACAACACCTACTGCCTTCTGCTACAACACCTACTGCCTTCTGCTACAAAACCTACTGCCTCAACACCTACTGCCTACTGCTACAACACCTACTGCTACAACACCTACTGCCTTCTGCTACAACACCTTCTGCTACAACACCTACTGTTACAACACCTTCTGCTACAACACCTACTGCCTCAACACCTTCTGCTACAACACCTTCTGCTACAACACCTACTGCTACAACACCTACTGCCTTCTGCTACAACACCTTCTGCTACAACACCTACTGTTACAACACCTTCTGCTACAACACCTACTGCCTACTGCTACAACACCTTCTGCTACAACATCTACTGCTACAACATCTACTGCTACAACACCTTCTGCTACAACACATACTGCCTACTGCTACAACACCTACTGCCTTCTGCTACAAAACCTACTGCCTACTGCTACAACACCTACTGCCTACTGCTACAACACCTACTGCCTACTGCTACAACCTACTGCCTTCTGCTACAACACCTTTTGCTACAACACCTACTGTTACAACACCTTCTGCTACAACACCTACTGCCTTCTGCTACAACACCTACTGCCTACTGCTACAACACCTACTGCTACAACACCTACTGCCTTCTGCTACAACACCTACTGCCTACTGCTACAACACCTACTGACTTCTGCTACAACACCTACTGCCTTCTGCCACAACACCTACTGCCACAACACCTACTGCCTTCTGCTACAACACCTTCTGCCACAACACCTACTGCCTTCTGCTACAACACCTACTGCCACAACACCTACTGCCTTCTGCTACAACACCTACTGCTACAAAACCTTCTGCTACAACACCTACTGCTACAACACCTTCTGCCAAAACACCTACTGCCTTCTGCTACAACACCTACTGCTACAAAACCTTCTGCTACAACACCTACTGCTACAAAACCTTCTGCTACAACACCTACTGCTACAACACCTACTGCTACAACACCTTCTGCTACAACACCTACTGCCTACTGCTACAACACCTACTGCTACAACACCTACTGCCTACTGCTACAACACCTACTGCCTACTGCTACAACACCTACTGCTACAACACCTACTGCCTACTGCTACAACACCTACTGCTACAACACCTACTGCCTACTGCTACAACACCTCCTGCCTACTGCTACAACACCTACTGCCCATAGGCGCCGTCTACGTGGGTGCTTCGGAGCCCGGGCACCCACGGGGATTAATGAGCACCCACGGAAAAATCCGAGCATTGAAGTGACACAATCAACCATTATATAGTATAGCTCGTCAGGTGTCTGGAAGCTGCGCGCCGGCGCAATTGCGTTTTCCAACCGGCAGGGAATTTTTCTTGGTCGGGGCAAAACCGGGCTTTCCAAAGCCATGTCATCTGCTGCTGCTGTAGTGTTTTCCCAAAATTCACCGAATCCTTCCCGAATAGCCTTCAGATCGCCTTTCAGTGTGCCAATCATTTCTCTTTCGCTCTGTGTGTGTAGCTGGCGCTTTTGGAGAGCGGCGTTGACCGCCTCCACGCGAACGAAGAAAGTGAGCATGAGCCGCAAAGAAAAAAAAGTTCCAAACTTCTGCAAGTGCAGGAGCAGGCCACTGGCTTTACCCCCTGCATCACCTTTTTCATTTGCGCTCAAGTCCTCTAGAAAGTCCATCAAAGCACTGTAGTTTGCAGCAATGGATTGTAAAGAGGCCGCCTTCACAGTCCAGCGAGTGGGGCAGAGAGGTCTCAGTGATGGTGCGTCTGTGCCCTGAAACTCCTTGAACCAAGCGAGTCGTTTTGGTGAATTTCTGATCAGTGTGATCAACTCGCGGATGAGGGACATGAAGTTTCTACGTGCAGGGATGCTTTGGGCGATGTCATGTACCATTAAATTCAGCAAATGTGAGGTGCAATGCACATACTGCGCCCGGGGCTCCTGCTCCAGCACGCGTGTATTTTAAGAATACGTACTATGTATGACCAATAAAGAAGTATAAGAATCTGAGTGGATGCGGTCTCCGAGTCGTGAGTATAAGTTTCAGTACTAGTTTCAGTTTGTATAAATATATTTTCAGTTCAATTCAGTGCATGTTGTGATTATGTCATCGGTTTTTAAGTCGCTTTGTAGAAAAGCGTTTGCCAACTGTAATGTAGGCCTAATTCCATTATCAATTTCAATTCAAATATAGGCTATTTAATTGTAAAATATTGATGTGACATCCGCAGGGAAAATAAATAGGATACATTTATTACACATACAAATAAAGTGACCAACTCATGAAACGGTTATATTATTGGAAAGCAAGGTTTTATGCAAACGGGTCTTTCTGTGGGTTGCGACCCCCAGTTGGGAACCACGAGCACCCACCGGCATAAACATAAGTCGGCACCCCTGCTACTGCCTACTGCTACAACACCTACTGCCTACTGCTACAACACCTACTGCCTACTGCTATAACACCTACTGCCTTCTGCTACAGCACCTTCTGCTACAACACCTTCTGCAACAACACCTACTGCTACAACGCCTACTGCCTTCTGCTACAGCACCTACTAGGGCTGGGAATTCCCACCGCGGTGACTCATAGCCGCTCAACAGCGCGGTATACGGTGATATCGCATTTTTGTTCATTAGGCTACTTTCCACGACAAGCAATGTTAGATGAAAATCGAGCGCATAATCCGTCTTTTTTCTCCAGCGATTCTGACATTTCACTTTGCTTTGCCTGTCATTTACTCGCTCACAGACCAAGATAGCGGAGATCAAGCAGCGCATACCCCAGTTCTGCAACATTGTTGCAGACCTGCGCAAGTTTCGTTTAGTAATGACGGAGAAAAACGAAGCAGATCAGTGCAGCAGTTGAGCTTTTTTTTTTTTATATATATAAATAGTTTCACCTACACAGTTTTGTTGAAATGATCAGGTATTTCCCAACAGCAAATGTGCACACCAAGGTTCTGTGGAAGCTAGTTTATTGTTGATATTAGACGGTCGCATTTACAACGTTAAACATGGATAATAAGGGAAGATTCAAAGCCATAAAGTGTCCGGACTAGGCAGAGGAGTAAAGCCGAGATAAAGGTAGGCCACTGCATTTTATTTTAACTTCTATTGCTACGACACTGAGTAGGCATATTCTTGTAATATCAGCTGCTGAGGGAGAATGAGACCACAACGAGTAGCATGAACACGTGTGTGCGGTGCCTATATGCAAAGATGACGACAGAAACGCGGCACCTCGCTGTGTTAATGTGTTTCTCCTGCCTTGCGGGGAATTTACAATGCATCATTATTACTGTGCTGGCTTAAAAAGAGTATCAGTTCTGTCAGTCGCGTTGTATCTACTGTGCAGTCTTAAAAACTCTTTTAGTTTCTCGAGTTGTTCTGCGCGTGCAAGGGGGCGTGCGGTGGTGGCGGTGGCCTGGACATGCACCGCGGAGGTCCTCTCAGCACCGCGGTGATTGCATTTTGCGGTTATCGCGACAGCCCTAGCACCTACTGCTACAACACCTACTGCCTACTGCTAAAACACCTACGGCCTTCTGCTACAACACCTACTGCCTACTGCTACAACACCTACGGCCTACTGCTACAACACCTACTGCTACAGCATCTACTGCTACAACACCTACTGCCTTCTGCTACAAAACCTTCTGCTACAACGCCTACTGCCTACTGCTACAAAACCTTCTGCCACAACACCTACTGCCTTCTGCTACAAAACCTTCTGCCACAACGCCTACTGCCTTCTGCTACAACACCTTCACCACAACACCTACTGCCTTCTGCTACAACACCTTCACCACAACACCTACTGTCTTCTGCTACAACACCTTCTGCCACAACACCTACTGCCTTCTGCTACAGCACCTACTGCTAAAACACCTACTGCGTTCTGCTAAAACACCTTCTGCTACAACACCTTCTGCTAAAACACCTACTGCTAAAACACCTACTGCTAAAAAACCTTCTGCTACAAAACCAACTGCCTACTGCTACAACACCTACTGCCTACTGCTAAAACACCTACTGCCTTCTGCTACAACACCTTCTGCTACAACACCTACTGCCTACTGCTACAACACCTACTGCCTTCTGCTACAACACCTACTGCCTTCTGCTAGAACACCTTCTGCTACAACACCTACTGCTACAACACCTACTGCCTTCTGCTACAACACCTACTGCTACAACACCTACTGTCTTCTGCTACAAAACCTACTACCGTCTGATACAACACCTACTGCCTTCTGCTACAACAACTACTGCCTCAACACCTACTGCCTACTGCTACAACACCTTCTGCTACAACACCTACTGCCTTCTGCTACAACAACTACTGCCTCAACACCTACTGCCTTCTGCTACAACACCTACTGCCTTCTGCTACAACACCTTCTGCTACAACACCTACTGCTACAACACCTACTGCTAAAACACCTACTGCTACAACACCTACTGCCTACTGCTACAACACCTACTGCTACAACACCTACTGCCTTCTGCTACAACACCTTCTGCTACAACACCTACTGCCTACTGCTACAACACCTACTGCCTTCTGCTACAACATCTACTGCCTTCTGCTACAACACCTTCTGCTACAACACCTACTGTTACAACACCTTCTGCTACAACACCTACTGCCTCAACACCTACTGCCTACTGCTACAACACCTACTGCTACAACACCTACTGCCTTCGGCTAAAACATCTTCAGCTACAACACCTTCTGCTATAACACCTACTGTTACAACACCTTCTGCTACAACACCTACTGCCTACTGCTACAACACCTTCTGCTACAACATCTACTGCTACAACATCTAGTGCTACAACACCTTCTGCTACAACACATACTGCCTACTGCTACAACACCTACTGCCTTCTGCTACAACACCTTCTGCTACAACACCTACTGCCTTCTGCTAAAACACCTACTGCCTTCTGCTACAACACCTACTGCTACAACACCTGCTGCCTTCTGCTACAACACCTACTGCCTTCTGCTACAACACCTACTGCCTTCTGCTACAAAACCTACTGCCTTCTGCTACAACACCTACTACCGTCTGCTACAACACCTACTGCATTCTGCTACAACACCTACTGCCTACTGCTACAACACCTACTGCCTACTGCTACAAAAACTACTGCCTTCTGCTACAACACCTACTGCCTTCTGCTACAACACCTACTGCCTACTGCTACAAAGCCTACTGCCTACTGCTACAAAACCTACTGCCTACTGCTACAAAAACTACTGCCTTCTGCTACAACACCTACTGCCTACTGCTACAACGCCTACTGCCTACTGCTACAAAACCTTCTGCCACAACACCTACTGCCTTCTGCTACAACACCTTCACCACAACACCTACTGCCTTCTGCTACAACACCTTCTGCCACAACACCTACCGCCTTCTGCTACAGCACCTACTGCTACAACACCTACTGCCTTCTGCTAAAACACCTTCTGCTACAACACCTTCTGCTACAACACCTACTGCCTCAACACCTACTGCCTACTGCTACAACACCTACTGCTACAACACCTACTGCCTTCTGCTACAACACCTTCAGCTACAACACCTTCTGCTACAACACCTACTGTTACAACACCTTCTGCTACAACACCTTCTGCTACATCTAGTGCTACAACATCTACTGCTACAACACCTTCTGCTACAACACATACTGCCTACTGCTACAAAACCTACTGCCTTCTGCTACAACACCTACTGCTACAACACCTACTGCCTACTGCTACAACACCTACCGCCTTCTGCTACAACACCTACTGCCTTCTGCTACAACACCTACTGCCTTCTGCTACAAAACCTACTGCCTACTGCTACAACACCTTCTGCCACAACACCTACTGCCTTCTGCTACAACACCTTCTGCTACAACACCTACTGCCTTCTGCTACAACACCTAATCACCTAATACTACAAAACCTTCTGCTACAACACCTACTGCTACAAAACCTACTGCTACAACACCTACTGCTACAAAACCTTCTGCTACAACACCTTCTGCTACAACATCTACTGCCTACTGCTACAACACCTACTGCTACAACACCTACTGCCTACTGCAACAACACCTACTGCCTACTGCTACAACACCTACTGCCTACTGCTACAACACCTACTGCCTTCTGCTACAACACCTTCTGCTACAACACCTACTGCTACAACACCTACTGCTACAACAACTACTGCCTTCTGCTACAACACCTACTGCTAAAACACCTACTGCCTTCTGCTACAAAACCTACTACCGTCTGCAACAACACCTACTGCCTACTGCTACAACACCTACTGCCTACTGCTACAACACCTACTGCCTTCTGCTACAACACCTTCTGCTACAACACCTACTGCTACAACACCTACTGCTACAACAACTACTGCCTTCTGCTACAACACCTACTGCTAAAACACCTACTGCCTTCTGCTACAAAACCTACTACCGTCTGCTACAACACCTACTGCCTACTGCTACAACACCTACTGCCTCAACACCTACTGCCTTCTGCTACAACACCTACTGCCTTCTGCTAAAACACCTACTGCCTCAACACCTACTGCCTACTGCTACAACACCTACTGCTACAACACCTACTGCCTTCTGCTACAACACCTTCTGCTACAACACCTACTGTTACAACACCTTCTGCTACAACACCTACTGCCTACTGCTACAACACCTTCTGCTACATCTACTGCTACAACATCTACTGCTACAACACCTTCTGCTACAACACATACTGCCTACTGCTACAACACCTACTGCCTTCTGCTACAACACCTACTGCTACAACACCTACTGCCTACTGCTACAACACCTACTGCCTTCTGCTACAACACCTACTGCCTTCTGCTACAACACCTACTGCCTTCTGCTACAAAACCTACTGCCTACTGCTACAACACCTACTGCTACAACACCTACTGCCTTCTGCTACAACACCTACTGCCTTCTGCTACAACACCTACTGCCTTCTGCTACAAAACCTACTGCCTTCTGCTACAACACCTACTGCTACAACACCTACTGCCTACTGCTACAACACCTACTGCCTTCTGCTACAACACCTACTGCCTTCTGCTACAACACCTACTGCCTTCTGCTACAACACCTACTGCCTTCTGTTACAACACCTACTGCCACAACACCTACTGCCTACTGCTACAACACCTTCTGCCACAACACCTACTGCCTTCTGCTACAACACCTTCTGCCACAACACCTACTGCCTTCTGCTACAACACCTACTGCTACAAAACCTTCTGCTACAACACCTACTGCCTTCTGCTACAACACCTAATGCTACAAAACCTTCTGCTACAACACCTACTGCTACAAAACCTACTGCTACAACACCTACTGCTACAAAACCTTCTGCTAAAACACCTACTGCTACAACACCTTCTGCTACAACACCTACTGCCTACTGCTACAACACCTACTGCTACAACACCTACTGCCTACTGCTACAACACCTACGGCCTTCTGCTACAACACCTACTGCCTACTGCTACAACACCTACGGCCTTCTGCTACAACACCTACTGCCTACTGCTACAACACCTACTGCCTACTGCTACAACACCTACGGCCTTCTGCTACAACACCTACGGCTACAACACCTACTGCCTACTGCTACAACACCTACGGCCTTCTGCTACATCACCTACTGCTACAACACCTACTGCCTACTGCTACAACACCTACGGCCTTCTGCTACATCAACTACTGCCTACTTCTACAACACCTACTAACTACTGCTACAACACCTACTGCCTTCTGCTACAACACCTACTGCCTACTGCTACAACACCTACTGCTACAACACCTACTGCCTTCTGCTACAACACCTACTGCCTTCTGCTACAACACCTACTGCCTTCTGCTACAAAACCTACTGCCTTCTGCTACAACACCTACTGCTACAACACCTACTGCCTACTGCTACAACACCTACTGCCTTCTGCTACAACACCTACTGCCTTCTGCTACAACACCTACTGCCTTCTGCTACAACACCTACTGCCTTCTGTTACAACACCTACTGCCACAACACCTACTGCCTACTGCTACAACACCTTCTGCCACAACACCTACTGCCTTCTGCTACAACACCTTCTGCCACAACACCTACTGCCTTCTGCTACAACACCTACTGCTACAAAACCTTCTGCTACAACACCTACTGCCTTCTGCTACAACACCTAATGCTACAAAACCTTCTGCTACAACACCTACTGCTACAAAACCTACTGCTACAACACCTACTGCTACAAAACCTTCTGCTAAAACACCTACTGCTACAACACCTTCTGCTACAACACCTACTGCCTACTGCTACAACACCTACTGCTACAACACCTACTGCCTACTGCTACAACACCTACTGCCTACTGCTACAACACCTACTGCCTACTGCTACAACACCTACGGCCTTCTGCTACAACACCTACTGCCTACTGCTACAACACCTACGGCCTTCTGCTACAACACCTACTGCCTACTGCTACAACACCTACTGCCTACTGCTACAACACCTACGGCCTTCTGCTACAACACCTACGGCTACAACACCTACTGCCTACTGCTACAACACCTACGGCCTTCTGCTACATCACCTACTGCTACAACACCTACTGCCTACTGCTACAACACCTACGGCCTTCTGCTACATCAACTACTGCCTACTTCTACAACACCTACTAACTACTGCTACAACACCTACTGCCTTCTGCTACAACACCTACTGCCTTCTGCTACAACACCTACTGACTTCTGCTACAACACCTACTGCCTACTGCTACAACACCTACTACCTACTGCTCTGCCTACTGCTACAACACCTACTGCCTACTGCTACAACACCTACTGCCTACTGCTACAACACCTACTGCCTTCTGCTACAACACCTCACTATATCTTTAGAAATGTTATGTGAGCATGAGCCATCCCACGATGGAAGAACAACCGCAGCAGAGCTCACGTAGAGCCCTCCTCAGAGGTCCTCTCTTACACCGGTTGCAACTTGTACGCCGTACATGACGGGTCCTGTCTGCGCAGTTAAAAAAAAAATCGCCACTATTAACCTAAATAAAGCCAATGTGGCTGCGTGTGGACTACAACATAATAATAATTGTAAAACTGTAATGGCAAAAGACACAAGACTAACTTAGCCTACTTGTTGTGATATATTCATCTGTACTTAAATAGCAAGACGACAGGAACTTATTGCAAAGGATTTTGTGCAGCATCTAGCTACGCCACAGAGGCTGTTGGCATTCGGTAAGTTTTTTTTTTAACGAAGTCATTGGTTAACCTACTTTCCTGTAACACCGCCAAATGCACCGTTCTCTGTTTGTGACTTTGTAACGGGGGCTTTTAACAGCCCGAGTTCGGTGCCGCGTTTGATTCGTGTTTAAAAAGTACAGTGACTGGAAGGGCGCCGTTGCGCGTAATGTGTGGCTGTGCGTGTCTGCGCAGGCACAGCAATTATTTTTCTACCCAAAACCCTTATTCCTCCACAAGTACGCCTAGAACTAGTGGTCAATGATTGGGGAAAATGTATAATACCAAGGGCACGAACCAACATTAATTGTGTGGTGGGAGCCTAACCAGTCGGCAGAGAAAGACGCGCGACAGGACACAGATATCATAAATGGCACTTATAGAATTTTCGGTGACCGACTTTAATCGACTAATGAGGCTCAGTGGTTGGTCAAGACTTTTTTTAAATTTCGACATCCCTAACACCTACTGCCTACTGCTACAACACCTACTGCCTTCTGCTACAACACCTACTGCCTTCTGCTACAACACCTACTGCCTACTGCTACAACACCTACTGCCTTCTGCTACAACACCTACTGCCTTCTGCTACAACACCTACTGCCTTCTGCTACAACACCTACTGCCTTCTGCTACAACACCTACTGCCTACTGCTACAACACCTACTGCTACAACACCTACTGCCTTCTGCTACAACACCTAATGCCTTCTGCTACAACACCTACTGCTACAACACCTACTGCCTTCTGCTACAACACCTACTGCCTACTGCTACAACACCTACTGCCTTCTGCTAAAACACCTTCTGCTACAACACCTACTGCCTAATCAACAATTGCAAATCTTGTCGCAAAGAAGAAGAGAAACTTCCCAGAATGTGAAATCAAGGTGCTGGTCACCAAGGTGGAGATCAGAAGAATGCATGATTTGGTGGATTGTCCTCTGGATCAGTGACAGACAAAAAATGGCAAAGTGTCACAGCTAACCCAGCCAGAGCTCAGAGAAACCAAATGATGCTGAATTTAAACGTGTTGTCTGGCACGAATGTAAAGGTAAAGAAGAGGGAGACATTGTGGCCAACAGTGACGACGGTGCGAGAAAGCTTGGGCTGGTGGGACATGCGGCTTCTATTAAGTACAGCCCAAATACTCTCATAAAGCAATATTTCATTACAATGAAACATGGAAAACATTGTGTTTCATGATGCTCCAAATGTTTTCAGGTGGTGAAAGGTCTGGACTGCAGGCAGGGCAGTCTTCTACTACGAAGCCATGCTGTTGGAATAGACGGTTTAGACCTGCTGAAATATGCAAGAAGACGTGAAGCCTGGGTGGGCCCAGATGTTGCTCTAAAACCCGTGTACACCTTTTAGTAGCATTGATGGAGCCTTGTTCCTGAGCCCATGCAGTGATTTCCAGGACAGAATCAGGCCCAGTCTCTTGTACACAGAGAATATTCTGATGATATTCCATACTGTAGATGCTGTAGTTGTAGTCTTTTGGATCATTGCGCTAAAAACTGTAGACAGTTGTTTTTGCAGATTTCTGAACCTCTGCCCATCTTCACCTCTGTGAGACTCTGCCTAAGGTGTCCTTAAGGTTAAGGTGTCCTTAATCAAGTTACTCACCCGTTGCCAATTACCCTGATTAATTGAAACATGACCTCCCCCCACCTACCCCTTTCTGTTACCCCTGCCCCAACTTTGAGATGCGTTGGTGTCATCAAATTTAAGATGAGCTGATATTTTTCATGAAATGGTAAAACGTCTCAGTTTTAGTATAATGGTCTACAGTGAATAAAATATTGGTTTATGACAGTGGAAAATCATTGTTTTGCATATTCATGATGTTCTAACCACTTAGCCATCAGAGACAATAAACCTTGCTGTAAATAATGTATATAAACCTTCCTGATGTCCCATTTTTGTCCAACTTATCCATAATCTAGGACCAATACAAACACATTTTCCTGCTACAATAAGGATTCAGACATCCTGTAATTACACATGGACTAAACATGGATTTTTAAATTCAGGTGACCTTCTTCATAAGTTTAGAGAAATATTATCACAATATTACCACAGTGATCATTTAGTGCCTGTCAGCCACAGCCAGGGAAATATGGAGCATCTCTACATGGAAAACAAACTAGGTTCAACACTGAATTTACACAAACAAACAGACTAATAAATCCATCTAATGCCCATGAATGGCACAGCAGATCAATATATGCCACGATTCACCAGATCTTAATATTTTGGCAGAGCTGAGACTTTGTTATTCGTCCTGATCATTGTTGTCTGCTTCCTGAATCCATCTCTGCTCTCACTCTTTGGGACAAAAACAACACATCGGGCTTGTGAGTGTGTCTGCAGCTGTTTCATAGGATTAGTCAGTGAAAAGGAGTATTGCTGGGAAATTTCCCTCCACCCTTCTTCTTTTACAACTCATATAATGGATTTCTAAGCTCACTTTAAATAAAAAATAAGGCAAAAACTTAATTTCACCCTTTTAACATTTTTGTCTTGAAAATAATCCCAAAATGTCATTGTAAATTTCACACACTTTCAGTTTGTTTTATTTTTCTTAATCAAAAACCAAACTCGGTGATAATAAAGGGGCATTAATTAGTGAACTTTAAGAGCTTCTGGTAGCTATATCTCTGAACTTTAGACAAAGTCAGTGTAGCCTTCCTGATCCCAGGCTAGGTATAACCCTTGCCTTGCAATCCCTTGCTTCCACAAATCACTTGGAAGTCCATTCATTCCTATGTATGCCTATACTCTTCACTAGGTGTGTGAAACTAACCCTAACCCTTCTTCCGGTTATTTAAACTCATTTTGTCGCAGTGATTTCAAGCCCACATTCCACAAATAAAAAAGATTTTAAAAAGATTCTTTCAGTTGCTATGCGCCAGCCTTATCGGCAGCAAGTGTGAGTAACTCTCAATTTTTTTCGTTTATATGATTATATGTAATTTAAAATTTTTAGTTTTTATCTAAACATTTATAGTTATTTTTATTAATCTGCTTTTTAGTTATATTTTGTTTTATTTGAATTTTTTGACAATGTGCACTACTACTAGAGCAGTGTACACAAGAGAAGAACTGTTGGTACTGTCAAGGATTGGACGCGGAATTAAACATCCAATTCCGACCAAGCTTAAAAAGCTGTACCGTGGATGCAGAGCTGGAGCGAAACTAAAGGCAAAGAGGCACAACAGGAGGTGGAGGTAGAAACCTTTTCTGCCCTCGGTGATCATGGGAAACGCTAACTCACTGCCTAACAAGTGTGATGAGTTAGAGGCGCTTGTGCGGAACCAACGGCTGTATAAGGAGAGCAGTTTGATCTGTCTGTCTGAGTCCTGGCTGAACGACAACACACCAGACTCATTTGTGGACACACCCGGCTTCACAGCCGTACGAGCAGATCGTGACCTGAGTACGAGCGGCGGTAAGCGGAAAGGCGGGGGTGTTAAACTGTTCTTTAATCAGAGATGGGTAAACCCCCGCAATGTGACCGTTAAGGAGAGGGTTTGTTGTCCAGACATCGAACTGCTGTCAGTTGGTTTCCGTGCATTCTATGCGCCCAGAGAGTTCCCATACACAGTCGTCATCGTTGTTTACATTCCACCGAGGGCGGCACCTACAACGGCGTGTGACGTCATCCATGACGCCGTTGCTAGGATACAGACCCAGCATCCTGAGGCATTCATTGCAATCACAGGAGATTTCAACCCCGTCTCTCTATCCTCCTGCCTGACTGGCTTTGTACAGTATGTGGACTGTCCAACAGGTGGAGAAAAGACATTAGATCTGTTCTATGCTAACGTGAAGGAGGCTTACAGGGCAGTGTCTCTTCCACCACTGGGTAGATCTGATCACAGCATGGTCTATCTACAACCCACATACAGACCGTGTGTACAAAGACTTCCTGTTACTACCAGATCTTTCAGGAAGTGGTCACCAGAGGCGAGTGATGCATTGAGAGACTGCTTTGATGTCACAGACTGGGCTGTACTGCTGGAGGAAGATGAAATGGACATTGACATGGACAGGAGGGTCAGCACCATCATAGACTACATTAACTTCTGTAGGGACACTGTGATTCCAGTCAGGACTGTAAGGTGCTATCCAAATAACAAACCATGGATCACCAGTGACATCACAGACCTCCTGAACCAGAGAAAGAGGGCGTTCCAGAATGGGGATGGAGAAAGGCGGAGGAGTGTACAACAGGAGCTTAAAAAGACATTACGTCGAGCTAAGGTGGAGTACAAGAAAAAGGTGGAGAGACAGCTGGAGAACAATAACACCAAGGAGGTGTGGAGGGGCATGAGGACCATCACTGGATACAGACTGAAGAACTCTCAGGCTACAGCTACACGAAAATGAAACAAGTTTTTTTTTTTAAACCGAGTACGAAAATTATTGTGACCACACAGGAAAGCACACAGGTCCTCATGGCAACGCCACGCTTGCTGAAACGATGCAGTACACACGCCACACCTCTATGTGCGCTGTAAGCCACCCCCACCGGTTACACCAGAACAATAGAAGAAGCAATGCGCCTGCGTGTACGCCCCTACTTCTACCAGCGTTGGTCATGTGGCTGTGACGCAGATGTAAACAAATCCGTTCTGGCTGTAACAATGGCAACGCGAACGACGGCGTTCCTAGATCTTCCCACTCTGGAACCCATTCTCCAAAAATATCGTTTTGGGGTACCCAGAACGCCGGCTCCATATGGCCGCGACAGCCAAACGATAAGCAAAAATATCGGTTATAGTGAAAAACGTTTCCATATAACCAGGCCCTCAGTAAAGGTGGCTGCAGCTTTACACACGCTGCATGCAATGACAATCAGCTGATGAGTGAGGGGATCCTGTCTGCTGTGGAAAACGCAGCATGGAGGAGCCTTGCTGAGCCAAAGCTCGCTGTACCGTACCATGAGATGGGAAAATGATTCAGAAAGTTGATGTCAGAACCATGGTGTCAGGGACAGGTAGAAAAGTTATATTGTGCTAATGATATTTAGCAATGGCTTCACATTGACTGATAACTAATGACTTTTTTCATGCTGCATAAATTATTTCCCATTTTGGGATTAATACATTCTTATTTTACTCAATTCTGATTGGTGAGCAGGTGCTTCTCTCAAATGCTGGCCTATTCTTTGCATGTGTGCTTAATTAAGGGTAAAAGACATTCAAAGGAATGATGTTGTATGGTGACTGACCTCTCCCAGTGGCTGCAGACATTGGGATCCTCCAGGTTGAGGGAAGAGGTGCTACGAGGCAGGTAACAGAGGGCCACAGCCAAAAGGAGTGTCCTGTGGCAGCAAAGCAACACAGCCATCTCAGTCAGAGCTGCACCTGCAGACGGGGACAGAAAACAAAATATCTGTCAAATCTTTCAGAGAAACCTTTGAAAAAGGAAGCTGAAGTTAAACAATGATAAAGAATTTTACAGATACTTTGTTTTGCAAGTGGGTCACAGTCAATGTTCTCCAAGTCTCAAATGAGTCTGAGATCTCCCAGGTCCAAGTCGAGGTCTTTCATTTCTAAGATATGTCAGGCTCTCCAATTCATTCAAACTTTTGCATATTTGTATTGTTGTGGGGATTTAGAATATTTATCACCTTCGCAATTCCTTCAAGATGAAACTTTTTCAGATTTTTAGAGATTCTTTTTGAATGAAACAGTCATGCAACAACACGGGAACATGTCAGTTGAGGTACCCCCCCTTACAGAGAAATGCTACAAAGCAAAAAGCGTCTATTCAAAGCATTCTTTTTAAGTTTCAACATCCCACTGCTGTAAGTTGCCAACTGGACCAGAACATGCTTCAACGCGTTGCACATCACAAACTTGTGTGCATGTACAGAGCTTACATGTAGATTTTACATGAGCGAGCAGCAACAGCTGTACACTCCACTCCAAAATCTGCTCTCAGCTCCCATCTTTGCAGTATTGTGCTCAAACTGTGCAAACTGAGTTAAGTGCTGTCTCCATTTGAAACACAAGATATAAGCAGAAATGGCTTATATCTAAAAACTTAATCACATTTTAACTACTGATTTTATCTGTTGTTCTTATTTCTTTCTTTTTTGTTTAAAATTTAAATCATGCTTTTTATTTCTCCAGTTTTAGCTTCTCTTCATTGGCTCCCTGTTAAATTCAGAATAGAATTTAAGATTCTTCTCCTCACATATAAAGCTCTTAATGACCGAGCTCCATCATATCTTAAAGATCTCATTGTAAGATATTTTCCTAACAGATCACTTCGTTCCCAAACTGCAGGTTTACTTGAGGTTCCCAGAGTTTCTAAAAGTAGAATGGGAGGCAGAGCCTTCAGTTATCAGGCCCCTCTCTGTGGAATAAGCTGCCAGTAAATGTCCGGGAAGCAGACACCCTTTCCACTTTTAAGACCAGGCTTAAAACTTTCCTTTCTGATAAAGCTTATAGTTAGGGATGGCTCAGGTGATCCTGAAACATCCCATAGTTAAGCTGCTATAGGCCCAGACTGCTGGGGGGCCTCATCTGTCACACCTTTCCTCACTTTACTCTCTTTATGTATATGTGATATTATTGTGGTCATTAACTCGTGTTTCCCTGTTCCAACAGAAATCCTTTGAATGGTGTTACAGTGCCGCCGCCGCCGCGGCGCCCCCCCCCCCCCCCTTTCTGTCTTCTCAAACCCCTGCTGGTCGAGGCGGATGGCCACCCTTCCTGGTTCTGGTTCTGCCAGAGGTTTCTTCCTGTTAAAAGGGAGTCGTTTCTCTCCACAGTCGCCTCAGGCACGCTCAGGACGGGAGATTGGACCGAAAAACAAAAAGTTTTCAGTGCAATCTGTTGGTTTTCTTAGCTAGGAAATTGTTTTTGAATTGGCTCTATATGAACGAATTGGATTATTTTATGAATTATGATTATTATTAATTAATTGAATTCCAATTGGCTTGAATTGGACTTACTATCTAAGTGCCTTGAGATGACATTTGTTGTATTTGGCGCTATATAAATAAAAATGAATTGAATTGAATTTCCACTGTTTTAATGTCTCTGTAAAGCACTTTGAATCACCTTGTTGTTGAATTGTGCTGTACAAATAAACTTGCCTTGCCTTATCTTTTCTATTTGAAGTCCTTTTCTCTTTCTTCATGCAAGTATATGCTTTTGTTTGCTGCTTGTCAAATCTTGTCAAAAGGAGAATAGTATCCTTCAGAGTCTTTCACCACTAAATAAACAGAGTAAGTTCTACGCCGCCCCCTTCCAAAGTGGTGCTTTTAACCCAGCAGTATAAATGTTTGATTAAGACAAATGGGAGTCATATGATGAACAGTGTTTGGCAGAGTTCTATATTTATGATGTGGAACCACAGACATAAAGATTTTCGGCTCTCTCTCCAACAGCTGTGGTATTTTGTTTATCACAATGACAGAACTCCAGAAAGAGATTGGTGGTTTGGAAGTGCTCCGCTGTTATTTAGGTATTTCAAAGCTTCTTTTAATGACAAGCAAAACTAAAGGGAGCTACAGTCAAACACCAAAGCACTGGGATCACTTCACATCTTATGCAGTAAAAATGTGCAGAAGAAGCCTGCATCATTCACCTTTTCAACAAATGAACAAGTTAGTAAGTCTCACTTGTTTCCAGAATGTGTCCTCCAACTATCAGCTTCAAATATCAGACACTTTTCATTCTCCCATGCTTTTATACCCCTGGCCTCATCCAACCATGTTTGAGTGGGAAACACATCCCTGCTGGTGCCATGCGGAAACAGTTTGAACACACAGTAACTACTGGTGTAACATCCCATAAGGTTCTGCTGCTTCGCCTGTTCATCACCTGCTGGTAGAGGCAACGGATACAGAAAACAGAAAGTTGCTTTGTATGTTGAGTTTATCTGTAGGAAGAAGACATATGGGTTCACAGCAGATTTCATTAAAAACCTGAAATATCTTATTTCTGCCCAGTTAGTGAAGCATAACTTCAACATGCAACAAACTACTACAGCTGTTAAGTAGCTTTAGCTACCAGTTAGCTTCATGTTTCAGTCAGTCAGTCAGTCAGTGGGTCAATACTCCAATAACTTTCACAAATGATGTTTGAGCCACTTTAAAAACTTCTGGACGAGCAGAAGCAAAGGCAAACAAATTTACTTCCAAACTGGGTCTTCTTCGTCATCACCCTAACACGAGTCTATCACACCTGAACAATCCTTGGCTTCCCATCTGAAGCCGCACGCACACGTGCAGTGCACGGAAACTGAAAGCACAACTTTAAGAAAGAGAACTGGATGACAGTTCACCACGGCCTGGGTTGCTGGATCTGTATTTCATTGTTCTTTTTTCCATTGGAGCTTCTGGTTAAATTGAGATTAGTTTATATTGCGTCCTGTCTTATTTTGTAGAGCCTGGCCCCTTGTATTTTCTGTTAAGCTTACTTCCTGTTCCTGTTTCACATCTGGATTAATTTAGCCAATCATCACTACCTACCTTTGTTAGTCGTTTGCTCCCTCAGAATAACTACTCCTTGGTTCCCTGTGTCCAGCCCCAGATCACATATAATAAATGAATATTTTCTGTTTGTCATTGGTCAGTCAGTCGTGCGTATTCATTAGTTTTGCTTTCTTGTTAATCCCATTTGGTTCCTTGCTTTTTGCCTCGGCAGCATCTTTAGTTGTTTCTATGAATGGAGGCTGTGTTTTTATGCCTGTAAGTGCTACATTTGGGTTCTTTTCCTCCGTCCAGTCGGACATGGTGACAGGATTAGCTATAAATAAAGCTTTTTCTGTTCCTTCTTTACGTCAGTATCAGCTGCCCAGTGGGTTTTGTTTTGAAGGATTCTTTGGGCTCTGCACAGACACTTCATCAGCATAACTGATGCTCAGGACAGGGAGAGTTTTAATGAGCCGGTGTATTTCCATGCTGTAGTAGGGAAGTGTACATGGAAACAGAAAACAATACTTTTGTAAAAGAATTTCAAAACATGAATGAGAAAATATTAGAGGAACGTTTTCATATTTATATCGTAAACTCATATTTTTCTTTATTGCTTCTGCTATTTCTGCTCAGTTTCTGCTTTTGCTTTTTCTCAAATGCTGATGTAATTTATTTTTGGTCTTGCTGTTACTTTAGCCTTCAAACGCTTTTGCCATCTCCTCCTTCTGAAACGACCGAGTGCAGCTACCAGCTCCTTGAACCTACCACCTGAGGGGTGGCAGTGGCTACGCTTGGCCTGGCCGTTGTGGAAGAAGAGGCAGACACAAAGTAGAAGAAGATTTAACTTGTTGAATCAGTTAAAAAAAAAGGTTGAGATGGTGTGGTGGCTATCGTACAGGAAACAACAAAAAGACGCTCACTGATGTTCCTGACAGCTGAGCGTTGGCTTGATGTGTCACAGCCTTAACGAGTGAACAGGAAGGGGGGGCCATTCTGCCCCTGGCTAACTTTATAGGTGCTTGGGACCCAGCAAACCTCCTGGAAGCTTGGAAAGTGGGCGCATCATGTAAGGACATGTTTGGTGGTGGAGAACATCAACATGATGACAAACTGAAACATTACCTGTGTAGGGAGCGGAGTAAAGAAGATGTAGGGATTCTACAGTTTTTGAGTATTCTTACTGTAAAACTGCAAAGTTTTATGCATGATCATACAAAAAAGCACTGAATGGGAGGACTGGCAAGACAAATGCTGCTTGACAATTACAGTTGATGTCATTATTAAAAAAGTGCAACTGAAATTCAGCTATAGATGCTCTCCCAGAAAAGTGGGACATTCACCACAGACTCTTGTTAGTCCCATGTGTTTAAGGATCCGTGTCGATTTTTTATTACTAATATTTCTTTTAAAAAATTGAAATTGTTGCAGCAATCATTTCTCCTTGCAGAAACGACATGCTTAGTTAAAATGAAGTTGTGATGTTTAATTTAAAGTTGGTGAGAAGATGAATCATTTTAAGAGAGAAAAGTTAAGAGGACATATCCTAAAGTTACAACCTCTTTACTGTACTGCTAATCCATCCATCCATCCATTTTTTATACCGCTGAATCCGTCGGTCGGGTCGCGGGGGGGCTGCAGCCTATCCCAGCTGTCATTGGCTGAGAGGCGATCTACACCTGACAGGTGGCCAGTCCATCACAGGGCCACATGTATGAATACAACGTAATAATAAATAGAATCATAATAATTATATTATATTTATATAATATCCTTTTGGGATAAATCAAGTATTTTTCCCTTTCATTTGAAATGGTTTTGATTTGCTGAATGTTTTTCTACACCCAGGACTTCTTGTTCCTTATCCCTAAGTGTCTCTAAAACTTTGATTAATACTGTATTTCTAGTTATTTCTCCTAATAAATGAATCACTTTGCTCCACTGACTGCTTCAGGTCCTTATCAAGCGAGCACTTCCACATCTTTACAGATGCTGGAAGATGTTCAGAGACAGAAGTGAAATTAGTCAGTACTGAGGTGCTTCTCTCCCTGACTGCAGGCATGAGTGAAACCTCCACATGTGAGCATCTCTGCAACAAGAAATTAAAATCAGCTTGAAAGCATCTTTTAAACCACAAGATGTTGTGGGACAGGCTCGTTAACCATAAAGATTCTAAGATCAAGTCCAAGGTATCAAATGTAAAATTGTAAGTGCATCTTAGGATGTTGCCCATGTGTTCACAGTGTGGATGTCTGCTCCTCTTCCTTAATGGCACAGGAACAGCTGTTCAGTGCAGCATAATGTGACTGCTTCACAAGTCCAGCTGCTCCATAAGTCCTTTGGTGATAATCAGCTAGCTATTACAACCCCCCAGGCCCCCAGACCACCACACACACATCTTGTGACTACCCTCTTTTAAGAAATTCAACATAACAGAGGATGGCTGCAGAGATGTCTCCAGCGGCTGGGTGTCTCCAGCGGCTGGGTGTCTCCAGCGGCTGGGTGTCTGCAGACAGTGTGTCTGTGCAGGCAGTTTACGGGCCAGCTAAGCCAGGCCCCTCTCTGATTTCACTGAGCTAAGAGAGAGCACAGCTGCAGCCACCAGTGCTCACGACAACTGCACTGCTGCACAAACAAGGCCTGTGCTGTATGTGTGAAACGCTTCCAGGAGCAACTTCTGAAGGTAATGGGCTCTCCAGCTTTGATACAGTCCAAGCAGCACAGAACTGACGCCTCTTTGTCGGTGTGCAAAGGGCTGCCAGGAACCAAGACCTGTCTGAAGGTCCTCCAGAACCAGACACACGCTGATCTCAGGCCATTTACGCATCAATTATCCAAGTCTAGCTAAGATGAGATATGAGAAGCCCTGTAAGCTTTCTGGGTATGAAGTGAAAAAACTGGGTCCTATTCAAGTTAGCAGTAATGTGACTAAACGTAGAGCTGATCAGCACAAATACAAGAAGAAGAAAGAAAAAGGCTGACTCTGGATACGTATGGCAGTGATCATGAACCATTGAATATTTTGTTTGAACATTTTAAATCCTGTGTCACAGCTGCAGATTCTGCTGCTACATAGTAAATACAGACATTAGCATTGTGCTGCCCCTGACATATCACAGACATATACCAGAAACAATAAAAGCCACAACCGCCATTTTCAGTGAGAACTTACAATGTAACGCATAGGAAAAAAATGAACATTTATACAATGAGTTGATTGGTTGGAGCAACAGGTAGAAAACAAAATGAATGATAATTAATATCTATTTCAAATCGAGTCCATGCCCATAGTAAAAAGCATCAAGTTTGCATAATGAACAGAGCAAAAAGCTGAAAGAAGACAATTTTACACATCTTGTATAAATAGCAATAATCAGCTCCAGTTTCAGCAGTTGCACTTCATCAGGACACAAACTATGTAACATTGTTAATTTCTTTCTTTTTTGGTTTGAGCAGTCTTTAAAGCAGCATCTTCCCATCAAGGCTGATGGGCTGTGCCTGACAAAACAACGACTGAAGCAGATCCACAGCTGACTCTGATGCTCGCTGAGTAAACCTGACAAACGTACAGCTTGGACTCCTCACAGAATACAACCCATGGAGTGCTGAAAAGTATTCCTAATAGCGACGTGACTGCACGTTATAATAAGAGGGATGAAATGCACGCAGCCTGCCTGCCACACAGCAGCAGATCCTGCAGCAGAGGAACCAAAGACATTTTAAGCATGATTAGTGATGATCTCATGACAATGTCAATTATTAGCACTCCACTGCAGGCACACTTTGGCTTGTTATTTATACATATTTTAAGCTTTTTTCTGTTATTTTCCACCATCAAAATGACAAGCCATAGGGCAGGCTAAAAGCACGGGGCAGTAACTGTACAGAACATGAAATAATCAAAAAGAAGGCCCAGTGAGACAGGCATGACTTTATGTTCACATTAGGGATTGGAAAAGTGTGACCACCCCAAATCAAGACTTGCACCCACCCTAAAAATGCAAAAAGAAAATGTTGAGGAGCTGAATAATTCACATATTTATTCAGTAATCATAAATATGACGATATTGAGCCTGGCCAGAAAAGTCAGGACCTGGATATAACGCAGCATGTGATCTGGTGTTGCTTCAGTTGCTCATAACCATTACAGTCAGCTGTTTTTATGATCTGATATTATGAACACATCCTAAGATGACAAAGTCAGAATTGATCAGGCCCAAACTGTGACAGAATGGTTCAGGGAGCATGAGACATCACTTTCACACAAGGATGGGTCACCAGTGAGACCGGACCTGAAATCTAAGGAGAATCTTTGGATGTGCAACAAATACAACTCTGAATGGGATTTATATATTACATTGCATTCTTAAAAGCAATGAAAGCTTAAAATGCTTAAAAGCATTTTGAATGTATAAAACTGAAAAAAATTATAAAAGCTATTTTACACATCTGTCGGTCTGATCATACATAAAAGGGTTTCCTCAAAAAGAAAGCCGGATGTTGGCTTTTCTGTGTGCAACTGAAGCTGCAGATCTCCTGAGAAGAGCAATCCTGTGTGAGGGCAGCCAGTCATTCACCCCGTCATTCACCCCGTCATTCACCCCGTCATTCACCCGGTCATTCACCCCGTCATTCACCCCGTCATTCACCCCGTCATTCACTCAGTCATTCACCCCGTCATTCACCCCGTCATTCACCCCGTCACTCACCCCGTCATTCACCCCGTCATTCACCCCGTCATTCACCCAGTCATTCACCCAGTCATTCACCCCGTCATTCACCCAGTCAATCACCCCGTCATTCACCCCGTCATTCACCCCGTCATTCACCCAGTCATTCACCCCGTCATTCACCCAGTCATTCACCCCGTCATTCACCCAGTCATTCACCCCGTCATTCACCCCGTCATTCACCCCGTCATTCACCCAGTCATTCACCCCGTCATTAACCCAGTCATTCACCCCGTCATTCACCCAGTCATTCACCCAGTCAATCACCCCGTCATTCACCCCGTCATTCACCCAGTCATTCACCCAGTCATTCACCCCGTCATTCACCCCGTCATTCACCCAGGCATTCACCCCGTCATTCACCCCGTCATTCACCCCGTCAATCACCCCGTCATTCACCCCGTCATTCACCCCGTCATTCACCCCGTCATTCACCCAGTCATTCACCCCGTCATTCACCCCGTCATTCACCCAGTCATTCACCCAGTCATTCACCCCGTCATTCACCCCGTCATTCACCCCGTCATTCATCCCGTCATTCACCCCGTCATTCACCCCGTCATTCACCCAGTCATTCACCCCGTCATTCACCCAGTCATTCACCCCGTCATTCACCCAGTCATTCACCCCGTCATTCACCCCGTCATTCACCCCGTCATTCACCCAGTCATTCACCCAGTCATTCACCCCGTCATTCACCCCGTCATTCACCCCATCACTCACCCAGTCACCCCGTCATTCACCCCGTCATTCACCCCGTCATTCACCCAGTCACCTCGTCATTCACCCAGTCATTCACCCCGTCATTCACCCCGTCACTCACCCAGTCACCCCGTCATTCACCCCGTCATTCACCCCGTCATTCACCCAATCACCTCGTCATTCACCCAGTCATTCACCCCGTCATTCACCCAGTCACCTCGTCATTCACCCAGTCATTCACCTAGTCATTCACCCCGTCATTCACCCAGTCACCTCGTCATTCACCCAGTCAATCACCCAGTCATTCACCCCGTCATTCACCCCGTCATTCACCCCGTCATTCACCCAGTCACCCCGTCATTCACCCAGTCATTCACCCCGTCATTCACCCAGTCACCCCGTCATTCACCCAGTCACCCCCTCATTCACCCAGTCAATCACCCCGTCATTCACCCAGTCATTCACCCAGTCAATCACCCCGTCATTCACCCCGTCATTCACCCCGTCATTCACCCCGTCACTCACCCAGTCACCCCGTCATTCACCCCGTCATTCACCCCGTCATTCACCCCGTCACTCACCCCGTCATTCACCCCGTCACTCACCCAGTCACCCCGTCATTCACCCCGTCATTCACCCCGTCATTCACCCCGTCATTCACCCAGTCACCCCGTCATTCACCCAGTCAATCACCCCGTCATTCACCCAGTCATTCACCCAGTCAATCACCCCGTCATTCACCCCGTCATTCACCCCGTCATTCACCCCGTCATTCACCCAGTCATTCACCCAGTCAATCACCCCGTCATTCACCCCGTCATTCACCCCGTCATTCACCCAGTCATTCACCCCGTCATTCACCCCGTCATTCACCCAGTCATTCACCCCGTCATTCACCCAGTCATTCACCCCGTCATTCACCCAGTCATTCACCCAGTCATTCACCCCGTCATTCACCCAGTCATTCACCCCGTCATTCACCCAGTCATTCACCCCGTCATTCACCCAGTCATTCACCCCGTCATTAACCCAGTCATTCACCCCGTCATTCACCCAGTCATTCACCCAGTCAATCACCCCGTCATTCACCCCGTCATTCACCCCGTCATTCACCCAGTCATTCACCCAGTCATTCACCCCGTCATTCACCCAGTCATTCACCCCGTCATTCACCCAGTCATTCACCCAGTCAATCACCCCGTCATTCACCCCGTCATTCACCCCGTCATTCACCCAGGCATTCACCCCGTCATTCACCCAGTCATTCACCCCGTCAATCACCCCGTCATTCACCCCGTCATTCACCCCGTCATTCACCCAGTCATTCACCCCGTCATTCACCCCGTCATTCACCCAGTCATTCATCCAGTCATTCACCCCGTCATTCACCCCGTCATTCACCCCGTCACTCACCCAGTCACCCCGTCATTCACCCCGTCATTCACCCCGTCATTCACCCAGTCACCTCGTCATTCACCCAGTCATTCACCCCGTCATTCACCCCGTCACTCACCCAGTCACCCCGTCATTCACCCCGTCATTCACCCAGTCACCTCGTCATTCACCCAGTCATTCACCCCGTCATTCACCCAGTCACCTCGTCATTCACCCAGTCATTCACCTAGTCATTCACCCCGTCATTCACCCCGTCACCTCGTCATTCACCCCGTCATTCACCCAGTCACCTCGTCATTCACCCAGTCATTCACCCCGTCATTCACCCCGTCACTCACCCAGTCACCCCGTCATTCACCCCGTCATTCACCCAGTCACCTCGTCATTCACCCAGTCATTCACCCCGTCATTCACCCCGTCACCTCGTCATTCACCCAGTCAATCAC
This sequence comes from Odontesthes bonariensis, assembly GCF_027942865.1. Classification (NCBI taxonomy): domain Eukaryota; kingdom Metazoa; phylum Chordata; class Actinopteri; order Atheriniformes; family Atherinopsidae; genus Odontesthes; species Odontesthes bonariensis. The sequence continues at coordinate 32,368,049 of NC_134527.1, forward strand.
CCAGTCATTCACCCCGTCATTCACCCCGTCATTCACCCCGTCACTCACCCAGTCACCCCGTCATTCACCCCGTCATTCACCCCGTCATTCACCCAGTCATTCACCCCGTCATTCACCCAGTCACCTCGTCATTCACCCAGTCAATCACCCCGTCATTCACCCAGTCATTCACCCCGTCATTCACCCAGTCACCCCGTCATTCACCCAGTCAATCACCCCGTCATTCACCCAGTCATTCACCCAGTCAATCACCCCGTCATTCACCCCGTCATTCACCCCGTCATTCACCCAGTCATTCACCCAGTCATTCACCCCGTCATTCACCCCGTCATTCACCCCGTCATTCACCCAGTCATTCACCCCGTCATTCACCCAGTCATTCACCCCGTCATTCACCCAGTCATTCACCCCGTCATTCACCCCGTCATTCACCCCGTCATTCACCCAGTCATTCACCCCGTCATTCACCCCATCACTCACCCAGTCACCCCGTCATTCACCCCGTCATTCACCCCGTCATTCACCCAGTCACCTCGTCATTCACCCAGTCATTCACCCCGTCATTCACCCCGTCACTCACCCAGTCACCCCGTCATTCACCCCGTCATTCACCCCGTCATTCACCCAGTCACCTCGTCATTCACCCAGTCATTCACCCCGTCATTCACCCAGTCACCTCGTCATTCACCCAGTCATTCACCTAGTCATTCACCCCGTCATTCACCCAGTCACCTCGTCATTCACCCAGTCAATCACCCAGTCATTCACCCCGTCATTCACCCCGTCATTCACCCCGTCATTCACCGCGTCATTCACCCAGTCACCCCGTCATTCACCCAGTCATTCACCCCGTCATTCACCCAGTCACCCCGTCATTCACCCAGTCACCCCGTCATTCACCCAGTCAATCACCCCGTCATTCACCCAGTCATTCACCCAGTCAATCACCCCGTCATTCACCCCGTCATTCACCCCGTCACTCACCCAGTCACCCCGTCATTCACCCCGTCATTCACCCCGTCATTCACCCCGTCACTCACCCCGTCATTCACCCCGTCACTCACCCAGTCACCCCGTCATTCACCCCGTCATTCACCCCGTCATTCACCCAGTCACCCCGTCATTCACCCAGTCAATCACCCCGTCATTCACCCAGTCATTCACCCAGTCAATCACCCCGTCATTCACCCCGTCATTCACCCCGTCATTCACCCAGTCATTCACCCCGTCATTCACCCAGTCATTCACCCAGTCAATCACCCCGTCATTCACCCCGTCATTCACCCCGTCATTCACCCAGTCATTCACCCCGTCATTCACCCAGTCATTCACCCCGTCATTCACCCCGTCATTCACCCCGTCATTCACCCAGTCATTCACCCCGTCATTAACCCAGTCATTCACCCCGTCATTCACCCAGTCATTCACCCAGTCAATCACCCCGTCATTCACCCCGTCATTCACCCCGTCATTCACCCAGTCATTCACCCCGTCATTCACCCCGTCATTCACCCAGTCATTCACCCAGTCAATCACCCCGTCATTCACCCCGTCATTCACCCCGTCATTCACCCAGGCATTCACCCCGTCATTCACCCAGTCATTCACCCCGTCAATCACCCCGTCATTCACCCCGTCATTCACCCCGTCATTCACCCAGTCATTCACCCCGTCATTCACCCCGTCATTCACCCAGTCATTCACCCCGTCATTCACCCCGTCATTCACCCAGTCATTCACCCCGTCATTCACCCAGTCATTCACCCCGTCATTCACCCAGTCATTCACCCAGTCATTCACCCCGTCATTCACCCCGTCATTCACCCCGTCATTCACCCAGTCATTCATCCCGTCATTCACCCCGTCATTCACCCCGTCATTCACCCAGTCATTCACCCCGTCATTCACCCCGTCATTCACCCCGTCATTCACCCAGTCATTCACCCAGTCATTCATCCCGTCATTCACCCCGTCATTCACCCCGTCATTCACCCCGTCACTCACCCAGTCACCCCGTCATTCACCCCGTCATTCACCCCGTCATTCACCCAGTCACCTCGTCATTCACCCAGTCATTCACCCCGTCACCCCGTCATTCACCCCGTCATTCACCCAGTCACCTCGTCATTCACCCAGTCATTCACCCCGTCATTCACCCAGTCACCTCGTCATTCACCCAGTCATTCACCTAGTCATTCACCCCGTCATTCACCCCGTCACCTCGTCATTCACCCCGTCATTCACCCCGTCATTCACCCAGTCACCTCGTCATTCACCCAGTCATTCACCCCGTCATTCACCCCGTCACTCACCCAGTCACCCCGTCATTCACCCCGTCATTCACCCAGTCACCTCGTCATTCACCCAGTCATTCACCCCGTCATTCACCCAGTCACCTCGTCATTCACCCAGTCATTCACCTAGTCATTCACCCCGTCATTCACCCCGTCACCTCGTCATTCACCCAGTCAATCACCCAGTCATTCACCCCGTCATTCACCCCGTCATTCACCCCGTCACTCACCCCGTCATTCACCCCGTCATTCACCCAGTCATTCACCCAGTCACCCCGTCATTCACCCAGTCATTCACCCCGTCATTCACCCAGTCACCTCGTCATTCACCCAGTCAATCACCCCGTCATTCACCCAGTCATTCACCCCGTCATTCACCCAGTCATTCACCCCGTCATTCACCCAGTCAATCACCCCGTCATTCACCCAGTCATTCACCCAGTCAATCACCCCGTCATTCACCCCGTCATTCACCCCGTCATTCACCCCGTCACTCACCCAGTCACCCCGTCATTCACCCCGTCATTCACCCCGTCATTCACCCAGTCATTCACCCCGTCAATCACCCCGTCATTCACCCCGTCATTCACCCAGTCATTCACCCCGTCATTCACCCCGTCATTCACCCCGTCATTCACCCAGTCATTCACCCAGTCATTCACCCCGTCATTCACCCAGTCATTCACCCCGTCATTCACCCAGTCATTCACCCCGTCATTCACCCAGTCATTCACCCAGTCATTCACCCCGTCATTCACCCCGTCATTCACCCAGTCATTCATCCCGTCATTCACCCCGTCATTCACCCCGTCATTCACCCAGTCATTCACCCCGTCATTCACCCAGTCATTCACCCCGTCATTCACCCCGTCATTCACCCAGTCATTCACCCAGTCATTCACCCAGTCATTCACCCCGTCATTCACCCCGTCATTCACCCAGTCATTCACCCCGTCAATCACCCCGTCATTCACCCCGTCATTCACCCCGTCATTCACCCAGTCATTCACCCCGTCATTCACCCCGTCATTCACCCAGTCATTCACCCCGTCATTCACCCCGTCATTCACCCCGTCATTCACCCAGTCATTCACCCCGTCATTCACCCAGTCATTCACCCAGTCATTCACCCCGTCATTCACCCCGTCATTCACCCCGTCATTCACCCAGTCATTCATCCCGTCATTCACCCCGTCATTCACCCCGTCATTCACCCAGTCATTCACCCCGTCATTCACCCAGTCATTCACCCCGTCATTCACCCCGTCATTCACCCAGTCATTCACCCAGTCATTCATCCCGTCATTCACCCCGTCATTCACCCCGTCATTCACCCCGTCACTCACCCAGTCACCCCGTCATTCACCCCGTCATTCACCCCGTCATTCACCCAGTCACCTCGTCATTCACCCAGTCATTCACCCCGTCATTCACCCCGTCACTCACCCAGTCACCCCGTCATTCACCCCGTCATTCACCCAGTCACCTCGTCATTCACCCAGTCATTCACCCCGTCATTCACCCAGTCACCTCGTCATTCACCCAGTCATTCACCTAGTCATTCACCCCGTCATTCACCCCGTCACCTCGTCATTCACCCCGTCATTCACCCAGTCACCTCGTCATTCACCCAGTCATTCACCCCGTCATTCACCCCGTCACTCACCCAGTCACCCCGTCATTCACCCAGTCACCTCGTCATTCACCCAGTCATTCACCCCGTCATTCACCCAGTCACCTCGTCATTCACCCAGTCATTCACCCAGTCACCTCGTCATTCACCCAGTCATTCACCTAGTCATTCACCCCGTCATTCACCCCGTCACCTCGTCATTCACCCAGTCAATCACCCAGTCATTCACCCCGTCATTCACCCTGTCACTCACCCAGTCACCCCGTCATTCACCCCGTCATTCACCCCGTCATTCACCCCGTCATTCACCCAGTCACCCCGTCATTCACCCAGTCATTCACCCCGTCATTCACCCAGTCACCTCGTCATTCACCCAGTCAATCACCCCGTCATTCACCCAGTCATTCACCCCGTCATTCACCCAGTCATTCACCCCGTCATTCACCCAGTCAATCACCCCGTCATTCACCCAGTCATTCACCCAGTCAATCACCCCGTCATTCACCCCGTCATTCACCCCGTCATTCACCCCGTCACTCACCCAGTCACCCCGTCATTCACCCCGTCATTCACCCCGTCATTCACCCCGTCATTCACCCCGTCAATCACCCCGTCATTCACCCCGTCATTCACCCAGTCATTCACCCCGTCATTCACCCCGTCATTCACCCCGTCATTCACCCAGTCATTCACCCAGTCATTCACCCCGTCATTCACCCAGTCATTCACCCCGTCATTCACCCAGTCATTCACCCCGTCATTCACCCAGTCATTCACCCAGTCATTCACCCCGTCATTCACCCCGTCATTCACCCCGTCATTCACCCAGTCATTCATCCCGTCATTCACCCCGTCATTCACCCCGTCATTCACCCAGTCATTCACCCCGTCATTCACCCAGTCATTCACCCCGTCATTCACCCCGTCATTCACCCAGTCATTCACCCCGTCATTCACCCCGTCATTCACCCCGTCATTCACCCCGTCACTCACCCAGTCACCCCGTCATTCACCCCGTCATTCACCCAGTCACCTCGTCATTCACCCAGTCATTCACCCCGTCATTCACCCCGTCACTCACCCAGTCACCCCGTCATTCACCCCGTCATTCACCCCGTCATTCACCCCGTCATTCACCCAGTCACCTCGTCATTCACCCAGTCATTCACCCCGTCATTCACCCCGTCACTCACCCAGTCACCCCGTCATTCACCCCGTCATTCACCCAGTCATTCACCCCGTCATTCACCCAGTCACCTCGTCATTCACCCAGTCATTCACCTAGTCATTCACCCCGTCATTCACCCCGTCACCTCGTCATTCACCCAGTCAATCACCCAGTCATTCACCCCGTCATTCACCCCGTCATTCACCCCGTCACTCACCCAGTCACCCCGTCATTCACCCCGTCATTCACCCCGTCATTCACCCAGTCACCCCGTCATTCACCCAGTCATTCACCCCGTCATTCACCCAGTCACCTCGTCATTCACCCAGTCAATCACCCCGTCATTCACCCAGTCATTCACCCCGTCATTCACCCAGTCACCCCGTCATTCACCCAGTCAATCACCCCGTCATTCACCCAGTCATTCACCCAGTCAATCACCCCGTCATTCACCCCGTCATTCACCCCGTCATTCACCCAGTCATTCACCCCGTCATTCACCCAGTCAATCACCCCGTCATTCACCCAGTCATTCACCCAGTCAATCACCCCGTCATTCACCCCGTCATTCACCCCGTCATTCACCCCGTCACTCACCCAGTCACCCCGTCATTCACCCCGTCATTCACCCCGTCATTCACCCAGTCAATCACCCCGTCATTCACCCAGTCATTCACCCAGTCAATCACCCCGTCATTCACCCCGTCATTCACCCCGTCACTCACCCAGTCACCCCGTCATTCACCCCGTCATTCACCCCGTCATTCACCCCGTCATTCACCCAGTCATTCACCCCGTCAATCACCCCGTCATTCACCCCGTCATTCACCCAGTCATTCACCCCGTCATTCACCCCGTCATTCACCCCGTCATTCACCCAGTCATTCACCCAGTCATTCACCCCGTCATTCACCCAGTCATTCACCCCGTCATTCACCCAGTCATTCACCCCGTCATTCACCCAGTCATTCACCCAGTCATTCACCCCGTCATTCACCCCGTCATTCACCCAGTCATTCATCCCGTCATTCACCCCGTCATTCACCCCGTCATTCACCCAGTCATTCACCCCGTCATTCACCCAGTCATTCACCCCGTCATTCACCCCGTCATTCACCCAGTCATTCACCCAGTCATTCACCCAGTCATTCACCCCGTCATTCACCCCGTCATTCACCCAGTCATTCACCCCGTCAATCACCCCGTCATTCACCCCGTCATTCACCCCGTCATTCACCCAGTCATTCACCCCGTCATTCACCCCGTCATTCACCCAGTCATTCACCCCGTCATTCACCCCGTCATTCACCCAGTCATTCACCCCGTCATTCACCCAGTCATTCACCCCGTCATTCACCCAGTCATTCACCCAGTCATTCACCCCGTCATTCACCCCGTCATTCACCCCGTCATTCACCCAGTCATTCATCCCGTCATTCACCCCGTCATTCACCCCGTCATTCACCCAGTCATTCACCCCGTCATTCACCCAGTCATTCACCCCGTCATTCACCCCGTCATTCACCCAGTCATTCACCCAGTCATTCATCCCGTCATTCACCCCGTCATTCACCCCGTCATTCACCCCGTCACTCACCCAGTCACCCCGTCATTCACCCCGTCATTCACCCCGTCATTCACCCCGTCATTCACCCAGTCACCTCGTCATTCACCCAGTCATTCACCCCGTCATTCACCCCGTCACTCACCCAGTCACCCCGTCATTCACCCCGTCATTCACCCAGTCACCTCGTCATTCACCCAGTCATTCACCCCGTCATTCACCCAGTCACCTCGTCATTCACCCAGTCATTCACCTAGTCATTCACCCCGTCATTCACCCCGTCACCTCGTCATTCACCCCGTCATTCACCCCGTCATTCACCCAGTCACCTCGTCATTCACCCAGTCATTCACCCCGTCATTCACCCCGTCACTCACCCAGTCACCCCGTCATTCACCCCGTCATTCACCCAGTCACCTCGTCATTCACCCAGTCATTCACCCCGTCATTCACCCAGTCACCTCGTCATTCACCCAGTCATTCACCTAGTCATTCACCCCGTCATTCACCCCGTCACCTCGTCATTCACCCAGTCAATCACCCAGTCATTCACCCCGTCATTCACCCCGTCATTCACCCCGTCACTCACCCAGTCACCCCGTCATTCACCCCGTCATTCACCCCGTCATTCACCCCGTCATTCACCCAGTCACCCCGTCATTCACCCAGTCATTCACCCCGTCATTCACCCAGTCACCTCGTCATTCACCCAGTCAATCACCCCGTCATTCACCCAGTCATTCACCCCGTCATTCACCCAGTCATTCACCCCGTCATTCACCCAGTCAATCACCCCGTCATTCACCCAGTCATTCACCCAGTCAATCACCCCGTCATTCACCCCGTCATTCACCCCGTCATTCACCCCGTCACTCACCCAGTCACCCCGTCATTCACCCCGTCATTCACCCCGTCATTCACCCAGTCATTCACCCCGTCAATCACCCCGTCATTCACCCCGTCATTCACCCCGTCATTCACCCCGTCATTCACCCCGTCATTCACCCAGTCATTCACCCAGTCATTCACCCCGTCATTCACCCAGTCATTCACCCCGTCATTCACCCAGTCATTCACCCCGTCATTCACCCAGTCATTCACCCAGTCATTCACCCCGTCATTCACCCCGTCATTCACCCCGTCATTCACCCAGTCATTCATCCCGTCATTCACCCCGTCATTCACCCCGTCATTCACCCAGTCATTCACCCCGTCATTCACCCAGTCATTCACCCCGTCATTCACCCCGTCATTCACCCAGTCATTCACCCCGTCATTCACCCCGTCATTCACCCCGTCATTCACCCCGTCACTCACCCAGTCACCCCGTCATTCACCCCGTCATTCACCCAGTCACCTCGTCATTCACCCAGTCATTCACCCCGTCATTCACCCCGTCACTCACCCAGTCACCCCGTCATTCACCCCGTCATTCACCCCGTCATTCACCCCGTCATTCACCCAGTCACCTCGTCATTCACCCAGTCATTCACCCCGTCATTCACCCCGTCACTCACCCAGTCACCCCGTCATTCACCCCGTCATTCACCCAGTCATTCACCCCGTCATTCACCCAGTCACCTCGTCATTCACCCAGTCATTCACCTAGTCATTCACCCCGTCATTCACCCCGTCACCTCGTCATTCACCCAGTCAATCACCCAGTCATTCACCCCGTCATTCACCCCGTCATTCACCCCGTCACTCACCCAGTCACCCCGTCATTCACCCCGTCATTCACCCCGTCATTCACCCAGTCACCCCGTCATTCACCCAGTCATTCACCCCGTCATTCACCCAGTCACCTCGTCATTCACCCAGTCAATCACCCCGTCATTCACCCAGTCATTCACCCCGTCATTCACCCAGTCACCCCGTCATTCACCCAGTCAATCACCCCGTCATTCACCCAGTCATTCACCCAGTCAATCACCCCGTCATTCACCCCGTCATTCACCCCGTCATTCACCCAGTCATTCACCCCGTCATTCACCCAGTCAATCACCCCGTCATTCACCCAGTCATTCACCCAGTCAATCACCCCGTCATTCACCCCGTCATTCACCCCGTCATTCACCCCGTCACTCACCCAGTCACCCCGTCATTCACCCCGTCATTCACCCCGTCACTCACCCAGTCACCCCGTCATTCACCCCGTCATTCACCCCGTCATTCACCCCGTCATTCACCCAGTCACCCCGTCATTCACCCAGTCACCCCGTCATTCACCCAGTCAATCACCCCGTCAGCTGGATGAGCTCAGACGGGGGGGGGTGAACACACAGCAGTGTTCGTGCTCAGCAGCAGCGAGGTCAGCATTCACTGACATTATTTTTGAGTTCCTGGTGAAAAGGACTGAGCAAATCCTGGTGAGGTGCATATTGTGCTGGGAAAGGATCGGTCCGTCAGCAGCAGAGAACCCGACAGCACCAGCAGGAGTGCTGCTGGAGCTAAAGGCCCAAACAACAGCCAGCTTTGTTGCCAGACCTTGAGACGGAAACAAGCAACCAGGTCGATCAAAACAACTCCGAAACAGAGACTGGGTTCTTAAAAAAAGGAGGCTAAAACCACATGACCTTTCCAACAAACAGCTGACGGTTTGTTGTGCTATCTATGTCATACTGAAACATACAGTTTCACATCTGAAGATCTATCTTTCTAAAAGAGAATATATGTGAGTTCTGCTTAATCAAAATGAAACTTTCTCTCAACTTTTTATACAACAACAGTTGACAAAGGAACGGTATATATTTAATAACCCAAAAGTAGGCTAATTATGTAGTTTTGACAGAAAGCCAAGCAGTACGTAACTATTACCATTTAATGACAGTAATTCTATGTAATGATACAGCCAGCACTGAGACTACCAACGGTGTTGTGTACCTCGGTTTATGTCGAGGGAGCTGCTGTAGTGGATTTACTGGAACAAATTACCGTTGGAACTTAGGTCACTTCAATCTCTGATATCTTTTAAAAAGGGTCTTAAAACATTTTTATTTTCTTCAGCTTATGATTAATGACTTCTTTTTTTACTTCGATTTTTAACTGATTTTTGTATTGTACTATTTTTTTTTATTGGGTTTTAAGTATATTTAAGTGTTTTTTTAAAAAATGTTTTAACTGTTCTTTCTTTTACTAAAGCGCATTGAGTCTATGTAACAATAGGAAATGTGCTATATAAATAAACTTTGACTTGACTTGACTACTCAGAACCGTGTGCACACTGCAGACATTAGCAACAAACTGGACAATCCCCAAAACAGATGGGACAGAATGCAATAAGAAAGCAACAGTTCATTCACTATAAATCATAGAAGAGTGAGACATTTTACTGTCATCCAACAGATCAGCTCCTCCTGAGTCTGATGGCAGCAGCACGTCTCTGAAAGGGTGAGACAGGAGCGCGAAAAGACTGGAGTTACTCCAAGGAATCAGGGTAACATGACTGGCTATAAAAGAGAGCACCTTAGGGAGGCAGAGTCTGACAGAGGTAAAGATGGGCAGAGGGCCAGGAAGCTAAAAGAATGTTGTTCCTTCATGTGAAACAGGGATCCTCATCATTTCATGAACAGATTCAGGGGGTTTGGAGACCTCTGTGGACAGGGACACAGCTGGAGTCCTGGAGGTCTGTTAGGACTCGTACAAACTATTCACGCACTTTGAAAGACGCTTGTGGCACCAAACTGCATCTATTCACTGGCCATATTTTTGTAAAATATCTTGATAACAACATCAGACAGTATTACACATTTCCCTGGTTTTGACTTGTTTTAATAGATTTGGCCACACAATGAGCTGAATACACCAGTTGGACTGGGACTCTTAAAACTTTCTTGATATTCCAAGTCATATATTTTAGGGTTGTATGCTCAATGTCAGAACCTCACTGCTGAAATCTCATTATTTCACAGAACTGTTGCCAGCCTGTCGAGGCTCAGTGGGTTAACAGTCCAGCAGGAAAACTGGATCCTGTGTCGGCCCTGTCCACGCTGGGTCCAGGTGGGAGCCAGACTCAGTGGTCGAGTCTTCACCTCCACACCAAATCTCTCCAGCCTTTGGACGTCACCACCTCAAGCTGAAGAGCTCTGCACCTGCCCGACTTCCCCCTCTTCCTCCTGAGGCCCCTGCCCACCTGTATGGGGCCACAGAAGCCCCTCTCTTGTCAGGTCAGGCAGCCACACATTCATGCCTAAAGAATATGGCAGCTGCTAAGCTATGTGTGCCAGAGGAAGTATGAGACTTGCTGGATGTCTTGTTCCTGGGCCATGAAAGCCGGTCCAGCTCTGAGCTCTGAGAGCTTTCAGACGGGGGAAATGGGCTCCTCTTTTGCCCCTGCTCTCTGGAGCCGTTAGCTTGGCTCCTCCAGGGGATTTCCTCCCTGCTTCTCCAAACATTGAACGCTCTGACTGCAGCATACTGGAGGAAAGGTACCAACTACTCATATGTACATCTCACAGCCCCACTTTAAAAAAAAATATCAAACTACATACTCAAAGACCAATAAATCATGAGCCTTAAAAGGTAGAATCTAACCTCCAACCTGCCACAGCAGACATGTGGAAGGTGAGAGATATTCTGCAGCCCGCTGCTGAATGGCGAAGGAGCAGCACGAGATGGGCTCACTCTGCAGGTAACTACACCCTCACTAAGCTCCATCAGGAGCTGTGTGCTCCAGCTCATCATGATATGATGTCTACAAGCTGTCTCACTGTTCAACCAGCCAGGAGCAGCGGGAACCGGGAACAGCGGGAACCAGGAGCAGCGGGAACCAGGAGCAGCGGGAACCAGGAGCAGCGGCAGGTCAAGATTAGACTTCCAGCAGTGGAAACTCACCAAGTACTGACCATTTCTAAAAACCACATCCATACATTTATATCCCGCCTCTGAAACTGTTTCCTGGCTGAATGCATCTTCTCTCCACCTCCCATGGGGACACAGACGGATGCCCCCGCGCACAGCATGAAGCCTTCAGGCTCTGGCAGCTATTCCGAACCCTGACCGGGAAGATGAGTTCCTACCTGGTTGGAGGGGGAGTAAAAGTCGTGCGCAGGATCATGGATCCGCTGGCCGGTGCTGGCCGGTGCTGGTATGATGTGTCCGGCAGCAGAAGAGCAGCGAGCCGTCCTGTACGCGCAGAAGACACGGAGCGGAGCGGCTCATCGGAACACTGAAACTTTTCTCATCCTCAGACACTGACCTGACTCCGCATGTGACGTCACTTGGCTGGCCACCAATCACAGCCTGGAACTGACCTGCGCGTTTCACTGATGGAGAGTAGAGTAGAAAGGACTCCCTGGTTGTTGGTTTCAAACGTCAGATAAAGAATGATTTATCAGAAGACCAACAATCCGTCAGAACTGTTAAAAGTCAAACATGCAACAAGTCCCAGTTCCTCCTGCCGGAGTTTAAAGGGGCTGAGAGGAGTCCAACTGCGCCCCCTGCTGGAGCTGTGGTGGAACTCACCCTCAGCTTCTTTACACAGCTGGTCAGGGCTGCCTGGTCCCAGAGAGAAGTGAAGAAATGAAAAGATACTGACACATAAAAGTCTCGCTGCATTAGTTTTTCTCACAGGGCCAGAAGGGACTGTTCAAAGCTTTTAAAAAAAAAAACATTTATTTTTTCCTTTTCTTGTATTGCTTCTATTTTATGTAAAGCACTTTCAATTGTTTGTACATGAAATGTGCTATATAAATACATTTTATTTGATTTATTTGTTAATCTATTTTTCACTTTTTGAAAATGGAAACTTTGAACAGAATAGGCTCAAGTTAAAAAGTCTTAAAAACTGCCCAATCTTTGGTGTTTTCTGTGTAGGTTTAATCCAGTTTGTTTGTTAAACGGTTGTATTTCAAACATGACTGATGGAAAAATGTGAACAGGCTGTATGCTATTCATCCACTTCTGATCAAGGACAGGGATCTTTGTCTGGAAAAAAGCTCAATTAAGCAGAAAATAAACAGACATTTTTTCATGTTTGTTGTCAAACTGATCCCAGCTATTCATCCCCCTAAAAAAAATGCAGTTTTACATGATCAGGAAAGTCTCCCTTTGGGCAGTGGGAGCAGTGCACTGCTGAGGAATGCCTTAACATACATTCTCATGGAAAAAATGCACCACATGACCTTGTGACTGGTGTGGGACCCAGAGCAGTGAGTGCTTACTTGTACCCTTGTAGTTTGCATCTTATAAAGGCCAGAGTTGTACCTGTGGAGACAGTCTTGTACCCTAAATAAAAAGGACCCTAAATGGGCTTTTACAGAGTACAGTATACAAACATTTGTTTTGCTCCCCCTCTCTATCTGGAGACAAATACAAAATCAAACCAGAAATTCCATTTTCACATTTCATGGAAATCTTAAACACAATGTTGAACTGTGACGAATAAAATGTCATCCAGTGAGTGGGCGTCATTCGGCTGGAAGTCCATTTCATCTGCTGCTTTCAGTCCGTTCTCCATCAGCATGAAAGGATTGGTCATGTGACCACGAAGGAGCCACAGGGTGTCTGTGTGAAAGATGGACTTGATGTCACTGCGTCTGAATGCAGGACATCTGTCCCAGATCCAGCTCTGATGGCGTACCTGTTGATTGTTACTTCAGACACACGCCTGTAAGATCCACGTTACAGAGGTTGGGATTAACTGTCAGGGCTTTGTGCAGCTCAGCAGCTAAAGATAAAAAAGAAACAGCACCCGAGGACCACACATTTCCATCAGCCTCAACTCAACTTTATTTATAAAGCCCTTTAAAACAGCCGTGGCTGAAACAAAGTGCTGTACATGCCTGGCAGAATAGAGGAAGTAATGACATCACCAAATACACCTTCATTTCTGTCAGAAACTCGTGAACAAGTAAATCCAACCACAGACGATTATCCCTGTCAAACCTCCCGGCATAACAGAAACACAAACCAGTATCTGCATTTAGGTGCGCCACCAGGAAAGGCAACAGCATAAAAAGGCCCCATTTCTGAGGCAGGTCCAGTAATACCAGCATGCTGCCGGCTCTCTGGCAGCACCACTGGTTTGTTAGCTTTGTCCTTTTAACCAATGTAGATGTATGCAGTTCTAAATTTATCTCTTACTGTTCTGTCCTTTTCTTTGAGCTTTGCAAATAGTTTCATAACAAGTGGAATTATGTCGGCTGAAAGCTTTTGATACATCAAAATAATGCCATTTGTCCAAAGGAGAGGAACTATAGCCCCCTTAAGTTCCTTTATCATCAGAAATGGGTTGTCTTCCTTGAACAAGTGTTTCATTTAATCAGAACTATACAATAGCAGCAAATTCTACCAGTTAAATGGCATAAATCCACCAATCATGTGAGCGGACAAGTTATCACCAGCTAACCTGCATGAGCAGCCCAAATGGTGCGCCCCCTTTAACCAGCTGTCAGTGTAAGCCAGCAGCTCATGTTAATGTTAAGCCCTTTGCCTGCTTTCAGGAAACTTGTGATCGCACTAAAAACACAGAGCGTCTTCTCTACATGGTGAAAACCAGATCTTCTTACCTTGAGTTGAAGACTGGACCGAGTTGACCTCAGGGGATTCTGTTAATCACAAAGACATGACTGAAGCAGACAAGCCCGTTAAACACAGTTTTTAGTTTTTCATTTGGCGTGGCCCTTGCATGTTGGAAGCTAGCGAAGCTTTTACATTCAAAGTAATGCAGGAAATAAATTTACACAATTACACAAATGATCCACTGCAGCCCTCTTAAACAGGAATGCTCATCTGGTATGAACAAAACTGCCCCTCTGGTAGTGAGGATATAATAGAATAGATTTATTCAGCCAATGGAAGATGGATGTATATATTTGACAATATCATGTAATATTCCAACATTTGAACAAACGAAAAATACACTTTATTTGGCTTGAGTGTCTAAGCTTCAGACTCTGCTGCCACCTGCTGCCTCCACAGCTGAATAACAACAAGTTGCTGATCAGGATAAAGGTCAGGTGAAAACTATTCCAAATGAAATATTCTACTGAGGAATCGTCAAAAGAGGTCCATCCATCCATCCATCCATCCATCCATCCATCCATCCATCCATCCATCCATCCATCCGGTCGGGTCGCAGGGGGGCTGGAGCCTATCCCAGCGGTCATCGGGCAGGGTTACACCCTGGCCATGGTGCATGGGAAACCTGGAAACTAAATACTGGTGAGTGAGTGCAGCTGAGGGGAAAAACAGGTGCCATGAGTGAAGCTGATGGCTGGGGAGCATGGAAAAACTAAAGACTGGAGCAGGGGTGTCACACTGATCGTTGAAAGGGCCGGTGTGGCTGCAGGTTCCTGTTCCAGCCCTGCAGCTGCACAGCTGACTTCATGCAATCAACTGAACTGGTTAAGACCTTCAGTGCAGACAGCCTTATTAAGCAGCTTCATGACGTCATCTTCTGATTAACATGCCAGGTGAGGTCATAGGGGGAGGTGCCCTGCTGCTCGCCCCGCCCCTCTACAACAGAACAACACATCTCTCTGTGTCTGTGCATGAACTTAAAATATATCATTAACAGAAATCTGATCTTTTTTACAACGTGAATGATTTAATTGTTGACTCAAAAGTATAAAGTTAAACTTAAAGTGTAGAACTGTCTCTGACGGCAGCTCCAATCAGTTCTTACTGTCGTGCTCCCAAAGTTAACCTTACCCTAACTAACCCCCTTCTGTTTCTTTCCAGAAGAACTCCACAGGGAGCCTCAGCATTAATACTTGGCTGTACAGGGTGTCCAACTGTTTTAATCATGATGACACTTTATCTAAACATGAATATTCACAAACTGATGTCAATTTTCCATACAAAAGAATTAAAAACTAATTTGCGTGATAAACATGTAGTTGTTCATGGAGGTCAGATGCAGCTGAATAATGTGTCCAGACGGGGATGGTTCAATTTGTCATGACCACCTTGATGGTTCACAGAAGAACTATTGTCTAAAAAGTTCACTTCATTCAGTTTCTCAAAAGAGTAAATAAAGAATGAATGCAAACTTTTGTTGTTACTTTGATGTCTCTGTTTACCTACTGCAGCGTTAGTAAAAAGCTGAGCTACATGCTGCAGGCACACTCCTAAAGTGAAAGCGTGCAGTCCCAGTCCTAGCATGTGAGAAGGTGCTTGCTCTTGGCAGTGGAGAGTTGCCTTGATGGTGGTTTTGTGCATGGCTATCATGATATAATGTCAGTAAACTAAAAAAAAAAGAAAAGTTGAAATAAAAACGACATACTGTAGGAGCAAATGTATTCTTCAAGAGAATAGTTTAACTAAGAATGGTCACATTGATGAATTCTGCATCAAAATATTTGACATCTTCCAGTAGTTGCACAACTCCTTTTATGTGAGGGGCTCTCTTTGTTGGGAGAGTTTAGGGCTTGTGCTCCACATGGTTCTATGTTGTCTGATATTCAAAAAAAAAGGTGGGATCTCTGTCTGAAATGTAAATAAAAACAGAATGCAATGATTTTCAAATCTCCAAAAACACAATATTCATTCACAATAGAACATAGAAGATTGTGTTTTACTATTCTATAAGATAATAGATAATCTTGAGTTTGGTGGCAGCAACAGGTACCCACTGTGTAGCATCCCCTCTTCTTTTAACAACATCTGTAAACATCTGGATATGATAAGACCAGCTGCTGGAGCTTTGGGAGAGGAATGTTGTCCCATAGAGGACAGAGGATTCAAGCTGCTCAGCGGTCCTGGGTCTTCTTTGTTATATTTGAACTGTTTTCAGGTGGTGAAAGGTCTGGACTGCAGGCAGGTCAGTCAGTAGATGCAGGATGTGGTTTAACATTGTCTTGCTGAAATATGCAAGGCCTTCCATGAAGAAGAACGTTGCCTGGATGGGAGCAGATGTTGCTTTAAAACCTGTTTATACCTTTCAAGATGGATGGAGCCTTTCCAGAAATGCAGGTTTCCAGTTCCAGAGCCACTAATGTCCCCACAATTTCGACACAGTTTTTTGTAGATTTCGGAACCTCTTTCCATCTTTACTTCCGACAGACTCTGCCTTCCTAAGGTGCTCTTTTAATACTCGGTCATGTTACTGACCTGTTACCAATTAACCTGGTTAGTTGCAACATGTTCCTCCAGCTGTTTCTTTTTAGTACCGCATGCTTTTCCAGCCTTTTGTTAACACTGTACCAACTTTGTAGAGATGTGCCATCAGATTCACGATGAGCTGATATTTTTGATGAAAAGTAAAATGTCTCACTTTCAAAAATTTCATGTTTTCTATTTTCTGTTGTTTTATTAGATCATTGCATTCAGATTTCCATTCCATTTTACACAACATTCTAACTTCTCTGGAATATTGGTTGTAGCATTACACCTTCAGTTGTGTTTAAAGGAGAACTGCGGTATTTTCAACATTAAGCCTCTTTTATGAGTCGTCTGCAATGTTTTAGAACCCCCCTCACCGTTTTTTTGATGTTTACTGCTGTCTCCGATATTTGCCTAATTTTAATTCTTCTCAACCTGCTTCAGAATGGCAAGTCATGTGCATGTCCAAAAAGGTCCGTAAAAGCACCATAAACGTCCGTTTTCAAAATCATCAACTCACCGGAGT
Organism: Odontesthes bonariensis; assembly: GCF_027942865.1. Lineage (NCBI taxonomy): Eukaryota > Metazoa > Chordata > Actinopteri > Atheriniformes > Atherinopsidae > Odontesthes > Odontesthes bonariensis. Next base: position 32,385,278 of record NC_134527.1, read on the forward strand.
GGTTACTGGTGTGCACTGGTAATCCATATCAAATTTCGTGGCGAAAAGTTGCTTCTGTCGTGTTTTATTTGGCAGCTCGTTCATGCTCGCACTATTTTCTTAGTGGTGGCGGAGTAATATCAACGAACATCCAGTACAAATATATACATTTTGTCTATGTACAGTAAAAATGCTTGTAAAATTGGTAAGGAGTTTTTTTTTTAAATTACGTGTTTAATTAAGTGTTTGAACATGATGTGACGTGAAATGTATACACATTACCTTACCAAAACAGGGAATTGTGTGCAAGGGTTTTGGACAAATACTTGGCCCCTCTATGAACACTATGGCCCCTTACTCAGAAATATCCTAGATCCGCCATTGCGTAGACGCCTCATAAACTGACGCTGCCTGTTGGAGCTGACGTATCAGCGCGGCCGCCATCTTGGATGGGTCTCCAATGCCCCCACATTGCATTTATTTCCACTGAGGATGGTGTATATCCCCAACTACAATGATCATAACTCCCCGAATATTTACCGGATTTTCACACAGTTTGCTTTGTTACAAACGACAGAGATTTAGTTATGATACAGGACGCTGTCACACATTAAAAATACGTCCTTTCATTCTGAATCACTTTGTATTATGCTCTTTAACAAGGTAGGCTATGGCATATTGATAAATGTATAAATTAATCTAAATATAGATTTTATATTTGAATAAAGAAACAAGTTTGATTGTTCATTTGAATTTATTTCTCCCTCTCTCTCACACACACGACCCTTCTGTAACACGTATACATACAAGCTCCCATATAGGATTCAAGGATTTTTTTATTTGCATTCCTAAAACAAAATTTTGTTGTTACTCAAGAACAACAGACAAAACAACAACAATGAAGAAAATAAAGTGTCATGAATAAAAATAAATAAATAAAGTGTTGAGTAGTAAAAACAGTTCTAAAAATATTAGAAAAAGATATATACAGTTCTAAAAATGGTGGAAGTAACACTGAGTAATTGATGCAGTATACATACTATAACATTGCACATTTATACTGTACCAGCCATTTATACTGTATACAGTACATCTTTTTTTAAAAGCCTAGAAAAATAAGCGTTATAATTCCAGGTCATTCCAGCGTTACACTACACTGTTAGGCTTGCAACTGGGGCTGGGAAGCTGGAACCCTTGAAAAATAATTGTTTTGCGCAGCTTCTCGCATACGCTGGCTCTCTGTAACTTCAGGGTAGTTAATTTTGCAATGTGGTGCAGCCTTACTTTGTGAAATACAGACACCACAAATGACACCTATCAAAATCACCAGGCTTGAAGTGCTCACTACAGAGCTTTGACGGCTCAGTCCCAACAAAATCCTCCCGTCTTATAGCAACTTCTCTTTGCCTCCTCAGGCCTGTATCACTGGGAAACCTTCAAAATATGAAGAAGGAAAAAAGCAGCAAGAGACGATGAGAGAGAGTACTGATAAAGGTTGTTTTCTGTTTGTGTCCTGTGTAAATTCTGGCTTTGGTTTTTCAGTCCTTAGTTTAATTTTATAGATTCAGTTTGTATTCCATGTATGTTACTTATTTACTTTTGTAGTTACTTTTCATACTTGATTTAGTTTAAGTTGCCCTGTTCTTGTCCATGTGCACCTTTTCCCTGTTAATCACTCACCTGCTGTCCTAACTCATCAGCCCTCTCCAGCCACCAGTCATTTGCCACTTTGTAGTTGTTCTGTACACTTTGAGTCTCTGGCTCTGATGCTGCTGCCTCAACTAATGGTGCAAATGATTGCACTCTCCGCCACAGACTTATGGGAGATATGTAATATTTTGGTGTATATATTGAAGGACCCAAGCTTTCCTAAGAAGTCTGCTTTCCCACGTCTTGGAGACAGCCTCGGTGTTACATTTCCAGGTGAACTCCCAGGTATCTGCAGTTGTCCATCACTTCCACCTCTTCTCCCAGGATGCCTATAGTGTTTATCTTACACCTGTTCCTTAAATCTACAATCACATATTTTGTTTTGTTCATATTCAAGATGAGGGGATTGTTACTCCATCATGATACGTGATTGCCCAGTTCTCTCCACTCAGCTTCTTGTCCATTACTGATCCATCATTGAGTTGTACTGAAAATCTGAGGTGTACAGAGTGAGGAGAAATGGTGACAGTAAAGCCCCCTGTGGTGCTGCTGACCAACTTCTCAGACACTCTGAATAGTTGAATGGAAAATGAATTGGAGCAGACACCTCCTCTCCTCTCCTCTCCTCTCCTCTCCTCTCCTCTCCTCTCCTCTCCTCTCCTCTCCTCTCCTCTCCTCTTAACATTAACACACATTAACCTAAAGAACATTTTCTTAATGACTTGTAGAATCATCTAATTTTAACCTAATCATTTAGTCAGGAGGGTATTTTTATCTAGAATTTTTTCTCATGATACACCCTTATCCTGGAACCTGGACCTGTATGCTGAGCAGGTCACATGATGCTCAATGACCTCAAAGCAATGAAGAGGAAAATAGAGCTTGAAATAAAATTGAAATTGAAATAAATTCACATAAACCTTACATATTGGACTGTTTAAAAATATTTAATCTCAGAAAAAATTACATTTAACACATTTGATACTTCTTTTTCTTGTCTCGTGCATTTCTTGGACAGTGTTAGTGTTGTATGGATGGGTAGTCAAGTGTACCATTTCTTGTGTGGAGCCTGAAGGCAGCATTGCTCGTGACGTAGCAGAAGGAAGAAGACAAACAAAGATGGCGGCCGGACAGCAGTGGGTGTTGGTGGAAATGGTACAGGCATTTTATGAGGTAAGATTTCTCTTTTCTTCAATTCCGTCGAGTAGAAATATTTCCTCACGTTAACTAGCAGATAGCTGGTATTTTCAGCCACAACAGTTTGTGTGTTAAATCTGTTCAAAGTAGTTAGTAGTGAAGTTTTTAAGCGCGTGCGGTCCGCAGCCCAGCCGGTCATTTGTCTAATTTGTGCCTCCTCGTGCCTCTTCGTCTCCTCTGTTCTCCGTCCTTCTGCCTGAGACCCGGAAATCAATCTCAGCAAAACGTATGAAAGGATTTTCGGATTTCTAAAATGCGCCGATAGGAGGCTGCAGGAGGAGACTCTAGCGAGGACAGAGCGGTGTATCCAATGCGGAAGTGTCTTCAGGACCCGGAACGCCCGAAAGGGGCATGACGCACACGGGTACTAACGACTTTAATGCTAATTCCACAAAAACAGTCCAATGCAGTTCTATGGTGCAACAACCAGTGGTCAGATGATGCCCCGGTTGATAGACGGACCCTTTGGAAGTGCCAGCAAAGATCATGGACATCTTCAGGGACACCTGTGAAGGGCTGACCTGCTGGACAGCCCATGAAGAGCAACTCACAGATGCCTTTGAATTGCCCAGGGGAAAGAGGAAGAGATGACTGCTATTGCCCCTCCTGTTCCTGGTGGCAAAAGACTGGATCATGAAAACATCCACCGTCTAGAAACAAAATAGTATCCAGTGGAGATACACAATCCTGACACCGAAGATGACCTGCCCCCTCTGGCCCTCCTCTGGCCCTCCTCCTGTTCCTCCTGTCCCTCCTATGTCCCCCCTGGCCCTCCTCTGTCCCTCCTGTCCCAAACCCATGAACGGATGAAGAAAGACCCCCGTGGGAGCAGACGCCTGAGCACAACTGGGCCCACAGAAGTGTGCAGAGCTGAAGGCCAGCCCTTCTGATGATGCACGATAGTCTGAAGCAGGGTGCTGATGGGGAATCTTTTCGGACCTAACAGAACAGGGGGCTGCTTGCTGATGGGGAATCTTTTCGGACCTAACAGAACAGGGGGCTGCTTGCTGAAGGCAGAAAGAGGAGCTGAATGCAGCTCCAGAGCTAAAGAAGACTCTTTGTTGCTGTTCTGGAAAGTGAAAAATGCCAAAGTAGTTCCCTCTCTGCTGCTTTTATGCCCCATGCCCGGTCCTGTCGCTCCCCCACATCCATCCAGTCCTCCTCCCAGCTGGTGGCTCAAACTATATTTTGTGGTATATTTTTCTGGGATGGCCAGATACATTAGCTGTTGTCTGTTTGTGCTGAGGGATCTATGAATCAACTTAAAAAGTGGAATGTTCATCATAGAGATGAAGATCATTGAAGTGAAATGATCCAACTTTCAGATGGTTTTATGTCTGAGGTGGGAATGTTTGTCTAACCCATTCAGACAGCTTAGCTTAGCATTCAGACAGCTTAGCGTGACGTTAGCATGCCGAGTCGATGATGGACGACTGCGATCACCACTGAGTTGGCTTCTTCTTGTGTATTCTAACTATGTTGCTTGTCTATGCCCCCATGGAAATGGGCTGTATCTGGATTTCTCTTGAGTGGACATCCAACTGATCCTCATGCCTGTGCTTTTCCCAGGCTCCTGCATACCACCTGATTCTGGAGGGGATCCTGATATTGTGGATCATCAGGCTTTTGTTCTCCAAGACCTACAAACTTCATGAGACTTACAAACTAACAGAGAAGGTAAGCTGGACCCAATGAAAAACACACGTTGTAGTGCCTGTGTCTCCAAACAGCTGTCACATGGGTCTGAATTCCAGGAAAAGGAGGACCTGATTGAGGAGTGGCAGCCAGAGCCTCTTGTGCCCCCAGTTTCCAGAGACCACCCCTCCCTAAACTATGATGTTGTCACAGGGTAAAACACACATGAAGGCATTTTCATGTCATTTTCTTTTTGACTTAAACATTCCTGACTGAACTTGATTTCTTTGAAGCTTAACATGACATTATATAGCATTCTGACCAAAGACCATGTGCTCTCTGTGATGGAGCACAGTCATTGTGGTTTTACTGGTGATATTGTACAGCACAGTATCACTCTTACTGGTTGGGATTGGGGCTTTGAGCGCTTCAGTGTTTAACACTTTTTCTTTACAGACCACCCAGCCACAAAATCATAATCAATGGAAAAGAGTGCCTCAACTTTGCTTCTTTTAACTTCTTGGGTCTCCTCGACAATGAGCGTGTTAAGGTCTGAATCCATTTTTTTAATCATTACTCTTCATTAAATCAGTCTTTGGAACACTGAATGGATTCTCTTTTTTTGTCCTTCATAGCAAAAGGCTTTGGCGTCACTGAAAAAGTATGGCGTTGGTACATGTGGTCCAAGAGGCTTCTATGGGACGTTTGGTGAGTGAAAAGTTCCACTTTCTTTCTCCATTAACTAAAGGTGTGAAAATGGCTTGATTTCAAGATAAATGACTGTAGATGTGGATGACTCAATTGATGGAACATAATTAAGACAAATTCATATGACATGATTGTTAATTGGTGATTTCTCCAGCCTTAGCAGAACAATAAAGGTTAACATATCATTGCATTATCTTCAACTCCTAAGAAAAGGAAAAGGTTGTCATGATACTAAAGTTTCAAACCTGATACCCACACCAAGAAAGATCTTGGATACTTGATGCCATTGTAGGTGCCATCGAGACGGAAACAACGAATGAAGAGGCACAAGATGTCCTCAGACCAACAGTTTCCACTCGCTGCTCTGTTGGCTCAAAGCTCTTCTGAAATCATCTTCAATGAAACCAGCTCCTCCTATTCATATTTGTTCAAAATAAACTTATAACAGAATTAATCCAATTTTTTTGTTTTATTTTAAAGAAAAAAAACATACTGTTGAAAATGGAGGCCAACACAGTAAATGTGTTGTATGATGCTAACATGAAAGACAATACCAAACAACAGGCATATGGTCTGACAACACAGCGTCACACATCTGCAAACGGGAGATAAAACGAGGTCAGAACTGGTCCGGTTCCTGTGTCGACATTAAAAGAATCAATAAGTCCTTCACCAAAGCTTTGTCAGGACAACAAACATGTATGTAAAAATCACCCACAATAAGATCATATTTAGGCATGACTTCAGCTAAAAGCTTGGAAAAAGGTTAGTCTTTCGGTCAGTTACTAGGCACAGTATGGGTTTATAGTGACCAACTTCAAATGGAAGAAGTCCGAAGCTGGAGAATGATGATGACGGAGAAGTCTGCTTCCATTTGTAAACCTCTTCAGAAACGGGCGATATTCCTCCTCCTCGTCCTGACATTCACGGGAAGTTGAAATAACAGCAATCTGGAGGCAACGATTCATAAAAAATGCTGGTGTCACCGGCATTCATCCTGGTCTCTGTCACGCAGAGAAAGTCCAAGTGAAGAAATCCTTAAGGATTAAAGTCTTGTTAGATGCTGAGCTAGCGTTCAGCAGGCCAAACCTGACAGCCCGAGGAACCTGCCAGAGAGGCCGCAGGTTCCCAGCTTCCTAATTACATTATATTGTGGGCAGCCACTCACAGCACCCGGGGTGCCTTGCTCAAGGGCACCATGGCCTCCAGCTGTCAGTTTCACCAATTTTTTTTTTGAGCAGAGAGAGTGGGAGTTGAACCCCCAACCCTCCGGTTATTGGACGAGCCACTAACCAGGTTGGGAGCGAGGGTGCACTGTGGCACATTCCTGGTGCTGTGAGAGTAGCAGTAGTTCTTGAGCTGGATTTGGACCTGGAGTATTGTTTCTTATCATTCTGCTACTTGGGAGTTGCTGCACGGTATCCTTTATTCTGCTGGGAGAAACGGAGAAGACGACAAAACAACGAAATCCTTTATTTGGTGTAATAGTCTGAAGGAACAAAAAAGTCCAATCTTTCTTCTGATACCATTATTCTATCTTATTTTATTTTTTTGAATGAACTGTGTCCTCTCTCCCCCAGATGTTCATCTGGAGCTGGAGAGCCGTCTTGCCAATTTCATGAAAACGGAAGAGGCCATAATCTATTCATATGGCTTTGCAACCATTGCCAGTGCAATCCCTGCCTACTCCAAGAGAGGGGACATAATCTTTGTGTGAGTGCTGTCTCTACTAAATGTTCAGAGCAGCATGAAACTGTTTCTGTCTCTGAAAACTGAGTGGGACTCAATTGCTCTTTGCTCAAAGGTTTGATGTTTTTAGTTCTATGCTCGGTTCCCAGGGACGAAGCAGCCTGTTTCTCTGTCCAGAAGGGTCTTCAGGCGTCCCGCAGCTTCATCAAATACTTCAAACACAATGACATGGAGGACCTGGAGAGGTTGCTGAAGGAGCAGGAGCTGGAGGACCAGAAGGTTAGTTCAGCCTCACGCAGTTTAAGAGTGTCTCCGTGCACTCTGCTGTCAGGCTTGTGAAGCAGAGCTGCATCTTTCTAATAATCTTTTCATTCGCTTATTAATGAATGCTGTATCTCCCTTGTACCAATATGCCCCGTTTTCATTGCAGAATCCTCGGAAAGCTCGAGTGACGCGGAAGTTCATTGTTGTGGAGGGACTGTACATCAATACTGCAGACATTTGTCCTCTGCCTGAATTGGTAAATTCCAAACAAATCCGCCTCTGAAGCTGCTTCTTCCACTTCATTACAAACTCAATGCCCTTTCTGGATGCGCTGAGCTAACTTACCATCCAGCAGAAGGGGCTGGGAGGGGCCTGTGAAAAGGCATCAATCCAGTTTTGGTTATTGTTGGGGCTCCTTACGGAGTGTGCAACAGAAAAAACTCAGAATACTTTGTTACTTTCTGTTTTCCTGATTATTTTTCATGTGAAAATAACCAAATTAAGGAAATGGTTCAAATTACTTTTGTCTGTGAATTCCAACCCAGCATCTGGAGCCAAGGAGGCTGAATCCGGGCCAGTTTATTTGTTGCACAGTAACACACATTGTGCCACATTGCTTCATGATGTGTTTCAACATTTCCTCCAGCAGTTGGAGTAGTTGCTGTGATTAAATGTTCATCACATCCAAAAGGCATGCGTGTGAACAGCAGTTCCCTGTATGTGTCGGGTGAAGTCCGTGCTGTGCCTGAACGTCTGCTCCAACACTCACAGAACGATCTGATGAAAGCATGATTCCACCATCATATTTCCCACATGCACCTGCTCTGTCTCCAGGTGAAGCTCAAGTACAAATACAAGGTGCGGCTCTTTCTGGAGGAGAGCATGTCTTTCGGTGTGTTGGGAGAACGTGGCAAAGGGGTCACAGAGCACTTTGGGGTCAATGTGAGTACAGTCAATTTTTAATAAAAATTCAAATCTCACAAAAGGCCAACGTAGGGTGGTCTGTTGGCTTTTCTTCCGCTACGCTACGGTGTCAGTCTCTGGCTTAACTCTTCCTTTTCTGTAATAGTTCAGTTCTGATTTATAGTAATGTCACTAATGAGAATCCTTTGTTAAATCTCATCAAACAGCACGTCTTCAGCATTAAGATTGATTGAACAGTTGTTCACATCTGAGAGTAGATTTGTTCCTGCTTTCTGGAATATTAATGCCATTTCACTGCCTGGCACAGATGGATGACATTGACCTGATCAGTGCCAACATGGAGAACGCAGTGGCTTCAATTGGAGGCTTTTGCTGTGGACGTTCCTTTGTCATCGACCATCAGGTGAATGCCACACATATTCTGACGGAGCAGGTCGGTCATTTGATCCTCCAGTCTGCTTCTTGAAGTGAACTCCTAATCTGTGTTTCAAACTGTTGCATGATCTGTTATTATTGTGTTATCACTCCAGTGATGGTCCCTAAGTGGAGCCAATCAGCCATGCTTCTTTTGCAGCAGCTTTTCTAAAATCATCTCTTAGAATTCGGAGTCATTTGCTCATACTTTTCCTGGATGGAATCTATGATATATTGCATTAAACAAAAAGTTCAAATGAAGGAGTACTCTATCCTTTTAAGAAAGTATCCAAAAATGATTTCATGAGGTGTGATTGATTCAGAGCACACAACCCTTGGTATTAAGCTAATCTTATTAAACAGCATTAAAACTCTCCACTGGTGGTTCAGCTGGGTTGAAAAGAAGCTGATTAGAACTTTTCTGCAGGGACTTTAACAGCTGCTAAAGTCAGGTTCACATTGTGAAATTCAAATGCAACTTTCAAGCAGTCAACAAATGTTAGATGTCACAAAAGGGCGCACATCTATGTTACCGACATCTGAGGCAAATCCGTGTTTGATTGGCAGCCACCCACCTGGCACGTTGGGTGAGCTTGGGCTGGAAACAGACTTGCTGTTAGCTCTGCATACGCGTGTTTTATCAGAGCTGCCTCGTGGATCCTACATGAGTTTGGTGCGTCGGCTGTGCGTGTCCTCAGAAATGAACATTCTACACTTAGGGGGACGAATGTGAGTGAGAGGTGCCTCCGACTGCCCCAGCTGAGACCAGTGGGAGGGGAGTTTAGGCCCAAGTCAATACTTCCGCTTTTTATGTCGTGCAACAAGTGTGCAACAACAATGATGGAGAGCATGGTGAAGAAACTACAGGACTACAGTCTGCTTTGGGTAAATAAAGATCACCCAGGCCTCTTTGATGTTACAAATATGCAACCTAAGAAACGGTAGCTGTGAAGAGAAACTGTCAGTTCTCCTGAACAACCTGGTGACAAAGACCAGGACCTCCAGGCTTTAAACATTTTCAGTTTAAAGATGAGAGCGACTCGTCTGCATGAACGATGGAGATGAGTCAGCCGAGTCGGGTAAAGTCTACAGACACATTATGTTTGTAGACTTTATGTGAACAATACAATAATCTGATGACACTGAAAACCTTTTGCTGTGTACCTGCTTTAAAGCTGATTACTTTAATAGGGTGAATTTAGTTGAGCATGGATTCAGTAACAGTAAACTCTTATTGTTATTATCAGTTCTTATTCTATAAAAACTATTGCCTTGTGTCTTTTAGCGTCTGTCAGGCCAGGGCTACTGCTTCTCTGCCTCCCTGCCTCCGATGCTGGCTGCTGCTGCCATTGAGGCTCTTAACATCATGGAGGAGGATCCAGGTACAAGATCTGTTTTTAACTGCTACTTCCTGAATGCACCCTCCAGGTTCAGGGATGTTTACTGGCCTTAAAGGGGAAGTTCGGTTCTTTAAACCTGGACCTTATTTCTGGCATAAAATCTGTTCATCTGCTCACAGATAACAGTTTGGTGAAAGTCGGCGTCCTTTGAAAGATATTTAGATGACTGGAGATCAGTGTATATCCATATAACGGGAGAGAACAGAGACAATACAGCCTCTGAATAAGGCATTATCTGCCTTTATTTCTCCACTATTTTAAGACCAATGAATGAATGAATGCGTACTATTGCACTGTTAGCTCAGAGCTGCCGTGGTGTTGTTATCGGGGGGCTTATAGGGAGCTTTCTACACGTGTCATCTGCGAGTGATGCTGCAGCACAGCTCATTCACTCCGGTAAGGACGTCCATCGTCCATCGTACTCAAAGTCGTGGTCAGAATCTGATAAATATCCTGCCATGTTGCACAACACTAGCAGCAGCAAACTCGGTGTGAAGTTAGCGACTGTCACAGAGCATGGAGTGAATGAGCTGTGCGATGATGTCATCCCAGTAGATGCGTGTGTAGAAAGCCCCCTATAAGCCCCCGATATATGGATATACGCGGATCTCCAGTGATCTAAATATCTTCCGAAGGACGCCGACTTTCACCAAACTGTTATTGGTGAGTAGATGAAGGTATTTATGCCAGAGATAAGGTCCAGGTTTAAAAACACCGAACTTCTCCTTTAACTGTTAGATGCTACGTGAGACGGGCCACTCTTTTCCATTTTGAGTTCCTGCTCAGAAGTTTTAATTGAGCTGCATTTTCAAATGTTTCACTGTTTTCTTTTCTGTAGATATTTTCACTGTCCTGAGAGAAAAGTGCAAGCATGTTTACAAGGCCTTACAGGGGTAAGTTCATGTGCACTTTGGTATTTCTTTGCATTTTTAAAAGCCTCTTCCTCAATGCACCTTTTGGGTGACTTTACCTACAGAGAGGTGCTTAAACTAGCTGCTCTTACAAAGTGGTACTGCCATAAAAAAAGAACTAAATTGCTATAAAGGTGAATTTACCGGAACTATGAAGCCACTGAAACATCATTCCTGACCTCTACAGACTACAGATTTAAAAAGCATCTTCACCTCTCATGAAGTGCTGTACATACAGTTTCCCCACTGGTCATTGCGGTGTCATCAGCTATATTCACCCCTTTTAAAATGAATGGTTTAATAATCCTTTTAAAGCTCAACCCTCTTGTTTAGATATTCTTATTGGCAGTCATTTATCCTTCTGCCTTTCTACTTTCTTTGGGAGGCAAAGGAGGGTATCAAATCCAATGAAAATTGGTCAGAATAAAACTGGTCCATTCTGATACGCTGGAGCCCTTCTCCTATAAGAGTGAATGAAGGTTCTTCCTGTAGGTAAAACTGTCTCACTGCTCTGGTCCTTACAGGCTGAAGAAGCCCCTGACTGAACATACTTTATTGATCACTAAGTTATACAGAAGGTGTGCAGTGTTGTCCATTCTACTTTTACAAGTCCCCAGCACAGACCCAGGCTGGGATCTTTGTCATCCCTGAAAATACACCCCGCACGTTTCGTTACACCTCCTGGTGGAACGATGGAAGTGTAGGAGCAAGCAAGAGGTCGTTGAAATCTCCACAGATTGTGGTAGCACTTTGTATTACAGCGCAGTGATGAAATGATAGTAATAGAGTAATGCTCTTGTTACGTACAGTGTTCTGTATGTCTTTTATGTATGTATGTTGCACATGTCTTGTGGTATGTAGTGTATTGTGTTCTGTTTTGTGGTGTTGGTTTGTGTTGCTGTTTTGTCTCCCCCTCCTGTTTCAATTATCTCACTTCACAGATGTGCACACCTGGTTTCAATTATCCAATCATTCAACCACACCTGATCCAGATCTTCAATCAGCCAGTCCCCTTTATATAGTCCCTTGTTTGTTTCCTGTGAGGAGGGGTGTTGCGTTGTGAGTTGGTGTTGCGTTGTGAGCTGTGGCAGAGCTCTAGTTAGGTCTTGTTTTGTCCGTTTATTCGACCCTTTTGTTTAAGCCTTAGTTATTACACCTTTGTTATATTATTAAATGTTAAACAGCCGACTTTAGTTCTTTTTTTCTCTTGTTAATTCTTTTGTTGGGTGTACAGGGACTTCGAGGATAGGTAAGATACCCTGGGGTCTACATATTACATCCACGTAAGTTTACCTTTTGTTAGAAACCCTAGGTAAGAGTGAGCACCACCCGCTGTACTTTTTGGGTGCTCAGCACCTGTAAAAGGGGGGTGGGGTTATGTTCTTTTTCATTTATTTGGTGCCACTGTAGTCCTCGTTGTTCCCTGTGTTACCATTTGTAAATAAATACTTTCTTTAATTGTTGATACGTTTCCTGATTTTGTGTGACTACACCCTCACCTACCCAAACCTGTTGCCTTATGTTGCGCCTTCCCACTCCGAGCCATTAGGGGGCGTAACATAAATTGGGGGCTCGTCCGGGATTTTTGATCCTATTAAGCAACTGGTTTGGTGAGTGTTGGTGTGTAGTGCACACGTCAAGTAGGCTTTTAGTGTTGGTTAGGTTTGTTAAGGCATTATGGCCACTTTTGATATTGAGGGTTTTCTCAGTGATCCTTCTGTGGAGCAGATTGACCGCTGTAGAAAGAAAGTGTGCCATTGCGGCACACTTTGAGTTTACTGTCTCACCTAGTTTAAAGAAAGCTGAACTGACGGAAGCTGTGGTGGGCATGCTGGTGCACAATAAGGTGCTTGGTATGGGCAGTGCTGCGACTGCTAGTGAGCCTGTTATTCCGACCCCTGTGTTGACTTCTAGTGCAGAGAAGGACATCAGGAAGGAAGAGGAAGCTGAGGTAGGGCTGGTTGAGGTAGCTGAGGTAGGGTTGGTTGAGGTTGAGGCGGTTCCTTTAGATGGGGTCTCTAATTTGGAGCTTAATCCTCCTCGCACTCCTCCCCCTCCTCACACTGTACCCCGGTTGTCTCCGCTATCCTTTCCAAGGATAAGCGATGATGCCCGCCATAGAGTGCGATTGGCACGTTTGGAATTTGAGGCACAAGAGAAGCAGAGAAATGCTGAGTATAGTCACCGCTTGGCTATTAGAAAAATGGAATTAGAAATAGAGGCAGACACCTCTTATCGTAGGATACAGCTAGAAGTAGCAGCAGAAAAAGAGGTGAATTTAAAGCGCCTAGAATTAGAAGCTGCTGCTAAAGCTGTTAGTGCAGCTCAATCTCAGGGTTCTAATAGGTCAGTAAATACTGATCCCTCTGCGGCTGCGGGTGGGTTTGATGTAAGCAGAAATGTACGCTTAGTACCTCAATTTCGGGAGACTGAAGTAGACTCGTATTTTAGTGCTTTTGCTCTAATGTAAAAATAATACTGTAAAAAATACTCTAATGATAATAAAAATGTAAAAAATGAGGTATTTATCATGTAATTACCTAAATAACAACTGGCAATAACTTTAGGATCTGTTACTCTGAAAAGGTTATGGAAATTTATTTGAAATAATCATGAATCACAGCTGCAAACTAAGAAATGACCTACTTAATTTACTTCAATTGAATTTCATGGTGGTCATTAAACCAATACCATCCAGAGGTATGGGGATCGTCTGATAACACCTTGGTTAGTTTCATGAATCATGGCTGCAAACTGACCCTTAGTGGTGGTAATATTATATTAAATCAAGCATTGAGGCATAATTGATTTGGAAATTAACTGAAAATGACTTTTTTTTTTTTTTTTAAACTAGTTCAGTTCATTTACTGAAATTTTCCTCCTGACAGAGGAGTGACTTTTTTGTTCTTCATTTTCTACCTACTCTACATCCACGACATCTCTTAAATGAGCTGCTCCTACATTCAAACGACATTACCATTGTCATTTATCAGATGTATCAGAGGAATCTGCAGAAAGATGGAAAGATGCAATCTAAACCAGCAGGAAAAAAATCTTAAAAAATGGAGGTTTTCACTTGGTTGATATGTCCATAAGGTGTTTATGTATTACAAGACGTTGCATGAGCCACCAGCGCTGGAAATGTCTGCTTTAAATCTGGAAATTACAACCCAGGCAAGGTCAAACAGCCTATGTGTTCCACATAGAACACTGAAGGAACCGATCCTGACTAAGTGTAATTGTGTGTGTTGTGTCTGATCATCTCCTTGGGACAGAATTCCAGGCCTGAGGTTGGTAGGAGTACCGTTTGCCCCAGCTCTTCACTTACAGCTGGAGAGAAGTTCAGGCTCCAGAGTGTCTGACATGCAGCTGCTCCGCAACATTGTAGATTATGTAAGTCCTCTCTGTTCCAGCTGATAATGACTTCTATCAGACACATGGCAATGATGATGGTAATGACCTTCATATAGCTATAATAAAGCTATAATAAATAAATGTATTTTCTACATTTCTCCAGTACTGGCAGCAGAACTGAGAGCAGTGGAGTGTATCAGTACTTTAAATGTTTAAACCAGATTATCCCTCTGTACCCTTAAAGTGGATATGACCTGAGCTTTTCCATTCATTTCATTTGTAATCTTGTGTTCCTCTAGATTAGTTTTGCAGACCTATTAACTCCAAAATGCTTTTTTGAGTTCTGAACCAAAGAGGGCTTTCTCTTGGTTGATTTTTTTAAGCATGACAACACATGAAAACTGAACTGCTGGTCTTCCCAGCCAAACCAACCATACACCACAGCATCTGCACCCAAACTGAATCCCTATCTCTTGCTCCATCAAAAGTAGCTAGAAACCCTTAAAGATCATCTTGCCTCTGTTGTTCGATCATGCCGCTTCGCATTGCTAAACATCAAAAAGATCAGGCCGTACCTAACCCAACATGCCACCCAGCTCCTGGTGCAGTCTATGGTCATCTCATGCCTTGACTACTGCAACGCTCTCCTAACTGGTCTCCTAACTGGTCTCCTAACTGGTCTCCCAGCCTGTGCTGTGAAACCTCTGCAGATGGTCCAGAACGCGGCGGCACGTCTGGTCTTCGGTCAGCCTAAAAGAGCACACATCACCCCTCTGTTCATTGAGCTCCACTGGCTACCCTTAGCCGCCTGCATCAAATTCAAGTCACTGATGTTAGCCTACAGAGTGCTTAATGGAACGGCTCTCATCTACTTGAATGCTCTTGCAAAGGCTTATGTCACAACTCGATCACTCCGGTCGTCACAGGATTGTCGTCTAGCAGTGCCTACACCACGCTGAAGACAATCCAGACTCTGTTCATGTGTCGTTCCACGATGGTGGAATGACCTACCAAGTGCTACCAGAACAGGGTACATATATTCAAGAAACTCTTGCAGACCCAGCTCTTCAGAGAGCATCTCTTATCCTAGCACTTACCCTGTACCTCCCTCTGTGTCTGCACTCTATCTCTACACTGTCACCTCTGACAGTCTGACTGGTGGTTTCCTACTATGTAGCTTATAGTTAGCTTTGATGGTAGCTGTAATGTTATATCCTCATTTGTAAGTCGCTTTGGATAAAAGCGTCTGCTAAATGCAGAAACATAACTTAAACATAAACATGAGATCCAGATATGAGGTTTGAACTGTGACGTGTGAATGAAAAGGTTGTAGAAAAAAGCCTTTATTTTTTTAGCTTCAGATGACATTTAAGGTGATAATACATCATTTTAACACTGCAGATAAGCCAGAAAACATGGAGGAGCATGCCATGGGGCCTTTAATGTCACAAGGCCAAAGACCAAACCATCATTAGTGTGCTCTTTATTTTTATAAATGGCACACGTCATAGTTCTCACTGAAACGCTGATGCAATCCTACATTAAACATAAGAGTTTACCTAGTTTGTAACTAAGTTTCCATGATTTTTCTATCAGTGCTTGGAAAGACACGTGGCTCTGACTGTTGCTCGGTACCTGGAGAAAGAAGAGCGCTTCCTCCCCCCTCCCAGGTAAGGGTCTTTAACACGCAGGTGACGCAAGTAATCAGTCATGTCCTCCAGTGCATGCATATCTAAACTGCATCAGTCCACCACTGAAAGTAGTCCCAGGGAGTTTCTGGTAATGTGAGCTGGAGTCCTGCTGTGAGGGATGTCAAAGTGAAGACATTGAGACCAACACAATGAACAGTGAATATCTGTAAATAATCCAGATGAATTTATATTCTTCTTTTCTCCAAAGAAATCATGCAAAAGAAGAGACAATGGTACATAAGAACTACATACAAATGTGAGAACATGTCTGCCATGTCCAGCCCAGACAGGTTAACACCAGAAGGTGAAAATTTAACATTGTCCCATGTGTTCTCAGTATCAGAGTGGTGGTCACCATCAAACAGACAGATGACGACATCCAGAAGGTTGTGTCTTGTGTCAGAGAGGCAGCTTTAGTCCTCCTCAAATGACGGGGAGCAGCCATCACTGGACCTTCAGCAGCCATCACTGCACCTTCAGCAGCCATCACTGCACCTTCAGCAGCCATCACTGGACCTTCAGCAGCCATCACTGCACCTTCAGCAGCCATCACTGCACCTTCAGCAGCCATCACTGCACCTTCAGCAGCCATCACTGCACCTTCAGCAGCCATCACTGCACCTTCAGCAGGAGTGCTGTCCGTTTCCTGGAAAATAAATGAGGGGAACACTCCCAGCAGACAAACTGAGGATCTCTACTAACAGACACGTGTCCTGGCCATGCCTTGGTTTGCCTTTTCATAACCCCCCCTTTTTTTGTATTTGTTTGTATTTTATTTATCTTGGACTGACAAACTCATCCTGTATGTATAATTTGTTGTACTTTGTCAGGTTGGACCTTTTGCCTGTGACCTTAATCACTGATAAAGATAAACCTTCCACAGACCAAATGACTTGATTCTTTTTGTACTGACCAAAGAGGAGACTTTGTTCTCTTTGTTTGTCTACAGACGACTAGTACATGAGCTGTGTACTATGATGCTGTTATGTGACCCGTTAATATTTAGTGAAAATATTGTTACTCTGGCATGATTTATTCTGATGGAATGTCTTTTATGAAGGGCTGTGTGTGTTTATGACCACCTTACTCTTAATAAAAGTATCTGATTAAAATGTGTTGTCATTGAGTTAAAGCAACTATGTGCTTCTGACTTGTTTTCAAGTACAAAGACTTTTCTCATGGACATTCCAGGGCCTGAAACTGCCTCAGATATCATGTATGGCTGCCAATAATTAGGAAAAAGGCAGCAAAAAGTTCAGGCAGGTGGTACCAGGCAGACATGAATGATGGAGAGCAGGCAGTGCAGTTTGGGAAAGATGTTGCTGAGGGACTGGATAGAATAGATAAATCAGAGCTTCCAGGAAAGTTGAAGCTGTGGTGTCTGCAGTTTGGATTGTTTCCTAGGTTGATGTGGCCACTGTCTGTGTATGAGATTCCATTATCTGTTGCAGAAAAAATGGAAAGATTAGTTAGTTTTTACATTAGGAAGTGGCTAGGTGTTCCTAGATGCTTATGTACTGTGGCACTGTATGGGAAAGGCATACTCCAGCTCCCAGTATCTAGTCTAGTAGAGGAGTTTAAATGTACTAAAGTTAGGACAGAGCTCCTGTTAGCTGGGAGTAAAGATGTGGTAGTTAGTAAGGTGGTTCCAAACCCAACCAAGGGGAGGAAGTGGAAACCAAGAATGGCAGCTCAGGAGGTAGAAGCAACTCTTAGACATGCAGAGATTGTGGGTAATGTGCAAATAGGTCGGGGAGGCTTGGGGCTTGGCCCAGGCAAACCAGTGTGGAGTAGAGCAGGTCCCAAGGAGAAGAGAAAGCTAGTTGTTGAGCAGGTTCGTAGACAGGAGGAAATGTTAAGGGGCACAAAGGCAGTGGCTCAGGCTAAGCAGGGACGGTGGGTGAATTGGGAAGGTGTAGAGAAGAAAAAGCTTAGTTGGAAAGAGCTGTGGAGTATGGAGGAAAGGAGTATAAGATTTTTGATAGGGGCAACAAATGATGTATTGCCAACTCCCCAGAACCTAAAACTCTGGGTAAATGGAGACCCGTTATGTTCGTTATGTTCAGGTACTGCAACTCTAAGGTATATTTTGTCAGGTTGTAAGGTTAGTCTGTCACAAGGCCGGTATACGTGGCGACATGACCAAGTATTAAGAAGCTTAGCTGCAGGTATAGAAGATAAACGAAGGCAGGTAAACTTAGGAGGGTCTAAGGTGAAGAGAGTTGCAATTCAGTTTGTTCAAGAGGGGGAGAAAGTTAATAAGACAATAAGGAGGCAAGTGATTGCCTTGGGAGATTGTGATTGGGAGATGCAGGTAGATTTAGGAAATAAGCTTGTTGTTCCCCAGGAAATAGCCTCTACAAATCTAAGGCCTGATATAGTCTTGTGGTCTAGGAGTAGAATGAGAGTCTATTTCATAGAGCCGACTGTTCCTTGGGAGGAATTAGTAGCAGAAGCATATGAAAGGAAAAAGCTTAGATATGTAGAGTTAGGGGCAGAAGCAGAGCAGCGAGGATGGAAAGTTAGGATATGTCCAGTGGAAGTAGGATGTAGAGGATTTGTTGCAAAGTCTGTTGTCTCATTGTTGAGGGAGCTGGGTGTAAGTGGACAGAATGTGAGGAAAATAGTGAAGGAAGTGTCAGATGAGGCAGTAAAGTCCAATGTGTGGATTTGAATTAGAAGATGCAATAGCAGCTGGGGGCCCAGCAGGGGGAGCACTTAGGGTAAACAGACTTTTGGAAGAAGGAAAGAAGAAGTTCAGGATATTTTTAAGTGGAGGGTGTGGCCCATGTGAGCCTTTTGAAACCAGGCGGCCATTTTAGGTGAGTTGGGTTGTATGGCTTTGTTTTTGCTGCCATTTTTAGTGATTATAGGACTGTTCAGGTGAGTTTGTCTGCTGAATCTGCTAGTGTGTGCCTCCACCTCTGGCACCCTCTATACTTTCATTACCCCCTACCCAAACCAGGGTTTGAATCCCGTCCATCCATCCATCCATCCATCCATCCATCCATCCATCCATCCATCCATCAGCTTCTCCGGGGATCGGGTCGCGGGGGCAGCAGCTTGAGCAGAGAAACCCAGACGTCCCTGTCCCCGGCCACTTCCTCCAGCTCTTCTGGGGGGACCCCGAGGCGTTCCCAGGCCAGCCGAGAGACATAGTCTCTCCAACGTGTCGTGGGTCTTCCCCGGGGCCTCCTCCCAGTGGGACGGGCCCGGAACACCTCACCAGGGAGGCATCCAGGAGGCATCCTAACCAGATGCCCGAGCCACCTCATCTGACTCCTCTCGATTTTCCTCTCGGGTTTGAATCCCATTCCTACTTATCTTTACCTCTTCTATTTCTACCCCTACCTGAACCAGGGTTTGCATCCCCACCCCGCTGTGACTGGGGTGCAGTTGGTGAGAGGCTGAGGTAGCTTGTGGCTGTGGAAAAAAAAAAGATGGTTGTTGTGGTGTAGTTCAGAGCCCTGTGCTTTACCGTCCTCAGAGCAGCTCTGCCTTCATTATATTCTGTTTTACGTAGGTGCACCAGATTAAAAACACCATTTCATCAAAGTTTATGGAACTTTTCTAATGAACTAAAACACATAAATAAAACTTTTCCCTCAGAACATTTCATTCATCCCATTCACATCCTCCCACATTCTGCACCTCACACTCACTCTTCAATTCAATTTATTTATATAGAGCCAAATTACAACAAATGTCATCTCAAGGCACTTCAATGATATAGTGACACTCTTCTTTCCATCTATGAGAACATGTTTGGATCAGTGTATTTAGCAGGTATTGGGTTTACAGGGTGGGTTTGAAACCTGATATGAAATCACTCATCATGAAGTAATCAGCTGTGAAAAAATCTTTCTTTCAACTTCTGCACTCTGCTCTCTGTTTCAAAGATCTCTTTTCTCACACAAACACAGCACCCTCTGAAAAAGTACTTCCACAATCTTTCATTTACATCAACTTCCATAAACCTTTAAGGCTAAGGGACGGCTCTCTCCCTCAAGCCCAGCCCAAACCTACCGAGAACATCAAAAAAATCTCTCACTCTTCTCGATCGAAAGCCTTTTCAACATCTGATGAGACAGCAAGGACCCCTTTCTTTGTACTATGTGTGAACTTATCTGTTTTTTACAAATCCCATCAGTTTTGACAACATTTTGCAATCAGCACCAAGCAATTGCCTCCACCTCTGGCACCCTCTATACTTTCATTACCCCCTACCCGAACCAGGGTTTGCATCCCCACCCCGCTGTGACTGGGGTGCAGTTGGTGAGAGGCTGGGGTAGCTTGTGGTTGTGGAAAAAAAGATGGTTGTTGTGGTGTGAGGAGCAGTGATGGCTGGCATTAGGGGGGTGACTCTGGGACGCCAGTGATCACTCTCTAGCCTCCTGGAGGTGTCGTGGGCCCAACTAGACGAAACACTGATGAAAGGAGGTTCCCACCTGATGACCCCAATGACATGTTGGTCAGCACTGCTCACTGGTCTATATCATAGGGATTATAGGGAATTATTCAATGAGTCTGGTCCTTTTTATTTTTTTCCTTTAGCACAAGTTTCTTGTGTTGAATCCAACTACAAGTTTCTGAGCATAAAAAGAAATCGTGACAAAATGGAATCATTTCCCTGTTGCACAATACTTTTTTTTTCCTTTCTTATGGGTGTTTTCAGAGGATTCACAAAGGCAGTCAGGGATCTCCTCAAGTTGCACATGGGTTGGGAAATGATATCTTCAGAGTTGGAGGTGGAGGTGGAGAATGGACATCTCTCCAGACTACAAAGGCTCTCCTGACTTTACAGACTTCAGCAGCGATGTGCACATCTGTTGCAAAGTGTCGATTGATCTTGGCAGGATATTCTCACTCTACACCGCATTTGTACTCAGCTGAGGAAAAATTACGTTATTGTTTTTTTTCTCTCCTTCCAGAATGATTGTGGCTCATTTCTATGAATTTAGGTTCATGTGCATGGTGTGTGACTCTGTTTTAGCTCAACAATATGGTCAATAAAACATGGTCAGATAAAAATGTATCTTGGTTTATGTGTGCTTTCAGCTTACAATTGTTTGATTTGGTACTGTATAACATTTTCTGTCAAAGTCAGCAGATGATAAAACAGAATTAAATCTTAAAATGATAATTGCTAATAGCCATCAATGCTGGACAAGAATTAATCATCAATTGTTACTCTTTAAAAAGAAAACTATTCTATTTGGTAAAGTATTTTGGTTGGAGGTGAAATGAGAAAAGAAGAGCACGTATTAGGCTGACAACAGCAGAGCAGGTACAAGTCTTAAGGCTGGGCAGGCACCAACTGGCTGACCATGGAGGCACAGACATGCAGGACTGCAGCGTCACATGCACTCTGCTCGTCCTGTTAAACTGATTTCAACAACTAAGAATAAATCTTTTGGGAAGGTTGACTCGTGGGCTTTCTGATGCTGCAACCATTTCAAATAGAACACAGGAAAGCTACCATTGTACGTGTCCAGCTTTGAGAATCCCTTATTGAGATTTTAGACACGGTAGTGTCTCCGTGATCCTCAGGTCTGCCAATGTAATACAGAAGCCATAGCTCTGAGAAATTTTTCATTTCGCTTTATTTGTGGGGCAGGGGATCGCTTCATACTGTGTGAGGATTTGTTTTGTTGTCAGTTGCTCCAGCTTTACTTTTTGAGCTAAAAGTTATCCTGGACAACATGCAAATGTTACAATTTGTCCTATTTTTTGATGAAAAAATTAATCTTGCTTTAGGGTGACAAAGTAACACTGAACACCAAAACAATGTTACTCCTCTTACAGAAAACGTACTAAACCCAAAGACACAGCATGTAGATGATGGACGTTCTCCGGGTAAGAAACCTTCTCTTCCAAGCAGCCTGATGCTGTTCTTAACTGGCCACGCCTGTGCGCTGCCCCCTGCTGGCGTAGGAAGTAACTGGGCCTTGTAATGCAGATACAGTTTTTGTTTATGCATGTATGTATTTTTTACTAACTGATTAATTAACAAAGTTATTTCATTAGAAATGATCATTTGTAATTCAAATGTGAAAGAATAAATCAGAAACATTTTTCTTAAGATCAGATTTATTGTCATGCATACACACAAAATGTCTCCTCTGCTTTAACCCATCCAGGTGGCACCTGTTCAACACACACATGCACATGCACAGGGTCACACACTCAGAGACAGATGCCGTACACTGGAGTGCTGGGCAGCCACTCACAGCCCAGGGAGCAAGGGGGCACAGTGCCTTGCTCAAGGGCACCTTGGCTTGGCTGTGACAAGAAGGTGGACTGCCACCCCTCCAGCTGTCAGTTTCAGCAATCTTTTTGGGTGGGGAGAGTGGGAATGGAACCACCAACCTTCCAGTTATTGGACGATCGACTGAGCCACGGCCGCCCCAATTTACGTTTTGAAACACAAGTTACAAAACTAGACAGATTTACAAAATCTCTGAAAAAAAGAAAGAAAAAAATATATAATGATACAATGACTTGTACAAATATCTATAAATAATAATACTTATAATAATCTATAGTAAATGTAGGAAGACAATGATAAGAAATAATTCTGTACTTGGCCTCTCCCACTATCTATGCCACTGAGCTGAGCAGCTGCTGTGTGATAACCCTAACCCTGTGTGGGCACATTCAGACACATGAAGAAGTCTGTGTTAGTTTAAATAGGCTTAATTATTTAACAGAACATGATATAGATGAGAAGACATTTATGTGTGTGAAAACAGCGTTATGTTGGAGATAAAACAACTGCACAGTGAAATAGCCACTTGGCACCCATCAAAATTTCTTTGGAAATGTTTTAGTTCTTCTACGAACATTGATGTCAATTCAAAAGAAAGTTGTGATTTAATAAATCATCAGCACTTCCTTCATGTCCAAGGCAAAGCAAAGCAGCACCGTCTCACGATGTTTGTGTCGTGTCTCACTGATGCTGAAGGATCAGCCGCAGAGCTTTAACCTGCTGCCTGCTCCCATACAGGCAGTCACCTTTCCAAAGGAATATTCAGTCAAACATGCTCAGGGACCTGAATCCTGACGCTGCTCCTGCTCGAGGTGGGGACAGCTGGGGCCCCGGGGCCCATCTTACACCCTGTCCCTGTGCAGAGGGAATAGAACACGTGCATTTGGTGGTAAAGTTTGTTTTACTGTGAACTTCTGAACTTACTGAGCGCAGTGAAACTGATTCCAACATGCAGAAACACAGGCTCACATTGTCTCAGCTCCCTGCCCAAACTGAACCAAACAGCTTTTTGGGATCGACTTATTGTCGCAGAGAATTTACACCTGATGAAAATGGATGTTTATGGGGAAGTTTGTTATGTGCCCAGAGAAGGCCGTGTAGCAGGATCTCTGAATAAGCCATCAGGGTGCACATCTGGGGAGCTGCTTTCTGCACACGGAATTAGTTCCAGATGTTCGCAGATGAAGAAACAAAAGAATGAGTCCAGCTGCCTGGCCCGGCTCTGGGGCTTTTACAGGCGGCAGGTAGGACTCCCTGCTTCAGTCTATAGATGGGGCCCTCGACTCAACGTTGCTGCACACCGAGCGTGCGTGTGAGCGTTCCCGTGCGTTCCTCTTTTCCCCGTGAGGACAGTGGTCAGTGGATCAGCGGCCGCGCGGATGAACGCGCCTTTGTTTTTCCCGGAGAATCCACAGCTGTCCCGCACCTTCATGTCGGACTCCTGAACGCGCAATTTCACTCTGAGTCCGGCTGCTGAGAGGAAAAGCGAGAAGAGAGGATCCAGCTGCTGAGGAAAAGAGAAAAGAGAGGATCCAGCTGCTGGGAGGAAAGCAAGAGAGCGGATCCAGCGGCGGCAGAAAAGTTTTGGGAGTGAGACGCAGCGCCATGGCCCCCTTCCTGCTGAGCGTCCTCTGGGTGCTTCTCTGCTCCCCCAGTGGAAGATGTAACGGTGAGTGTTTGAGCCTCCACAGCCGCCGCGCACAGCGCGCAGCCGGGAGGAAAGCAGAGCTTCGTGGCTTCGCTTTTCCACGGATGGCGCTTTAATCTGTTGCTTGGCTTGAGTTGTGCTGCACGTTGCTTCCGCAGAAAATGTTCCCAATCTGAGAGCCAGAGCCCAAGAGTGTCTGCTTCTTTCTTCAGCTCATATCGTGTTACCTGGAACTATTTGTCTTTTTGCATTTAATCCTGATCATTCCCATGTTTAAAAGGTGCAGGGCTGGGGGGGCTCTGCTCCCTCTGCAGAAGTCTGGGACCACTTAAACACTCTTTGTCCTTTTTCAGCCTGTTGACATGTGTTCCTGCAGCTCATAAAAAGCTGCCTGTGTCACACTCAAAGGACCTCTGTGTCCTTGTCATGTTAATTGAATGCATAGCTCGAGGTAATCCCGCGTCTTTGTTAGTCATGCTAATTCGGGGGGGGGGGGGGGGTCCCAGCTCTCAGGATTTACCATTTGTTAATAAGTGGAGGATGGGGGTGGGGTACAGGGCCTGAATAATCAGCACCTATACTGCTGCTCCCTCCTGGACCCGCAGCCAGCAGTTCTTTACTTTGAGACCAGTACCAGCCCCAAACTGTGACCAGTACCACCGAAGGTCTCCTGACTTCTTCCAACTCTTAAATAGGGACGGACCATGGATGAATGGGTCAGTTTTTACCATGTGGAAGCTTTCATGCCTTAAATATACAACCCCAGTTCCAAAGAAGTTGGGATACTCTATAAACAATAAAAAACAGAACACAATGATTTGCAAAAAACATTTTTTTATTAATAGAACAGAGAAAACATATCCAAAGTTGAATGAAATACAATTTACCATTTCATGAAAAATATTAGCTTATTTTAAATTTGATAGGAGCAACACTTCCTAAAAAACGTTGTTTACATTTGAAACGGCGTCCCAACTTTTGCCATGTCATTTTCTTTACAGGGATTGTATAGAAAATGACATTCAACCAGTAAATATTTATGTTTGAAAATGATTTGATAGCAATTTGAATAACAATGAGTTGAAATGATCTCAGAGCACCATATAAACTGTATAAGCAATGAGAAATGTCTGACTTCCACTGTAGCAGCTGTGAAAGAAGCAAATAAACGAGTACTCACAGCGAGGTTCGACCAGAAAGGCAGTGCTGCAGAAAAAGGGGCCTGTGGGGACGGTTAGAAAGAGTTCTGTCATTTCTGTGGTCACTTTTAACAAAATCCTGGTGTGCCAGAACAAAGCAAAACAGAAAATAATGCATACAAGACTTTATGGTACTGGAAAGTTTTCGAGTGGCCACAGCTTTGTCTTTCATCAAAACAGTTGTAAGAAGAAGTCCAGCAGAAATCAGTCTGTGTGTGTGTGTGTGACTGGTTGGATTGGCACTGCAGTGGAAGACATCGTGTTCTGAAGCTGAGCCAGGTTCAGCTTTTCTAACCAGATGATGGGATAATAATAATAATAATACATAGGTTTTATATAGCGCTTATCCAAATGCTCAAAGACGCTTTACATAAGGAACAAACAGATAGCAGAGAGAAAAACAAGACATTATAAACAAAAAGACAAGAGAAAAACAGACTTACAGACTTTAGGCACATGGGGGGGGGGGGTACTTCTGTGGTATGGGACAGTTGAAGTTGACGTGCCATGTTTGGTCATCGTGGATAAGCAAAAGCAAACATGCAGATATCATCTCTGGGGTGATATAGCACCCTTGCTGTGTTGTGAGTAGTTAGAATGCTGGACAGGAACACTAGGTTTTAAAAACGTAAACCATTCTAATTAGGAAGAGAAGATGGAGGTGAATGGAAAACTGAAAGTTTCTGTTTCCAGGCCATTCTCATCTATGTGCTGTGGCATCTTATGCACCAGCCACAACAGGGGGGCTTCCTGC
Organism: Odontesthes bonariensis; assembly: GCF_027942865.1. Taxonomy (NCBI): domain Eukaryota; kingdom Metazoa; phylum Chordata; class Actinopteri; order Atheriniformes; family Atherinopsidae; genus Odontesthes; species Odontesthes bonariensis. The sequence goes on from NC_134527.1 coordinate 32,410,963, forward strand.
TACAGTTAGAAGTGTGACGTGGTTGGAAGTGCCCCAAAGCATTAAAAGGTGCTCCCTGTTTCAACCTTTTCCTTTATTTGGTTATGTTGTGACCGTTTACAGCATGTATTTGCATTTGCTGTGATGATTTGCAGCATCGTTATGTATTTGGTTGTGTGTGTGTGTGTGTGTGTGTGTGTGCTGTTTTTCCCAGCTTGCTTATGTTTTAGTCAGAGCATTCCGAGCTCTCTCAGCCACTGTAGAAAACACAATGAAGAAAAGAAAAAAGGTTTGGTTTTTGTCTTGATGCACATTGGGAGTAATGGAAACATCACGTCTGACCTGGTAAAGATTACAATGACGTGACTCACCAGTTTTCTCTGGTCTGGGCTGGAAAACAACCTCTTTTTTTTTTAGATAGGATGTAATCACCCACATATTGCCAGATATTGAAGTACTTGAAGAAGAAAGATGAAAAGCTCTCTCCATTTTCCTCTTGTGGATGTGCCCTGCAGTTTTTTTTTCTTTTTCTCTGGTGGTAGGAGCTATGAGGAACCTTCCTATCTGAGTGAAATGACCTGGAAGTATCTAAGTAGCAGCCATGATAAGAGCTGTTCACATTCTCTCAATATTGTAGTAAGGAAAGGACCCCAAATGCTTCCATTAAGATCTCCTTTAGCAAAGTTACTTTCATCCGGTGGTACTAACTCTGATTCATGTTCATGAGGACAGGTGGATGAGCAGCCTGTCCCAACACCATATTTAACTTTTTTGAATTTTTTTTAGCTTTTTAGTTGAGAACTTACTTTGATAATAAAGTAGTATTCCATATTATCTCTAATATATATTACATTGTTTTCAAATGATAAGATTGCAAAGACAATGTAAAACCCTTCAGTGCTGCAGAGCCATATCACGGCAGAGTGTGGCTGGATTCTCAGTGCTGCTCCATCATCTTTTCCTGAATCATTTTTCCTGCCATCTTTCCTTAACCCCTTGATGTTTTCCTTTGAGGTCACGGAAAAGAGCTTAGGGAAAAATAATTCGAAATAATTTTTCTAACTATTTGACCAGACCAGTTCAGTCCAGTCCAGTTATTCACTTCAAACCAGTTGATATAAATTTGTCTGATTAACATGTACTTTTGTGGGTTTACAAAAGATCAATGCAGATTTGCTTCAATAGTAATTGGAAACCCAGCTGCTGGTTATCTCTAAGTACTTTGCACAGCCCCATTTGAAAACAACATAAATCCAGTTAAGTTTCTACTGACTAAAAAGATTTAGACACCTCCTCTGTAGGGGAGGTAACCCTGTAGAATAACCCAGATGTTGGGCAGGTGCAGTTTGTCATGAAGTCAGAAAAGGGAAATGTACAATGTGTCATGCAGAAGTAGAAAGACTGTGCACATCTTGTGTGGCTGGAATATGTGTTTCCTATTTGACTTGTCATTTTGGAAAATCAAATCAAATCATTGGTGCTCAAGAAATAAGATCATGCCTTTGAGAGTTCCTCTAGCTAGATTTTTCTTCAGGGGAAGGTAGATTCATTGGGCCTCATGCAACAACCGTTCATACGAACAGATTTGTTCTTAAGTCGTGCGTAGGAGGGATTTAAGAGAATTTGCGCATTCACCAATCTTTTCGTATTTTACGTTTTCTTTCAGGTACGAACAGAATTTACGAGTGATCCAGACCTGCCGTAGGAGTTTCCTAAAATAGTCCGCTGTTATTCCGCTGTTATTCCATTTGCTTGACTAATGGATTGTATATTTAATTACTTTGAAGCAAACATAAATAAATATATACATTATACCCCATAATGTTGCTGACATTATTCTGTTTGGCTTAAATGATGCACTAATTGAAGGTTAATTTGACTCTGTATATAACAAGGTCAATGGGAAGTGTAACCAGCGGCTGACTTTCTACTTTTGGATGCCTTAGCGCGTCAGGCTCTTGGAAGAGAGCGTGTGTTCCGAGAACGTGTAGATATCCTGCGGAGACAGACGAATGGCTGACATCGCGATTAAGATTGCCAAGGACTGTGCTGCTGCAGATATGCAGCTTGCTGGAGCCACAACTCCAGAGAGAAACACGCCGATCAAACCCAATTCCACCACACGTCCAGGTCCTCTCCACCCTTGGATTTTTGGCCACTGGAACCTTTCAGAGGGAGTTTGGAGACAGATCGGGGGTGTCCCAGTACTCTGTGAGTCGTGCACTCCCCTTGGTCATCAAAACTCTCATCAGTTTATCACCCATGGTACATCAGATTCCCATACACCGCTGTCCAAAAAGTACAGATTTAGAGAATTTCATGCTGTGGCTGGACTGCCAATCATAATTGGAGCACTAGACTGCACACATATACGCATCAAAGCACCACTGAGCTGAAGGCCAGGTGGGTGTGTCTCCATACAGCGGGGGGCAAACTGCTCTATAGCCCAGAGAAATGTGGCATGCCAGATTTTTACAATATTGCCATGAACGAGGGTCTCCACCTGAACCAGCCCAGGCAGACCAGAAGGTGTGGTGCCAGAAGACCCCCCTCATGGACCGCCCCATCAAAGAGCCATCATGATGAGGCAACAGCTGATTGCACGGCTTTAAGGCCTCGGAATGCTACTCCGTAGCTATCTGTCAATCCGACTCCGTGGTCACGCAGAGGCTATTAATCCTTTCTAAGTTATCCGTCGGGATGTCAGATACGCAAGGCAGTTCACCTCCCGATCAGTAGGCGGCGCTATGTTAGACGACCCAATCTGGCGACATCTATGGTGAAAGTGTTTGATTGATTGTTCACCTTCTGGCTCCGTTCCACTCCTCACTGTGAACGATGGCGACCGAGAGAGAAAGACTGTTTTTGGAGTTGGAGCTTGTTGAAATTGAATTTTGGCCGACGCACGCAAGCGACGGAGAGCGTCTCCGGGAGGGTCTCCGACGACGTACAGGGCTCTCCGTGGCTCTCCGTGGCCTTTCCCGGACGACTAGAAATCAAGGTTAAGTTGCAGTCATCGAGCACATTTTTAAGCCATTTTCATATCAAACCATTTCTTCTTTATTTCGGTGACATTACGAACTACACAGACACGGAATTAACAGCACTCATAATAACTTCCCATTTCTTGGCTTTAGCAGGTCCCGTAATTCCACTGCTGACTCTGCTAAAAATGACAGATTTTCCTTTCTGGATCTCTGAAAGCAGAACTTCAGTCTCAGAGCCCCTAAAGTTGTTCTTGATGCCATTCTCATGACTCAACACTTCCTGGCACAGGAGAGAGGAAGCACAGCCTTATATGGTATAATTTTGGGCGTGGAGTATGCACATCTACTATCCTCGTGCACGTGCACTTAAATACACACGGGTGGCATTCATCATTTACGCAGGTCGTTTACACACTTTTTCTGAAGTTCAGAGCGTTTGTTGAATCTGACGTGGTGTGTTCGTACGAGACCTTCTTATGAAAAAAGGAAGAGAAATTTAGAATAAAAATACGAAAATGTTCTTGCATGAGGCCCAATGTGTAGCAGGACAAACATGCCATCAGTCCCATTGTTTGAAGGTTTTATCAGTTGTTTGGTTAAGAGCTCGGCTGGATCACCTCTACAACTGTCCTACATAAATTGTATAGAATTGTAGGACGGCAGAGGTCAGAGATGAGCTGAGGCATTTGTTAGAGGCCTTTCGTGTATTTGAGACATTTGGTTTCAACACATACTAGTCAGGAAAATGTTGCTGGTGAAAACAGAAATGTCTGTTTATTTGAGGAAGAAGTAATGATGGATGCTTTAATCTCGGTGAATTCCAACATGTTCCTGGCCATCCTCGGTTTGGATTGGGAGATTTTTGGGGCCTCGAGCAGAGCTGTTAAGTCTGTTAGTAATCATTCTTTTAAAGTGTCCTGGCCAGGATTTGCTCTCATGTTTTATGGTACATACTTCACTACTATATTTTTACTAAGGGGTTTTTTTGGAATTCTATGAGTATTTGATTTTGGATCACTGACACATTCCGTCTCAACTCAGTGAATACTAACAGAGTTAATTCTGAACTCTGGACAACTTGTCCTGGATTGTGGATTTTTATAGACTGATATCCGACAGAATTGTCAAAATGTCCCCCCATGTTGCCAGTTTCTCCATGAAGTAGACGATTTTAGAGTTTGGAACCAAGCAAACATTTTTGGTGTTGCATTGAATTGCTGATGTCAATTAAAATGTCCTATTAGGAGAGACACAAACTGATCAAATCTGTAAAAGAACAAGATAATGGGGGGAAAAGCGAAGCGGTAACCCTGTATCTCCGCGGTCGTTTGCCATTTCCATGGTTTTCAGTTTAATTCCCTGCTTCCTCGGTCCACATGTTGAGATGTCCTTGGGCCTGACACTGAACCGCACGTTGCCTCCTATGTGTCCAGCAGTGAGTAGTCTGGATCACGCCGTGCATGCGATATGGAGCTCTCCACAGACCAGAGTGTCCACCCTTTTCTTCAGGAAAGACTTATCAACTCAATGACAAGGCCAGCAAACAGCTGTTTTATGGGGGACGGTAAAAATGCTCCATCCTGCAGAGCTGATCTGTTAGAAGAAAGTTGGAACCTGATTGATGAAGAACGTTGTTTTTCATTTGTGAAGTCCTCAAAGAACTCAAGCTGGCAGAAAAGACAGAGGAGCTGAAACGTTTTGTTCTATATTTTCTTCCACTATTTCATCAGGGGAAAAAAAATCAAATTTAAAAGGATTTGTCAGTTTTGTTTGTTTGTGTTTTTCAAAGCGAGAATTCGGTTGGCCCAGAACGCACTACAAAAGCCACAATGGAAGTGAACAGCGTCTGTCGGGTAATGCGTCCCCTCTTTGTGTTGAAATACAGACACTCAAGGCTCTAATTGTGTATCCTACATCATAATTGATCTGTTTTGACGTAGTATTGAGTTTAATATATGTAATTTATACCAAACCCGATGCAGATCTCGGCAACTTCTAACTCTAATGCACTTCCCAAGAAATCTAATGCTGCACACAGCCTACCCGTGACATCATTACAGCCCACAGAAACATAAACATCATTTTCAGGTATATTTGGCATATAATTAGCAGTGTAGAGATTTTTCGTGTGTTGACCTTCCTGGGCCACCGTACAGAATGTTCAGTTATTCAGTAAAATCTCAGCACTGTCATATCTTTTGTTGACTGAATCAACATCCTCACAGTGTGGTGAGTCCATCACTTTAGGTAAGGCTTATATTCTTTCACGTCCACAACTATTGGCCATGTTTATTTTCTTGAGGCAGAAACATCTGATTGCTCATGTGAATAACATGTTGGCTGCATCAGAACAGATTTTGAGGCGGCTGTAGCTCAGGAGGAAGAGCGGCTGCCTACCAATCGGAAGGGTGGTGGGTCGACTCTGGCATCCTCAAGCGCAAGACACCGAAGCCCACATTGGCTACCATCGTGTACGAATGTGTGTGAATAGCTGTATGCTCTAAGATGTGCTGTATGAGTGTGTGTGTGAATGTGACATTCAGTGTGAAAGCGCTTCGAGTGGTCAGCTGGACTAGAAAAGCGCTTTACAAGTACAGTCCATTTACACATTTATTATGGAGCCTACATGCAAATGTTTTTTTTCAAAGTTTTTTCAAAATGTGCTCCAGCCCCACATCAAACACCATTCTGTTAAATGCAACGTTTTAATGTTCTCTAATACGCATTTAATTCTCCAGCCTGTGGAGTTTTAAATGAGAAAGCAGGAAACCTGGCTGCACTGTTTCAGGACATAAAGCCTAATAGCCTGGGTACAGTTAAACTGAAGGTGAAATGAACATCATACATGTCACATTTGGGAATTTAAATTTGAAATATTTAACCTGTTGAAGCTTATTTGTTCATAGACATGCATGCGTAGTGCAGGATGAAAGTGCTCAGCCAGCAGTGGTTGGTGTTAAAAAGTATGTCATAGTCTGTGGAAATATGTTAACAGCAGGCTTCTCATAGTTATTGGCCTGTCCCTCCTCCTTTAGCAGCTGTTTTTTTTAATAATAGTTCTGAAATCTGGGCCAAAGAGAAGAGTTTTACAAGCAAATCTGTGTGATATTCTGTTGCTGGTGATATTTATGTGGCCAGATAAGCTTTCCACTTATCTCATTTCCTCCTGACTGTTTGGATAAAGGAAAGAATGACAAAGAGGCATTTGAAAGACGATGTAAACAACGGACACCAAAGCTCTCTTTTAAATGTAACTATGGGCAGAAACCTCATTTAAATGTTAGCAAGGACAATAAAAATAGATGTTTTTCAGAGCAAATGGTGAGAGTTCCGCTGTTGCTGGCAGCATCTAAAGAGCTTTTGTCAGCACCATCTTGTGACAACAGGAAGATTTTCTATTGAATAAAATATTATTTATGTAATCAACACATATGGTGGCTGTAGCTCAGGTGGTAGGTGGGTGGTACCACTTCAACATGTTTAAGTGTTCTCGGGCAGAACACTGAACCGCATGTGGCCTCCACCACGTCTGTTGGTGTGTGAATGTGTGTGACAGAGTTAAAAAGCACTATGGAGCCTGTAACACTGTGTACACTAAGAAGTCTGTACACTATATGAGTATAGTCCATTTACCACATATCTTCATATGCCTAACAGACATGTGCAAGTTTACTAAAACTATCTATTTACAGCAAAACACGCATGAATGTCTTTATTTACACACATGTCTATCTTTAATTTACATATACGCCTGTCTACAATATATAATCTGCATACTTAATTATATGTGCATATGCAAAAAAGTAAATGAACATAAAAAGCACATAATGTGGATCATTATCATTGATTCCACAAGTGAGCCACATAATTTTTCATGTTTCTTTTATACGTACAGACAGATGACAGTTTATACCTTCAGTGAGTAAACAATGAATTAATAATCTTCGAGAAATTCCAGTCTGGTTTCAGAACAGCCCACAGCACAGAGACTGCTCTCCTGAGAGTGCTAAATGACCTGCTCCTAGCTGCTGACGCAGGTTGCCCTGTGATACTTGTGCTGCTAGACCTTACAGCCGCCTTTGACACGGTGGATCACAGGATCTTGCTGTCTCGGCTTGAGCATATAGGCATCAAAGGTACAGCCCTGAAACTCTTCCAGTCGTACCTGGCCGTCAGGACCTTTTCTGTCCAGCTTGGAGACTTTGTCTCTTCTGTTGCCCCCCTAACCTGCGGGGTCCCTCAAGGCTCCATACTAGGTCCCATCCTGTTTCTGCTATACATCCTACCCTTAGGGGAAATCCTGATCAGACATAACATCTCCTTCCACTGCTTTGCTGATGACGTTCAGCTATATCTCCCCCTAAAGGCTGATGGGCAGGCCGCGATCCATTCTTTAGTTGACTGTCTGGCAGACATTAAGTCATGGATGAGTGCCAACTTCCTCAACCTAAACGAGCAGAAGACTGAGATTATTGTCTTTGGCAATCCTCCCCCGGCTTTCTCCACCAATGCCCTGGGCCCTCTCGCCTCGAACATCAGGCCTTCTGTCAGAAATCTGGGCGTTATTTTCGACAGTGCCTTCAAATTCAATAAACAGGTTAGTGCAGTGGTTAGGAAAAGCTTTTTCCATCTAAGAACCATAGCAAAGATCAAAGCATACCTGCCCCAGAGTGCTCTTGAGAGAACTATCCATGCCTTCATCTCTTCCCAACTGGACTACTGCAGTGCCCTTTACACTGGCATCGACAAATCCCAAATCCACCGTCTGCAGCTGGTTCAAAACTCTGCTGCCCGTCTCCTCACCCGCACTAAAAAACGTGAACACATCACCCCGGTCCCTGCATCACTCCACTGGCTCCCTATTCACTTCCATATCAATTTCAAACTGCTACTCATAGTCCACAAATCCCTCCATGGCTTGGCCCCCTCATATCTGTCCGACCTCCTCCACCGTCACATCCCCCCTAGAGCACTTCGTTCAGCCGACCAACTGCTTCTGGAAGTGCCTAGGTCCAGGCTAAAATCAAAAGGAGACAGAGCCTTTGCCATAGTGGCCCCCACTCTCTGGAACCGTCTCCCCCTCCACATCCGCGCAGCCGATTCGGTAGATAGTTTTAAATCCCTGATAAAAACCCACCTTTTTAAACTGGCCTTTAGTTAGGGTCCTCCCTTGTTTTTAAACACTTGTATAAAGTGTCCCCTGGTTGCCTTATTAAATGTTTTTTCTTTTCCTTTTTCATATTTTAAATCTCCACCAGTCACTGTTCTCTAGCTCTTTTTATATATTATTTGATATTTTCTTTTGTTTCTTTTTCTTTTCCTCCATGCATTTTTTAGCTCTTTTTTTGACTGTAAAGCACTTTGGTGCGGCTCTGCCACTTGTAAATGTGCTATAAAAATAAACATTTACTTACTTACTTACTTACTAATAATCATAATGTTAGAATTATGTTTAAGTAAGAATTCTTCTGTTTTCATTACATTTGAAAGAACAATATTAATGTGAAGATCTAACAGCAGGAACACCATGATTTGTATTATACTGCTGTCTGTTGAGTAGGATTGCAGAATCCCGGGAATTTTATAAGTTGAAAACCATGGGAATTAACGGGAATCAACAGTAACAACCTGGAAAATTTCAGGTTTGGGAAAAATATCATATTTGATGCAAATACAGTTGAGTCTGCATGTTATTCCTGAGTCCCAGGCACATGGCACACTGCTTCCTGCAGGGCTGACACACCCTCCTCCATCCATTGTGCATTCCTCCATCACATGCACTGAAGATTTCTAGAATTCTGAGCTCCTAAAGCTACTCTTTTGAGCAGCAAAGTCAAAATGATGTATTGAACCTAGAAGTCGTATTTATTAAAGCAGTCCCAGTGCCATCTTTCATGGGATGAGGATCAAGAATTGGCTTCACTTGAGAGACAATTTAAAATTTTCTAAAGCATTGGTATTGTACACCTCCAAGCGTATCAATTCTTCTATCAGTGTGACGGGTGCTGGCAAGTGATCAACAACATCGTGTACGCAGGGCTCTCAAGTCTGCACTGAATATGACACTCACAACTTACATTCTGACATCATCATTTTTCCCATACAGTGGATAGAACCATTAACCATTGGCCATTGTACGGTGGCCCTGAAGTGCTAATCAGTTCCAAATTGAAGATGGGTTCTTGATAAATTGTTTAAGTCAATTTATTTTGAAAGTATTATGTAAAGTGTAAAAGTCTAAAAAGTTGAGGCCACCATTATCATATGAGTTCATTATTACAGATTTTTTTAATATAGTGGTTTTTGTTCCTCCATATAAAGTTTAATAACATCTTGTCAATATCTTTTGAGACCTTTTTGTTAACATCGAGAGATAAAGCAGCATGTAAGATGGGATATTCGCATCAAAATATTCTTTAATAGCAGCGCATACGTTGTCACTAGCAGCGCTCATATCTGTTGTGTTTTATGCCTTTAATGGACAGGACAGTTGAAGACAAACAGGAAGCAGAGAGAGGGGGAATGACATGCAGCAAAGGGCCGTCTGATGCGGGACTCGAACCGGGGCCAGCTGCAGCGAGGACTGTAGCCTCTGTACTTGGGGCGCCTGCTTAACCCACTACGCCACAGACCACCCCTGTTGTTGTGTTTTCTCTTTTGCCATTTTTTGCCGTTGTGATTTCCACTTCAGGGCCTGAAAATTTGTCTTGGATAACAGTGCTACAGAGCAGTATACTTTGAGTCTTCACTAACTAAGCTACATTGAGTGACTATAAAGCAAAGCACATACTCAAAATATTTCCCACTAAAAAGATTAAACATTACTACAACAATACATGCTAAAATCATTGCTAACATATAGATCAATAGATTAAAACAATAGTAGAAATGGTAAAGCAACCATAAAAGATAAGTTAAGGACAGGTTGTTTGTTCAACAGTGTTACAGAAGTTGGAAGAAATGACAATTTAAGATGTTAAGATGCAAAATGAGACAAACGCAGCGCCTGCCAGTGGGAAATCTCTGTCCTGCAACAGAAACCCCTCCTGCAGCCGTGCTGTGAACTGTGAGAGCCATTTGGGACGTCATAGCCCACCATCATATAGCCTAAATCACTGCACAGACTTGGCCTTTAGCTTGTTTTGATGGCATGTTTCTCAGATGATGCAGTGTCTGACTAAAGAAACAGAAAAATATGTGAATGAGAGCAGCTTTATTGGGAATTCACTTGTATTAATTTACTGTGCATGTGAGCAAAGTGAGTTTGAGAGCAGTAAAAGCAGAATGCAGGTGCCATGAAGCCCGTACCTGCAGCACATGTGCTACCAGCATAGTTCTGTATGCAACAGGTAATACCCTGCTTTATGATAACGGTCAGGAGAATTATTATTATTATTACCTCACTGCATCCTTTTTTTAGATGTTGACAGAAACTGTTGCTACAGCTAACATCAGCTCTCAGGCTGCTGACAGTTCAGTTTAACCCCTTCACTCCTACTGTACAGCCAGCTGAAGGGATGGTGAATGAGTGGTGAAAGGTTTATTCCACCCTTTCTCAACAGTAGAAATTCCACATTTCAGGTGAGTCACATTACATAGTCTTTGATAGTCTGGTCTGAAAAGAAGACATTTGGAGATTGGGGACTAAAGAAATTTAGAAGTGTTTAGCTGATATTCTCCTCCCACACTGTCTGTACGGAGCTGGGATGCACTGTGGTGTGGTGGTTAGCTCTGCCTCCTCACTGCAGAGGGTTCCTGGTTGTAATCCCAGCTGCTTCTAATCTCAGCTGCTTCTAATCTCAGCTGCTTCTAATCTCAGATGGTTCTAATCTCAGATGGTTCTAATCTCAGCTGGTTGTAATCTCATTTTGTTGTAATCTCAACTGGTTGTAATCTCAGCTGTTTCTATTCTCAGCTGGTGCGGGAGCGAGTTCTGGGAGTGTGAAGAAGGTTGGTGTTGGAGGAACGGAGAGAGCGTGAAGGATAGTGAAGGTTGAGAAGGTCTTTTAAGTAAGATGGAGCATTACAATGCAGGCAGCGGAAGGTGAGCAGAGAGATTTTGTAAGTGATCCGGGCAGAGACGGGAAGCCAGTGAAGAGATTAGAGAACAGGGGTGATATGTTAATGTTTACGCACTCTCATCAGGATCCTGGCAGCACAGTTCTGAACATACTGTAATCTCTGTATGTTCTTGCCAGGAATCCCAACGAGAAGTGCATTGCAACAGTCAAGTCTGGAGGAGACAAAGGCATGGACGAGCCTCTCTGCATCAGAAAGAGAGAGTAAGGGCCGGAGTTTTGCAATATTTCGGAGGTGGAAGAATGAAATTTTGCAGATATGCTTAATATGGCTTTCAAAGGTGAGCTGTGGATCAAAAATAACACCAAGATTGGTGACCATACTGGAAAGAGAAATGTTCTGGCCAGAGAAGGTAATGTTGAGAATTTTTTGTTGTTGAATTTGATGTAAAGTACCAATTTGAATCATTTCAGTTTTTGAACTGTTAAGATGGAGAAAATTTTGCTGCATCCATGCCTTGATCTCCTCCAGACCAGCTGTAAGTGTGGAGAGAGAGGATAATTGGCAAGGTGAGGGGGCTGGCAATGATGAAGATGAAAGGGGTGGGGTCTCAGGCACATTGCTACCTAACTTAAGGTAAAGCTGAGTATCATCAGCATAGCAATGAAAAGAGACCCCAAAGCTGCTGATAATGCGCCCAAGTGGGACCATATATAGATTAAAAAGAAGAGGTCCAAGAACTGATCCTTGGGGCACACCACAAGAGACAGGATGGCTCAGTGATCTGGCACGACCAATGGAGACAAATTCGGATCTGTCCATCAGGTATGATCGGAACCAGTCCAGGGCCGTGCCAGTGAGTCCTGCAAGGTGCTGTAGGCGGTGGAGAAGGGTGTGGTGATCTACAGTGTTAAAGGCTGCTGACAAATCAAGAAGGATGAGAAGTGAAGAAGAGCCACGATCAGCAGTCATCAACAGGTCATTTGTGACCCGGACCAAAGCTGTTTCAGTACTATGGGCCGCACGGAAACCAGATTGAAATTTGTCCAGAATTCTATTGTCATGGAGGTGCTCTTGAATGTAAACTGAGACTAATTTCTCCAGAACCTTAGCGAGAAAGGGAAGGTTGGAGATGGGTCTGTAGTTTGCCAAGTCCTGGGGATCCAGGGTAGGTTTTTTAAGGAAGGGTTTGATTATGGCAGATTTCAAAGTGGGGGGAATGTGACCAGATTGAAGGGATGTATTTACTATGGTAGTGATGAGGGGACTGAGAGAGGCAATATGGGCCTTAACCAGGGCTGTTGGGAAAGGGTCAAGGGCACATGTAGAGGGTTTCATGGCCCTGACAGTGGCCTCAACTTCCTTCACACAGACCTCTGGAGACGAGCAAAAGGAGGGAGAGCTCCTGAGACGTAAATTGGTAGTAGGGCTAAGTGCTGGGGGAGAGTGGTGAGGGCTGATCTGATTGTCTGGATCTTATTATGGAAAAAGGAAAGAAATTTATCACATAGGTCATTAGTAGGGTCAATGATAGAAGCTGTTCGTGGCTGAAGGAGATGAGTGATGGAGGAAAAAAGTACTTTGGAGTTACCAGGGTTATCTGAGACAACAGATGAATAAAATAGTGATCGGGATTTCTTGAGAGACCTTGCATACATTGTGCGGTGCTCCTGATAAGCTAGCTTGTGGACTAGCAGACCAGAGGCTAAAAAGCGTCTCTCGAGCACTCGACCAGCTGTCTTCATTTTCCTCAGCTCAGGGGTAAACCAGGGGGCTGAGCGTGAAAAGGTAACTGTTCTCTCTCTAACAGGAGCATGATGGTCCAAGATGTTAGCGAGGCTGGTGTTATAAAAGTCAACTGCATTAATGGATACTGGAAGGGAGACAGGAATATGAATATTAAGGTCAGTAGCTAGAAGTTCAGAGTTGCTCTTTTTCAGATTTCTAAAATAAAAATTTCTGCTTTGGATTGTTGGCACGGTCCAGATAGGGAAGCTCCAAAATAAACAACTTTGTGATCAGAGACTCCCATGTCATAAACAGAGAGATGTTGCACAGTTAAGGAGTTTGTGATGACAACATCCAGAGTGTGTCCACGAGAGTGTGTTGGCAATTTGACATGTTGTTCCAAGTTCAAACAGTCCAGAAGATGAAGGAATTCAGCTGCTTGATGATTGTTGGGAGTATCAACATGGATGTTGAGATCTCCAAGTATGAGTGTGTTGGAATTTGTGGAACAGAACATTGACAGAGTCTCAAACATCTCAGAGAAAAAGTAGGAATGAGGTTTGGGGGGCCTGTAGATGAGGAGCACTGTCATTGAATATGGTGGTTTGGAGCAGAAAGCCAAGCACTCGAAGGAGGACAGCTCAGGCAGAGTCACTGGAGAAAAGTCAAAATGATCTTTAAAAATGACAGCTAAGCTGCCGCCACGACCTGAGCTCCGTGTTCTCTGGAGATATTTATCTCCAGGAGGACAGGCCTCATTGAGACTAAAAAAGCTGTTTGACTGATGCCAGGTCTCTGTAAGGCACATGATATCCAGATCCTTATCCTGGATGTGCTCTTGGATGAGGCATGCTTTATTGGACAAGGATTGCACATTGAAGAGTTCGATTTTAAGACGAGACTCAGACATGTGTCTTCCAATAGGCCTGAGAAGTTTAAAGTCCACTCCACGTTTATTATCCGGCGCCCAGAGAGAAGTAGGATCAGCTGTAGTCGCGTGAGGACTACAAGTCCGAAGAGCCGCAGCGCTCTGATGACGTGCACGCCATGCGCCAGAGCGCCCAGCTGACAAGATGACCGGCACGGATGACCCAGTCCGATGGATAATAAATTTTCTCCGGGAGCTTCTGTGAACATAGCGAGGTCGTCGTAACAGGCCCAGCCTTTTGATGATGGAGATGTCCAGGGGACCGTCAGATACGTTGCCGTTATTGAGGCTCAAGAACTCCGCAGCTGAATAGCTTAGCATCATGCTAGCCGAGGAGGGAGATTCAGCGTCACACAGTGGCACCTGGATGTTGAAGTATAATGTCCCCCGAACGGTTAAACCAATAACCAGGAACGCAGCGAGGTTCAAAGACAGCAGAATGTGTATCGCACACAATAAAAACAAAACGCTGTCATTTAGGCGGAGAATCTGCGAACATATCACGCCAGCGTCCTCTCCCTGTTGCCATGGAAACATATGTTGGTTGTAATCACAGTTGGTTGTAATCTCAGCTGGTTGTAATCTCAGCTGGTTCTATTCTCAGCTGGTTGTAATCTCAGCTGGTTCTATTCTCAGCTGGTTGTAATCTCACCTGGTTGTAATCTCAGCTGGTTGTAATCTCACCTGGTTGTAATCTCAGCTGGTTGTAATCTCAGCTGGTTCTTGGTATGTTGTCACCATGCATGTGTGGGTTCCCTCCTGGTTCAGTAGATGGTAGACAGTAGATGGTAGGCAGTAAATGGTAGGCAGTAGATGGTAGACAGTAGATGGTAGGCAGTAAATGGTAGGCAGTAGATGGTAGACAGTAGATGGTAGACAGTAGATGGTAGGCAGTAGATGGTAGACAGTAGATGGTAGGCAGTAGATGGTTGGCAGTAGATGGTAGGCAGTAGATGGTAGGCAGTAGATGGTAGGCAGTAGATGGTAGACAGTAGATGGTAGACAGTAGATGGTAGACAGTAGATGGTAGACAGTAGATGGTAGGCAGTAGATGGTAGACAGTAGATGGTAGGCAGTAGATGGTTGGCAGTAGATGGTAGGCAGTAGATGGTAGACAGTAGATGGTAGGCAGTAGATGGTAGACAGTAGATGGTAGGCAGTAGATGGTAGGCAGTAGATGGTAGACAGTAGATGGTAGGCAGTAGATGGTAGGCAGTAGATGGTAGACAGTAGATGGTTGGCAGTAGATGGTAGGCAGTAGATGGTAGGCAGTAGATGGTAGGCAGTAGATGGTAGACAGTAGATGGTAGACAGTAGATGGTAGGCAGTAGATGGTAGACAGTAGATGATAGACAGTAGATGGTAGGCAGTAGATGGTTGGCAGTAGATGGTAGGCAGTAGATGGTAGGCAGTAGATGGTAGGCAGTAGATGGTAGGCAGTAGATGGTAGACAGTAGATGGTAGGCAGTAGATGGTAGACAGTAGATGGTAGACAGTAGATGGTAGGCAGTAGATGGTAGGCAGTAGATGGTAGGCAGTAGATGGTAGGCAGTAGATGGTAGGCAGTAGATGGTAGACAGTAGATGGTAGACAGTAGATGGTAGGCAGTAGATGGTAGACAGTAGATGGTAGACAGTAGATGGTAGGCAGTAGATGGGCTCCAGCCCCCTGCAAACCTGAACTGGATTAGGCAGGTGTAGAAAATGACCCTGGAAGCTAATGTTTGTTCTGTTTGGAGTTTCAGATCAGAAGCTATTGAGTTGATGCTGATGTTACTTAATTGAAAATGGGGTCAGAATGATCTGGGAATTGATGAAGAACAGGATCAGTAAGAGGCATGGATAATATCAATAAAATGCTATCAATTCCCATCAATGACATAAAGGAAAGGTGTCAACATGTTTACAACCCCACCATCTCCATCCCTCAAACCCACCTGTGGGTCCCTTTCACAGGTGCTGAGGCCTCAGGATCTGCTCTAAGGCTTCTCAAATCTGTGGGATAGAAAGTTGCAAAGCTTTGTTTGTGCATTCTGAAGACTGACAGTGGGATCAGAGCAGCTTACCTCCCATGCTGCCTCTGTACTTTCACGCAGGACACAGAACAAAGGCACGTCAGTCCTGGCTGGGATTGGCTGTGTGAAGAAGCCATCTTGGGTCTGGGACTGATGAGTAACCCTGATCTGAAGATAGCTGCCACTCCTCCTCCTCTGCCTGGGGTTCATGGTGAACATTTAAACAGTCAGAGGGAGTTGATTCATTAATGCTAACATGATCCTCCTGCTGCAGCCAGGTTTCTGTAACTAAATATATCAATATGATGATCACAGATCAACTCATTCACTAACAGAGACTTGGAAAGGAGAGATCTGATATTCAGCGAATGGTCACTGAGCACAAAAAAAGAATTAAAGTTGACCTCATTTTTTGAGGCTGTCATGATTTACTCTGCTTATTGTCCCCATTAAGTTCTAAACCTAACCAAACTAATATTGAGTAATAACAAAAGAGTGAAGTTTCCACCCAGATGAGAGACAGAAAGCCCTGAGCAGACGGGGATAATCACCAGTCTCTTTTATGACAGTCGTATGTGCTTCTCCAAGCCCCTCCAGCTTCCTGATGCACTCCTTCACTTTTAAAATGAGTAATGATTTAAAACATTAAGGTAAACTGCACTGCAGGCAAAGTTAGAACAATGAATCATCCTTTTTAAAACCTGGATCAGTTGTTGAAGAACTCACATCCCAGTATTGGTGTTAAGAGTTGTTTTCACAGCTTTCTCTGGTTTTCCACAGGCACAAACTTATCTGAGAGCCAATAAAATGCAAATGACTCAGCTCACCCACATCAGGACTTTGTCTTTCAGCCTCCAAATGGTCAAATATTTGAAGAGAAGTGCTTGCTTTTTTTATGAGAGGGCTATTGTTGTTTTAACTCTGCCATGGGGATGGAGCCAGCCCTGTGTAAGCTGTTTCTCTGGTGAGGGTATGCGGGTGAGAAGATAGCATCAAGCCACAAAGGGACATTCCACTGAGAGCAACTGATACCATCAGACAGTTCAGAGAGAGCCTTGATTTAGTCATTATGTCTGTACAGTTGTTTTCAGCCTGCATTCTTGCATGGTAAGAGTCTGTGTTTCAACACGGGTTGTTTTTGATTGGAACTGTAACACCTATGCATTTCTTTGCGGAATTTAAGGAAGTTTGAGTTAGTTTAAAAAAAGCTTGGTTCCAAGCCGGAGCATGGCTAAGATGGCCGTGGGTTCGCTGCAGGACAGTGGCAGACCAGTGGGGACCCACCATGTTGTTTAGTGCAGCCTGAAAGTGGATTTATTCTGCTGCACAGTTACTCATCCCCAGGTTACGTCCCATTGCCACATGGCAGCCCCAGTAACGGCCTATACAGCAAAATGTCACCAAATGTAAAAATAAAATCAAACTAAGTGAGCACATATTAACAGATCAGAGCTCCTCTTGAGCTTGTCGATTGGCACATCAGACTGTTTGGACCAGAAGGACACACTTGTGTTGATGATGCTCCACACTTCAGTGGTTGTTAGGACAAAAAGCTACAAGCTTTAGCTTTAGCCACACCGTCACAAAGGAGTTCAGATGGTACATTTTGGAAGAAAGCCTGGTACTCAGCGTTATTTGGGTGGAAGTATGAGCAATGGTACTGAAGAATCCAGCTTTGTTGGTGCTCCTGATGGTTTATTCTGTGGTGGGGTCAGTTCAGTTCAGCATAAAGTTGGGCAGCGCATGTGTTCCCTGTGTTTTGTTGAAAGGAAGCTCCTTTCATGGTCCATGAAGTTTAAGTGAGTCTGAGGACTGCGCTGGAAAATTGCACTTTAATTCTGAGATGATGAAGTCTGTAAAGTGAGTCAAAGTTCAGAAATGTTCGAAAGATTTGGCCTCTTTTGTGTTGGTCTTACATGGACTGCAGCTTCCACTGTAGGCTGACCCAGCAGAGATGTCTGAGGGTCCCACAGGTCATCAGTGCAGCCACATGGAAAGCGTAGGGAAGCCATGAGTTGCCCTTCCATGTGTGGAGCGTGGCGTGATGATGTTTGTGTGGGCTCCCACGTGAACAGATCCGAGCATCCGTGCTGTGTGAGTCCTGTGTCACAGCTGCACAGCTCCAGCCGTGAGGCCCCTAGGGTTTCTGGATGATGCCTGTTTTCCAGACAGGAGGGAAGCGTCCCAATATTTTTAAACAGACTGTATTGTATGTCATAGTGAAAGAGGAACAGCGAGGAATGCACATGTGCGTTCTTTAAAGGAACAAACCTTTTATTAGGGAGCCACATGAGAAACAGCCCTGAGGGGGGCAATGGTGTTATTCTCCAGGCCAGTTTGAACCTTGAGGTTCTTCAATCAGATCTCTGTTTTTAAAGCGATACAATGTAACTTCTCAAAAAGCCCACTATGGAGCTCCCCCTACAGGCTTGGAGGTAATGTACGGTTACACTGTCGTAAATACAACACCCTTTCGCTTTCACGTTTCACGTTTGTTGACGAACCGGCGAGGAGTCAGAAGGTGCAAGCTATGTCGACCGAGAAGGTAAGAGTAATCAAATGTACCTGGGAGCGTGAGGGGGGTCTATTTGTTTTTGCGGTAGGTGTGCCAGAAAGCAAGTCGAAGTACTTCCGCTCAGCTCCCGGGCCGCTACCGGGCCGCTCCCGGGCCGCTCCAGCAAAGTTACATGCGCAGTTTTTCCAACTCAGACCCCCGAAGGGCATAGGAGACAGGCCAATCGTAATATTAAAACTCATTCTAGCCGCACAAATTTTTTCAAGCTGTTATTTTAAGGTAGAAATGTTACATAAGCCCTTTTTCCATCAGATTCTGTAGCGAATTAAAAGTTATATCGCATTACTTTGTTGCGATACAAGATGCGTTCGGTTGGTTTTCCATCAAACAGGACGATTCTAGCGAAATAAAATGACATCACCGGAACGTGCTGATGCGCATTATTCTGACTCGACCAGATGATTTTCCATTACAAAAGTGGCAAATTGTTGCGAATTAGAATGCTCGGTAGCGGGAATTTAATTGCTCGCGCTGTTATTGTCAGCCAGCCTCCTGTTATAACAGTTGCTATAACTTTCAAGGCTATACGTACCTTTTCACCACCGGCTTTCGTTTTATTTATTAGGCTAGTTACTTATTTAGAGTTATGGACCGTAGGATAGGACTAAACATGCTGCTAGTGCTGCTATGTCAGCTTATAATAGCCGTCAGAAATTTAAGAAGGAGGATGAGAGCGAGGGGAGAATTAATTATGCTGCTTCAGGACCACCCGAATTGTGTTTATAAAAAGCAGAGTCTCTGCTCTCGACCAGTTGTTTCTTTTAACATCGGACATTGTTGTTTCTAGTTGTTGCTGCTGTTTTGATACCGACAGGATAGGTGAAATGGGGCGGCTGAGCGGCTCAACAACAACATTCGAATCCTCGCACTTTACCAATACCATCTGCGCATGCGTGGCTAGTCTGAATCGCATTAACCTTTTCCATCACTTCTGTAGCGATACAACTTAGCCCTGAACCACCTATTTCGAGCGAATTGATTTAATGCGACAAAACAGGCGTTCTAGCGATTTAACCGTTTTTCCATCACATGTATCGCACTAACTTCTGATGCGCATCAAATTAAAGCGAATCATGTCGTTGATGGAAAAAGGGCTATAGTATTGCTTTAAGTGTTTAACCAGTGTTTTTTAATCATTTCAAGGCGTGGTCTTTACAGAAGTTAGTTCTGCTTCAGATGAAGATGGCCGACCTCATTCTGCTTGTCTAACCAGAGTATGGAGCAAAAAGCCAGGGTGCAGTTTACTGATGGCACGTGTTCTGACCAAGTTGAGCAGATGGAGCCCACATCCAGGAGAAAAAGATCTAATGTCGCACATGGTCCACCTTCAGTGAAACTTTTAAACTTTGCAGCATGAGTCGGACTTTGTTGAATGAGGTGTTAGATATGGGTTTTGTGGTGACGCAAACCTGTGTAATACTTAGATATACTATAGCATAAATATTTAATGCAGCACAAGGTGAAAGATGGAACCATACTCAAACCACAGGGTTATATCTGTAAAGCACATTGTGTTTTTAGGAGTGTACAGCAATCCGACATAAAAGCTATAAAAGCTAGCAGTGTGCCTTTCTTTCTAAGACTGCACTTAACTGTGGAACTGAGGTTTGTAAACTCCCATGACGGTAAACTAGAGGCTGATCAGGGTAGGGGAGAGGAAGGGCGCAAATGAGTCCAAATCAGATCTCTAAGAGAAGGGGCTTGGGCAGGATTTTCCTCCTTTAGACGGGCGAAAGGATGCTTGTGCCTCCAGCTCCACTGGAGTCAAAGTATTGTACAATAAATGAGTCTTCCACACAACAGAAGATGGTGTATCTGTTTTCTCTGTGCTTTCTTTCCCATCGAGCACAGTTTGTTCAGGTGTTTCCCTGCTGCTTTGGATACTGCACCACTAAGTGATTACCGCTGGCACTCCTGGTGTGTTTCTGGTTATGAGCAACTCTTTCCTCCATCATCATGGGGAATGTACGATCACTGGCAAATACCTACAGATAACATGGCAGGACCTGAAGGGTCATCTGAATGGGAAGAACAAGTGATCCCTACAGGAATAATAAGCTGGTCGGAGGAGGAGATGGAGGCCACTGACTCCAAATAAGAAAACTTTACCACATATAGCAGCCTACTTGTAGGACTTTCCACCAATTTGAACTTATATAAACCTTGTTTTGATTTATTATGAGGAGTCTGCTCTATGACTGTGATTGGAGCAGATAATCTAGAACTATTTTCACACATGAACACCGGAAATGTTCAGAAAATATGCGGAAAATCTATTTTAAAATTGCTGTTGACACAAGCACATCAAAGTAAGAGGCTTTTTGGTGAAGCTTCCCCAGAAAAAAATCTGGAAATCTGTTTTTTAAGTTGCTCCTGATTGTGTTGATAGGAGTACTGTATGTATCTGAACATATCCACAGTAGCAGCCCACGGGTCAGCACACGGGTCAGCCCACGGGTCGGCACACGGGTCCGATGATGTTCTGGGGCTTCACAATGGGCCAGATGGGAAAATGTCCACAAACCTGTGATGTGAAAGGCCGCTGCTGTGGGACATCTCTGGAACAGCTCAGGACTCCAGTGCACGTGGGAGAGCAGCTCGTATCACAGTCCTTTGCACTGTTTAGCTTTGTGTTGGAGTCCCAAACTATGGATAATATCCACTTTGAAGTAGTTCAGTGAAACATGGGGATGCGTTCCTTCCACTTCCCGTGGTGTGAAAGCATCACACTGCTTAAAGTACTTCTGCTGCTCATACACCCCATTAACCTTTAGCACTGGACAGAGGAAAAGCAGTGGCTGCGTTTGGAGCCATTGGAGTCTTTATTTTTTGTTTTCCACTCATTGGTGTTTAACTCTGAGGAACATTGTGTCTGTTCTCTGCTTACTCTGAAAACTGTCCTGTCTAAAGTCCCAAAGAACGGTGGAAGTAAGACAAAAGTTAGGGGACTGAGTAGCAGGATAAGACACACACACAGACTCACATGCACACTCAAAAGCATAAGTAGCGCTTGTAAGAGAGGGAAGGAAAGTGCTGAGATGTGCCAGAAGGCCCTCAGTCAAAACCCCAGAAGATGGAACCATGACCTGGCCTCTCAGTTTTCAAAAGGCCCTTTCATGGTGGAGGCAGCAGGCTCCAGGAATGCAGCAGCAAGCAGTCTTATTCTGGGGGCAAGGGGAAGTATTTCCATCCCCTTGCCCCCAATCCCACGTTTTCCAAGGCACGTAATGCATGTAATCAGCCACAGCCTGGTAGGACCAGGCTTTAGGAATCCCAACCCATTGGTTCCTTGATTTCGTGCTACTGATCTCACAAACAGTATATTGGAAGGCAAATCATTCATGGTATTGTTGAGTGTACATAATGTAGATGGGCTCACTCTCACCTGATCTGCCTTTCGGACAGATGATGCCACTGAATAGAAATCAAAACGTTCTGTTCCATGTTGTTGCAGCACCCGAATCGTTTTTTTCCCACAAAGCCTGAGCCGGATGAAAAGGAATAATTATGATTATTATCATCATTGTCTCTTTTGTGGTCATGTTTTGTAAAATGTGGTTTCTTTTCTAACTTCTGGGCCACTGTGGTTCAATCATTCAGGTGATGTTAATCCTAGGTGTAAGAAGCAACTGCACGTCTTTTGAGAAGCAAGTCATTTTTTTCTTGTCTAACAACAATGAGAAGAGTGGACTCCAGCAAATTGAGGAGGGATTATCAGTGGTTATTTTCCAAAAAAATTTCTTGCTCGACTGCAAGGATGCAATCATCTAAGATGTTATGGGACAGAGTGAATATCTAGGTATCCATGTTTATACTTTGGGGCTAGGGATGGGAATTGATAAGATTTTTACGATTCCAATTCCATTTTCGATTCTGCTTAACGATTCGGTTCTTTGTCGGTTCCCTTATCGATTCTCATTTGGAGAAAAAGGACAACAAACCGGTCGATTAGCATCAACTTTGTTTAGTTTAGAAGTAACACGAGTCATGACCTCACAAACCCAACAACGGTGAGGTCCACATTGGTGTATCATGGCCTGGGTAATTTAACTCTTCCCTGCTCTGGTGAAAGGAGAAGCTGGAGGTAGACATGAACTGGGGGTAGTACCACCAGCCTCTGGCTCTGAGCCAGTCTGCAGTGTTAGCCAAGGACATGCTAATGTTGCTAACGTTGCTGGGTTCAGATTCACCAACGTTAGTCCGGAGCAGATCGAAAACGCGACATTCATTCATAGTTATTGCATGTTGGTAGTATTTCCTCCCTTTGGTGAAATATTCACTTTGCAAGTTGCCCTGTTGTCGTCTTTTTTAGGGATGTGTAATCAAACTTTCGAGCGTTTGTACCACTTGGGCGCCATGTTTACTGTTGGCTGCTGGCTGCGCCGGACTCGCCACGCAACGTTGCGTGGTGACGTCATTCGCGCCCACTGGAATCGATAAGGGAATCATTTGCAAAATCGCCAAATGATTCCAAGGAATTGAAACACTGGGAACCGGTTCTCAACAAGAACCAGTTTTCGATTCCCATCCCTATTTGAGGCCACTGCAGGGTTGAGCTATCATCAAGTCAGTGTGTGCTTGTAACTCAGGGCCTAAAACTTGGGGTAAAAAAATATCTATGCATTACTATTGTGGTGCCGCAGTGCCTGCTGTAATGCTCCAGAATCCATCTTCAATGCACCGTTTTGTTGTAAAATAATTGCAAAATTGCTATAAGTTTTTTATATAGGCTAGAGTACCAGTCATGGCAAACAAAGTAAGTCTAATCTAACATTTATATTAAATGACCCATAACGGCAAACAAAAAGTAAGCAGCAATTCACATAAAGTTGCAACCATAACTAACAAAAAATGAAAAAACCTAATAAAATCCAGAGTCCACTATAAAGATGAAATTACCCATCACTACAAAACCAAAATGGTGCAGTTGGTTGTTCAGAATTTGGTTGTTTGTAAAGAGTACCGTTAAATTTGCCATGCAGCTGCACTGCACGCAGTGAAATGGACTAACACCAACATTGTTCATTTGAGAAAGTAACAATAAAGCATTCTCTGAACCATTCTGAATTTTTTGAGGTTTGGTTTATTTTAGATGGCTCCCCATGAGAATTTCTCCCTGGTTCTTTAAACAGAAAATGCTCTGATCGCTGCTTACTGCAGCAAAGGTACTAACTTCTCACAACCCCAGATAAAAAAAAAACTGAAATATCTCTTTAATGACATTTCGAGCTGTTAAATCAATAAGTCTTACAATTGAAATGACTAAATATGACCCATAATAGCGTGCTTAAAGACACGCCGCTTCAAGCTGCAGCAGGGAAATATACGTAGTGTTTTGAATTGGACTGACTGGATCAGATAAGATGGAGAGGAAAGAGAGGAGCTTGCAAAACTGAACATCAGCCATAATGTATTTGTGTAATTATTTCTCTATTATTTTCGCGATTGACGGGTTGGCGACCACGGCCCTAAAGCATAGATGTTAAACTCAGTGTCAAAGATAATACCAAATGTCTACTAGAGCTGGCTGCCGGTAGACAGCGCATGCACCGCTAATACTACCAATCCCAGAATGCTCTGCTGGTGCGTTGGTGCGTCAATCAGGACCCACAAGCAGCCCCTCCTCTGTTGACATTCATTAGCAACCTCGTGCTACCAGTTGCATCGGGCCACCCCTCCTAAATGGCCAAATGAAAGGTGGGAAGCAGAAGAAAAATACATTTTTGTCATTGTTAGCCTGTGGAAAGAGGTTCCTTGTTATATCTGAGGATCATGTGACTACCTGACAAACGGAGCACAGTTTGTGAGACTGAAGGGTTGTGTGTCTGAGAAGGTGGTCACCAGCACAGGAGCATCACAGGGCACGGTAATCTCACTGTTGCTCTTCACTCTGTACACCTCAGAGTCCTGTCATCTCCAGAAATACTGTGACGACCCTGCAGCTGTTGGGTGTATCAGTGATGGACCAGACACTGAGTACAGGGAACTGGTCAATCACTTTGTGGCAGGGTGTGGGAACAATCGCCTCATCTTAAGCATACACAAAACAAAAGAGACAATTGTTAGTTTTTTGACAAGTTGCTGAATGTGCAGGATAAAAGAGAGAGAGCCATCAATTAAAATACCCAGGTATTTGTATTGGGATACAGACTCAATCTGCAAGCCCTTAGAGGTGGTGATTATTGGAAGGTTTAGATTTAGAGATTTAGATTTTTTTAATTTGAAAACGGCATAAGTTTAGTTTTGTCAAAGTTAAAACCCATTTTAAACTGTAAAAATTATTCTGAACTTTAACAACTAGTTGAAGCTTGGAGAGAGCCTGGTGTGGTGTGGGTGCTGTGCAATAGAGGACTGTGTCGCCTGCATAAAAGTGAAAATTGGCATCAGGTACATTTTGATGAATGGCAATTATATAGATGATGGAGAGAAGTATACCGAGGACTGAGCCCTGAGGTACGCCTTTAGTAACTGCAATGGATTTGGAAGATAAACCTGTACACATTGAGATCTGTTGGTGAGATGGTTACTGAACCAGTTGACAGCCTACTCCGCAAGTCCAAGTTGACAGGTGTCTTGTTTCAGTAATATGTGGTCCACAGTATCATAAGCTTTGGAAAAGTCGATGAAAAGAGCGGCACAGTGTTGTTTCTTGTCCAGAGATTCAAGAATATAATTGATCACTTTCAGGGCTACTGTGGTTGTGCTCCGTTTTTTTTCTGAAGCCAGATTGAAAGTCAAATAATTACTCTGTATCGCTTGTCAGGGGCATGCACATCACTAAATCAATAAAACCATCATAAAAGAATTTCAAGGCAGACTCAACATCGGGTATATGAAGGATTCTGTCCCACTCAAATACGAACAAGTCGTGAAAGAAACCTTGTTCTGCTTTGTGTTACGCTTGATTAAAACGAGACGTTTAGATTTAGGAATTTTTGTGTTCCTCACTGTCGCAACAACACAGTGGTCACTGATGTCGCAGATTAATATTTGTGGGGAGCATTTGTTATAATTAGATCAATAATGAAGGATTTTTCAAGTTTCTTGTTTTGTCAACAATTTGAAACGGGTTCATGGAATCACAGGAAGCTTTTAAACTCCTCAGATACTGGTTGCAACCAGTTCCAGTTTAAGTGACCAATTATTCTCTAAAGTTCTTTACAGTTTAGGTCTGACAGGAGCTGTACTAAAGAGGGCAGAGCACCACAATCAACTGATGGAGTGCTATAACAGCCAACCACAGTTATAGTAAGGGATCTGGATACTCTACGCTCCAGGGCTAAGAACGCAGCTTTCTTCATCAGTCCAACTCACCGCCAGCTAGTGATCAGTTGACAACTATGCCCCTCTCTTCATGTGAGTGTCTTAAGGCATGCAGCTGTAGGTCTGATCGTACAGCTGCAAAATCAATCATCAAACTTTGGCCTTAGGTGGCCTAGTATTTGGTACACTTTTGAACCATTTTTCATCTCAAACATGGTGATTGTTGTGGACAATCCATCATCAACAAAGGATTTCAACAACAATCCATCGCTCTGTTTTAGATCAGGGAGGCTGTTCCTCCTAGTCACACCCCTCCAGGTTACTCTGGCGTTATAGATAGATAGATAGATAGATAGATAGATAGATAGATAGATAGATAGATAGATAGATAGATAGATAGATAGATAGATAGATACTTTATTGATCCTAAAGGAAATTCAAAATGAAGTCCCCCAGGAAAGGAACAATTAAATCTCAAGACTACCCAGAGACTCCAAGAGGCCTGCATAGTCTGAACAGCTGTTTGGTGCATATGCACAGACCAGTCAGAGCCTTCCATCCTCGTACTCACTGAAGAGAACTCCACCATAGTGGTGCTCCTCCGGGTGCTTGTTTTCTTCAAAATGACAAACGTCAATAATGACAATTATGGATAATGTATTTTAAAGAGGGAGGCCTTTGGGAGAGGAATGTTGTCACATTCTTGTCAGATATAATATTCTAAAAAGTCCTGTGTCTTTGTTGTGTGTCATACTACTCCAAATGTTTTCAGTTGGTGAAAGGTCTGGACTCTAGTGTGCTGCAGAATGCTATTTAGCATTGACTCGCTGAAATATCAAAGGCCTCAAAGGAATGAATGAACTTTATTGCCATTATACACATGGTACAATTGAATTCTGGATTGCTTCTTTCAAGGTAAAACAGAAAAAAAGTAAAAGAATTATAATAGAAGCATAGTAAAATATATAGATCAATATAAACAATTAAAAATTGGTGCATATATTGCTCTAAAACCTGTACGCGCCTTTTAGCATTGATGGTATTTTTCCAGATGTGGAAGTTGCCAATTCCACAGGTGCCAACGCAACCCCATACTATCAAAGAAGTAGGCTTTTTAGCTGGGCGCTCCTAACAGGCTGGAGGCCCTCTTTTCTATAGTTCAGAGGACACGGTGTCCACGCTTTCAAAAGGAATTGACCATTTTGATCCATCTGACCACAGAAACCACAGGATCATGTTCACAGTGGCTTCTCTGCATGATAGAGCTTTAACCTGTTTGTGGATGCCACGGTGAGCTGTGCTCACAGACGAGGATTCCTGGAAGTCTTGTTGTGACTTTGTGCTGATTTCCATGACAGAATCATGGATGTGTTTAATGCAGAGCTGTCTAAAGGCTCAAAGATAATGGACATCCAATATTGAATTTCTGAATCTTTTGATATTACATACAGTAGATAACGGAATATTCAAAGTCATTGCAGTTTTATGTTGAGGATGTTTTTAGAATGGTACAGCAGAAGTGGCAGCCTACTGCAGTAACTCTGGGCATCTTTCTTTATATCTTTTCCAAATTGGCTGGTGAATTGGACAAGTTTGGAGCCCTGCTAATGCAGGAATTTTGGGGGCGCAATATTTTTTGATTCATCAAGACATGGCTACAGGAACAACTCTTTATCAGTTCTTTACCCAGCTTTCAGATTCTACAGGCAGACAAGCACTCCAGACAGAGGTAACAATAAAGCAGAAGGGATTGCAGTGCTTGTTAATAGCACATGGTGTAATCATGGATGTGTCAATGAAAAGGAGTGTCTCTGCACACCAGATGTTGGACTGTTAGATGTGGTTTTCTACCCATTTTGTCTGCCAAGTGAGTTCATCTGTGTTACCTGCCAACACTGCATTTTTCAAGCAAACCATCTCTGCTCCACTTCAACTTTAAAAGGTTTGTCGATTGATTATCATTTTCTGTTTTCTATGTATAACAACAATATACAGTACCTATAACAATTTATATTGCAGCGATACAATTTCTCTTCGGGATTATTAAAGTATTATTGAATTTCATTGAATTAAGGGCTGCAGGTGGTGTGGTGGTTAGCACCGTTCCATCCCAGCAAGGCAAGGCAAGGCAAGGCAAGGCAAGGCAAGGCAAGGCAAGGCAAGGCATCTTTATTTATATAGCGCATTTCATACCACAGGCAACTCAATATGCTTTACATAAAGACAAGGCATTTAAAAGAACAGCATAAAGCAGCATAAAAACAAGCAATTTAAAGAGAAAAAAAAATAGAATAAAAATTAAAGCAATCAAAGAAGAGGGGAAAAAGAAATATATAAACTCAACCATAAGCACACCGAAAGAGAAATGTTTTTAACCTGGATTTAAAAGTGCTTACAGTTGTGGCTGATTTCAGTTCTGCTGGTAGTTTGTTCCAGTTGTGTGCAGCATAACAGCTAAAAGCTGCTTCACCGGGTCTAGTTTGAACTCTGGGCTCCACTATCTGACCTGAGTCAGTAGATCTCAGAGCTCTACTGGGTTTATACTCTGCTAGCATGTCATTCATGTATTCTGGACCTAAACCGTTCCGTGATTTGTAGACGAGCAGCAGAACTTTAAAATCTATTCTGTATCTGACCGGGAGCCAATGTAAAGACTTGAGCAAGAGGGTTCCTGGTTCAAATCTTAGTTGGTATCTTTCTGTAGTATGTCCCTAGCATGTGTGGGTTCTCTCCAGGCACTCTGGCTCCCTCCCCCATCCAAAAACATGCATGTTAGGTTGATTGGTAAAACTAAATTCTTCTCAGGAGTCATGGATGGTTGTGTGATGGACTGGCGACCTGTCCAGGGTGTACCCCGCCTTTCGCCCAATGACAGCTGGGATAGGCTCCAGCCCCCCCTCCATCCCTAGTTGGATTAAGTGGGAATAGAAAATGGATGGATGAATTGAATTAAATGCTCCAGACTTACTGAGCCTGTGATTCTAAGTGGAACCACAAAGTCACTGAGCAGATAAGTTAAAAATCAGAACATTTTTTAAGAACTTTTCAAAACTCATTACATTCAGTTTCTTAAGAACAATGCAGTGATATGATGTATTGGTCTTTCTGTCCAAGATCTTAATTGTCCAATTATATATCATCCAGAATGGCTTGATTGTATCACAGTCCATATGAAAGAGCTAGCACCTCTTCTAGTAGCCAATAACAATTAAAAGAGCTGTGTCTTCCATTCACTTTGCAGACATCTTTTATTTTTACAACCAGCTAGCTGACTTTAGATTGGCTTACCATGTAAGCCTGCCAATGTGAATCACTTCTGGACTTCAGCAACAGTACAAACATAAAGTGCATTTCCACCAGCAGTCCTTAGAACATTTTTATTTCTTTCTACAAGATTTCAGCCTTGTGTCTTTTCCATTTCCACCATGTTGCTGCGCCGCCTCAACCCTTTGCTGGCCTGCTGACATTGTTCCGAATCCTAACAGCGGAGATCCATCTAAGGCTTCAGATCCAGCTGCTGTTACCTGCGTGTTCATGGTGGCTGCCTCGCGTATCCTGCGCTCGTTTGGCTGTGCACCTGCTCAGAAATGAACCTTATGCGTACCAAGCTGCAGCATGTAGCTGACCGGTTGGGGGTGTGTAAGCTGACTTTTGATGGTTTAATGTTTTGGATCATCAATTTCTCACACCATGCTGGATTTAGGGGCCTCACATACCATCTATGATGCAGCTGTCGCTTTTTCTGTGGCGATCTGAAGGTCAACAAAATGCTAACCTCCTCTGTTCACCCATACTCACCGTTTATCAGAGCGCTTCTGCTGCATCCTGTAACTCCGGCAGCAGCTTCCGCTCAGACTGATCAGGTGTGCGTCCTTGTGGAATCCTCATGTACTGCACAGGCAAGTATATGAGCAGTTACTCTGAGAGCGGAGACGGTTTCTAACAGGAAGTGAAACAGCAGCTGCATTATCAGCCTAAGCTGTACTAAAATACTAGTTTTTGACTCTGTATACGAGTACATATCTGTGAAATGGATGGAGCTGGCTTATTTAGCAGGTTAAAAAGTTACACCCCTGCTGTAGTCAAAGCCGAACCACCTTTACAGAAGCTGCTGAAAGCAATTCAAACTAAAGGGTACAGCTGGCTCCATTTCCTCCAAATCTGTTTGTGTTGCATGTTGCTGTAAGTTGTGGGTGTTTTTACTCGTACCTTAGAACTCAATCTCATTGCTCTGATTGAATATTTCTTTAAGTTGTCATGATTGGCGTGTCTTCTTCACAGCTCGCTGTCTTGCCCAGCAGTTTGGAGCGGGTATGAATATATGAAAATAGTTTGAATGTTTTCCTTTACGATAACACGATGTATTTTTGCTTTTACAATCAGAACATTTTAGAAGATTTGGTTTATTAATGGCAGAACATTCCATTTTCTTTGAACTTGTTGGATAAACATTACATTTCCTTGCCAATTTTAAGGACACAAACAATAATTTGTTGTTCTAAAGAACATTTATCACTGCTGAAATACAGTAGATGTAATGGGTTTGTCTCATAGTTTTGTCAATAGGAAATAGCTGTGATCAATAAATGCCACAGAAGGGGTATTTCTTTGAATTCATATCCATTTTCATTTGTTTTAATCTTTCTCAAATATGTTTCATCCATTTGTCTCAAACTACATAACAAAATCCGTCCTTATTTGAACTGACAACTAAATTTCTGCTTTAAAAGTGAGACCTGAGAGGGCTTATGCTAATGTGGGCAACCTTGCTGGGTTGGCTTAGGCTCTGTACAGAGTAGTAGAGGAGGGTCAGCATTTGGTGTTTGTAGTGGTAGACTAATAAAGCTAAAAGCTAAATAAAGCTATCTCCCTCTGTGGGCAATGGGAGTCTGTTTAATACATCTTTGATATGTAAGTGCATGTAACTTACCTGAATCATCCGTCCGTTGACGTCACAGTAAGCTATTAACGCTCATTATTGCATTTCACATTCTTTCTGGAACAGATCACTGGTGGCTGTTTCCACGCATAGT
This sequence comes from Odontesthes bonariensis, assembly GCF_027942865.1. Taxonomy (NCBI): domain Eukaryota; kingdom Metazoa; phylum Chordata; class Actinopteri; order Atheriniformes; family Atherinopsidae; genus Odontesthes; species Odontesthes bonariensis. The sequence continues at coordinate 32,441,489 of NC_134527.1, forward strand.
TGGGGACGTACTTCTGCAGTACATCTAAAACAGATGTCAGCAGCGAGCCCGGTGTGATCAAAGGAAAAAAAGGATTGTGTTATTTACCGGCCATTCCTTCATGTTTGCAGTGTTATGGTAAATGATGTTTAGGAGATAGTGAGTAACTACGTAAAAGTAAGTCTGGTTATTTTACACTTTTTCCTTGGTTGGATGGATGAAGTACACATTATCTATTCAGGTTCCTGCAGCATACGATATTTAGTCAGAGAAAGCTTCATCTCACTCCATGTTTGTATGCTGTGTATCTGTGGCTTAAATCAACTCCAATTTATCGAGGCATTTCTGGCCCCTTAAACGACGGCTGTACGGTTTTGTTCACCGAGGTCGTTAGCCCCACCAATTTCCTCTCCCACTAACATCTGCAAAGCACATGCCCCAGATCAGTGGAAGACGGATATGTTTTTTTCCCCTCAGGCCGATACCAATTATGTAGTTTCTGGTATGGGTGGAAATGCTCCGTCGAGATTCTATTTCTTGATACTAATCACCACCATGCTGGGCTCTGCAAAGCCCATGATGAAGTAAGGGCAAAATCCAATACTACAGTAGGGTTTGTTTTGTAAGAAAAACGTCCCGACTGAGCTGTACCTGATGGAAAATTTCTCTGTCACAAATCATATTCTATGATGTGTCCATAGCAACAAAAAGTCATTGATTCTCATTGGAAGAGAGATTCTTAGAATGTAACAACAAAGTTGACACAAGTATACAAGAACTATGGCTGAAATACAAGGCTAATGGTAGACTTCTACCAGCTTTAGAGACAATCTGTTCAAAAACAACATAGATGCATGAAGTAAAACATTGGACAGCTTTATTGTCATTAAGTGGCAAGTAGTGGACCCAACAGGCAGTTATTGTTATTTCAACTCATGACTTAAGACTTGTGCAGGTATGATTTAAAAACAATGCAAGTTCATTAAATTTTTCATGTTCAATTCAGTTTTGTCTAAAATGCTGAATGAACACCCTCCAGGAGCACTGATTCCACATTTGATTCCAAGGCTAGTGTGTGAGAAATAAACCAAAAAAAGTTTATAATTTGATCTGTTCTGGAAACACTGTGAAACCTGTGGACACATTGTTATGGCCTTTGGAGGAAGAGCATTAGTGGAGGAAGGGTTGGGGGCCAAATGAATGCTGAGCCGTGACTACTCTTTAACACCACCCTTTGTACAAACCTTTGTTCAAATCTCCGGCTCCTTTTCTCAAACCCTTTTTCTATTGTGTAATAATGTCTTTAAAGTCTCTGACCACCACAGTCCTGGTTTTCCATGTAGGCCATAGTTGTAACTCTTCTTTTCTGCCTTCATTCCAGCTGATAAAACTCTGTCGGTGGACACGGACGGTCTGACAGAAGCTCAGAGTGGTGCTGCACCTACAGCTGAAGGTAGGATTGTTTCCCCTCATGATATTAATGTACTTGGCCTGTAAAGAGCGAAAAAAGAAACAAGATGCCTCTTTTATTTGCTCTTAAAATAAGTTTGTATACAGATGTATGGAAGAACAATCATTTTCTCACTTAATAAATTATTACAATACATTTTGTCCAAATAACATATGGACTTATTCACTGGAGTCAGTGTTTTGAATGCAAAATGATGACCACTGAATAAATCCTGATCTTGCTCAGAGTAAATGGACCATATGGCAGATTAAGGTGTGAGAATGGTTACATGCTACTCTATTAGCCAGTGTTGCACTTTAGTGCCACATATTGCTGGAGTCCAATCCATCTACTGCCCTGTTACCATCTGTTCAGATGAAGGAAACGCCAAACTGCTGTTGTCACGGCTCAGCTCTGTTCTCAGGAGAGCTGAGTGAAAATGGAAGAAGGACCATTTACAGGCGTCTGTCCAGAAACTGAGGGACAGCTGGCATGTTTCTCACAGAACTCTTTTTCTAATCTTATTGTCCTTAACTGTCTCAATCCTCGTGGCACAGAACTGTAAATTCTGTGCTCAATGCCCGGAGAACTCGGCTGAGGTGTGTGACAACTTCTTGAGCTTCTTCACTAATAAGGTTGCAAGCATCAGGGCCCACTTTAGTCCTCCTTCTTAGGCCCCTCCATCTCTTTCACATGCTCTGCTGTGTTTGAGCAGTTGGAGCTCATCAGTCTGTCCCAAACTGATCACATGAAGCCTGTTGGGTCTGCCAATGATCTAATCCTTGCTCGTCTTCTTGAGTTTTTAGTTTTTTCAACCATAGCACCATATGTGCTCAAGATGCTCAATAGCAGTTTAGCAAATGGGATTGTACCTGCCAGTTTTAAACATCACTAATTAGACTAGAACCAGGAAATACGACCATATTAGTCCAGTGCTCAGGTCTCTGCACTGGCTTCCTGTCGCTCAGAGAATAGACTTTAAAACAGCTCTGCTCGGGTACAAGTCTCTTCATGGTCAAGCACCAAAGTACATCTCTGACATGTTAGAGCCATATGAACCAACTGGGACTCCGAGAACCTCAGGGAGGGGTCTCCTGCCTCAGGGAGGGGTCTCCTGCTGGTGCCCAGAGTCAGGACTAAACAAGGTGAGGCTGCGTTTCAGTTTTATGCCCCTAAAATCTGGAACAGTCTTCCAGAAGATGTGAGACAGGCCTCAACTCTGACAATGTTTAAATCCAGGCTGAAAACAGTTCAGTTTAGCTGTGCATATGACACCTGAAAGTATTTTATCTGCACTCTTCACTTTTTAATTACTTAATGATTATTTTAATGGGTTTTTAATTATTATTATTATTATTATTATTTTTTTTAATTTCTTTATTTTATTTTTTTATTTCTTTTTAATGATTTTATTGCCTTCTTGCGATTTTATGTAGCTGTGAAGCACTTTGAATTGCCCTGTGTATGAATTGTGCTCTATAAATAAAATTGCCTTGCCTTGCCTTCTCTGGTCTCTCCATTAAACACTGCGCATTGAGGTATGGCCCTATTCTAACATACATGCTTCAGATCTTTAGGAAAGTTCAGAAATTAGTGGGGGTCACATCAAAGTGGCATAAATCAACACCTATTTGGCGTAACAATGACCTATTGTTGGGTAATAAACCTTTCTTTCAGAATGTATGGACAGGAAAAGGTATATGGGTACTTAAAGATTTAAATGGAAAAAACTCTCTACTCAGTTTCAATGAATTGGTTTCACGTTATGATATTCCTAGGCATTCATTATTCTTTTACTTTAGACTTAGGTCAGCTCTTAAAACGCATAATGTGACTTGGGGCCCAGGGTTGACAGAGCATCCTATAGTTAGGTGGATAGGTGTGGCTCCCAAGAATGTTGTCTCCTTCCTTTACTTGCCTCTTTTCTGTCTCCGAAGCCTAACACAGTGGAGTGGGGACATTCCATAGCTGGGGATAGAGAGATACGTTGGAAGACTATGTCTATGCTTTCTGTTTGTTCCTTATGTAAAGCGTCTTTGAGCATTTGGAAAAGCGCTATATAAAACCTATGTATTATTATTATTATTATTATTATTATTATTAAGACGAGCTGGGGGAACATTTGTGGCGCCTCACATAACCCTAATCACCAATTTATTCATATGAAGATAGCTCACAGAGCTACCTTACGCCCAGAATTAGACACTTAATGGGACAGGCACCACACCCATTCTGTATGTTTTGCTCCCAAAACACAGTAGGGACTTTCATGCATATTATATGGGACTGCCCTAAGATTTATAATTTTTGGAAAATTGTTGTACGGACTCTGTCAGATATAAGTGACTTTAAACTGTCCATGGACCCTGCTTTACACCTTCTGGATGATGACTCTCAAATGTGTATGAGTGAAAGGTCTAGAAAACTCTGGCTTGCTGGTCTGACCGCGGCCAAGAAAATGATTGTACAGGTTTGGCTACCTCCCCACAATTTATCGCTGGAACACTGGCTGCATATGTTCTTGGACATTCTTTATCTTGAACTTTCTTCTGCAAGGACAAATGGTGCCAAACCAAGGACGATGCAAACTTGGTCCAATGGAATTACCAGAGTTAAAGACTTGTTACTGAAGAAAATCTAACAAAATTGTCTGTGTAACTGTTTGTGAACAGTTGTTGCCTTGTTGTAGGTGTTATTTGACTCCCATGTAGAGGGGTGGGGGGAGGGAGGGTAAGTTCAATAGCTGTACTCTTGTCTGTTGTATTGATTTTTGCTTGTGAAAATCAATAAAAAAGGAGTCCAAAAAAACATGGCTAAAAGAACATCATTAAGAACCCTTAATGGTGCTGACTCAGTTCTGTGGCAAACTTCAAGGATGTTGTGCTCATATAAGAAAAAATTCAACTAACAGTAAATGATTTTGTCCAAGACCTTAGAAAGGAAAGGGAGCTTAGAGATGGGCCTGAAGGACACAGGAGTCAAAGCTAGGCTACCTAATCAGGCAAGGCAAGTTTATCTGTAGAGCACGATTCAAAGTGCTTTACAGCTACATAAAATCACAAGGCAAATAAAATAATTCCATAAAACGTAAAAAATAATCATTAATTAATTGAATTATGTCACGCCCATGGACTGATGGTTTTAGTTTCATGTTTTAGGTAACCTTTTTGAGTTTCAGTTCATGTTTAGTTTTTAGTCATGTTTAAGTTTCCCTGCACTCTGTTAATTAGTTCACTCACTTCACCTGTTTATTCCCCTCCAGCTGCACCTTGTCCCAAATCACTCTCACTCCCTATTTAAGTTCTCAGTCCTTTGTGTTCCTTGGTGAGATTCTTACCCATGTTTCCTTACCCTAGTTGCCATTCCATGCCTGACCCAAGTTACCTGACCTGCCTGCCTTGCTTCCATGTTCCATGTTCCATGTCGTTTTGCAAAAGTTAAGTATTTATTTATCCATGCCATGTTTAGTTCTTTATTTTGTCACAGTTTGGTTTTTTGAATCCGGCCTTTTGTTTGTCACTTTGTTTTTGCTTAATAAACCCAGTTTTCTATTTTTGAAGTCCGCATCCGTGTCCTACCTTCCCCACCTTCAAAGTCAAAGTCAAAGTCAGCTTTATTTGTCAGGTCTGTACGTACAGGACATACACAGGCTTGAAATGACGTTTCTCTCCAGCTCAATAGTTCAGTGCAGCGGTTGCATTTAACTTAAGTTAACACTTTAATACAATAAACTAAACTATGGTGACCGGTAATCAGAGTGACAGCACAATGTGGATATATATATATATACAAGGTCTCTGATATTGACATCAGAGTAAAGTAAAGTGGCGAAGGCAGAAGTAAGTAAAATAAAATAAGTTAAATATGTTTATGTGCAAATATATACAGGATGAGGTTAGAAAGGCAGAGCAGGGAGGGAGTTGATCCTCCTGACTGTCTGGTGAACGAAGCTGTCCCTCAGTCTGCTGGTTCTGGCTCAGAGGCTCCTCAGTCTCCTCCCTGATGGCAGCAGGCTGAAGAAGCCATACAGAGGGTGTGTAAGATCGCCCGCTATGCTGAGGGCCTTTCGAGTGAGGCGGGTGTTATGAAGGTCCTGAAGAGAAGGGAATGAGGTGCCGACAATCTTCTCAGCTGCTCTCACAATGCGCTGGAGGGACTTGCGACAGGATGCTGTGCAGTTGCCGTACCACACTGTGATGCAGCTGGTCATGATGCTCTCGATGGCACCTTTGTAAAAGGTGCACAAGATGGAGGTTGGAGCTCTGGCCCTTTTCAGCTTGCGGAGAAAGTATGGGCGCTGGTGGGCCTTCTTGGCCAGTGATGCAGTGTTCACACTCCAGGACAGGTCCTCCGAGATGTCTACACCCAGGAACCTGGTGCTACTCACTCTCTCCACAGCAGTACCATTGATGGTTAGGGGAGCATGCTGGAGGGCAGCTTCCTGAAGTCCACAACCATCTCCTTTGTTTTTTCCACATTCAGAGAAAGATTGTTGTGTCCACACCACTGGACCAGGCGGCTCACCTCACTCCTGTAGTTTGTCTCGTCGTTTTTGTTAATGAGACCCACCACAGTCGTATCGTCCGCAAACTTGAAGAAGAAGTTGGAGCTGTTTGTTGGAGTGCAGTCATGTGTCAGCAGAGTGAATAGAAGGGGGCTCAGCACGCATCCTTGGGGTGCCCCTGTGTTTAACACGATGGTACTGGATGAGTTGCTGCCGACCCGTACTGCCTGTGGTCTTCCAGTCAGTCAGAAAGTCTAACAGCCAGTTGCACATTGAGGCACTGAGCCCTAGACTGTCCAGTTTCTGAATAAGTTGTTGGGGAATGATAGTATTAAATGCCGAGCTGAAATCAATAAATAGCATTCTGACATAAGAGTCCTTATTGTCTAAATGAGTGAGAGCTGTGTGTAGGGCAGTTGAGATGGCATCATCGGTGGAACGATTTGGCCGATATGCAAATTGGAAAGGATCCAGAGTGGCAGGAAGGACGGATTTGATGTGTTGCATGACTAGTCTTTCAAAGCACTTCATGGCGATGGGGGTGAGTGCTACTGGCCGATAGTCATTCAGAGAGGAGGGTGATGCCTTCTTCGGTACAGGGATGATGGTGGTGGATTTAAAGCAGGTGGGGACGATGGTCTGACTCAGCGAGATATTGAAAATGTCTGTGAAGACAGCTGCTAGTTCCCCTGCACAGTCCTTTAACGCCCGGCCCGGCATGTTGTCAGGGCCAGGAGCTTTTCGGGCGTTGATCTTGCTGAAAGATCGCCTCACACTGTCTGTGGACAGCATCAGTGCCTGGTCGCCAGGAGACATGGGATATTTCTGTGCAGGTGTGCTGTTATGTGCTTCAAACCCAGCAAAAAAATTGTTCTCTTCATTTAGCATAGATGTGGTGTTGTCACATGTCTGTGGAGTCAGCTTATAGTCCGTAATGGCCTGAATTCCTCGCCACAGACTTCGTGCATCATTACTGGTTCTGAAATGGTGGGATATCTTCTTGGAATACTGTTTTTTGGCTTTTTTAATGCCCTTGGACAGGTTGTTTCTGGCTGTCCTCAGGCCCACCTGATCTCCTGCTGTGAAGGCAGCATTTCTGGCTCTCAGTAGACTGTGGACCTCCTTTGTCAGCCATGGCTTTTGATTGGCCCTCACACTGATGGTCTTCAGGTCAGTGACATCGTCAATACACTTGGTGATGTATGAGCAGACAGTGTCTGAGTACTCCTGGAGATCTGTGGTGTTGTTATTGTCAGTAGCAGCTTCTTTGAACATATTCCAATCTGTGGTGTAGAAGCAGTCTTGAAGAGCTTCGAAGAACCCTCTGGCCATACTCGTACCTGCTTGCAAACTGGTTTGGTGACTTTAACCAGAGGTCTATATGCGGGCATTAGCATGACACTGATGTGGTCAGAGGTGCCGATGTGGGGGAGGGGAACCGCTTTGTAAGCTCCTCTCATGGTGGTAAAAACTTGGTCCAGTGTATTGTTTCCTCTTGTTGGAAAGTTAATGTGTTTGTGAATTTTTGGAAGGAGGCTTCTTGGATCTGCGTGGTTAAAATCCCCAGCTAGGATAAAAAAAGCATCAGGGTGTGCTGTCTGCTGATCACTAATGTGTGGATACAGTTCATTCAGTGCCTCATTTCTATTCTTGTTGCTGGAGTTCGGAGGTATATAAACAGCTACAATTATAACAGCTGTAAATTCCCTCGGTAAATAGAATGGTCGGCCCTTAATAACCATAAACTCCACTAATGGTGAGCAGTGTCTATAAACCACAGCAGCATCGCGGCACCAGGCATCTTTTATGTAAACACAGAGCCCGCCTCCGCGGGTCTTACCTCCTTCAGCGAGAGCTCTGTCGGCGCGGTAGCATGTGAGCCTGTCGAGCAGGATAGCATGGTCCGGAACGTTGTTGTTTAGCCATGTTTCCGTGAACACAAAAACACAACAGTCTTCCACATTCTTCTGTGTTGACCGTAGTAAGCGTATGTAGTCCAGTTTATTGTCCAATGAGCGTACATTAGCCAGGACCATGGATGGAATAGCCGATTTATGCGGGCTAGCCGCCAGCCTCGCACGGATACCTCCGCGCTTGCCCCGCTTCTGCTTCCTTTCACTCCGCTTGTGGCGCTTCCACTCTGGGCGAGACGAAGGTGGTGACGGTGGCATTGATGATGCAGGCTTCCTGAGCAGCTCCTCTTTGAGTTCGTCATTTAGCTCCTCTTTGGATTCGTCATGCAGCTCCTCTTTGAGTTCGTCATTTATGTTCGGAAAAAGAGAATCGTTTAAAATCCCCAAAACCTGACAAATTAAAAGCAAAGAGTGCAGATAAAACATTTTCAGGTGTCATATGCACAGCTAAACTGAACTGTTTTCAGCCTGGATTTAAACATTGTCAGAGTTGAGGCCTGTCTCACATCTTCTGGAAGACTGTTCCAGATTTTAGGAGCATAAAACTGAAACGCAGCCTCACCTTGTTTAGTCCTGACTCTGGGCACCAGCAGGAGACCCCTCCCTGAGGCAGGAGACCCCTCCCTGAGGTTCTCAGAGTCCCAGTTGGTTCATATGGCTCTAACATGTCAGAGATGTACTTTGGTGCTTGACCATGAAGAGACTTGTACACGAGCAGAGCTGTTTTAAAGTCTATTCTCTGAGCGACAGGAAGCCAGTGCAGAGACCTGAGCACTGGACTAATATGGTCGTATTAGGAAGTCTTTAAGTCTGATCGGGGCAATTAATTCCTCCTCCATTTGTCTCCATGAAGAATTAGAATTTGGATCTAACCAGTATTTTAAAGAGCGTATACAAAATGACCAGTGATAGAATTTAAAGTGAGGAAGTGCCCAGCCTCCTTCCAACTTGTTGCGTTGGAGCGTGGTTCGTTTAATGCGGGGCTGTCTGCCATTCCATATGTATTTTGTAAGTAAAGTATCAACTTTAGACCAATAACCAATTGGCGGGGACAATGGCAGCATAGAGGAGATGAAATTGATACTAGGCAATATATTAATTTTGACTAATGCAATACGGGACGGTACATAAGCGGGCAGAGCAGTCCATCTTTTAACATCCTCCTCCACCTTCTTAAAAACAGTGGTGTAAATCAGATTGGTCATGGTTGGGACAGAAGTTCGAATCAGAACACCTAAATATTTGACCTCCTTCGCTATAGTTATAGAAGAAGACAAGGCTAAGTGACTCCTATCCTCATTTAACAGCATCAAGGCAGATTTTGTGAGATTTATTTTAAAACCTGATAGAGCACCAAAATTATTAAGTACCTCAATAGCATTAGGAAGCAAGTTCTGAACATCAGACATATACAGTAACGTCTCATCAGCATACATTGACACTGCATGAACAGATGATCCAATTCGAATAGGGGAGATCTGGGTACAGTTACGAATATATTGTGCAAGGGGTTCTATAGAAAGATTAAAAATTAAAGGAGACAGAGGGCAACCCTGTCTCGTGCCACGGTTTATTGTACAAATGTCTGAAATAGCACCTCCTATACAAACCCTAGCAGAGGGATTAGCATAGAGCACTTGAATCATTCCTATAAACCTTGAGCCGAATTTGAATTCTTTAAGAACACGCCATAGATAATGCCATTTTTCAGCATCAAGAAAGAGAAGGCCACATGTAGAGGGGATTTTATGAGCTTCATCCAAAATGCGTATCAGACGTCTAATGTTATCTGCAGCCAAGTGGCCCTTCATGAAGCCAGACTGATCGGGATGCACAAGATCTGACAGGACAACTTCTAGTCTACTGGCCAACACTTGCGAATAGATCTTAAGATCTGAATTAATAAGTGATATCGGCCTGTAGTTTGCACAGTTTGACGGCTCTTTATCTAGCTTGGGAATAACTGAGATAAGCCCGGTGTTAATATCCCTATGGAAGTGCTCCGATTCAATGGCATAATTTATAGCATTGAGCCAGATTGGACCCAGAATATCCCACATGGCTAAATAGAGTTCAACCGGTAGTCCATCTAGACCTGAGGCACGGCCTCTCTTCATACTCGTTAGTGCCAGGTGCAATTCTTCCAGTGAGATGGGCAGATCTAGTCATTCTGCCTCTTCCGCTGACAGAGATGGAAGATTCAAATTCTTAAAGAAATCTGTGCAGTCATCTTCCGAAAGATGACACTCACTAGAGTATAGCCCAGCAAAAAAGGATCCGAAGGCTGCATTTATTTCAGAAGTGGTTGTTACTGTATCTCCCTGAGCACTCCTGATTGAGGTTATTGACCGGCTCCTTTCTTGCTGTTTTAGAGTTAGGGCTAGTAAGTGACTTGGCCGACTTCCCTGTGAGTAATATTTATGTTTCGCAATATGCATTAGGTACTCTACCCTATGCCTCAATAAATTGTTCAATTCAGCTTGATGTATTTTTAATTCGGACTCCAGATCTGGATTATAATTTTCTTTCAGTTGAGTTTCAAGGTCTTTACATTTTTCCTCCAGATTTGAAATTTGTTGATGTCTGTTTCTCTTTAGATAGGAAGAAAATCTAATTGCATTGTTCCTAAGGCAACATTTAATGAAGGCCCACAGGAACATTGGATTATCTACACTGCCTTTATTTATGTCTATAAAGTGGGTCAGTTCAGGTTTTAATTGGTTAATAAAATCTTCATTCTGCAACAATGAGGTATTAAATCTCCATCTAGCTGCCTTGTGCTGTTTAACTCTATCAAAATGAAAAGTTGTTACAATAGGGTTATGGTCTGAGATGTGCCTGGGAAGAAGGTCCATGGAGGAGGATGCTGAAATTAGTTCGCTGGAAATAAGTAGGAAGTCTATTCTAGAGAAGGATTTATGGTATGGTGAGTAATATGTGCAATCTTTGGTGGATGGATTTTGAAGTCGCCAAAGATCTACCAGATTCCGATCTTTTGCTAGATTACATAGGGCTTTAGAAGAAGATATTTGTGAGTGGGTGGCTGAAGTAGTGGACCTGTCAATGATGTTGTCAAAGACTGCATTCATATCAGTTTCAATAACTAAGTGATATTCATCTAAAGCTAAAAGATCATTAGTAATGTTTTGGAAAAATGTGTGGTCAAAAATGGTTGGTGCAGAGATACTAACAAATGCAACTTTCCTTCCTTCTATTGATGTACAGCAAAATGCTAGTCTCCCTGAAGCATCAGAGCTAACTTTAATGATATTTAAATTTAAATTGCGTCTCATTAACACAGCTACTCCTTTAGTACTGCTTCCATTTGATGAAGCTGCTACTATTTGAAATCTCTTATTTTGTAGTCTTAGTGTGTCAGTGGGTCTAACGTGGGTTTCCTGCAGTAATGCTACATCAACCTTTTTCCGGTAAAGAAATTCCAAAACTTTTGATCTTTTAAAAGGAGAGTTCAGCCCCCTAACATTAAATGACATCACATTGTATCTATCCATTGTCGCTATTGAGGCATGGTAAAAATAGACTGGTAAATTTGTAGCAAGTTATTCCCGAGTTAAACATATTGAGCAAAGCAACTGAATGAAACCATTTGTCTGTGTTGTAACTATATCTTCGTTGAGCAAAGAAAAAACACGCACATCCGTCTCAAAAAAAAGTTATGGGTGCAGGACTAGCAAAGTAACATGAAAACTGAAAATAAAGTCCGCACACCAATCTCCCGTTTCTCAATTTAATGTGACGTTTCGTGCAGCCTGCCCTTCCTCAGACATTACAAACACATAAAAAACCACTGTTTAAATACCCATAATCCCATAGGTGGTTCAACCCCCACCCAGGTGATCCCCATTGATGTTAATCACCTGGGAAAAGTGACGTGTGCAACATAAAACCACATAGTGAATGTCCAATATTTACAATATATGCAATATGTACAATGAAATATGAAAAATGAAAACTGGTCAGAGAAAAAAAATAGGTCAGAGAAAAAAAATACAAGGAAGTATGACCATCAGAGAAGAGCTCCAGATCTTGTCTAATCATTAACATTGCCCAAATGATGGGAATAGACAATAGCAAAGTCCCAGTTCTAGGAGACATTGAATAAATATACAGATAAAAATACAGAGCATCCCACATTACAATATGACAAAAAACAAAAAACATTACAAAAAAGGTCTCAAGTCAAATTCTTCGTTCAGTCCCTTTGGGGACAGCGTGTCCAACGTATAGATCCAGTACGCCTCTCTCTTTAGCAAAAGAGTGTTGATATCGCCACCTCGGCTGGGGGGTCTGATACGTTCAATGCCTGTATAGCGCAGGGAAGCTACAGTGTGTGATGCTTGTGTGAAATGTAAAGCAACAGGACTTTTAACGTCATGGTTGCGGATCGTGGACCTATGTTCCGCAATCCGGGTTTTGAGTGGCCTAGTTGTTTTGCCAATATAGGCTAGCCCACAGGGGCATCTCAACATGCAAATTACATTGTTCGTGTTACAGGTGATTGTGCCACGGATCTTATATTCTTTGCCTGTGCGTGGATGGTTGAAAGACTTAGTTTTATGTGTGAAGTTGCATTGAATACAGTTATTGCACTTGTAGTTCCCGCTCGGTGTCTGACGTAGAAAATGCTGTGTGTGTGGTGGGTGGTGGGCTCTCACTAGCATGTTTCTCAGGTTCGGTGGACGTTTAAACACAACTCTAGGAGCTGATGTAAAGACTGAAAGGGCAGAGTCTGACTCTATAATGTGCCAGTGTTTGTTAATGACAGATTGAAACTCCTTAGCTAGTGGTGAGTACTGAACCACACACATCAGATTGGGTTGTTCACGGGCTTGTCTTCTTCTTTGTAAGCAGTCCGTTTGGGACATCCCCTGAAAGCGATCCCGTGCATGGGATACCCACCCCGATCTGTACTGTCTCTGGCTGAATCTTTGCTCAAGATCTTTAGCTTGTAATTCAAAGTATTCATCAGTGCTACAAATGCGCCTGATGCGATTGAATTGTGAGATAGGCAGAGATTTTTTCAGTGGCACTGGGTGATAGGAGTGTCCATGTAAAATGGAGTTTCTGTCTGTATTTTTGCGATAGAGCGTGGTGCCCAGTCTGTGGGAGTCTCTGTATATTGTGATGTCTAAAAAGCTCATCTTGTGTGCATCAAAGTCCATTGTGAATTTAAGATGTGGGCAAGCACTGTTCATAAAGGTGTGAAATTCTTTGAGCTGAGTCTCTGAGCCCCTCCACAAGAACCATATATCGTCGATGTACCTTTTCCAGTTCGTTATGTACTGCAGGTAGGGGTTCCGATGATTGTCCCATATGAACTCCCTTTCAAAGTGTCCGCAGAACAGGGATGCAAAACTGGGGGCCATTTTTGACCCCATGCTCGTTCCTGACACCTGGAGGTAAAAGTCAGATCCAAAAAGAAAGTAATTAGATGTCAGTACAGTCTCAAGTAGGTCAACAATACATTGAGTACTGGGGGTACAATCAGAACGCTGATTCAGGAAGAACTCAGTTGCTTTCAGACCGCCTTCAAATGGCACATTAGTATACAGTGATTCAACGTCCATTGTCACCAGATAACACTGCTCCTCTTGAATCTCAATTGTCTGAATCATTTTTATGAACTCCATAGAGTTTGTAATGTTTTTTGTTTTTTGTCATATTGTAATGTGGGATGCTCTGTATTTTTATCTGTATATTTATTCAATGTCTCCTAGAACTGGGACTTTGCTATTGTCTATTCCCATCATTTGGGCAATGTTAATGATTAGACAAGATCTGGAGCTCTTCTCTGATGGTCATACTTCCTTGTATTTTTTTTCTCTGACCTATTTTTTTTCTCTGACCAGTTTTCATTTTTCATATTTCATTGTACATATTGCATATATTGTAAATATTGGACATTCACTATGTGGTTTTATGTTGCACACGTCACTTTTCCCAGGTGATTAACATCAATGGGGATCACCTGGGTGGGGGTTGAACCACCTATGGGATTATGGGTATTTAAACAGTGGTTTTTTATGTGTTTGTAATGTCTGAGGAAGGGCAGGCTGCCCGAAACGTCACATTAAATTGAGAAACGGGAGATTGGTGTGCGGACTTTATTTTCAGTTTTCTTGTAACTATATCTTCCCATGTAGAAACCTGCCCTGAACAGTCCCTCTCCCCTCCACCCCTCCCTCCCCCACCCATCCATTCACCACAACATGAAAAAACATCCCTTTTGCAGACAGGGCATAGAACAAGACCAAGTCCGCCACATTCCCTCTTATCGATCCGTGACACCATCAACGGTTTGCACACTCTTAGAGAGCCGACATGCCCAGTTAATTAAAGTAAAGAATGGAATACCTCAGTTTGTACAAATTCAAAACCTGAATAAACTATATGTAGGTCTACACCACTGTTAATTTCGTCAACCAGGACGATGACGAAAATATTTTCTTTAACGCCCCTTTTTCCCGTGACGATGACGCACAAAATTGCTTCCAGAAAATAAAAATATGACGAGAATAAAAAATGATTTTCGTTAACGAGACTAAGACAAGACGAAATTTACAAGCCATGGACGAATGGACAATAAAAATGTAATTGTTTATAATTAATTTGTAATTTGTAATTGTTAATATAAGTGTTTCTTGAACTTCATAGAAGATTACGCGCTGTTGCCCTGTTTGTCCCTGCACGGCGCCTGTCCCACAGTTTAGGCTCTTCCCATGTCAAGTAACGTAGCCGGTAGCTAGCTATAACTTAACCGTAACTAGTTCAACTTTGCAGTCCAGTCAGCGTGTATCCCTTTTCCAACCCAGTTTAGACAAAACCACGCCCACTTCCGCAGTATGGAAGCCTAGTCAGGAGACTGTCCCAATAGAAACTAGGACGAGAGTGTACTTACTTATGTTGCCAGTGGCTTAGGTATTAATGGCTGTGGGCTGAATTATTTTGAGGAGACAGCAAATTTACACTCTTACACTGTTATACAAGCTGCACAGTCACTAATTTACATTGTAGCAAAGTGTAATTTCTTAAGGATTGTCCCATGAAAAGACTGATTCAATTTTGTTAAAAAAATGTCGACATTGGACTTACTTCTGTGATATACTGTACTTATTGTCTATTTCTTTTAAATGCTTTAATGCTTCCCTTTAATATATTTTAATTGCCTCCCAAAACGAATTCAAGAATATAAAAAAATATGATGGGAGATAATCGCGTCTTAGAATATTTAACAGAGTGGCGTAGTACACCAAACTACGCTGTCTGTCATGACAATTTATTAACATTACTAAAATATTCGGGTATGATAATATAATAATCGCTAGAATATTTAACAGAAAGTGACCAGTCAAGCACGCGAAACAACACTGTCATGACAATAAATTAACATTATTAAACTGACTGCGAAGGACAACAAAACAACCTGCATATATGTAAAAAAGAGAATCAGTGTGTGGAGAAGTTCTATTCTGCACAGTGTTATATAAATAAAATAGAGAAAAAGAGAAGCAGTGTGTGGAGAAGTTCTATTATGTAAAGTGTTGACTAAAATGACTAAAATGACTAAAATATGACTAAGACTAAAATTGATTTTCGACATTGTGACTAAGACTAAGACTAAATTAAAAAAAGCTGACGAAATCAACACTGGTCTACACTAGTCTATGCTATGGTAGCCCATCTTGATAGGCATTGACTGTGGTTCCTATAATTCACAGTAAATTAAATGAACCCATTTTCACAGCGTCTGGGGAAAACAGACAATAACAACGTTATCCGTGATAGTGATAATTTGAAAATAATAATAAATAAATAAGATAATAATAAAATTAAAATAAGATAGAAAATAAAATAAAAAGTAATGATAATAAAACAAATAAATAAAAATACCCTCATTAAATAACATTAACGTAGCCAATATAGCATATAGGCAAGGCAAGGGAATTTTATTTATAGAGCACAATTCATACACAGGGCAATTCAAAGTGCTTCACAGCTACATAAAATCACAAGAAGGCAATAAAATCATTAAAAAGAAATAAAAAATAAAATAAAATAAATTAAAAAAATTAAAATAAAAAAATTTAAAACCCATTAAAATAATCATTAATTAATTAAAAAGTGAAGAGTGCAGATAAAATACTTTCAGGTGTCATATGCACAGCTAAATAGAACTGTTTTCAGCCTGGATTTAAACATTGTCAGAGTTGAGGCCTGTCTCACATCTTCTGGAAGACTGTTCCAGATTTTAGGGGCATAAAACTGAAACGCAGCCTCACCTTGTTTAGTCCTGACTCTGGGCACCAGCAGGAGACCCCTCCCTGAGGTTCTCAGAGCCCGAGTTGGTTCATATGGCTCTAACATGTCAGAGATGTACTTTGGCGCTTGACCATGAAGAGACTTGTACCCGAGCAGAGCTGTTTTAAAGTCTATTCTCTGAGCGACAGGAAGCCAGTGCAGAGACCTGAGCACTGGACTAATATGGTCGTATTTCCTGGTTCTAGTCAGGACTCGAGCAGCAGGGTTCTGGATGTTCTGCAGCTGTCTTATAGCCCGTTTAGAGCCCAGTGAGCAGGCCGTTACAGTAGTCTAACCTGCTGGAGACAAACGCATGGATCAGTCTCTCTAAGTCTGCTTTAGACACTATTTCTTTGATTCTGGAAATGTTTTTCAGATGGTAAAAAGCTGCTGATGTTACTGATTTAAACACCATATACTACAATATAAATCGCCAGTAATAAAGTGAGGGTGAAAAACTCAGTGAGATTATAAATTCTAAATTTTTGTTTCAATCCAGATAATGGTATGCGCTAACCCTGTGTAGAATCGTAACTATATAGCCATTTAACAGATATGAAAGCGCGGGGGTGATCATACAGTCAGTCCACAGTATTACCTGTATAGGTGGCTTGATAATCAGGTAGATTGGAGGAACAAACGGGCCTCCTCCGATGTTTGAAACAACTTAGTCTCTCCGTTCCAGGAGACCTTCAGAGTTGCAGGGTATTGAAGAAAGGTCTGAATTCCCTTGTCCCTCAGCTCCCTCCTCACCGCAGCAAAGGAACTCCGTCTTTTGGCTGTCGTAGAAGAGTAGTCGGGGAAGAAGCTGAGGGCCACACCGCCATCCAGACGAATAGGACCATGGAGCCTGGCTTCTTGTAGTATGAGATCCCGGTCGTTATAGCGGAGAAGTTTAAAGATGACAACTCGTGGTCTCTTAGCGTTGTTCGAAGCACTCCCGTAAATACGGTGAGCCCTCTCAATCTCAAGGTCTCTGTCAAGCAGTGCAGGCAGCCAGTCTGGTAGTGATTTCTTGAGACAACCCACCATATCGTCCTTCTCGGTGCCTTCAGGGAGGCCAAGCAGGTGAATGTTGCTGCGTCTACTGCGGTCCTGCAGCTCAACTGCGAACGACGGCCATGACTGTTCAGGGTTGCCTTATGTTCTTTTTGTTCACCCGCTAATGCGTCGATTTTTGAGCACATTGTAGTCATATGAGATGATAAAACACTTCTCATTGCAGCCATTTCAGTTTTTACCACATGCTCAAGCCTAGCTAGGGATTCATCCATGTTGCTAACGTTAGCTGCAGTGTTGGGGCTGTTAGCTATCTTCAATTGTCTTTTTTTTCTTGCGGATGAGGGAGTCAAAGTCAGTTGTTTACGTGCCAGAGGCATTTAAGAAAGTAGACCGACGTAAATATGTCAGCACATTTGGTAAAAATAAGGATAATCTTGAAGAAAAAGAGATAAATGTCAGGAACTCTCTCACCGTGCGTGCAGCGCCATGGGTGGGTCATGTGATCCCTAGCCATGTTTTTAAAAGTGGAGGTCATGGTACATATTCCACCCAGGCCAGTTGCCAGCTCCAAGTGGATCGGTTGGTAGATACTACACACCAAAGAGCTGCCTCCAGCTGGTGGTTAGCTCTTTCTGTCTGCCTGTTAGTTTGGGGATTGAAGAGAGACTAACCTGAGCTCTGATGGCTGAGCAGAAGTCCCCCGAGACTCTGGAGGTGAACTGCGGACACCCGTTTAAGGCGATGCCCAACGGAATGCCATGGAGGCGGGACATAGTCAGCTGTTATGACCATATATCACACACACAGCAGATCGACAGAGACATTATTGGGACGATGAGGTGGGAGAAATGGAGCCAAATTCCTATGGAACTCTTCCTCTAGATCATTATGTTCTGGGGGTATGGCAAACAGGTTCAGGGGCTCTGAGCCAGCTGAAGCCAATCTGGGACCCCCTGGAGGAGAAGCTGACTTGAGACACCATTGATGACAGTATGAACTCCAACCTGTTACTTTGTTATGAGACCAGTGGATAATGGGGTTGTGGGGCTTTAACTATGGGTAACCCAAAACTAAAAGAGAGCTGGGAGCATCAGAAAGATTTCGACTCGGATGCTCCCAATAATACCCTGACAGGAGGAGGGAAACAGCTCAAGTTTTATGAGTGATGTCAGCCAGATGTGTGCCATTTAAGGCCAAAACCTGAAGTGGTCCAAGAAGGCTTTCCAGATGGCCAATGCAGAATCTACAAAACTCTGCTAAGCTCCCGAAGCCACCAAAGCATGGGGAGAGTGAATGAGACAGATCTGTGCGGGAATCATTGATCTTGGTGGTGAGGAGTCAACATACATTTTGACCCCCAGTATCCCCACCTTTACTGCCGTGGACACGAATCAATGAAGCCACCTCTTTGTCCACAATACAAACATTCATCCGTAATATTCTTCTGTCTCTCAGCAGGGAAATCAGAGCTCTGCCTGGCTGCATAGATTTCATGTCATGCCTCTCCCCAATCCCTCCCTTTTCTGGTGAGTGCTTTCAGGGTTCCTCCACCGGAAGCAGAACTCGACCAGGCCATGAGCAGAAACTGGCACATGTGATGGTCTGTCCTCATACACATCGATCAGCTCTCTGTTTCTGTTCCATTTGCTGTTTGCTATGCTCTGTTGGGGAAGTGAAAAGGATCCGATCATCATCATTTGTCCCTCTGCTCTGTGAACCGTAGGAGAATGACGCTGTGGTTGATTCCTGTAATAAAACTAACGAAACACGTTTATATACTGTAGACCTTTACTTTGATGCTCTGTATCGTGACTAACAGGAGATACACCACACCACAACATACGCTATGAAGCCTTACGCTACATTAGGCAAGGCCAGTTTATTTGTAGAGCACAATTCCTACACAAGGCAATCCAAAGTGCTTTACATGTGCAGTTCACATCAAAATCAGAGCAGAGTTCCAGGTTAGGTTTGGTTTGGCCCATGAATGAGTACTCGTATATCAGTCTATTAGTGAGTATTGAGAGTTCCCGGGTGTAAGGAGGGTTTCCTGGGCAGCCGTGCTGTTGTCGTCAGGGCAAAGAGTCAAAGTTGATGAGGCTGCATTCAATGAGACTGGAAGCAAGAGGGTTTAGTGGAGAATATTTTTGAATAGATTGTTCACTGGGTCATACAGCTTGCATGCATCAGAGGTCAGACCTCAAACGGAGAAAGCAGGTCCTGTTCATACTCTGAGGTACGTGCAAAGCAACACGTCTGTCTTTAGCTGTTATCTTCCTCGTATGATTTCTATAAGGAAAGCCCATGTCATGAGTTTTTTCTAAACCTCCTGGTACCATATATGTCAGGACTGACACTTTCAAGGTCCTGCAGCATCAACCAGGTTCTGGTTTCTCCCAAAACACAATGTCAATGGGTTGGATTGAAGCTTTTCCCCTGAAAGCTTTTCCCCTGAAAGCTTTTCCACTGAAAGCTTTTCCACTGAAAGCTTTTCCCCTGAAAGCTTTTCCCCTGAAAGCTTTTCCCCTGAAAGCTTTTCCCCTGAAAGCTTTCCCCCTCATGGTTACGGACGCTTCCTTGATGCCAGCTCTCTGTAGACAGCCCTTTGCCTGTTTCTCAGCATGTTTCCTTTAACATTCAGACCAATGTTTTTCGCTTTTCTTAGGTTATTTCTTGGAGTTCCAGGAGCCACTTAACAACAGCACTCACTTCCAGGGTCAGACAGCCACGCTGCACTGCAAAGCTGCAGGAAACCCTCGCCCATCGATTCGCTGGCTGAAGAACGACGCCCCCGTTGTCCAGGAGCAGGGACGCGTAACCATTCGCAAGACGGAGGCAGGATCCAAGCTTCGCATCCAGGACCTGGACACAACAGACACCGGCTACTATCAGTGTATTGCTTCCAACTCACTCAAGGTCATTTCTGCCACAGGTGTCCTTTATGTCAAACTAGGTAAAGTTTACATCCATTAGCCTACAATCTAATCTTCTTAAGCCTAAATATCCACACATTTGATGACAAGTGATTGATTTCTGCTTTATTTACAGGACAGATGCCCACCCATGGACCAGATGAGCCGTAAGTGAACACCTTCTATATATGTTTTCAGTGTACTTACTGCAACAAGGCCATTTTCTTTATAGGAGGGTTTCACTTGACGTCACTTCTGTATTTTCTAAGTGCGCGAACCTAAGTGGTGGGCAACCTGAGCTGGAGCCCATTGAAAACACTGTGTTTTGTCTGCCACTTTTTTGCCCAAAATGCCTCAGTTTTGTGCCGTTTTTGGATGTTGCAATCGGTCTAACCGAGAGAAAGGAAAGGGTTACTTTCGAGTACCTAAGGTAATCGCCCATAGAGGTGAGAAATGGAAAAAACTCACAGAACAACGCTGCAAAAAGTGGATAGCTAACCTACGTTTACAGACTGGAGGGGCTGAATCTGCAAATGCTCATGTCTGCGGTGACCACTTCGTCAAAGGTATGTGCGAAATCTAACTGTTTAGTAGTAGTGCAGTAAAGTATTATGTTGTTAAATGCCAATCAACAGTAATGTAATACGGGCTACGTTTGGGCTTTGTTTTGAAGGCTTTCCCAGCGCGTTGCTGGCTACTTTGTCAGTGGACTGGGCTCCGACGGTCAAGATGGGTTACCAAAACACAGAGCTAAGACACCGCCATCGGTGTTTCATGCGATCTCTGAGAGTGGTTGATCTAAACAAAACAAATTTGTCACGTTGTCACAATCTTCACGTTTCAGTAGTATCCACGAAGTGCTTAAGTGCTAACAGGGCACATTAGCTCCCAAGTTCTTGACAACAGAATCGCTCGCTCTCTCTCTGCCTTGTGCATTAGGCCAGGGCTCTCAAGTCTCACGCAATGAGCGTGAGACACACGCATTTCAACAAGTTCACACGCTCACACGCCACACATGCCATTTCTCACGCTGAGAAATGATCAACTTCGTCGCACAGAAATTCTAATGGCCGATACTATAAACGAGTCAATGGCAGGTTACTGTGCGCTTGTACAGCTCAGAACTATAGCTCTGGTACAGCTGTCTTGATTTAGCAACCCATCGGCAAATCACAAAATAGAATTTCTCAGCCAATCAGAAAACAGAATTTCTTGTTGCCGGGTGTGAAATAGCTTTCAGCTGCAAGCACGCGTCCCATGAATGCACAGCGGACATAGCCTATTATGCTCTGAATGCGTGCAGAAGTTGTAGACGAGCTGGAGGTGGAAGAGAACCGTCAGGATCATCAGCAGGTCATATCTTCATTTATTTGAATCTTTTGTTAGTTACTATAGTTTTCCTACTCCTTGTAAAAGACCAATACCTGCCGGTTAAAGTGTTCGTTGGAGTAGTAGGTCTAAATATTCAGCACACACCCTTTGACATGCGCAACTTAATGAAAAATGAAAAATATGTAGGAGTGTAATTAGGCTTCCGTGGTTAATTTTTTTCAAAGGTGACTGGTATGAACAGATTCCCAATAAGGCTATCTACAATTGCCAAACTGGTATTAGTTCTGCCACACTGAAATGCTGATGCAGAGAGGGTTTTTTCCATGGTGGGGCTCAATAAAACCAAGACCAGGAACACTTTGTTTCTGAATGGAACTCTGTCATCCATCATGACTGTGAAAATGGCTGACATTGAGCCACAGTGCTTTAAATGGGAGCCCCCAATATCAGTCATCAAGCATCAAAATCTGCCACAAACACTTACAACACTCATAAACAAACACACACAGAGAGGGACTGCTCAAGGGGCCCATTTGGGGTCGGTAGCTACGCCCCTTGTCATGCTATCACGGCTGAAATGTTTCCTCATAGGACAGGGACACAACCTGCGGGTGTTTAATAAGTTAAACTTACACTTTGTCTCCTTTGTCTGCGGCGCTCTGCTCTCCTTTCTTCCTTCATGAAATGAAAAAGTATCTCCTGACTCTCTCTGTGAGCTCTTCCAGCCTCCATGTTAGATGCCTGATGTGATCGTCCATGATTAATATCACCATCATGCAGACCATGAACACGGTGGCCTCCTAGCTCTCCATGTTAGCTTCTTTGTTGTGTTTTTCTTCTCTCCTTATTTTTACCGGGTTTTACTTTGTTTTGTTTTGTTGTTGAATGTGGCGCTAAACGACTAACGGCTAACACGTCGCATCAGTACCGACCTGGTCCTGACTCATGTGCGAATGCAGACTGAAACAGCTCCGCTGGGTAAGGACAGTTATCAGAACGAAATTCGAGTAGGACAGTTCTGATAACTGCGTTCTTAGAACAGCTCTGTCCGAAAGCGGCTAATGACACAATGTCAGCATTTGGATATTTGGATTCGGCATTTTATCAAAACATAAACATTTTTGATTGTTATTTGAGTGCCAACATTCACAGCTCGGCATTCAACATGTTAAGTTCTGCTTTACTGCCCAGCCCTGCACTACACACTGCATTTTCCATTGGGATAATGCACCATAAACAACACAGAAAACAAACTTACCCTGGCGAACACCAAAACACAATCATTCTGTAGATGTTTTACTCCGAGTTTGCTGATCCATCCGCTGTGGTAATACTTGTATGCCTCCAAACTTTTGTGGGCCTTCATCTGTTGCTTGGTGTAGTAAGAAGTCTGAAGAACCAGGTAGCTCGTCATGTCCACAGCCTCTATTTTCGGCAAATCGTTCCGGTCTTGCGAGAATTCAGACATTTTCATTAAATATGGGTAACGCCCAATGTATTTCCCTACTAAAGCCAAATACCTTTCCCTATATGCCGGCTCCAAACCACTACAATGTTCACTCATCTCCATGTTGGTGCTGCTGTAGTCAAGCTTCCTGCCCACCAGCTTAAATTCGCGCGCTCCCGTGATGACGTAACTGAAACCCTCCTATTCAGGATTTTTTTAGGTTGAAAAAGGTTTGGAAATTAAGCACTTTGAAGTTCTCACCATCATGTTTTTTATTTGTACTGCAGTGAAAGGGTTGGACACTACAGAAAGGTTTGAAAGGAACCAAGTGACTTTTAGTCACAGGTCATTCCAGATGTCCCAGCTGATGTTACAAATGGCTTGAGAAACTGAATGATTCTTAGAATTGTTTTTTTAAGTCCTGCACAATGCTGAGACTCTGCTCCATACACTTGGTAGTTAAATATGTTTGGTTGAGCCCAGGTTTTTACATTTTGGGATATTTCCTGTCATTAAAATTCTGATGACAAACTGCTTTGCTGCAAAGCTCTGCAGACCCCTCACAGATTCCCGGTGCTCCATCCCACATTGTGATAAAAAAACAGTCTTATGTGAACAAATTAAGTAACAGGAGAACAGCTGTAAGGTAAAAGTTAGTGTTTCAAATACGCTGACAATGACATTGCCTTTTAGTAGAAAGCAATACCAACCCGGATATGAAACTTCAAAACAAAAGCAGAGAAAAATACAAAACGAAATTCTTAACAAACCCTAACACAGAAACGTCTACGGAGAGCCCTCTCCCCCAACGGAGACCCTCCCGGAGACACTCTCCGTTGCTTGCGTGCGTCGGCCAACATTCCTATCTATCCGTCGAGGCAACGGAGACAGCAAGGGTTGTGATTGGTCGGCTAACAACATCATTTCCGGAATCACTTTCCCGGTTTAGCTCCTTCCTCTCAGAACAACAACACCGCCATTTCTGAAAGAGTTTACTGTGTGCCGGTCAACATTTGGTCAAAATTATTTGCATTTCAACATCAACAAGCTCCAACTCCAACAACAGTCTTTCTCTCTCGGTCGCCATCGTTCACTGTGAGGAGTGGAACGGAGCCGGAAGCTGAACAATCAATCAAACACTTTAACGAAAGATGTCGCCAAATTGGGTCGTCTAACGTAGCGCCGCCTACTGATCGGGAGGTGAACTGCCTTGAGTATCCGACATCCCGACGGAGAACTTCGAAAGGACGGAGAGCTGACGGAGAAGCATACTGAGGCTTTAAGTCTCTCTCTCTGTGTTCCTTCAAAGCTAAATCTATTCTCAAGGTTCCAAAAGTTTTTTACAGCAATTTGACTTTGAATGTGTGTCATTGGTCTTTCATGTTTGCTGAGACTTCTTGGTACAAAATCCCACTTTAGTTCAGACGTTGTCCCACAGAGAACAAAAGACAGGGAAAGCAGTCCTTTCAGGTGCACTACTCCGTTTGAAATGAGCCAGTTCACTTCTGTACTGTCTTTGAAATAAACCTGTCAGCTCCAGCATCGGTTGTCCATTATTTATCACTTCACTTTTCTTTTAAAAGCCCAGATCTGAGACATTTCTAAGCTTAGATGTACAATCTTCCATTTTTGTTGTCAAAGCAAATATGAAACAAACAGACTCTGTGTAGAAGAAGAGCAACCGCAGAACAAGCATGAAGTCTGTGGCGTAAATCCCACCCGATTGCCCCCCCCCCCAGCAGAACTAAATATGTACTACACATACATGAAATACATGAGCTATTCTGTGGACAAAAAGGACAGAAAAGTGTCAACAGATATCACAGAGGTGACCAACGGTGATCAAGCAGAACTCCACCCAGTTTGGGATTGTTGGGGATTGTTTGGGATTGTTGGGGATTGTTGGGGATTGTTGGGGATTGTTTGGGATTGTTGGGGATTGTTGGGGATTGTTGGGGATTGTTGGGGATTGTTGGGGATTGTTGGGGATTGTTAGGGATTGTTGGGGATTGTTAGGGATTGTTGGGGATTGTTTGGGATTGTTGGGGATTGTTGGGGATTGTTTGGGATTGTTGGGGATTGTTTGGGATTGTTGGGGATTGTTGGGGATTGTTTGGGATTGTTGGGGATTGTTGGGGATTGTTTGGGATTGTTTGGGATTGTTGGGGATTGTTTGGGATTGTTGGGGATTGTTAGGGATAACCCTCAGCTGGGGCACAGCTCCTCGCTGCCTCACCTTCCGTCTCTGAGCAGGAAATGTGCTAATTCAGGGATGTTGATCATGAAAATGCTTGCAGTGATTAGAATCCCACAGAAATGACACCTGTAGCATAGATCATTATTTGTGAATGCATATTGATCCATGCACGTGCACTCAGTCTGCAGAGGCCCAGTGGACCCTGCAGCCTGATGCAGATGAGCACATTCACATCACACAGGCCTCATGCACAAGCAGAGGTGTAGCTTGAAATGGCTTTAAGTGGTTTCAGGTGGGAGCAGGGGTCTTCACAAGCAGGAGCCAAGTCAGAGGACTGTTGGAAGGACCTTGTTACTTTCCATACTCAGTAGATCAAATAAAATGTCCTGTTTAAATCTGAATGTCTGCTGACAGAACAGGACAAAGTAACCAGCAGCTCAGAGCTGAGAGACTGAGCCCTCCAATAACTTAATGAAGGAATGAGCTCAGCAGAGAGCCAAGTTACAAACCAGTTCAGATCAGCTGGTCAGACCCAAACACTTTGTGTCCAGCACCAGCATTGACCCAACAACTTTTATTTCTCCGTTATTTATGGAGCCATGCAGCCAGCTCCCACTCCACTGAATGCCATGTGCCAGAGAGATGGAGGCAGCACCTTTACCTCCCACACAAGTCGATGATCTGATAGTGCTGCAGAGTATGGCCTTCACGTTTTTAGGAGCCTTTGTCCTTTCTTTTCAGGATGAGTAATAAAGGCTTCTGCCAGCCATACCGAGGCATCGCCTGTGCTCGGTTCATCGGTAACCAGAGCATCTATGTGGAGTCTCTGCAGACGCAGGGAGAGAGTGAGAACCGGATCACAGGTAAGAAAATATCTCCATCAGAAAACAAGAAATATCTGAGATTATTCAAGTATGTTCAAACAAGTACAAACGTGCTTATCTGCTTCCTTTCTGCCAGCTGCCTTCACTATGATCGGCACCTCAACACACCTGTCAGATCAGTGCTCCAGGTTCGCCATCCCATCCTTCTGCTACTATGTCTTCCCTCTGTGTGACGAGAGCTCCAGGGGCCCCCGGCGCCGTCAGCTCTGTCGAGACGAGTGCGAGGCTCTGGAGAACAACCTTTGTCATGCTGAGTACGCCATAGCCCGATCCAATCCAATGATTCTCATGCAGCTGGAGCTCCCCAGCTGCCACCTGCTGCCACAGACGGGCACGCCTGATGCTGCTTCCTGCATCAGGATCGGAGTGCCACCGGAGAAGCTGGCTCCATGTAAGTCCATGCCTTGGCATGCACATATCAGTTATGTCTGTGGAAACACCCTGCTGATAAAACGCATGACTAACTAATTACTACAATGCTTTGTGCACATTGGGATACGTTATACCACCAGGCCCTTTCAGACATGACATACATAACATGAATGGCTTCATCAATCAGCTCGGATCATTCAGACGTTGTTCCTCACTGCATCATTAAGGCATCATGAACAGGGACTGAGACTCATAGTGCACACATGACTCATTCACATCACATGTACTGTCCAATCTTCACACCAAATGTGGAACGGGTCAGAATTTCCTATCAATAAGTCATATTGCTGTAACAACTCGTATCAGCACATCAAGCCTCTTGCCTCTGTGTGAAACAGCAGGCTGTTTGTTTGAGTACTAGTGGCCTTTATCTGACAGTGTATAGGCAGGAAAGAGGGGGAGAGAGGGGGGAGAGAGGGGGGAGAGAGGGGGAGACATGGAGCAAAGGGCTGGAGGAACTATGGGATGCCTGCTCAACCAGTTGAGCTATCGGGCACCCATGGTTAAGGCTTTTCAGTAGCTCCTGTGATAAAGACTCTTTCTCGGCCCCACAGATTCTCCCTCAGAACACAGCTGCTATAACGGAAGTGGGGCTGACTACAGGGGCACAGTGAGCATCACTAAGTCTGGCCACTACTGCCAACCATGGAGCGCTCAGATTCCTCACAGTCAGCACCTGACCAAGGAATACCCTGAGCTCTGGGGAAGTCGGAACTTCTGTCGTAACCCAGGAGGCCAGATGCAGGCCCCCTGGTGCTTCACCATGGACCCCCAGGTCAGGATGGATCTGTGTGACATCGCTCCCTGCAGTAAGTGCCATGCTGCCATAAAAACTCCTTTCTTTCAGGTGTTGAAGTCGGTGTTTGAAACTAATGCGAGTTGTTCCAGAGCTAAAGCTTCAATGCTAACCCTAAGACATGGGATAGAAACAGAAACCCTGCCAAAGATATGGGAAGGCCAACACATGCTGACAAGCAGAAGGACCAGACTGAAGCATTTAAGCATGTTTGTCTGGATCCACACCATGTGTCTGTTGGTGGCTGTGGCCTTCTGCTTAGTAACACACGCTGCATGTTTTCTGGGTGAAAAACAGTATGTTGATCCAATGAATGCAGTGTTTCACTCACATTCATACACGCTTGTTTCAGTGTAAGGCAGCAGATGTTGTCTGCATATTAACATTACTTCTTACTAAGTGCATATTTGGATTAGCAAAAAAAAATTTTGCAGGTTTTTTTACCTACTTTTGAGTTGATGCCAAACTTACCAGAAGCTCATATCTACAAATCTCTTTCCATTAGCAAAATGCAGTGAGAATGAATGCTGCTTCAGCATTAAATGACTAAACTTTTATTCCAAGTTTTCCATCATTGGAACCTAACTACTTCAGCATACTTTCAGCTAAAGACACCGTTCAAACTTTAAAAGGTTCACAAGAGAATTTGACCATCAAAACGTAGGAAAATGTGTCCTCTTTCAGCCTATGACTACCAAAGCACCGAGTCTTTCACAGTTTTCAGCTATGGAACTCTCCATTGACGGCAATGTTAACTTGTGGGCAGATTGTTGGAGAGCAGAAATGTCATGTGTTTTTGAATGGTTCCCGTTCCCACTTCTTACACTCGATTGAAATAAAAAGTACATCAGCACGTTCCTCTATCCCTCCTGGTGCTCACGGTGTAAAATTATTTTCATGGCTCATACAGGTTTCTCTCAGGAGGTAAGAGTTTGGAGGGTGCGCACAGGTGAAAATGGGCTCTTTCCTCCTGCGTTGACCCTCTTAAGGAGCTCCCACACAGAAACATTCCTATCAGTGTGAGGACGTCTCTCTGTTCCATATTACATAGACTGGTGTCACAACACATCCGGGCCGGTCTGCCTCCCTCTCTCCACCCTCATCAGT
The DNA here is from genome assembly GCF_027942865.1 of Odontesthes bonariensis. Classification (NCBI taxonomy): domain Eukaryota; kingdom Metazoa; phylum Chordata; class Actinopteri; order Atheriniformes; family Atherinopsidae; genus Odontesthes; species Odontesthes bonariensis. The sequence goes on from NC_134527.1 coordinate 32,469,763, forward strand.
TTGCCTACAGGCCAAACCGATCCACTGATGGTGCCATCAGCATAGCGCTCCACACTGCGCTGAGCCACCTGGAGCACCGGCGAAGCTACGTCAGGAAGCTCATCCTTGACTTCAGCTCAGCCTTCAATAACATCATCCTGGACATCCTAGTTCAGAACCTCTCTCACCAACCGGTCACCGTCGGTTAAACTCAGCTCTCCCCCACCCTCACACTCAGCATTGGCTCTCCTCAAGGATGTGCACCGACCCCATCTGTACATCATGTGCGCTCAAGACTGCACCTGACCCATCTCTCAAACTCTATCATCAAGTTCTCTGATTCCACCATGGTCGGGCTCGTCTCGAATGGATATAACAGACTGACAACATGGTGTTCAGCATGCAATCCTACACTGAACACCACGAAAACAAAGGAACTAATCAAGGACTTCAGAAAGGGCGGAACAGACCCCGCCCACGCTCACCATCAATGGGGAATGTGAGGAAAGGGTAACCCTAACCCACTCTTTCAGATTCCTGGGTGTGCAGGTCTCTGACCACCTTGGACTGTCAACACCACAGCGGTGGTAAAGAAGACCCAGCAGCGACTCCACTTCCTGAGAGAAAGAACGACCCGTAAGAGAGGCTGCTGGGGATGTTCTACAGAGCCGCCACAGAGAGCTTCATGGTGTGCTGCATCCCAGTGTGGTACCGGAGAGCACTGCAGAGAGTCATCAGCCCAGAAGATCACTGGCTGCTCCCAGTCTGGATGGAACTGCCAGCTCTCGCTACCTCAGCAGAGCCAAAAGCATAATCCAGGATCCATTCCACCCCAGCCACCACCTGTGTGACCTGTTGCCCTCTGGGCGGCGCTATAGGTCACAAAAATCCCGGACAAACAGACTCAGGGATGGCTTCTTTCCCAGAGCTACAACCACCATGGTCACTCACAAATGCCTCTAAACACAAACTGTGCAATTACACTGTCTGGTGCAATACCACCCATCAATAACTGAAATGGCTCTTATGTGCAATAACAACACTACTGTCAGTTTATTACTGCCACTGTTTTTGGTCACAATATTTTAACTGTGGCTCTCAAACAAATCTGGAGCCTAAATTATTCTCATTGCTTTTTAACTTCTTTCTGCTACAATTTTTATATAGTTGTATTTTTTATTATTATTCTTATTTTATTTTATTTTATTTTATATTTGTTTGTGAAGATTTTTTATTTCTTTTATATATCGTATTTTCAGTTTTTTGCATATTTACACCAGCAGGAGTGGCATCGGATTCTCGTTATTGACCCTTCCCAGTCACGTGACTTTCGTAAAGCAACCGCCATTTTGGACGTATAGCACACAACGATTTGCGAGTAACGATAGTAACAGTAACGATACAGACAGACTGAAAATTGAATAAAAGAAGAAAGAACAAGATGCAGAAAAAAACTCCACTATCCAGCGAGGTCGGGCATTTAGTGGGCCAGCAGAGGGAGAGGTATTTGGAGAAGCTGAAAATTGGAGGTTTAGAAAACGACGTGTACTTGCTTCCACTAGGGCTGTTTACAGACGTCCGACAGCATGCCACCGCCTCGTCTTTACCCGACTTCGGCCCCCACGACCTTTATATTTATGTTGTAAAAAACCCATCGCCATACACGGGAAAGGATCTAAAGGCATACAAGAGTTTGGATGCCTACAAATATTTTGTGTCGGACTATGTGACCTGCCTTTTACCAGTGGATCGTCCCTGGAGCCGGTGGGCGCCATCTTTTTACAGCTAAGGTTTGTTTACATTTTTCATTTAACGTTGTTCACCAGGATAAACGGTGTTATAATCTTGCTATTACGAGAATTGCAATGACCAAGTCGTAGTGCTTTACTAAAGGCGCTGTGTTATGTTTTATCTAGTAGAAAGGCAACCCTGAAATGGCACGGGGGAACACTAGTGTGCCGTGAGAGATCATCTGGTGTACCGTGGAAAATCCCTCTCAGGCTTTATCTTTATTTTGCATGTATATGTATATGTTATATATCTTTATTCGACACTTACCTCCAACAAAGTGGTCACTACACAACCGCTGGTATACTGAAGGTTGCCAGTCTTTCCTATTGATCGCCGCGACTCATCTTCTCCGTCGCTCAAGATCAGTGGGGATCCGGTAAAAAGACAAATCTTTCCTCGTCTGTTGACTGTTGGTACACCCAGGCGCGCAACAGTATGCCGGCATGATGTAAACCTTACTGATCTAATCGATATTTTCCTTTGAATGTTCCTCGCTCCTCCGTTGTTGGCTGTGGTAGACTACTTGTTTTCACGTCCAAAATGGCTGACGCTTTTGTTGTGACGTCACGTGGGATGGGTCAATATGTATGCACTGTGTATATATATATATATAATGACATATAAAGGCTATTCTATTTTATTATTTTATTAGTCATTATTTTCTAGATATACAGATCATTCCCTTTTGAAATAATTAATAAAATCAGGGTCTTTTAGTAATGATGTATTAAATCTCCAATTTCTAGCTGGTGGTATTCCCTCTGTATGGAAATCAGCTTTTGTTCTCCCATTATTAAAATGGGGGGACCCAGCCATTTTAACTAATTATAGACCAATATCAAATTTATCAGTGCTGGCAAAGGTTCTTGAAGCTCTTGTGAGTGAGCAGGTAAAGGTGTTTTTACATTCAAATACCATTTTATCGAAATATCAATGTGGTTTCAGGAAAAAGCATAGTACCATCACAGCTGCACTAAAGGTGGTAAACGACATTTCTGTTGCACCTGATAAGAAGCTACATTGTGCATCTCTTTTTATTGATTTGTCGAAAGCGTTTTATACGGTCGACCACAATATTTTAAAATTTAGACTCTTGTATTCAGGACTCTCGGAGCAAGCAGTTATTTGGTTCACAAACTATCTTAGTAATGGGACTCAGTGCAACACAGTGGCCTGTGTTTTGATACTGTTACTGTCCACAAGGAGGTGCCGCAGGGTTCTGTGTTAGGTCCCCTCTTATTCCTTATTTATATCAATGATCTGGGTATAAATGAGACAGATGCTAATTTGCACCTCTATGCTGATGACACAATTATTTACTGCTACAGATCAACTCTTGTTCAGGCCATTGAATCCCTGCAGAAAGCCTCTGTTGTTGTCCAGGACTCTTTTCTTCAGCTGAAACTTGTCCTCAATGCTGACAAGACCAAGCTTATGCTGTTCTCTAAATCTAGGAAGAGGCCACAAATTACCCCCTCACTGACCACCCTGGAGAGAAATGAAATAGAGGTGGTTCACGAGTATAAATACTTGGGTGTCTTAATTGAGGACTCCCTCACTTTCAAGCCGCATATAGAGAAACTTGTGAAGAAGCTGAGGTTAAAACTGGGTTTTTATTTTCGAAATAAGATGTGCTTTTCTTTTAATGTAAAAAGATGACTTGTTGCTGCTACCTTTTTACCTGTGTTGGATTATGGAGATATTTTATTTATGAATGCTTGTGCTAAATGTCTGTACATGGTTGACATGGTCCATCAGGCCTCTCTGAGGTTCATCACTAACTGTAAACCATTGACACACCACTTTGATATACACTCGAGTTGGATGGGCTGCTCTGGCCACCCGAAGACTGTCATCGGTATACTTTTATATATCAGGCATTACTTGGTCTACTGCCTTCTTATATTTGTTCCTTAATTGCACAGAGAGGTGCTGGTCCTTACTCCTTCCGTTCTCAAGACTACGTGTTGCTTTCTGCTTCATATGGCCGTACTGAATTGGGTAAAAAGGCTTTTGGCTACTCTGCACCTCTAGCATGGAATATGTTGCAGTAGGACAGGAAACTAACAGGGTTAATCTCTTTGAGTGCCTTCAAATCCAAACTGAGGACACTTGAGGCCAAATCCACTACATGTACTTGTTTTTCATAATCTGCTTGTAAATTCAATTTAAGTTCTTTCATTTGTTTGTGTTTTTATCTGTGTAATTTGTAACTGTGTTTTGTATTTGCTGCTGCCCATCTTGGCCAGATCTCCCTTGAAAAAGAGGTTCTTAATCTCAATGGGATCTTCCTGGTTAAATAAAGGTTATAATATAATAAATTCTTCAGTGTGATAGAAACTGGAGCGTGATCACTGATAGTGATGGGGTGGATTTTGGTGTCTGAAATATCACTCGTCAGAGAACTGCTTACTAAGAAATAAGCTATTCTTGAAAATGAGTGGTGTACTGCTGAGAAGAAGGTGTACTCTCTGAGAGTGGGGTGGTGGGAGCGCCAAGCATCACAAAGACCAAAATCACTCATATATTGTTTAACAACATTTGTGGACTGCCAGTTCCGCTGACTTCCTGCAGTACTGCACCTGTCCACTCCTGAGTCAGATACCATGTTAAAGTCCACTCCTATGATGAGTGTGTTATCTGAGTGATCAGAGAGGGGAGTGAAAAAGGAGTGAAAAAACGAGGGCTCATCAACATTTGGGCCATATATATTAGCAATGCATAAACTCATATTTTGGATCAATAAGTTACTTAGCGTGGACATGCTCAGACTAACGCAGTGAGGGCTAGATGCTTGCAAAAAAAAAGTGTATGTGTGCGAGCATGGTGGTGTGTGTCAGCTGCCTGTATGTTGACTCTGTGTGTGCTTCTGTAAGGGTTCATGCATTAAGTGTGTTCATTTTGTGTTGGTGTGGAGCGTGGACGTGTGTGTGTGAGCTTCTGTTGGTGAGCGAGGGCGCCGTTTGCCACCATGTGTACGTGCGCTGTCAGTCCTGTGTAAGTGTGGTGTTTGATGGCGTGTGCTCTATGTGTGCTGTGCATGTTAACATGGATATAAGGACTGGATAGTGTAGTGGTATGATTGCCACCTTTCATGTAGGTGACCTGGGTTAAAATCCTCCGCTTGAAAGGTACTGCCTCCAGTAGGGGTTCTTTGGCAAAACCCCCTTACCCTGTAAGTTGCTTTGGATTAAAGCGTCTGCCAAATGCATAAACATAAGAATATAATGTACTGCAGTGGAAACATAGCAAGTTGGGGAAGAGAGACAGAAAAACAGTGCACAAGAGTAGAAGTGTGAGATGGAGAAAGCCCAGAACAAACCCAAATAAGCCAGTATCATCTGCATAACCTTGTATTCTGTGCTTGGAGACTGGCAGATTTTTCTATTTTGCCTTAACAGTTGACTGTGAATGAAGTAGAATATTTCAGGGTTACGTATGTACCTCCTTTAGTGACACGTAGGGCGGCCGTGGTGAGAGTGGGTCGTCCAGTAATCTGAAAGTTGGCGGTTTGATTCCCAGTCTCACCGCTCAAATATTGGTGGAACTGACAGCTGGAGGGGTGGCAGTCCACCTCCTTGCCAAGGTGCCCCTGAGCAAGGCACCGTAGCTCCATGCTCCCCGGGCGCATCAGTGTATGGCACCTGTCTCCATGAGTGTGAGACCCTGTGCATGTGTGTGTTCAACAGGTGCGAACCTGCATGGGTTAGGAGTGTGGAGGAGTCATTTATACCTACCTGACAATAAAGTCTTAATCTTATCTTATTTTATAGAAATGAGCAAATTCAGATCACCTGGAGTTAGTAGAGCCAAGAAGTGGTGATCAGGTCACGACAGAGCTGCCCATTGACCCATAATTTATCCACCAGCCTCCCTCCATGAACGTTCTCCGGATGGGGAACAGGACCCTGCGTCTTTCCAGGACTTCTTTTGGAAACTGGTCGTTGACGTTGGTCCTCTCAGCTCCCTCTTTCTGCTTCAAGGGTTAAAATGTGTTCCCAAATGGGCTCGGTCTGCTGGAATCGGGTCTCTTCCCTCCCAGGCGGTGGACTCTGTGAAAGATGATAGGCTTCACAGTAGTTTAAGGTGTGTTCAAGCACAGGTGGTCCCTCATCTCCAGGCTCGCAGGAGATAGTTGTTTCTTTAATTCTTTTGCCCTCTTCGGAAATTCGGGTCATTTCACGGACTCTCTGAGGGTTGCGTTCTGAACTCCTTCTCCTTCTCTGTGGAGAATCTCTAACAGCTAAACGGGTTGAAACTGGATCATTTCTTATCGATTGACATAAGAATGTGCGTAATCATTTGGAGCCGTCGCACCGGGGGACTCCTCGTTGCCACTTCTTTTGGAGCTTGAAGCCGTTTTGCTGGCAGGCAGGGTTTGGTTGGTTTTCCCCATGACGATCCTGTCAAAACACTCGTCGATGTAATCCTTTAGGCTGTCCAGATGTTCTCCGCTGTACTCCAGTGTGTTCAAGATAAGGCACTTTTTTAATGAAAATATATTTATTTAAACTTTAAAGCTGCGGTCTGCAACTTTTTTTTAGTCATATTAGCTTGAACTGTCATGGGATTCTGGAAGTAGAATATTAAATAGGCTGTTTAGGAAAAATAACGAATTCTGTAGCTCCCTCTGAAGCCTGTAATCATGCTTGCAAAAACCGAGCGCTCCCGGCTGTTTTTAACCAATCAAGTTAGGGTGGAGGAATCCTACCTGTCAATCACAGCTTGTGCACACGCTGCTGAGCGTGAGTCTGCCCCAGCTTGTGTGCGCTCACACTGGTGTGAACTCACGTGCACAACCTCGTCCACAGAGGGGGAGGGGTTTGGGGGGCGATTCGGAGCTTGTTAGAGGTTGGGGGAGGGACCTGAAAGTTGTGTCAGTTCGAATTTTCCGACTTTAGACTCGGAATTTTGAAAACCTGCCGACGGCAGCTTTAAGGTAAAGTTGTCGAAGTTATTAACTTGCTGAGTTGTTTGATTCTGGCAACAGTCTCGCAGAATCTGGCGACACTACAGCATCTCCGTCCACGACACTCCTGTTACAAACCTAGAAACCTGATTGAGACATTTTCAATGAACTTTTCTCAGTATGAAAGGTCTCAGGACATATCAGTCAGCTTTGGTTAAGTCCCACTGTGTGGTTCTGTCTTTTAGATCCATCATTAACAATTACAATGCGCTATTATTAATTCTGTTTTCATGTTTTGTCCTCTGGTATTATCTTTGGGAAAATCCTGTGATTTGGGGGTGTGTGAACATACTTGAGTGCTTCTCAGAGCTCGTTTCCTTCCTTACTCTTAACCTCCCTCTGACAAAGCACAGAGCTTAATTAGCTATTTTCTTTTTATCTTCTGATCAACAGAGCCTCCAGAAAATCCCAGGAAGGAGGTGCTGTTCATTCTAATCCCTGCAGTGTCCATCCCTCTGGTCATTGCTTGCCTTTTCTTCCTGGTGTGCATGTGTCGAAATAAACAAAAGGATTCGAGTAGGACTCCACCTCGCTGCCAGCTCAGCATCTCACCCAGCCAGGACATGGAGCTGTCTCTTCTCAGTCAGCATAAACACCAGGTAACACACGTTTCATTTCCATTCTTTTTGTATGACTGGGTAAAACCTGACAGTTGTGCTACTTTAGATAGTGTCACCTCTTATTTCAGAGTATTCAGACAAAATAGATTATTTAGCCAAAATCGGTGGAAATCTGAGGATTGCACCATACAATTTACCTTGATAAAGGATTTTTCTAAATCCCTTTTAAGAATTGTGAAAAAATGCAGTTATCACCCTGAGATCCCTGTAATTCAAGTCAGTTCTGTTTTTTTTAATGTTGCATACAGTACAACTGAACACACTCAACTTCGAATAAAGTTGCAAGATCCATCACTTAATCTCAAATACACAGATGTTCATCTGTTTCATTTAAAAAAGGTTTGGTTTCAGGACAGGACACAATGTGACCTATAACAGGTTTTATTTTTGCTCATAAACTTTGATAACATGTATTTATTCCTTTATGGCTACAGGCTAAGTTCCGGGAGATTAACATGTCTGCAGTGCGATTTATGGAGGAGCTCGGCGAAGATCGGTTTGGTATGGTTTACAAGGGTCACCTGTATGGCACAGCGCCTGCTGAGCACACTCAAGTCGTGGCCATCAGGACATTAAAAGACAAGGCTGATGCCACCCTTTGTGAGGAATTCCGCCACGAAGCCATGGTCCGCATGCAGCTGCAGCACCAAAATATAGTCTGTTTAATTGGTGTTATAACCAAAGACCAGCCAATGAGAATGCTATTCACCTACTCCAGTCTCGGTGACTTGCATGAGTATCTAGTGATGCGCTCCCCCAACTCAGATGTTGGCAGTTCAGATGATGACAAGACGACCAAATCCACACTGGAGCAAACAGATTTCCTCCATATTATCACTCAGATTGCTGCTGGAATGGAATACCTTTCCAGCAACCAAGTTGTCCATAAAGACCTTGCTGCTCGGAACATTCTTGTCTTTGACAAACTCAGTATCAAGATCCTGGATTTGGGTCTATTCAGAGATGTCTACTCTGCTGATTACTACAATCTTATGGGAACAAGCCCCTTTCCTATTCGTTGGATGTCCCCTGAAGCTATGATGTACGGCAAGTTTTCCAATGACTCTGACATCTGGTCTTATGGTGTGTTGCTCTGGGAGACACTTAGCTATGGTCTTCAGCCATACTGCGGTTACTCAAACCAGGATGTGATCGAGATGGTGCGCAGCCACCAGCTGCTGCTTTGCCCAGATGACTGCCCAGCTTGGATTTACACCCTTATGCTAGAGTGTTGGAGTGAATTCCCAACAAGAAGGCCTCGCTTCAAAGATATCCATGCACGTCTGCGCACTTGGGATAGCCTGTCCAACTTTAACAGCCCTGCCCAGACTTCTGGCACTAGCAACACTACCCAGACCAGCTCTCTCAGCACCAGTCCTGTTAGCAATATTAGCACGAGCACAGCAAATACATCGCGATACACCAGCCCTAAAAAGAGCTCTCCATTCCATCAGCCCCAGTTCATGTCAATAAAAGGTCCATTGCATCGGCCCGTAGTGGCACCACAGCTTTATATCCCTGTAAATGGATACCATCCCATGCCAGCATACCCGTACCTGCAGAACTTTTACCCCATGCAAATACCTATGGCAATGCCCCATCAGCAGATGCACCACCCACCTCAAATTGCTACCAAAGCTGGTTCTCACCATAGTGGCAGTGGATCCACATCTACAGGCTATGTCACCACTGCTCCTTCCAACAATTCTGCCCCAGAGCGAGCAGCTTTGCTAAATGAGGACTCCAAAGTGTCGGCTGAAAGGGCATCCCAGGAAGAGCCAAAGCAAAGTGCGGCTTTGTCAGTGCCTGAAACAGAATTACTCGGTGACACTGAGGCACCTCAGACTGACGAACTGATGATCCACTTATCAGACTCATAAGCCTGTTGCTGTTTGAAGGACAGAGCTAAAATATTCTATCAACTGGGCTTGCTTAAAAAAATTCAGTAACCTGTCTAAAATGAAGACTTTTGAATGTTTAGATATATGTTAGATGGTACTGATACACTTGAATATGAAGTGTGTCTCCCTTTTGTCCCTCTCGAACCGTTGGATCAGGAGTTAAGCAACATTAACTGTGATTTTCTTCAATAGACCCTGTTTTTACGAAGTCATTTTAGATCATTTGTCCTTTAAAAGGTACTGCAGAGGTGGCCTTATTTCTCTCTCTAGTTCTAATGAAACTAGCAGCTGTTGGGTGTTGTAAGGTTGGCATCCATATCCTTAACACTCACCCTCTAAACTTGGACGGCATTTCCTTCTAAGCACATCCACTTAACACTATGGACTGTTAGTTTGACAGAGATGACCCTTCATGCAGAAGTTTTAATTGAAAAGCAGAAGCAACCCTTAGTTATCGCTACCTCGTAATTGAGTTTTCTGCATTGTTAGACCAGTGCTTCACTTACTTTTTCACCCCTTAATCACAATTTTGTTATGGTTGTTCTCGTAATGGTTAATCTTTGATTTGTGAAAAATGTGATCACAGTATAATAAGTGTTTGATGAAACGTTTTTTTTAGGAGTTCTGAAATGAAGTCCATTATGTCCATAGGTAACTTTGTCAATAATCAAACTCAAAAAGAAGAATTTTGGAACTTGCCTCCAGCAATCAGAACAAGAGTGAATCTCTATTTTCCATCAGCAGGGCAAGATTATTTTGAGGGAATTTCGACGTTAAAAAGACGCTGAAATAAAAGCCTGCTTATAGCATTCACTCCCCTGTGATATGTTGTCCATGCACTCCGCCAGCTGCTTGGTATTAAACATCTGCTGTCATAACATAGTTACGTAGATTTGTGATGTGTGTATACTTTGGTTTGAACTTTTATTTCCTTTGTGGGTTTTCTGTAATGCTAAGGATTTCTGAGTTTGATATTGCTACCATGTCCTTTTTACTGTCTTCGCTTTTATATTTAGTCATTTTTTTAAATCAAAAATGAAGAATTTAGTTATTAATATACCTCACTTTCATTACAGAAAATATAAGAAAAATGCAGATAACCACACACAGAAGCTTCTCACTGGGTTTCACAGTCTCGATTAAAAACACTTTTGGTTAGTTATAGCATTTGGATGTTAGGATTCTACTTTTACTCTATGCTCTGATGCATCTCCCTCACATGACTTACACACCACACACACAAATGAATAATATTTTCTATGCATATACAATAATTAAAATTAGTGAGAGACGCAGAACTGTTATATGTATATATGTATGTATGTCCCTTTCAGACCCAGATTCTGTTTTTTTCCTTGTACCTTTCCAATGGTGATTTCAGGCTTGTCATCTTGTACAGAACACATGAACAATTAAACTAAACACTGATGAACATAAGGGGAAAGTTAATAACTTACAATAAAGATTTAAATTCCTGAATATTTCTTTCTATTTTTTTCTTCTTTGGTGGCTGGAGAATGATGGAGTTAGTGGACAGTGATGTTGATCTTCTCCTGGAAACCCTTTTTTAAGCAGAGTGTTTTAAGCAGTTTGAGAATATGTACAATGTTTTTTTTAAGTTGGTGTTAGGCCTGAATGGGTTAATGATCTGATTCAAACTTACACAAGCTTTGTAGTGGAGCGACACTAATAAGAGCGGCCTGCAGGATGAAGCTGGAGCGGAAAATGAATGAAAGATGCTGAACCCCACAATGCCTCCTAATGTGCTCCTAAATCCTCCTAAATGTGTGCACTGTGGTGAAATTTCTCGGACAGATATGATTGGAGTTTATCGTGTGAAATGATAGGAGTTGCCACAAAAAAGAATGCATGAATAAATGAGGAGATATAAAGGGAAATGAATAAAAGAATAATTCAAATATAAACACATAAAATGAATGACTCATTTTAATGTGATGCATTAATTAACATCCACATTTCTACTGCTTTTCCTATTTCTGTTTTTCTTTTGTTATTTTCTGTTTGCTTTGGCCATCACTCTATTGCTTTTGTAATTATTCCAGCCTTTATTTTTTGTCATTTGCTTTAACTTTTCCCTTCTCTACATTGTTTTTCCCTATTTCCCAATTCTGTGTGCATCCAGTTTATAATTCATTTAAATTTAATACTAGTCTAGTCCTCCCATTGGAACCATTGAACCAGAATGAGTGTTGAATCCCTGTGCATATCAATTATTTATTTAACTGGAAGAACTTGGACGCATGGACCACAGGGTGCTTCTACTCTAACGGAGTGAATGCAAAGTGTGACAGCGGTAGCATGTTTTGGGGCTCAGGATTTGCTGTGATCATACTGTATGTACACAAGACCTCCGGTACCAGTGTCACACTTTGTGTGTTGCATCTTGTTCTCATTTATTCTATTTTTTTTTGTATTTATTGATTTATTTATTTGCAGTGTATGTAAGACTTGGCTTTATTAAGAATATAGGTTGTTAGATTCTTGTCAGGGTCCTGGCAGGCTGGGTGAGTTTTTCAGTTTTCTCTGCTGCAGGTGTGCGGTGACTGTAGCTCAGGAGGAAAAGCAGTTTCAGGCCATTGGTGTATGAATGTGTGGGAATGGGTATAAGAAAGCACTGTGTAGCCTCTAAATGGCCTCACAGTGGAATAAGGCATGCGGTATGAGTAAACGTGGCATGTTGTTCAAAAGAAATGAAAAAATCCAAAAATGAAACCAAAAGTAGCGTATAGCTTTTAGCATTTAGCTTTATTTTAAATGTGCTGCCATATGAATGAAAGTGCCATAACATTTGTTGTGCAAACACACTTTTAACATCAGCATCTTTCTGTAGTTTTTATGTAAAGCCTCGCTCCACTGTCTGTTTCCTTGAATGACTTGCTGCTATCAGTTGTGTGTTTTGCCTTTAAGTGATATTTTAGACTGGAACTACTACGCTGAGAAGACAATTCAACTTGGCAGTGTTTACAGATGACTTTGGTTCTGTCGACTCCGCCGTCTGGAAGAACTTTAACATGAAAATGGCCGAGTAAAAGTTCCGTACCCTTCTCCATGTTTGGTGGATCCGCCGATTACTTTCTTTTCCTGTTCCACAGCAGACAGCAGCAGACTTTTACAAAATAAAAGCCTGTGAGCAACAGACTTTTACAATAATAAATAAATAATAAAACCTGCGTTAATGTGCGATAAAATATTTATCGGCGTTAAATAATTAACGAGTTAACGCGATAATAACGAGTTAACTGGCCCAGCCCTAATAAGTATAGACCATTTCCCAGCCTTGCAAGTCATCTACTCATCTTCGGCTGTGTGTTTAAGGTTGGCTGTGGCTTTGGTAACTACTAACCCTGGATACTCACCTGCATGCCCACTCTCCACCGCCACAACCTACTTCCTCTGGATTACAGCCAGCTGCCCTGATCAACCTTTGTACGAGTATCGCCTTCTGAACTGAATGTCAGAGAATCTCCTGCTTCATTCCACTAACTGTGCCTCTTCTGCCTTGTAGACCTTCGTCTACCTGTGTGAGGATTAGTACCAGCTCAGTCCCTTTTCCTTGTACAGTCTTAAACCTGCTTCTGTAAAGGACCTTTTTTTTTTTTTTTTTTTTTAATTTATATGCCTTTAATGACAGGACAGTTTGAGAGAGACAGGAAGCAGGGGGCCGTCCGGTGCAGGACTGGAACCGGGGCCAGCTGCAGCGAGGACTGTAGCCTCTGTACATCTTAACCCACTATGCCACCGACCGCCCCGTAAAGAAACCTTTTAACTTTATCCGTGCCGTCTCCATCAGCTCCCTGGGTCCAAAACCTCCTCAGCCATGACATGTCTCGTGGTTAGCCTCACTGACATAAGCTTGAGGTTGCAGGTTCAAGGCCAGGAGCTGGCAACTTCACTTCAACTGTTCAGAGTGGTTCACAGAGAAATGAAGTAGCAAAAGCAATAAAGAACAAGTAAAAGCCATGTGGAAAAAATATAGTAATTTAGTATGTAGAATAGAATAGAAAAATACTTTATTTATCCCCCAATGGGGGAAATTCATTCATTCATTCATTTATTCAGTTTCTTTAAAAGATAATGCCAAATGTATTTAGTCTTTCACTTATTTTGCTTTATTTCTACACCTTAAGAAATTCCTCTACATATTATCTGATTCATTTTCTTATTATTTTACAGATTTATTATTTTTCTGGCACTCCTAATGTTCCGTACAAGGTGTTCAACTTTATTTATTCAGCACTTCAAAAGACTAACAACACATATAAAAGCAATTTACAAATAGTAATAATTTATGAGCATTGAAAAAAATGAATGCAAAAATACCAAGAAAAAACAGAAGTTGAAATTATACTAAAGACAAAAACAATCAGACTAAAACCAATCTATCAGTTCTGTTGGTATAGAATATAACTTTTTTTGTTTGCTTCAACTGTTGTAATGCAACCATAAACCCTGGTTGAAAAGTAAACAAAAATAGCCTATCATCTTTTCCTCAGCTTGTCTTCTTAAGCTCATTGGAAAACATCATGGAAAGGCTTTTTTAAGGGAAAGGCGGTGGAGAGAATTCTAAAGTCCTTTAGAAAAAGGACAAGAATCCGACCATTTACACTCAGGTGTGATGTTGGTCTGCTGCATATTAGTAAATACACCCATCCATTTTCTATACTTGCTTAATCCAATCTAGGGTTGCAGGGGGGCTGGAGCCTATCCCAGAGGTGGGGTACACCCTGGACAGGTTGCCAGTCCATCACAGGACCGGCCTGAATCCACACAAACTCCACACAGAAAGGCCCCATCTGGGAATTGAACCTGGAACCCTCCTGCTGTGAGACGACAGTGTTAACCACACCACCCTGCAGCCCCTAGTAAATACATATAAAATCTAAAATAATACTATTACTATTACTATATCTATATATTAGTGATTTAAAAATTCTCAAAAGTGAGAGATAGTGTTGTTACAAGATGGCCAATTTCATTGACCTGTCCACACATTTATCTACAATCACAGTAGATACAAATGAATAAAAATGATTCAGTTTCTTTTTGAAAGTTGCAGTTGCAAAGAACAGTGGGAAGGAATTATCTTTCTTTTGTAAAGGATAATTCAGTAATTCCTATTCTAAAGGAAATAATAAGGAAGCACTGGAGCTCCTTTTCATCATTTCATTGAACTAGGAGCCTTCATAGGCAGAAAAGACAATTTGACCAAACCCACTGCAGTTCAGGATTCTGACAATGAATCCACTGACAACTGGTAAGTGGCTAAAAGTCACTGTGAAATAATGACCTGCAATTGTTACACGGTGTGATCCTTGTCAACAATAGATATGTACACTTATTGTCTCAAATAAAACATTTTAAATGGGAAGGGTGTATAAATTTGTACACAGCAGTTGACAGGTGTTGAAATGAACTTCCACGTGTTCAGAGGACCTTGTGCAAGATATTGAACCTGATAGTGCCTCCGATAGAGAAAAAGTGCAAAAAAATAAAACAACTAATAAGAAGTGCTGCAGGAATGTGAATGTGTGGCATAAAAAAATATTAAGTGGTCAACAATGCTAGAAAGGTGTCATACAAATGCAGTCTATTTACCACTTCTGTACTGTATGTTGACAACTAGACCAAAAAAAAAAAAAACAGAATCTGCAGGAGCAGCAAGCATCATGAAACATCAACTACTACAATCTGCCCGGGGCCTGACATCCTAGTGGCCGAAGTAAGAATGACGTTCTTAAAGGACTGTAGCCTCCATCAGCTGTGATCTTGTAGAGCCACTCTATGAGACAAAACACTTTCAGTGTGGCCAATATATTATCTTTTAGCTCAGTTGTGTCCATAGCTACTACTGTATCCATCCATACCTTTCCTGATTTTGAAACCCAGCAATGAATACAGACTGCATTTACATTCGGAAGTCTACACTGTTTTACTGACCATACTGAGCAACTGCATATGACGGGTAAAGATGTTTTTAATGACAGTATGGTGGCGTTATGAAAAGAATGTTTTACTGGCCAAACCATGATTCTTTTCAACATTTTTTGCAATGTGTTGTGTTTACATGTAACCAAAGCAACCAGAAAAATGGCATCCATGTAGTCCACACGTGTGTTGTAAAAAGAATGTATTCAAACCATGATTATTTTCTCATGTGACAAAAGTGTTAGTAAAGTGTTCGTCACAGTTTCATCCTTCCTGTCTCCCCTCCTATCTCTCTGCCTCTGCTCCACTCTACCTGCCAGCCACTCCTCCCCAATCAGCCCAACTACACTAACCTGCAATCTCAGCTGCAGCTCATTCCCAATCAGCCTTGCATATAAGCCTCTCAAGCACTCTCACCCTTGCCAGATTGTTCTACTGCATCCATGCGAGACTTTCCAGCATTCATTATTTACCTGATACCGGGGATCCCGAGGGCTGCAACCTGTTCTTGACAAACTATTCCATCCTGTTTGCCCTGCAGCCACACACCTTCGCCTCAGAAGCAGCGAAGATCGCCTTTGCCATCAACCATCTTACTGCCAGAACACGTCTGTGGGGAACAGCAGATTCGGAGAATCACACCCTCGCCATCTTCATTGACTCTGGGGCAGACATCAGCCTGATCGACGAGGAGCTTACCGTCCAGCTGGGTATCGACCAGGTTCCTGTGCCATGTCCAGTACCAGCCGGCGTCCTGGACGGCCATCTCCTAGGGACCATCACTCATCAGACCATGCCTACCCACGTGCTCCTGTCCGGCAATCATCACAAGACCATACAGTTCCACATCCTGAAATCCCCTCACCTCCTGCTGATCCTTGGCTACCCCTGGCTCCATCGCCATAACCCCCACATTGACTGGGCGAAGGGGCCCATCCTGGCGTGGAGTTCCTCCTGTCATTCAATTCAATTCAATTCAATTCAGTTTTATTTATATAGCGCCAAATACAACAAATGTCATCTCAAGGCACTTAAATAATAAAGTCCAATTCAAGCCAATTGGAATTCAATTCATTGTAATCATAATTATTTTCAAAATAATCCAATTCATTCATATAGAGCCAATTCAAAAACAGTTTCCTAGCTAAGGAAACCAACAGATTGCACTGAAACTTGTCTTCAGTCTAATCTCCCGTCCTGAGCGTGCCTGAGGCGACTGTGGAGAGAAACGACTCCCTTTGAACAGGAAGAAACCTCTGGCAGAACCAGAACCAGGAAGGGTGGCCATCAGAACCAGAACCAGGAAGGGTGGCCATCCGCCTCCACCAGCTGGGGTTTGAGAGGACAGAAAAGAGGGGACAACAAACACTGTAACACCATTCAAAGGATACTTGTTGGAACAGGGAAACACGAGTTAATGACCACAATAATGTCACATGCACATAATATCATTTCAGAAATTAAACAGGGAAAAAGAGAGTAAAGTGAGGAAAGGTGTGACAGATGAGGCCCCCCAGCAGTCTGGGCCTATAGCAGCTTAACTATGGGATGTGTCAGGGTCACCTGAGCCATCCCTAACTATAAGCTTTATCAAAAAGGAAAGTTTTAAGCCTGGTCTTAAAAGTGGAAAGGGTGTCTGCTTCCTGAAGCCAAACTGGCAGCTGGTTCCTCAGAGAGGGGCCTGATAACTGAAGGCTCTGCCTCTCAAACTGGCAGCTGGTTCCTCAGAGAGGGGCCTGATAACTGAAGGCTCTGCCTCCCAAACTGGCAGCTGGTTCCACAGAGAGGGGCCTGATACCTGAAGGCTCTGCCTCCCAAACTGGCAGCTGGTTCCACAGAGAGGGGCCTGATAACTGAAGGCTCTGCCTCTCAAACTGGCAGCTGGTTCCTCAGAGAGGGGCCTGATAACTGAAGGCTCTGCCTCCCAAACTGGCAGCTGGTTCCTCAGAGAGGGGCCTGATAACTGAAGGCTCTGCCTCCCAAACTGGCAGCTGGTTCCACAGAGAGGGGCCTGATAACTGAAGGCTCTGCCTCCCAAACTGGCAGCTTATTCCACAATAGAGGGGCCTGATAACTGAAGGCTCTGCCTCCCATTCTACTTTTAGAAACTCTGGGAACCTCAAGTAAACCTGCAGTCTGAGAGCAAAGTGCTCTGTTAGGAAAATATCTTACAATGAGATCTTTAAGATATGATGGAGCTCGGTCATTAAGAGCTTTATATGTGAGGAGAAGAATCTTAAATTCTATTCTGAATTTAACAGGGAGCCAATGAAGAGAAGCTAAAACTGGAGAAATATGATCTCTGCTGTTAGTTCTCATCAGAACTCTGGCTGCAGCATTTTGGATCAGCTGGAGGCTTTTCAGAGAATATGTGGGACAGCCCAATAATAAAGAATTACAGTAGTCCAATCCTGAAGTAACAAATGCATGGAGCAGTTTTTCTGCATCACTCTGAGACAAGATGTTCCTGATTTTAACAATATTACGAAGATGAAAGAAGGCAGTCCTAGAAACCTGTTTTATATGCGAGTCAAATGATAAATTCTGGTCAAAAATAACTCCAAGGTTCCTCAAATTTATGCCATGCTGTCTAATAATGTTACCTAATGGAAGCATGTATAAAGTGAAAAGAATCGGTCCAAGCACAGAACCCTGAGGAACTCCATGACTTACTCTGGTGTGTGAGGAAGATTCTTCATTTACAAGAACAAACTGAAATCTATCAGATAAATATGACTTAAACCAGCCTAATGCAGTTCCTTTAATCCCAATAACATGTTCAAGTCTCTGTAATAAGATACTGTGATCGACCGTATCAAATGCAGCACTGAGATCCAACAGGACAAGCACAGACACAAGTCCGCTATCAGAGGCTAAGAGGAGATCATTGGTAACTTTCAGCAGTGCAGTTTCTGTGCTATGATGCACTCTGAATCCTGACTGAAACTCTTCAAACAGATTATTTCTGTGTAAGTGATCACAAAGCTGAGCTGCAACTATTTTTTCAAGAACTTTAGACATAAAAGGGAGATTGGATATAGGTCTATAATTAGCTAACACTTCTGAATCAAGAGGTGCGTCAGCGGGGCCTGTGTATCATCAGGGTCCCGGTGTTCAGGTTTCTCGGCACGGAGTTGGAGAACGACCTTACCTGGAGTACCAACACCAAGGAGCTGCTGAAGAAGGCGCAGCAGAGACTGTACTTTCTGAGAATCCTCAGGAAGAACCGTCTCCCCCAAGATTTGCTCCTGGCCTTCTATCACTCAGTGGGGTCACATGGCACTGAAAGGATCGGATTATTGACTGATTTACAATAAGAATGAGTTGAGCGAGGGTAATTCTCCTTGGATATTTGGCGGTGAATGAATGGGATCAGAGGCACAAAGCGTGTCATACCCCGGTATGATAGGTGGCGCTGTACCCATTCCAACTGTTGCTAATAGAGCCACTTCCTGTTGACCTCTTCACCACCAACAACAACAACAAACTCAGGCATTGGAGAAAGATGGAGAACGCAGAGCCAGATGAAGCTACGTCCCTCTACATTTGCTCTGTGATGAGCTGCTTGTTGCACAAACTCGATGCCCAACGGAGCATTCTCCATCGCGTTGTTTGTTTCTTTCTGACGGCGACAACAACAGGAA
The DNA here is from genome assembly GCF_027942865.1 of Odontesthes bonariensis. Lineage (NCBI taxonomy): Eukaryota > Metazoa > Chordata > Actinopteri > Atheriniformes > Atherinopsidae > Odontesthes > Odontesthes bonariensis. Next base: position 32,488,613 of record NC_134527.1, read on the forward strand.
TATCGTCTCCTTTGACTTCCGGGTCACGACCCCGGGAAAACATCTGGAGCATGCGCAGAACGCAAAGTCTGATTCACCACGTGCTTCAGCGTCTACAAGCAGGTTTAGAGTGATTTTCAACCCAGTTATTTCAGGGTATGAATCCGACCGCGAGTAACCCGATCCGATTCAATAATTTGTCAGATTAAAGTGTATAAATTAACTTAATAACTCAGTCTTATTGTAATTTAGCCAATTATCTGATCCTTTCAGTGCCATGTAACCCCACTGACTGCTCCATAGAGAGGGCTCACGTACGGACTGTGTGTATGATACGGCAGCAGCACATCCTCAGAGAAGAAGGCGCTCCACAGGGTCGTTCGGGTAGCAGAGAAAACTATAGGCTGCCCCCTTCCCAAACCTCCAGATGCAGCAGCAAAGCAATGGACATATCAGAAGACTCCTCACACCCCGGTCATTGTCTCTTCCTGCTCTTACCATCAGGCAGGAGATACAGAGCAATGAAAACCAGGACAAATCGCCTAAAAAACTGTTTTTATCCCAAAGCAATCATGGCCTTGAACTCAAAGGTGCAATAAAAGAAAAAAAAACTGTTCTTGGCCCTGACCCCCATAATATATACATATATTAGGGCTGGGACTTTAGCGCGTTAATTTTGATTAATTAACTACACACATATTAGCGCGTTAAAAAAAATGACGCATTTTAATCGCACACTATAATTTTATTTTATTTATTTTTTAAATACAGACGATGGAAGCGTCAACAAGAGCGTGGTTGTGTGCAGATTATGCAACAAGGAATTCGTGTATCACCGCAGCGTATCAAGCCTCAAATATCACCTCAACGCTAAACATGTAGCAGCTAGCGTGGAAGCTAACGGGGGCCCAACGCAGCTTAAAGGAACATTCCACCAGTGGAGACATGAATATGTATTGAAAGTGGGCCATATATGTAGTAGAATAGTAGCATAAATTTCTAATTTGGTGCATTCTTGACCGAGAAAAGGCAGAAAATGACTTTTTTGTGCTTGTGGATTAAAGACAACAATCCCCATAGTGCATTGCAATGCTCAAGATCCGCAGGCCACTCCACCAAGAGTGTACGAGCTCCACCCGACTCTACGCTACCTGGAAATCATGTCACTGCCTTACCTGTTTGCACTTCCATCGAGCACCTTACTGTATACTCAATCACAGGGTCAATACCTCTTTTTTTATAGTGTGGATAATGTTGTTTGTGTGTCTTTATGTTCATGACAATTCTTATTTTGTGAATTAAAACACAAAATGTCACTCCTTCTCTCCTGTCTGCCTTCAACAAAGTTTAGAATAGCATCATAAACTTGGAAGGAGGTAACTGATTTGCAACAAACTTATAATGCAATGTATACTTGTAATGCTTCATAATTTATAGTAATTATAGGTAGGCTATGATCACAATTCTGTCGTTTTGTCATCTGAGGCAACAGTAGCTAGGTAGTTCCAGTTCTGAAATGTTGGTCGTTCAATAACTCGAATACACTTGGAGCAACATTACTAAGAAAGAACCACAACAACGTACATTTTAACCATTTAATTAAATAACTATACAAACAATACAACTGTTGAATGAATATAAAACAAGGAAACTATAGCTCCTCCTCCACTTCTTGGTGCCCGCAGTACTGGCCGTCTGGAGCTGGGTAGTTCTGGTGGATAGCCTGCACGACAGACGCCCTCTGCCCAATCTCTCTCCTTGCAGGACCCACTCAAGAAAGTGCCGGTAGGCTGTTAGACGAAATTGTCTAGACAAAACATTGATCACAAAGTGAGTGATGGCATTTGAGCCTAGCGTGCCACAGTAGCTTGCATAACTGCAAGCTATTTGTGCAATGAACATGCCACGTTAGCGTGTTAGCAAGAGTACTCCTTGACATAGTAACAAAGAAAACAAACTTACTTTACAGAAAGACGTCCATTTGGCCCTGTAGGCTTTGGCTGTCGTTTCCAGTTGACTTTAGGTATTCTAAAGTAGGTCTCCAGGACGCCACCAATTCGCCCCAGCTCGAGCCATATCTTCTCCAGTCCTCCGTGTTAGCTGCAGCTCTATCTCTCTCTCTATTTCGTTTTTTTTATTGGCGGTTGGCAAACAACTTAAAGCAGCATTACCGCCACCAACTGGTAAGGAGTGTGGATCTCTTGACAATTTTATTTATATATATCTATATATACCCATATAGATATAGATATATCTATATATATATAGTATATATATAGTTAGCTGCAGCTCTCTGCCAGTCTAAAGCACTGGCACTGATCTGTGATAGGTCTGTCAGCGCATTAGGTCCAACCCCCCTATGGGCGGTGTTGAAGGGTGGGAACTAGCGCTTGTAGTCTCAACAGAAATCCACCCCTCTTACACTTCCGCCTACAATGACGCAAAATGACGATTTTTGCATCATTGTAGGAGGAAGTGTAAAGAGGTGAATACGGATTTCTCCCGTCTCAGGGGGAAATGAGAGAGTGTTGCATGACCATTCAAAAGTATGACTGGGTTTCTAACAATGCAAAGCCTAATGCAAATGGGGTGGAGTGTCCCTTTAATATCCAAGATTCTATATACTGTGTTTTCATGCATGCTACATTCAGATTTCAAATAGGGATATGTTCTGTGTTTGTTGAAATATTGTTGAAAATGTTAATTTTCTAAAGGATAAAGTATATGCGATTAAAATGCGATTAATTTCGATTAATTAATTTCAAAGCCTGTAGTTAACACGATTAAAAATTTTAATCGAGTCACAGCCCTAATATATATATATATATATTACCAATACATTTTTGTTTACATCAATACAACTCTGTCTCTATCTGTCTATATTCTATTCTGTTTATATTATTAGACCAGTGCAATTCTTGTAAATACCAGTGTCAATTTTGTACATTTTTACTTTTACTATTTACTTTTATTACCTTAATATTTATTTGTATACTTTGTTTGTTTGTAACTCTAAATGAGTCAAGCACCATTTTAATTTCGCTGAAACTTTGCAAAGTGCCAGTGACAATAAAGTCTTATCTTATCTTAGACCAGGACCAGGACCAGCACCAGGACCAGGACCAGGACCAGCACCAGGACCAGGACCAGGACCAGGACCAGGACCAGCACCAGCACCAGGACCAGGACCAGGACCAGGACCAGAACCAGGACCAGGACCAGGACCAGCACCAGGACCAGGACCAGGACCAGCACCAGGACCAGGACCAGCACCAGGACCAGGACCAGGACCAGCACCAGGACCAGGACCAGCACCAGGACCAGGACCAGGACCAGAACCAGGACCAGGACCAGGACCAGGTCATCTAAACAGATTCCACACCACCTTGTTCTGTACATCTGTAATTGGTCCATAGAGGTGTAAATGATCCGGTTTGGTGCCCCCTGCAGCAGGGGCCACTCACTGCAGCACCTTGCTCTGGGACAGGCGTTGAATGCTTGTGGAAATGTTTTGCTTTAAATCATCAAATCTGAGCGCTTTGTGATGAAAAGAGAGAAAAAACGACTAACGTGTTCAATAAGAGCGGAGCTTCCTGCTGAGGGGCCAGACACACAGTCATTGGCTGAAGTTAGAACATGCTGAGCTCCCATTGGCTGCAGGAGCTGTCATTTAATCACGCCACCAATACTCTTAATCAGTGACCTACTAACACAGATCCATGAGTCACTGGCCACCTTGAGAGGCAAAGCACAGGAAGGGGAGCAAACTTGTCGGATTTGCGTGGACGTAGATTTCTCTGGAGGCTGATGGAAAACCTGCACAGGCTCTCTGTGTTTGACACGCGCTGGAAAACGAGACCAAAGCCCTCGAGCTGCCGGTAGAAAAGGTACAGTTGTGACTTTTGGTGTTTGAGGCTGACATTAAGCCGTGTACAGATGGTGTTTGGGTGGCAGCCGGCTCATGTGCCGCTGTCATGTGGATGGTGTCCGCCTCTGAGCCGCGGAGGAACCCCGCCAGAGGTGGGATTCAGCTCGCTGTTGTGCTGGCTGTTGTCTCCTTGGTCTTTGTGTTTTAGTTGACTTTTGCGCAGTTGATAAAGCGTCAGACAGTAGTATGGCACAGAGCAGCCGGCGGTCCGTCAGGGTGAATAAAGCCTGGCCTCCCGCTGAAACGTTCCGCCCGGAGTTTGGCGTGTGCTCGGGGCGTAGATGGAGTCAGGAATGATGTCATGGAGCCCAGTGAAAGGCCACATTGTCTCGTCCAGCCTGATACACGGCGGACCTGACAGAACACATCATTTCAGAAAGATGTCTCCTTATAGTTATTGCTACATAGGCAAATATTGCATAATGTTCAGCCAAAGAAATGCCTGGCACCGGGAGGCCGGGCGCGGGGGCGGGGGGGTTATTGTGTAATACGGACACAATGAAGGAATGTGGGGCAATGGGACGCGATGACGGCCCGCCTCTGCAGCCGATTCCCCCGCACACCGAGCCGGCCGAACAGCACACGGAGCCGGCCGAACAGCACACGGAGCCGGCCGAACAGCACACGGAGCTAACGTTACCTGCTATTTTTAACCACGTGTGCTCCAAATTTAGTGTTGATGTCATATGCTTCCAAAGGGAGAGATGAGCGCGGCGTTACGCGAACGTCAGCATTTCTTCATGTAGAAAAGACAAAGGTGTGTGCTGCTGAAACATGCTGCTGAAGCTCCGCCAAACGCAGCTCACACACACAGCACACGCACAGCTCACACGCACAGCTCACACGCACAGCTCACACACACAGCTCACACACACAGCTCACACACGCACCTCACATGCACCTCACACGCACAGCTCACACACACACCTCACATGCACCTCACACGCACAGCTCACACACACACCTCACATGCACCTCACACGCACAGCTCACACACACACCTCACACGCACCTCACACACACAGCTCACACACACAGCTCACACACGCACCTCACACGCACACAGCACACGCACAGCTCACACACACACCTCACATGCACCTCACACGCACAGCTCACACACACACCTCACATGCACCTCACACGCACAGCTCACACACACACCTCACACGCACCTCACACACGCAGCTCACACACACAGCTCACACACGCAGCTCACACACACAGCACACACACGCAGCTCACACACACGCAGCTCACACACACAGCACACACACGCAGCTCACACACACACCATACACACGCAGCTCACACACACACCACACACGCAGCTCACACACACAGCTCACACACACACACCACACACACGCAGCTCACACACACCACACACGCAGCTCACACACGCAGCTCACACACGCAGCTCACACACACCACACACACAGCTCACACACGCAGCTCACACACGCAGCTCACACACGCAGCTCACACACACACACCACACACACGCAGCTCACACACACCACACACGCAGCTCACACACGCAGCTCACACACGCAGCTCACACACACCACACACACACCACACACGCAGCTCACACACACAGCTCACACACGCAGCTCACACACACACCACACACACGCAGCTCACACACGCAGCTCACACACACGCAGCTCACACACGCAGCTCACACACGCAGCTCACACACACACCACACACACGCAGCTCACACACACAACTCTCACACACGCAGCTCACACACACAACTCTCACACACGCAGCTCACACACACAGCTCACACACACAGCTCACACACACAGCTCACACACACAACTCACACACACACCACACACACGCAGCTCACACAGCACACCACACACACAGCTCACACACGCAGCTCACACATGCAGCTCACACACACAGCTCACACACGCAGCTCACACACACACCACACACACGCAGCTCACACATGCAGCTCACACACACAGCTCACACACGCAGCTCACACACACCACACACGCAGCTCACACACGCAGCTCACACACACAGCTCACACACGCAGCTCACACACACGCAGCTCACACACGCAGCTCACACACGCAGCTCACACACACACCACACACGCAGCTCACACACACACCACACACACGCAGCTCACACACACACCACACACACAGCTCACACACACAACTCTCACACACGCAGCTCACACACACAGCTCACACACACCACACACACGCAGCTCACACACGCAGCTCACACACGCAGCTCACACACACAGCTCACACACACAGCTCACACACACACCACACACACGCAGCTCACACACACAGCTCACACACACAGCTCACACGCAGCTCACACGCACAGCTCACACACGCAGCTCACACGCACAGCTCACACACACACCACACACACGCAGCTCACACACGCAGCTCACACACACAGCTCACACACACAGCTCACACACACACCACACACACGCAGCTCACACACGCAGCTCACACACGCAGCTCACACACGCAGCTCACACGCACAGCTCACACACACACCACACACACGCAGCTCACACATGCAGCTCACACACACAGCTCACACACGCAGCTCACACACACAGCTCACACACGCAGCTCACACATGCAGCTCACACACACAGCTCACACACACAGCTCACACACACACAGCTCACACGCACACCTCACACCCAGCTCACACAGCTCGCTCACACACGCAGCTCACACACACAGCTCACACGCACACAGCACACACACACAGCACACGCACAGCTCACACGCACACCTCACACACAGCTCACACGCGCAGCTCACACACGCAGCTCACACACGCAGCTCACACACGCAGCTCACACACGCAGCTCACACACACGCAGCTCACACACACAACTCACACACACACCACACACGCAGCTCACACACGCAGTTCACACACACACACCACACACACAGCTCACACGCAGCTCACACACACAGCTCACACACACAGCTCACACAGTTCACACACACACCACACACACAGCTCACACGCAGCTCACACACACAGCTCACACACACACCACACACGCAGCTCACACACACACCACACACACAGCTCACACACACACCACACACACAGCTCCAGCTCCAGAAAACCGGATCCCACTTATTAGCCACCACATGGGAAGCCTTGGCTCATCCACTCAGTCGAGTCTCCGGAATTTAGGTGTTGCCTTTGATTCAGCCATGTCATTTCAACAACACACAAAAACATTGATCAGGAGCTGCTTTTTCCAGCTGAGGAACATCTCAAAGCTGAGAACCTTAGTGTCAAAGGTGGAACTGGAGATGATCATCCATGCTTTTATTTCATCCCGCCTAGACTACTGTAATAGTCTTTTTACTTGCCTGAGCCAGAAGGATCTTCATCGTCTCCAGGCTGTTCAAAACTCTGCTGCTAGGCTTTTAACCCACACTAAGAAAAGAGCGCACATCACACCGGTTTTAGCTGAACTACACTGGCTCCCAGTCCGTGTCAGGATTCATTTTAAAATTCTAGTGCTCACTTTTAGAGCTCTGAATAATCAGGCCCCTGCCTATATTTCTGAGCTGCTGACACTTTATAATCCTGCACGTTCTTTAAGATCCTCTGACAAATGCCTGCTGGTCATTCCGCACACGCACTTTAAAACCAGAGGGGATCGAGCCTTTCAATCAGTGGCCCCGAGACTGTGGAACGCACTGCCACTTTCTTTGCGCACTTTAAACTCTGTGGAGCCTTTTAAAAAGCAGCTGAGGACCTTGCTGTTTAGACAGACTTTTAGTTAAGGTGAAGGTTTTTTATGACATTTTGTTTTATGTTTGATGTTGTGTTTTGATGTGTATGTGTAGCTGTGTGTTCAGTGTTTTTTTGTTTTGTTTTTTCCCTTGTTTTTTTTATTCTGATCTCACTGTGAAGCACTTTGTGAATCCTTTTCTGCGAAAAGTGCTATATGAATAAATTTTACTTACTTACTTACAGCTCACACGCACCTCACACACAGCACACACACACAGCTCACACACAGCTCACACATACTCACACACACACCACACACGCAGCTCACACACACAGCTCACACGCAGCTCACACACAGCACACACACACAGCTCACACACAGCTCACACATACTCACACACACACCACACACACAGCTCACACACGCAGCTCACACGCAGCTCACACACGCAGCTCACACACACACCACACACGCAGCTCACACACGCAGCTCACACACGCAGCTCACACACACAGCTCACACACACACCTCGCTCACACACGCAGCTCACACACACAGCACACACACACAGCTCACACATACTCACACACACACCACACACGCAGCTCACACACAGCACACACACAGCTCACACACACAACTCACACACACGCTCACACACGCAGCTCACACACACGCAGCTCACACACAGCTCACACACACAGCTCACACACACAGCTCACACACACAGCACACGCACAGCTCACACACGCAGCTCACACACACACCACACGCACAGCTCACACACGCAGCTCACACACACCTCACACACAGTACATACACCTCGCTCACACACACACAGCTCACACACACCTCACACACAGCTCACACGCACCTCACACACACACCTCGCTCACACACACACAGCTCACACACAGCACACACACTCACACGCACCTCACACACACACCTCGCTCACACACACACAGCTCACACACACACACCTCACACACGCAGCTCACACACACAGCTCACACACCTCGCTCACACACACCTCACACACAGCACACTCACACACACCTCACACACAGCACACACACGCAGCTCACACCTCGCTCACACACTCAGCTCACACACCTCGCTCACACACACACAGCTCACACACACCTCACACGCAGCTCACACACACGCAGCTCACACACGCAGCTCACACACACACCTCACACACAGCACACACACGCAGCTCACACACACAGCAAACACACGCAGCTCACACACACAGCTCACACACGCAGCTCACACGCACAGCTCACACACACAGCTCACACACACCTCACACACAGTACACACACCTCGCTCACACACACGCAGCTCACACACGCAGCACACACACAGCACACGCACAGCTCACACACACACCTCACACACACAGCTCACACACACAGCTCACACACACCTCACACACAGTACACACACCTCGCTCACACACACGCAGCTCACACACGCAGCTCACACACACAGCTCACACACACACAGCTCACACACACAGCACACACACACAGCACACGCACAGCTCACACACACAGCTCACACACACCTCACACACAGTACACACACCTCGCTCACACACACGCAGCTCACACACGCAGCTCACACACGCAGCTCACACACACAGCTCACACACACACCTCGCTCACACACGCAGCTCACACACACAGCTCACACACACAGCACACACACAGCTCACACACGCAGCTCACACACACGCAGCTCACACACGCAGCTCACGCAGCTCACACACACAGCACACACACCTCGCTCACACACACAGCACACACACACGCAGCACACACACGCAGCTCACACACGCAGCTCACACACCTCGCTCACACACACACAGCTCACACACACCTCACACACACAGCTCACACACACGCAGCTCACACACACAGCTCACACACACGCAGCTCACACACGCAGCTCACACACGCAGCTCACACACACACCTCGCTCACACACACAGCTCACACACACAGCTCACACACACACAGCTCACACGCAGCTCACACACGCAGCACACACACACCTCACACACAGCTCACACACACGCAGCTCACACACACAGCTCACACACAGCTCACACACAGCACACACACACACAGCTCACACACACGCAGCACACACACAGCTCACACACACCTCGCTCACACACTCAGCTCACACACGCAGCACACACACAGCTCACACACGCAGCTCACACACACAGCTCACACACACAGCTCACACACACCTCATACACAGCACACACACACCTCGCTCACACACGCAGCACACACACAGCTCACACGCAGCTCACACACGCAGCTCACACACGCAGCTCACACACGCAGCACACACACAGCTCACACACGCAGCTCACACACACACAGCTCACACACGCAGCTCACACACGCAGCTCACACACACAGCTCACACACGCAGCTCACACACACAGCTCACACGCACCTCACACGCACAGCTCACACGCACCTCACACGCACAGCTCACACACGCAGCTCACACGCACCTCACACACACAGCTCACACGCACCTCACACACACAGCTCACACGCACCTCACACGCACAGCTCACACACGCAGCTCACACACGCAGCTCACACACGCAGCTCACACACACACCACACACAGCACACACACACAGCTCACACACACCTCACACGCAGCTCACACACACACACACAACACACACAGCTCACACGCACAGCGCTCACACACCTCGCTCACACACAGCACACACACGCAGCTCACACACACACCACACGCACAGCTCACACACGCAGCTCACACACACACCACACACAGCACACACACACAGCTCACACACACCTCACACACACACCTCGCTGACACACGCAGCTCACACACGCAGCTCACACACCTCGCTCACACACACACAGCTCACACACACCTCACACACAGCACACACACACAGCACACACACGCAGCACACACACGCAGCTCACACACACAGCTCACACACAGCTCACACACACCTCTCCTCACACACCTCGCTCACACACGCAGCTCACACACGCAGCACACACGCAGCTCACACACGCAGCTCACACACACACCTCGCTCACACACACAGCTCACACGCAGCTCACACACGCAGCTCACACACACACCTCGCTCACACACACAGCTCACACGCAGCTCACACACGCAGCTCACACACACACCTCGCTCACACACACAGCTCACACGCAGCTCACACACGCAGCTCACACACACACCTCGCTCACACACGCAGCTCACACACGCAGCTCACACACGCAGCTCACACACCTCGCTCACACACGCAGCTCACACACCTCGCTCACACACACAGCTCACACACACAGCTCACACACAGCTCGCACACACACAGCTCACACACACCTCGCTCACACACACAGCTCACACACGCAGCTCACACACACCTCATACACAGCACACACACACACACAGCTCACACACCTCGCTCACACACGCAGCACACACACAGCTCACACACACCTCACACACAGCACACACACACGCAGCTCACACACGCAGCACACACGCAGCTCACACACACACAGCTCACACACGCAGCTCACACACGCAGCTCACACACACCTCGCTCACACACACACAGCTCACACACACTGCTCACACAGCTCACACACGCAGCTCACACACCTCGCTCACACACACGCAGCTCACACACGCAGCTCACACACACCTCAGACACAGCACACACACACCTCGCTCACACACGCAGCTCACACACACACCACACACAGCACACACACACAGCTCACACACACCTCAGACACAGCACACACGCAGCTCACACACGCAGCTCACACACGCAGCTCACACACGCAGCTCACACACACGCAGCTCACACACGCAGCTCACACACACACAGCTCACACACAGCTCACACACACAGCTCACACACACACCACACGCAGCACACACACGCAGCTCACACATGCAGCTCACACACGCAGCTCACACATGCAGCTCACACACAGCTCACACACACACCACACACCACACACAGCACACACACACAGCTCACACACACCTCAGACACAACACACACACAGCTCACACACCTCGCTCACACGCAGCTCACACACGCAGCACACACACGCAGCTCACACACCTCGCTCACACACAGCTCACACACACAGCTCACACATGCAGCACACACATGCAGCACACACACAGCTCACACACACACAGCTCACACACACACAGCACACACACACGCAGCACACACACAGCTCACACACGCACCTCACACACGCAGCTCACACACACACCTCACACACAGCACACACACACACCACACACACACCTCACACACAGCACACACACACAGCTCACACACAGCACACACACACGCAGCACACACACAGCTCACACACGCAGCTCACACACACAGCTCACACACACACCTCACACACAGCACACACACACAGCTCACACACCTCGCTCACACACGTAGCTCACACATGCAGCACACACATGCAGCACACACACAGCTCACACACACACAGCACACACACAGCACACACACACGCAGCACACACACAGCTCACACACGCACCTCACACACGCAGCTCACACACACACCTCACACACAGCACACACACACAGCACACACACACGCAGCACACACACAGCTCACACACGCAGCTCACACACACAGCTCACACACACAGCACACACACACAGCTCACACACCTCGCTCACACATGCAGCACACACATGCAGCACACACACAGCTCACACACACACAGCACACACACACGCAGCACACACACACAGCTCACACACAGCACACACACACAGCTCACACACAGCACACACACACGCAGCACACACACAGCTCACACACACAGCTCACACACGCAGCTCACACACCTCGCTCACACACGCAGCTCACACACCTCGCTCACACACGCACACCTCACACACAGCTCACACACGCAGCTCACACACGCACAGCTCACACACACACCTCGCTCACACACGCAGCTCACACACCTCGCTCACACACACACACCTCACACACAGCTCACACACGCAGCACACACGCAGCTCACACACACACACAGCTCACACACACCTCGCTCGCACACGCAGCTCACACGCAGCTCACACACGCAGCACACACACAGCTCACACACACCTCAGACACAGCACACACGCAACTCACACACAGCACACACACACGCAGCTCACACACGCAGCACACACGCAGCTCACACACACCTCACACACAGCACACACACACGCAGCTCACACACACACCTCGCTCACACACGCAGCTCACACACACAGCTCACACACGCAGCTCACACACCTCGCTCACACACACACAGCACACACACACACACAGCTCACACACACACAGCTCACACACACACCTCGCTCACACGCACCTCACACACGCAGCTCACACACGCACCTCACACACACACCACACACAGCACACACACACGCAGCTCACACACGCAGCTCACACACGCAGCACACACACAGCTCACACACACCTCAGACACACTGCTCACACACCTCGCTCACACACACACAGCTCACACACACAGCTCACACACGCAGCTCACACTCAGCACACACACACGCAGCACACACGCAGCTCACACACGCAGCACACACACAGCTCACACACCTCGCTCACACACACGCAGCTCACACACATGCAGCACACACACAGCTCACACACACACCACACGCAGCACACACACGCAGCTCACACACACACAGCTCACACACGCAGCTCACACTCAGCACACACACACGCAGCACACACGCAGCTCACACACGCAGCACACACACAGCTCACACACCTCGCTCACACACACGCAGCTCACACACATGCAGCACACACACAGCTCACACACACACCACACGCAGCACACACACGCAGCTCACACACACACCTCGCTCACACGCAGCTCACACACGCAGCACACACACGCAGCACACACACAGCTCACACACGCAGCTCACACAGCTCGCTCACACACACACAGCACACACACACCTCGCTCACACACGCAGCTCACACACGCAGCTCACACACACAGCACACACGCAGCTCACACACACACAGCTCACACACACACCTCGCTCACACGCACCTCACACACGCAGCTCACACACGCACCTCACACACACACCACACACAGCACACACACACGCAGCTCACACACGCAGCTCACACACGCAGCACACACACAGCTCACACACACCTCAGACACAGCACACACACACCTCACACACACTGCTCACACACCTCGCTCACACACACACAGCTCACACACACACCTCGCTCACACGCAGCTCACACTCAGCACACACACACGCAGCTCACACACGCAGCTCACACACGCAGCACACACACAGCTCACACACCTCGCTCACACACACGCAGCTCACACACACGCAGCTCACACACACCTCAGACTTTAATGTCACCCACAGCTTACATTTCCACTCTGTAGTTCTTTGTCTCCTCTTCTCTTCTCTGATCCCTGATCAGCTTCATGCTGATCTCGTGTTTTACAGCAAGGAGCAGTAACAACTTCATCATTACTTTCTTTTATTTTTCTATAGCCAGTACAACACAATCTCTGCACATTCACAAACATGTACCATAAATTCCGGACTATAAGCCACTCATTTTTTCCAGGCTTTGAGCACCGCGGCTTATAGGCAAGGCAATTTTATTTATAGAGCACAATTCATACACAGGGCAATTCAAAGTGCTTTACAGCTACATAAAATCACAAGAAGGCAATAAAACCATTAAAAAGGAATAAAAAAAATAAAAGAAAGAAATTAAAAAAGAAAGAAATTTAAAACCCATTAAAATAATCATTAATTAATTTAAAAGTCAAGAGTGCAGATAAAATACTTTCAGGTGTCATATGCACAGCTAAATAGAACTGTTTTCAGCCTGGATTTAAACATTGTCAGAGTTGAGGCCTGTCTCACATCTTCTGGGAGACTGTTCCAGATTTTAGGGGCATAAAACTGAAACGCAGCCTCACCTTGTTTAGTCCTGACTCTGGGCACCAGCAGGAGACCCCTCCCTGAGGTTCTCAGAGCCCGAGTTGGTTCATATGGCTCTAACATGTCAGAGATGTACTTTGGCGCTTGACCGTGAAGAGACTTGTACACAAGCAGAGCTGTTTTAAAGTCTATTCTCTGAGCGACAGGAAGCCAGTGCAGAGACCTGAGCACTGGACTAATATGGTGGTATTTCCTGGTTCTAGTCAGGACTCGAGCAGCAGCGTTCTGGATGTACTGCAGCTGTCTTACAGCCCGTTTAGAGAGCCCAGTGAGCAGGCCGTTACAGTAGTCTAACCTGCTGGAGACAAACGCATGGATCAGTCTCTCTAAGTCTGCTTTAGACACTATTTCTTTGATTCCGGCAATGTTTTTTAGATGGTAAAAAGCTGCTGATGTTACAGATTTAATGTGGCTGTTAAAGTTTAGGTCTGAGTCCAATATTACCCCGAGATTTCTAACTTGATAGTTAGGTTTTAGAGAGAGAGTCTCAAGGTGACTGATAACACTTTCTCTTTGTTTCTGTGGGCCACAGACAATGATTTCAGTTTTGTCTGAGTTTAGCTGGAGGAAATTGTTTTGCATCCACACACTGATCTGTTCGATGCAGCGACACAGTGTATCTACAGGCCCGTGTTCTCCTGCCGTCAGTGACACGTAGATCTGAGTGTCATCTGCATAATTGTGGTAGGACACATTATAGCTGCGTATTAGCTGGCCTAGTGGAAGCATGTACAGATTGAACAATACGGGTCCCAGGATTGACCCCTGGGGAACCCCACAGGTCACAGCCATTTGGTCCGAGAGACAGTTACCAATTTCAACAAAATATTTCCTGTCCTCCAGATAGGACTTGAACCAGTTTAAAGCATGACCAGAGATTCCCACCCAGTCTTCTAAACTCTGTAATAAGATCGCATGGTCAACTGTGTGAAAGGCAGCACTCAGGTCCAGCAGAACTAAGACTGTGACTCTACTTGCATCGGTGTTCAGGCGGATGTCATTTGTCACCTTGATCAGAGCTGTCTCAGTGCTGTGGTGGGGCCTAAAGCCTGATTGGAAAGTATCAAAAGCATTGTTAGACAGGAGAAAGTCACTAAGCTGCTGGTTTACAACTTTTTCTAGAACTTTGCCTAAGAATGGCAGGTTTGATATGGGCCGGTAGTTGTTCAGTACTGTGGCATCAGACTGCTCTTCTTTAGAAGGGGCTTAATGACAGCAGTTTTTAAGGCCTTTGGAAATGTTCCAGTCTGGAGTGAGATGTTGACTAGATGAGCGAGTTGTGGTAACAAACTGCTCAGCACAGACTTTAGGAATCTAGTGGGCAACTCATCAAGGCAGCACGTTGATGAACTCAGACTGCAGATGGTCTCTTTGACTGTTTTGTCAGTAACAGGTGTGAAATGTGTCAGCTCTAGGTGTCTAGCTGGCTGCAGAGTAGTTATTTGTGTTGTGGAAATTATTGCATTTTTAATGCCTTGAACTTTGTCATTAAAGAATATTGCAAACTCATTACACTTGGATGTAGAAATGAGTTCTAAAGGCAGTGAAACTGGAGGGTTTGTTAATCTGTTTACTGTAGCAAACAGGACACGAGAGTTGTTACTGCAGTTTTTGATGATTTCAGAAAAATAACTCTCCCTTGTTCTACACAAAGTCTGGTTGAACACACATAGCTTTTCTTTGTAAGTCTCATAATGAACCTGGAGCTTTGACTTGCGCCATTTCCGTTCGGCTCTCCGGCACTCCCTTTTCTGTGCCCTGACCGACTCTTCTTTCCTCCATGGCGCCCTTTGCCTACTTTTAACCATTCTAACCTTGACAGGAGCAATGGTATCCAAAACATTTAAGAGACTTGATGTGTAAGAGTTCAACAGGTCATCAACATCAGAACACGGGGTGTTCTCAAACCTAATCATTTCCATAAACTGTGTCCCTGTTCTGTCATTTATGAGTCTTCCCCGAACAACTGCAGACCCAGCTGGTGTTTTGGGTAAAGTAGATAGGTCGAAGAAAACACAGAAATGATCAGATAAAGCAACATCGACGACATTCACGTTTGAAATAACAACCCCCCTTGAAATGAGCACATCTAGAGTGTGCCCTCTGTTGTGGGTGGGCTCAGTCACATGCTGAGTTAGACCAAACATTTCAAGGACAGCAGTGAGCTCTTTAGCTTCCTTGTTATGCGCTACGTCCACATGCACATTCAAGTCCCCTGTTATGACTAAACAGTCAAAAGCAGTGCACACAACTGAAAGTAGTTCAGTAAAATCATCAATAAAACAATTCTGTGGTGGTTTATAAATGGTGATATAAAGTATGGAAGATTGTTTTATCTCCATTTTGAATGACACATACTCAAATGATGAAAAAACCCCAAATGACAACTTGTGGGTGGGTATATTGTCCCTGAACATGGCACAAACACCCCCACCCCTCTGGTTGTCTCGTGTTTCAGACACAAAATTGAAGTGAGGTGGACCAGACTCAATCAGGACTGCATTTGCTGTGTTTCTGTCGAGCCACGTCTCAGTTAAAAACATAAAATCAAGATTGTGAGAGGAAATAAAACTATTTATCAGGAATGATTTGTTACTTAAAGATCTGACATTGAGTACTGCGTGTTTGAGATTAGTTATAGTTGAACTGGATGCTGTGTTCTTGCAAGGGATATGGACAAGATTTCTCTGATTGGACAGTCTGATTGTCCCTCTCTTCACTCCATCCTTGGACCTCTGGTTGAGATGGTGTTTACCAACACAGAGGCCCTTAGCGTCCTAGACAACAGCATTGACGCTGTTGGAAATGACAGCTGTGGGCACCGGTGGTGGGGGCCAAGCTGGGGGGGCTTTGGTCGATGGAGTAGGCTGGGGAGGGAGAGGGGCTCGATGCTTCTTTGAGGATAGAATTCTTGATCTTGCCATGTTTGGCGTGAGAGGAACCATTTTAATCCCTGATTTCACCAAGCTTTCAAGGTGATCAGGAAGTCTCATGGGTGACGGTGGAGAAGAGAACGATGGTGAAACATCTCTGGAGGGTGTAGATGCAGCAGGTGGGTCCCAGGCCTGTGGTGAGGCCCGTGGTGAAGGCGATGGTGGAGCTGCTGAATCCTGTGTTCGGGATGCTGGAGGTGCTGCTGTGGCTGCTGTGGCTGAATCCTTTGCTGGGTCCTTGGGTGGCGAGGCAGGAGCTCTTCTCTGGCTCGTCTTCTCTCTCTGCGGCAGCACAGGACCCGGTCCTGGTCCCGGTCCTGGCCCTGGCCCTGGTCCCGGTCCTGGCCCTGGCCCTGGCCCTGGCCCTGGCCCTGGCCCTGGCCCTGGCCCTGGTCCTGGTCCTGGCCCTGGCCCCTTCTGATGCCCCAGAGCGTGGAGAAGATTATCCGTCAGTCGTCTCACTCCACCTCTGTTCAGGTGTGGGCCTTTTCTTTGAAAGAGATCATCTCTTTGCCAGAAAAGATTAAAGTTCTCGATGAAATGAGGTCCTCTGGACTCACAGACTTTGGACAGCCATGTGTTCAACTGAAGCAGCCGGCTGAATTTGTTGATCCTCCTGTCGATGTTTGGGAGAGGTCCACTTATGAATGTTGGTATTGTCACTTTATCAAGACTCTCAAACAGTTTCTCAAAGTCTTTTTTTAAGATTTCAGACTGATTCTCTCTGATGTCCACTGCACCCACGTGCACAATCAGCTGTTTCACCCCTTGGTGTTTTGCCAGTACCTCAGGTAGTAATCTTGTGATGTCAGAGACAGCGGCACTTGGATAGCTGCATGTAACCATTCTCTTTATGTTTATATTAGATATGGCTCCGTCTCCTTTGACCTTGATACTCGGCACAGTTTCTCTGTCCATCTGCTATTTTGTACCGTCTCTCTGTCTGTTACACTCAGTCACATTTGGCTCTGACAGGTAAAAATCTGTTTGTTAACTTTATTCCGGCTGATGTTACATATCCTCTGTTGATACCAACAGTTTGACGATTCTTCGGCTTTGCACCAAGTCCATCATACGTGCCTTTACAGAGTCTTGGAAAAGACACAATATCATTTAGCTTTAAGTTGGAGGTAGCAGTTTTTTCACCCTTTCCTTTGGAAGTAAATGTGGACTTCTTACCACTGGATTCCATTGGGAGCGTTTCATGAAGTCCCATTTCAGTTTCTAAGGCAAAAATCCTTACTTGTAGCGCACAAATTTCTTGTTGATATATCCGACAGCTTTCACAGGGCATGTTGAAAGGGTTGTAGTCGCTGGCTCGTCAGATAAGATGTAAAAAGAATAAAAATGATTTTAAAAAGTCTTGGTTCACTTAAAAGAAAAAGAATAAAATTATATCCAAGACTTGTGGAAAGAAGTAAAATGATTTAAAAGCAAATAAAGCGATAAGCAGCAGGAGGAAGCAGAGACACGTCTGCACTCTTCAGAAGCAGGAAGCACACAGTTTATACAGTTTATATGGTGCGGCTAATATGTTTTTTCTTTATTTTCCATGCAGATAAAATTAACGAATAGTTCACAGTGGTCCAATGAAATTGTACGATAAATCAAACGCACTTACAGTACTAAATTATTGTAAATTGGTCATTTGTACTCGCCCTCAACATGGAAAACAAACGAAGAAATGCATATGATGCAGCTTTTAAATTAAAGGCGATCAATGACTTCCTGGTAGGCTACCGTCTCTTTTTTTTACCAGCCCTGTTACGGGCACTGTTCGGGAAAAAAAAACATTTACGGCACGTGTTTGTGCGTTACAGATAGGTATTTAAGTTAAATCCATCAGTGTTACGGGCACTGTTCGGGGAAAAAAGCTTTTGCAGTATGTATTTCTTTATGTTACCATACACATTTAATTGAAAGTTTAAAAATCCTCACGTGTAACATCTTTTTGTGTACATATCTCATATTATCACTAACACCTAACCCGCGGCTCATAATCCGGTGCGGCCTATACAAGTTACAAAATGGATTTTCTTTTTAAAATTAGGGCTGCGGCTTATATTAAGGTGCGCTCTATAGTTCGTGATTTACAGTATATGCAATCTTTTTTTTTATCACATTATTGATCTCAAAACGGTGTAGAACTGAAAACAGTAGTGAGATCTTTAACCAGGTCTTCTCTTTAACACCTGCCCTGTTCGGGGTTCAGTCAATGAGCTCGTCAGTAGCTTCAATGCTGAAATGTTAAATGTTATGGATGCTATTGCTCCCATTAAGGTGAATTTTATCTCTGGAAGGAAGAAGTCTCCATGGTGAAATTCCACACTGGTGAAAAATGGGAACAGAGAGTGTCGGAAAGCTGAGCGCAGATGGAGAAAAAAAATCTCCAGGTTCATTATAACATCTATAAAGAGAAACTTCACTCTTATAATTTACAACTGAGGAATGCAAGGAAGTCCTACTTCTCTGACATCATCACCAAAAACAGTCCTAATGCTCCGGCCTTATTGGCTACAGCTGACAGGCTAACAAACCCTCCTGTGTTAGTGGCAACTGAACTTCATTCCATCATGGCCTGCAATGACTTTGCCAAATTCTTCACAGACAAAAAAGGAAAAGGACAATCTTGACAAGACACAAATGAACAACTACAGGCCCATCTCAAATCTCCCATTTTTAAGTAAGATCATTGAAAAAGCGTTTTTTCAACAGCTTAATTACTTTTTAACACGAAATAACTGCTATGATACCTTCCAGTCAGGTTTTAGACAGCACCACAGCACTGAGACGGCTCTGACCAAAGTGTTTAATGACATATGTCTCAATACAGACGGTGGAAAATGTCAGTCTTAGTTTTACTGGATCTCAGTGCTGCATTTGATACAGTTGACCACAATATATTACTGAAACGACTGGAAAACTGGGCGGGTCTTTCCAGAACTGTACTAAATTGGTTCAAAACATACTTGGAGAACAGGAAGTACTTTGTGTCAATAGGTAACTTTACATCTGAGCACACAAGAGTCACATGTGGAGTTCCCCAAGGTTCCATCCTGGGATCTCTTCTGTTTAACATCTACATGCTCCCACTGGCACAAAAACATCAAAATAAACTACCATAGCTATGCAGATGACACGCAGATATATATATTACAATGTCACCAGGAGACCGAGGCCCTGTACAGGCTCTTGGTAAATGCATTGAGGAGATTAATGACTGGATGTGCCACAACTTTCTCCAGCTAAACAAAAACAAAACTGAGGTAATTGTCTTTGGAGCCAAAGAGAAACGATTACAGGTCACCACAGAACTTTAATCTATACACCTAAAAACTACCAACCAGGCCAGACATCTGGGTGTAGTGATGGACTCAGACCTAAATTTGGAAAAACACATTAAGGCAGTAACAAAGTCAGCCTCCTATCACCTTAAGAATATATCAAGGTTAAAATATCTGATGTGTCAGCAGGACCTGGAAAAACTAGTCCATGCATTCATCTTCAGTCGGCTTGATTACTGTAACGGCATCTTTACAGATCTACCTAAAGAGTCAGTTAGACAACTGCAGCTCATTCAGAACTCTGCTGCTCGAGTCCTCACTGAGACCAAAGAAGTGGAGCACATCAGTCCAGCTCTGAGGTCTTTACACCGGCTGCCTGTCCATCAGAGGATAGACTTTAAAGTTCTGATGCTGGTCTATAAAGCTCTGAATGGTCCAGGACCAGAACACATCAGGGACCTCCTGACCCAGTATGAACCTTCCAGACCCCTCAGGTCATCTGGATCTGGTCTTCTATCAGTTCCCAGAGTCAGAACCAGACATGGAGAAGCTGCATTCAGCTTCTATGCTCCACATGTCTGGAACAAACTCCCAGAAAGCCTCAGATCAGCTGAAACACTGTGTGTTTAAGTCCAGGTTGAAGACACACCTATTTTCAGCTGCCTTGCCTTATCTCCCGTCCCTGCTGCTGTAACATTGTGGAAAGGACCATCTTATCTTAATAAAGACTTTGCTTTGATCTGTGGCAAATGTAAAAGAACAGATTTTTAGTATTTGGTCGTAACTCCTGTCATTACCTCATGCTCATTGACCCGTGACGTGTCACTCATTCAGCATCTTGGGAGCAACTCCTAATCCAACAATCCAGGTTTTATTTGAGTGCTACTGCTGTGACAGACAATTTACCTTCTGTAGACAAACTAAAGACTTCAGATGAGATGCCTGTTGAACTTTGGGACAGTTACTGAATAAACAGCTGAATTAGATTGGTCATGCAGGTGTAAAACACTTATATTTATGCATTTGGCAGACACTTTTATCCAAAGCGACTTACACTCATATCTCAGGTAGGCAGGTAGCATAAGGGGGTCCTGACTAAGGACCCCTACTGGAGGTAGAACCTTTCATGCAGAGGGAGGGTTAAGATTTGAACTCTGGTCACCCACATGAAGGGTAGCAGTCTTACCACTGCACTATTTATTCACCTGGACATGAGCAAGTCCAAATTTCTCACTTTCACCCTCGTGTTAATATATGTCACATGTATTTATATATATATGTGTGTGCGTGTGTTTAAACATGAAGTTTTGGATTTTCACAAACTGGTCTGAGCTTTTCAAATGAATGGAGATGCTAAGTGAGGCTTTGACTGAAGAGATGTTGCAACCTGGTGAAAGTGTGCATGTACGTATCAGAGCGCAGGGTGCGCACGTCTCTGCTCTGAGCCACGTATGCTAACATGTGGCTCTGCTGCCCACTCCTTCAGAGGAGCAGCAGACTGTTGACCATGTGTTTGTGTAGCTAACCGTCACAGAGGCAGGCGGAACCTCCCATCATGGAAACATTTCTGACATGAAGAACTCTGTTTGCAGCTGGACACCCGTGTAAATGATTTCCTTTTGTCTTTTATTCTGCAGATTTCTTCAGCTCAACTGGATGAATTCAGTGTGGGAGTTCCTCATGTTGCCCACCAGCATGATGGTGTACAGTTAAAGACCTGTGAACATACTGCCTGCAGCAAACATTCATAATATGCAATCAATCAAGCAAGAAATGGAGTCCAGTGGGTCCTACAGCGGAGAGGATGCTCTGCTTCTGGCTGTGGCCCTACAGGGGCCCAACAGAGATATGATGGGCAGCATTTCTGCAGCTCCTTTCAAGGCTAAGTCTGCATGTCGCAGGAAAAGGGAGTTCATCCCCGAGGAGAAGAAGGACACCCTTTACTGGGAGAGGCGTCGTAAAAACAACGAAGCTGCCAAACGCTCCAGGGAGAAGCGGAGGATAAATGACATGGTGCTGGAGAACAAGCTGATGGCCCTCGGAGAAGAAAATGCCTCCCTGAAGGCAGAGCTGCTCTCGCTGAAGCTGAAGTATGGCCTGGTAAGCTCAGCAGCATACGCCCAAGAAGTCCAGCAGCTCTCTAAATCCCCCACCCTCACCTGCCAGGGTGGGTTTAACCCATCATGTGCTGGTCAGGGTTCAATCACCAGAGAGCTGGAGCCTCTTCCACTGCGGGGCAGCTGCATTTCAGTCATCAAACACTCGCCTCTCATGCCTGAGACCTGTACTGCAGCTCAGGGCAGCTTTAATCTCTGCAGAACAGCTGATGTCAAGCAAGAGCCAGCAGAACAGGGCAGCTACGCTCAGGACAGGAGGTATGGACTTTATCAGCACCGTTTGGCTGAGGCCTACTCTGGGCCTGCCTCATTCATGCAGAACACGGGGTCCCCCAGGAGCTCCCCCAGTAGCTCCCCCAGGAGCTCCCCCAGGAGCTCCCCCAGGAGCTTGGAGGACGGGGCTGTCAGCAAGTCTTCAGACGGTGAGGATGAGCAGCAGGTCCCCAGGGGCCTGATGGCATCTGCAGCTGATCCGACCAGCGTCATCGTCTCCACACACAAAGTGCCAGATAACAGCTGCTCAGCTCTGCCCCACAAACTCCGGATCAAGTCCAGGAGCCTCCAGATCAAAGTGGAGGCCGTTGACCCTGAATACGAGTCCCCTGGGGGGCCGTCCTCTCCGGTCAGTGCTTCAGAGGGACACTACTACCAGCAGGCTCTGGACTCCTCAGAGCTCATGCAGCCCACCCACAGCCCCCTGTCAGTGCAGGTTACCAGCATGCAACACTGGACCCCCCGCTCTGACAGCACTGTGTTCCTGCCGGGGGGCTGCAACAGCAGCAGGCCCGTCCTGAGCCCCCCCCCCCCCTGATGCTGAGGACTGGTATGTAAAGCAGGGCTTTGCCCTCCTGAACACACTGACCCCAGCGGAGCGAGGACCTGTGATGGAGTCGGTCAGAAGCACCACGGACCCCCCCCGAGTCGTTCCCCAGACAGTGTTCCTCTGACTGACCCTGGGGGGTCCACTGTACTTACTGTTGCATTGTGGGGACATTTGGAGGAAACCACACACGTTTGAAGCCTGAATGTGTTGTGATAGCTTCTGTAGGCTGGGGGGGGGGGGGGCACCACCTTTCCTGTGTCACTTAGTGAGACCCCCATCAGCATCAGCTGGCTCTTCACTTCTCCTCTGCACACAGCTTCTCTCACTTTTTGATTCCAGACCTTTTCTTTCATATTCTTGAATTTGTATTGAATTGCTGTTGATGACATTTAACATTGTTGATATGACTGTAAATCTGTCAATAAACTGATTGAATGGCCTTTATTGTGGCAGGAAGGATTTTAATGTGAAAAACTGCAGACAGGAAGCAGCTGATGGACTGAGTGATTGTGCACACATTATCCTGTTAAAGAAACTTCACACCAGAGGGATGAAGGGATGTCCCCCACCTGCTGCCCCTCGGTCAGGGTTTATGGGTGCTGTGGCAGGCATTAATGTGTGGGACACTGGGGGGATACTGGTTCTGCCCACCCTCACACCTGCTGTCTGAGAAATGTTGTGCTTTGACTTTAGTGGAGCTGAAAACGGCCCCAGTTATTAACTCCTGTTACCCCATCATTAACTGGGCAGGGACAGTCTTGGCCTGTTTTGCCTTAAAGTGGAAGCTCCTCATGTTGGTAAGGGTGTAGCTTGGTTGCTACGCCCATCTGTATGCTGATGTGGTGACAGATTTAAAGCCAGGGGAGATGGGGCAGTCTTTCCTGTTAGAGGAACGTTGGGCCGGCTGCAGACTAACACGTTCATGTTTAAGGAATTCACACATGTGAGGTTACAGAGAAGAAGTCTTTTCTCTAAAGACCATCCAAACTTTGGTCAAATTAGTATCAAATGATGTCCAAAATAAAAATGAAACAACATGAAGCTGTTCTGTGGTTCCATTTGGAAACCCAGCTCCAGCCTAAAGGTGCTGCTGCTCTGAAACCATCGCAGCCTGTCAGCATGCAGCTGGAGCCACCTCTGATGCCACGGTACTCACAGCAGGCGTCCGCTGGTGGGACAACTGGGCCTTCCATCTGATGGTTCCGAGTAAAATGGGAGAAAGCAACATTTCTATAATCAGAAAGCTCAAAGCAAATTGAACAGACCTTCACAGTTCCTCTAAGAGTATGGATTAAAAGTAAGGGTTTGACTATTAATATTAGTATATAATATCTCTGATGACATCCAGACTTCCTGCTGTGAGAATGCTCTATTAGGATGGGCAGAAAGGGTTCCCTCAGCTGAAGCCATGTGCTGAAGAGAACCCGAGGCCTCTGTTCCAGGTCGCTTCAGTTCACACTGATCTCTGCACAGACACCAGTCCTCCTCATCTGACTTCTTCCTGGCCCATATTTTGTTTTGGAAAGAAAAGTTTGAGAAAGGGGGGCTACACAGTGTGTGGTGGTTAGCACCGTCACAGCAAGAGGGTCCAGGTTCCTTTCTGTGTGGAGTGTGCATGTTCTCCCCGTGTATGCGTCGGTTCTCTGCAGCTACTCCGGCTTCCTCCCACCGTCCACACACATACATGCATACATACGTGCATATACAAAAAAAAAGGCCACTTTAGCCATCCAATTCCCCAAAACCACGACTCCCACATAGACACACACATGCACATGAACATATACACGGAATGTTGTGTGAAAGCGCGGTCATAACTCTCAGCCACAGTAAGAACACTGGAAGTTTGAATTAAAAAGAGTTCAAATGGATGAGATAAATATAACAAACACTATAAAAATGGAATGGAAAAGATTGTATAAAAAACATGGGTAAGATATTAAAATAAATGCATTAATAGTAATATAAATGTGTTGAATAAGTAATTAATAAATAAATACAGAAAATGATCAATCTAGTTTTAACATAAAACTAAGAAGGAAATAAATGGAAGTAAAATATTGACTGAATACTAATTAAAGATATTTAACCAAGACTTTACTAAACAGGTTAAAGCTTTCTTTTAAAGATATCAACAGTCCCAGTTGCCCTCAGGTCTTCAGGAAGGCTGTTCCATAAAAACTCAAAGATATGTTTTAGTATGCGCTTTGGGAAGGAATAAGAGACCAGGGGCCTCATGTGCGTACAAAGGGTGCGTACGCACAAAATAGTGGCGTACGCACTTTTTCACGTCAACGATCAGATGTATCAAGAGAGAAAAGACCGTGGAAATGTGCGGTGCCTCACGGCAGCTTCAGGGCTGGCGTACGCACGTTTCTACAGCTGTTGATTCTTTGGCCACACTTAGAGGTGATGTTGGGAAACTGTTATAATAAATAAATGTGAAAACAATTAGTCCTCAGACAGTGATGTGCACATTTGAGACACATGGACAATTAATACTGATAAACCATTAACACACCCATGTGTCTGCAATTATACGAGTGGATATAAAAGCAGCGCAAAGTGGTGCAATGCATACCATTAAAAACAATGTCTGCTTTAGCAGTATTAGAAGACTTTGCAAATGGTGCAATTCAAAGAGAGCGTGTGTTCAGAGACAGAGAGGATTTGCTGGCACATGATGGTGACTCATTAGCCGTTTTGAGGGAAATCCTCCTGGAACTGTGCGCAGAGTTGCAGCCGGCGTTGGAGCGCAACACAGCAAGGAGCCATGCGCTGCCTGTGCTCACAGGTGATGTGCACACTGGGGTTCCTATAGAAACCGGGGCATTCCAGAGGGAACTGGCCAACCGATTGGAACTGTGCCAGTCTACCCTGAGCTGAGCCATGCCAGCCGTGTGGGACAGAATTATCCGCATCTCAGCCACGTATATCAAATTCCCACAATGCAGTTGAACAGGCCAACATTAAAGCTCAATTTGCAGCGAGAGCCAGTTTCCCTAATGTAACGGAGCTATCGACTGCACACACATTGCTATAAAAGCGCCATCACATGATGAATTTGTATGTTAACAGGAAACATTTTCATTCGATCGATGTACAGATCATATGTGATGCGTAAATACTATTAACCAGCATTGTGGCGAGGTGGCCTGGTTCACAGCACGATTCATACATTCTGAGTAACAGCATGTTGGGAACAGACTACAAGCTGGCACTGTGCGCGATGGCTGGCTTCTTGGTGAGTAACTTTATTCTTGTAATTGTCCTAATATTATTCCCCGTGACGCGCATTGAGTATGTGCGCCCCCAGTTTCTATCCCGCCTTCACAGCATCAGTCGGTGGTTGAAGTTAATTTCTTGCTGTGTTTTGCTGGTTAAACTTCAGCTTAAGATCTTTCTAACAAGCCCCTGATCGTCTCTGTGGGCAAATGTTAATGACCCCGTGCGTAAAGTGTGGAATGTCTTAATCAGCCTCACCTTTTCCCCAGCGCACTTCTGCACGTTACTGTACGAACAAGTTGTTGTGAGTTACACAAAAACATGGGTATTTAGCTTGGGGGTAATCAGAGTCATCCACATGTGCTCCCACCACCCTAGAGAGAGCAGTGTCACCCATAGTTGCCCCGACTCTCTGTTCAAACAGTCGGTCACTCCCCCACCCGCCTGTTTTGGCCTCACTGCGGCAGTGGGCAGCCAGTCTCTGCTTCACCTCCACCTTAATGTGGGACCACTTCTTCTTCACCTCCACCTTAATGTGGGACCACTTCTTCTTCACCTCCACCTTAATGTGGGACCACTTCTTCTTCACCTCCACCTTAATGTGGGACCACTTCTTCTTCACCTCCACCTTAATGTTGGACCATTTCTTCTTCACCTCCACCTTAATGTGGGACCACTTCTTCTTCACCTCCACCTTAATGTGGGACCACTTCTTCTTCACCTCCACCTTAATGTGGGACCACTTCTTCTTCACCTCCACCTTAATGTGGGACCACTTCTTCTTCACCTCCACCTTAATGTTGGACCATTTCTTCTTCACCTCCACCTTAATGTGGGACCACTTCTTCTTCACCTCCACCTTAATGTGGGACCACTTCTTCTTCACCTCCACCTTAATGTGGGACCACTTCTTCTTCACCTCCACCTTAATGTGGGACCACTTCTTCTTCAAATCCACCTTAATGTGGGGCCACTTCTTCTTCACCTCCACCTTAATGTGGGGCCACTTCTTCTTCACCTCCACCTTAATGTGGGACCACTTCTTCACATCCACCTTAATGTGGGACCACTTCTTCTTCACCTCCACCTTAATGTGGGACCACTTCTTCTTCACCTCCACCTTAATGTGGGACCACTTCTTCTTCACCTCCACCTTAATGTGGGACCACTTCTTCTTCACCTCCACCTTAATGTGGGACCACTTCTTCTTCAAATCCACCTTAATGTGGGGCCACTTCTTCTTCACCTCCACCTTAATGTGGGGCCACTTCTTCTTCACCTCCACCTTAATGTGGGACCACTTCTTCACATCCACCTTAATGTGGGACCACTTCTTCTTCACCTCCACCTTAATGTGGGACCACTTCTTCTTCACCTCCACCTTAATGTGGGACCACTTCTTCTTCACCTCCACCTTAATGTGGGACCACTTCTTCTTCACCTTCACCTTAATGTGGGACCACTTCTTCTTCACCTCCACCTTAATGTGGGACCACTTCTTCTTCAAATCCACCTTAATGTGGGGCCACTTCTTCTTCACCTCCACCTTAATGTGGGACCACTTCTTCTTCACCTCCACCTTAATGTGGGGCCACTTCTTCTTCACCTCCACCTTAATGTGGGACCACTTCTTCTTCACCTCCACCTTAATGTGGGACCACTTCTTCACCTCCACCTTAATGTGGGACCACTTCTTCTTCACCTCCACCTTAATGTGGGGCCACTTCTTCTTCACCTCCACCTTAATGTGGGACCACTTCTTCTTCACCTCCACCTTAATGTTGGACCACTTCTTCTTCACCTCCACCTTAATGTGGGACCACTTCCTCACCTCCACCTTAATGTGGGACCACTTCTTCTTCACCTCCACCTTAATGTGGGACCACTTCTTCTTCACCTCCACCTTAATGTGGGACCACTTCTTCACCTCCACCTTAATGTGGGACCACTTCTTCTTCACCTCCACCTTAATGTCGGACCACTTCTTCTTCACATCCACCTTAATGTGGGACCACTTCTTCTTCACCTCCACCTTAATGTGGGACCACTTCTTCTTCACCTCCATCTTAATGACGGACCACTTCTTCTTCACCTCCACCTTAATGTCGGACCACTTCTTCTTCCCCTCCACCTTAATGTCGGACCACTTCTTCTTCCCCTCCACCTTAATGTGGGACCACTTCTTCTTCACCTCCACCTTAATGTGGGGCCACTTCTTCTTCACCTCCACCTTAATGTGGGACCACTTCTTCTTCAAATCCACCTTAATGTGGGACCACTTCTTCTTCACCTCCACCTTAATGTGGGACCACTTCTTCTTCACCTCCACCTTAATGTGGGACCACTTCTTCTTCACCTCCACCTTAATGTGGGACCACTTCTTCTTCACCTCCACCTTAATGTGGGACCACTTCTTCACTTCCACCTTAATGTGGGACCACTTCTTCTTCACCTCCACCTTAATGTGGGACCACTTCTTCACCTCCACCTTAATGTGGGGCCACTTCTTCTTCACCTCCACCTTAATGTGGGACCACTTCTTCACCTCCACCTTAATGTCGGACCACTTCTTCTTCACCTCCACCTTAATGTGGGACCACTTCTTCTTCACCTCCACCTTAATGTGGGACCACTTCTTCACCTCCACCTTAATGTCGGACCACTTCTTCTTCACCTCCACCTTAATGTGGGACCACTTCTTCACCTCCACCTTAATGTGGGACCACTTCTTCTTCACATCTACCTTAATGTGGGACCACTTCTTCTTCACCTCCACCTTAATGTGGGACCACTTCTTCTTCCCCTCCACCTTAATGTGGGACCACTTCTTCTTCACCTCCACCTTAATGTGGGACCACTTCTTCACCTCCACCTTAATGTGGGACCACTTCTTCACCTCCACCTTAATGTCGGACCACTTCTTCTTCACCTCCACCTTAATGTGGGACCACTTCTTCACCTCCACCTTAATGTCGGACCACTTCTTCACCTCCACCTTAATGTTGGACCACTTCTTCTTCACCTCCACCTTAATGTCGGAGCACTTCTTCACCTCCACCTTAATGTGGGACCACTTCTTCTTCACCTCCACCTTAATCTGGGACCACTTCTTCACCTCCACCTTAATGTGGGACCACTTCTTCTTCACCTCCACCTTAATGTGGGACCACTTCTTCTTCACCTCCACCTTAATGTGGGACCACTTCTTCTTCACCTTCACCTTAATGTGGGACCACTTCTTCTTCACCTCCACCTTAATGTGGGACCACTTCTTCTTCAAATCCACCTTAATGTGGGGCCACTTCTTCTTCACCTCCACCTTAATGTGGGACCACTTCTTCTTCACCTCCACCTTAATGTGGGGCCACTTCTTCTTCACCTCCACCTTAATGTGGGACCACTTCTTCTTCACCTCCACCTTAATGTGGGACCACTTCTTCACCTCCACCTTAATGTGGGACCACTTCTTCTTCACCTCCACCTTAATGTGGGGCCACTTCTTCTTCACCTCCACCTTAATGTGGGACCACTTCTTCTTCACCTCCACCTTAATGTTGGACCACTTCTTCTTCACCTCCACCTTAATGTGGGACCACTTCCTCACCTCCACCTTAATGTGGGACCACTTCTTCTTCACCTCCACCTTAATGTGGGACCACTTCTTCTTCACCTCCACCTTAATGTGGGACCACTTCTTCACCTCCACCTTAATGTGGGACCACTTCTTCTTCACCTCCACCTTAATGTCGGACCACTTCTTCTTCACATCCACCTTAATGTGGGACCACTTCTTCTTCACCTCCACCTTAATGTGGGACCACTTCTTCTTCACCTCCACCTTAATGTGGGGCCACTTCTTCTTCACCTCCACCTTAATGTGGGACCACTTCTTCTTCAAATCCACCTTAATGTGGGGCCACTTCTTCTTCACCTCCACCTTAATGTGGGGCCACTTCTTCTTCACCTCCACCTTAATGTGGGACCACTTCTTCTTCACCTCCACCTTAATGTGGGACCACTTCTTCTTCACCTCCACCTTAATGTGGGACAACTTCTTCTTCACCTCCACCTTAATGTGGGACCACTTCTTCTTCACCTCCACCTTAATGTGGGACCACTTCTTCTTCACCTCCACCTTAATGTGGGACAACTTCTTCTTCAAATCCACCTTAATGTGGGGCCACTTCTTCTTCACCTCCACCTTAATGTGGGACCACTTCTTCTTCACCTCCACCTTAATGTGGGACCACTTCTTCTTCACCTCCACCTTAATGTGGGACCACTTCTTCACTTCCACCTTAATGTGGGACCACTTCTTCTTCACCTCCACCTTAATGTGGGACCACTTCTTCACCTCCACCTTAATGTGGGGCCACTTCTTCTTCACCTCCACCTTAATGTGGGACCACTTCTTCACCTCCACCTTAATGTCGGACCACTTCTTCTTCACCTCCACCTTAATGTGGGACCACTTCTTCTTCACCTCCACCTTAATGTGGGACCACTTCTTCACCTCCACCTTAATGTCGGACCACTTCTTCTTCACCTCCACCTTAATGTGGGACCACTTCTTCACCTCCACCTTAATGTGGGACCACTTCTTCTTCACATCTACCTTAATGTGGGACCACTTCTTCTTCACCTCCACCTTAATGTGGGACCACTTCTTCTTCCCCTCCACCTTAATGTGGGACCACTTCTTCTTCACCTCCACCTTAATGTGGGACCACTTCTTCACCTCCACCTTAATGTGGGACCACTTCTTCACCTCCACCTTAATGTCGGACCACTTCTTCTTCACCTCCACCTTAATGTGGGACCACTTCTTCACCTCCACCTTAATGTCGGACCACTTCTTCACCTCCACCTTAATGTTGGACCACTTCTTCTTCACCTCCACCTTAATGTCGGAGCACTTCTTCACCTCCACCTTAATGTGGGACCACTTCTTCTTCACCTCCACCTTAATCTGGGACCACTTCTTCACCTCCACCTTAATGTGGGACCACTTCTTCTTCACCTCCACCTTAATGTGGGACCACTTCTTCTTCACATCTACCTTAATGTGGGACCACTTCTTCTTCACCTCCACCTTAATGTGGGGCCACTTCTTCTTCACCTCCACCTTAATGTGGGACCACTTCTTCACATCCACCTTAATGTGGGACCACTTCTTCTTCACCTCCACCTTAATGTGGGACCACTTCTTCTTCACCTCCACCTTAATGTGGGACCACTTCTTCTTCACCTCCACCTTAATGTGGGACCACTTCTTCTTCACCTTCACCTTAATGTGGGACCACTTCTTCTTCACCTCCACCTTAATGTGGGACCACTTCTTCTTCAAATCCACCTTAATGTGGGGCCACTTCTTCTTCACCTCCACCTTAATGTGGGACCACTTCTTCTTCACCTCCACCTTAATGTGGGGCCACTTCTTCTTCACCTCCACCTTAATGTGGGACCACTTCTTCTTCACCTCCACCTTAATGTGGGGCCACTTCTTCTTCACCTCCACCTTAATGTGGGACCACTTCTTCTTCACCTCCACCTTAATGTGGGGCCACTTCTTCTTCACCTCCACCTTAATGTGGGACCACTTCTTCTTCACCTCCACCTTAATGTTGGACCACTTCTTCTTCACCTCCACCTTAATGTGGGACCACTTCCTCACCTCCACCTTAATGTGGGACCACTTCTTCTTCACCTCCACCTTAATGTGGGACCACTTCTTCACCTCCACCTTAATGTGGGACCACTTCTTCTTCACCTCCACCTTAATGTGGGACCACTTCTTCACCTCCACCTTAATGTGGGACCACTTCTTCTTCACCTCCACCTTAATGTCGGACCACTTCTTCTTCACATCCACCTTAATGTGGGACCACTTCTTCTTCACCTCCACCTTAATGTGGGACCACTTCTTCTTCACCTCCATCTTAATGACGGACCACTTCTTCTTCACCTCCACCTTAATGTCGGACCACTTCTTCTTCCCCTCCACCTTAATGTCGGACCACTTCTTCTTCCCCTCCACCTTAATGTGGGACCACTTCTTCTTCACCTCCACCTTAATGTGGGGCCACTTCTTCTTCACCTCCACCTTAATGTGGGACCACTTCTTCTTCAAATCCACCTTAATGTGGGGCCACTTCTTCTTCACCTCCACCTTAATGTGGGACCACTTCTTCTTCACCTCCACCTTAATGTGGGACCACTTCTTCTTCACCTCCACCTTAATGTGGGACAACTTCTTCTTCAAATCCACCTTAATGTGGGGCCACTTCTTCTTCACCTCCACCTTAATGTGGGACCACTTCTTCTTCACCTCCACCTTAATGTGGGACCACTTCTTCTTCACCTCCACCTTAATGTGGGACCACTTCTTCTTCACCTCCACCTTAATGTGGGACCACTTCTTCTTCACCTCCACCTTAATGTGGGACCACTTCTTCACTTCCACCTTAATGTGGGACCACTTCTTCTTCACCTCCACCTTAATGTGGGACCACTTCTTCACCTCCACCTTAATGTGGGGCCACTTCTTCTTCACCTCCACCTTAATGTGGGACCACTTCTTCACCTCCACCTTAATGTCGGACCACTTCTTCTTCACCTCCACCTTAATGTGGGACCACTTCTTCTTCACCTCCACCTTAATGTCGGACCACTTCTTCACCTCCACCTTAATGTCGGACCACTTCTTCTTCACCTCCACCTTAATGTGGGACCACTTCTTCACCTCCACCTTAATGTGGGACCACTTCTTCTTCACATCTACCTTAATGTGGGACCACTTCTTCTTCACCTCCACCTTAATGTGGGACCACTTCTTCTTCCCCTCCACCTTAATGTGGGACCACTTCTTCTTCACCTCCACCTTAATGTGGGACCACTTCTTCACCTCCACCTTAATGTGGGACCACTTCTTCACCTCCACCTTAATGTCGGACCACTTCTTCTTCACCTCCACCTTAATGTGGGACCACTTCTTCACCTCCACCTTAATGTCGGACCACTTCTTCACCTCCACCTTAATGTTGGACCACTTCTTCTTCACCTCCACCTTAATGTGGGACCACTTCTTCTTCACCTCCACCTTAATGTGGGACCACTTCTAATTCACCTCCACCTTAATGTGGGACCACTTCTAATTCACCTCCACCTTAATGTGGGACCACTTCTTCTTCACCTCCACCTTAATGTGGGACCACTTCTTCTTCACCTCCACCTTAATGTGGGACCACTTCTTCTTCACCTCCACCTTAATGTGGGACCACTTCTTCTTCACCTCCACCTTAATGTGGGACCACTTCTAATTCACCTCCACCTTAATGTGGGACCACTTCTTTTAAACATTTTAAACACATGTCAGGTTCATTGGTGACTCTAAATTGCCCCAAGGAGTGAGTTTGTGTGTGTGTGTGTCTGTGATGGACTGTCCGGGTGGCCACCTGTCCTCTAACCCAATGACAGCTGGGATAGGCTCCAGCCGCCCCCCAACACCCACCCCACAACCCTAAATCGGGATATAGAAAATGGATGGATTTGAAAAAAAAAGGTTTGGTATTGTTGCAGGGCTTTTTTCTTCTTTTCTTAAACCAGAACTTCTGAGGAATGTACGGCGGCTGTAGGAAAATAACTACCTGTCTAAGTTTCTTTTCAACATTAGGTGCAATAAGAGCTTCTGCCGTCTGACTCGGTCACTCATACACAGAGGAATGGTTCTTTTAGAGAGGAAATAAACTTAAACCCTCTGTCCCCCAGCGCATCACGTGGTCCCTGCATGTGACTTGGTTCAAAGTTGAAAGTCAGACAGCACTGCAGCTCGTCAACATGGCGCTTGTTGCGGGACGGTTGTGGAAAAGCATTGGCGCGCGCGCGGTAGACCGGGACAGGGCATGCAGGATGACAGCCTCGTTCCTCGCCGCCGCACCACGCGCTGTTCCCGGCCCGTGCCTCGGCGGTAGCAGCACAGCCGCGCGACACTACAGCTCGGAGCAGAAGGCTGACCTGAGAGTCAGGTACTTGGACGGAGAGGACACCGGTGAGTTCCGCTCACATTCAGCTCCAGCCCCCGTCAACGTTTGTGTTTAGAAATCTGTTATTTTGCTTTGAAAGGAAATGACGTGTTTTTGGTGTCGTGACGTGTCAGACCAAAAAAACCCACACTTTCTGATTTGATAGTAAATTAATATATTAAACTTAAGTTATATATGTGGGTAGCTCAGACTGACACTTTTACAAGGCTTTTTTCCGTTTGCTCAGGCAAACAACGAGACAGCTCTCGTTGATAAACCAATCAGATTGTAATGTTCGACGTCAAGGAAACGATCAACCAATCATATATGGCGTTCTATTTGGTCCTCTTTCCTGCGCGAGCACAGAGTGGTGTAAAAAGAGAGTGGCGACACTCCCATAGACTTCTATTGAAAGAAAGGAATGCGGAAGTCACGTGGGTCACGGAGACGCCACAGTTCCAAACAACGGACGCAGCTCCGTTAACCTCAATTGCTCGTCAAGAACAATTACTGGTAAGTTAATAAAATAACAGCATTTTAAACGTTTTTTTACATTTTTAAGCATTATCTATCAGAAGTATACTCTTAGACATCGTTATTTTTATATTTGGTTAGCATGAAATGTCGATGTTGATGTTAAAAATGGAATGGATTTAGGGACCTAGCTTAAAGCTTGGTAACGGAGGCTAACGTGTAGTGATGGCAAAATGAGGCTTTGTGAACCAATGAGGCTTTCCAGCCCAAAGGTTCGCCAAAAGGTTCATTACCCGAAGCCTCATTGAAATGGTCTCTCTAGTGACACCTGCTGTGCAAAAGGAATATATGAGAGACTAAATTAACCCTAAGTTAGAGCATCCTGCAATTTAAAATAAACAATTGTTGTCACTGTGTCTCAATGAAAATAAATGTGTGAAAACTGCATATATGGAAGTATTATTGAGTGCTATGGTGTTGATCACTCAAATGAAATATATCAATGATGTACACTGACTACAGTGCTTATGGAACTGGGAGTATGAAAGTGCTTATGGGACCGGGAGTCAGGAATAAACTGCAACAGAGCAGTATGGGCAACAAGACAAATATAAGTTATTGGTTTTTATTTTAAAAACTGTGTGTCAATAACGTTGCGGTTTAATATGCCCAGAAGAAAAAAGAGCGACAACAACTACCGATAGGCTAACTATGTTCTTCTCTCGAAAAAACACACCTGCACCGCGGGCTTTAGAAGAAAAAAAACGCTGAGTCAGGATGCAGCGGCTCAATCAGAAGAGCAGTGAAATACACGCGAGTCACTATTTGTCCTACTGTAGCCTACTTTGTATTTTTTTTTCATAATCATTTTTCATTTTCTCCCGTTCTAATCCAATGACTCGGGTCGCGGTGGGGCGGTGCTGATCTCCGCAATTTGAAGCCTTCAGTTCGTATTGATGATTCAAATTATTATTTTACAGTACAGTAGTTATTTGTAAAAAAAATAAAATAAAGGTTACTACTTCACGGATTTCGCCTATCACGGGTTCTTTTTGGAATGTAACCCCCGCGAAAAACGAGGGTTCATATCCTATATAACTATTCTAACACTATTCTAACCTAATTACGATATATTCTAATGCACTATGATAATAATAATAGATGATATGACTGATATAATAACTGAACTTAACCACTAACTCTGATACAACCAACGCACACTCTACCTCTCACCAATACCAAACGCCAACTCAAAACCCTCGAAGTGCCGCAAGGTTCAAACCCTTTTTATGCGATAGTAACGCTCAAAATGAATCAGTGACGTGTACACTGAATCCGAGGCCTCGTTTGTCATCAGTCACGTGATTTTTATGGAAACGATACAAGCCTCGAACCAACGCTTCATCTGGCTCGCCCCTTTTTGCTCGACACATGCTCCGAGGCCTCGCTTCAGCCGCCACATCACTACTAACGTGAGGTAATTAACGTGATCATTTCACTAAAGTCCGTTAACTTTTTATTGTCAGGTGACATTGTGTAAAGTTGTTTTGATTGTTAGGTTTTAAAACATTACCAAAATACTATATATTTAATACATTTTTGGTATTTCTGACGTATTTTCTCCGGTAAATTGATTAAATTACTACATTTTTGGCATAGTGAGGCATTAGCTGACTGTTCTTTAATTAAGTAAGTTTTTTTCAGCATGACTTTGCAGCTGTGATAATAAATTTATTAATTTCTCTGTTGTTGTCAGGGAGGTCAGCAGATGTGGTGCTCGCTGCTGCCATGGATCAACCCTTAGGACTTCAGAACTTTTCTACAATGTCCAAACCCTTGAATTTGATCAAATACAGTTCATTGTTGCAGATTAATCTACCCAACAGTAGAGATAGCAGTAAAATAACTTCTTTATTAAGGCTTGTTTTACATGTTCTATGATGACATTTTATAATAAAATGTTTGGTTTAAATCTGTTTTGTTTATTTTTTTCACAACTGACACATTTATTTTGTCATTAATATGGTTTTAACCAGAAAAAAAGTTAAATTCATATTTTAATCCATCCATTCATTATACCCGCTGAATCCGTCGATCGGGTCGCGGGAGGGGGGGGCTCATTGTCCATCTGACACCAGAGAGAACAGACAGACTGAATGACATCTTCTACAGATAGAGTGTTTGGGACAACAGGAGTAAATCCTGGGAACAGACAGTAACATCATGCTCTGTTGAAGGATGTAGATCTGAAGGTAAGCTGGACCACTGGCATGATTCAGTATAAAGGAGGACGAGGTAGCTGCCCCCTGCTAGCATGCAGGGGTACCCTCTACGATTTAAAATGGTGATAAATGTGTCTCTGTGCTCCAAAAAAGAAAAACGTTGATTAAAATACATAGTCGGTGAAGTGATCAATGCACATTATGGGTCAATATTTACCGAAAATTGCGTCGTAAATGTTAAAGTTATCGTTTTTGTGCTCCGTCCCGCTAAAACCCGTTCAAACTGACTGACAGCGCTGTGATGTTTGGAACTCCGGAGGCTCACATGAACCACGTGACAGCCCTAGCGGCGACTTCAAAGCGTGTCGCAACTCTGTATTACTCTATAGCTCTGCGCGAGCAGTGCGGAACTCTATGCACAGACAAATGTATAGGGCTCGGGCACACGCGTTGCATTCTGGGATATGGTCGCCATATTGGAGGCACAATCTCGTAAACAAACCCTGAGGCAAGACGGAGATCAAGGACCAAACAGTGAGAGAAAAGTGAGAGAAAAGCATGTTAAAATCGAAGAAAGGATGTGGGATATACCGGGATACATTACAGAAGGAAGCCAGAGATCGGTACATGCAGAAGATTGGCGTTATAAACGGACTGGACCCTTATGAAATACCGAGCAAGGAATGGATTGTCGACGAAGATTTACTGCCTAAATTCACCCTTTCGGACATAATTGCGTATATAGTATGTGGTGTCAGTGCTTATACTTTGCAACAGTTTCAATTATAATGACACTTTACACTTTTGTCATGTTACTCTACTTGTAAATAAATAATGAAACACACACACACTTGGCTGTATCTCAAAGCAAATTTATTTCAGACAACTTTAACTTTGCACAACACTCCTGCTCATGGTGGTCAGAGTACAACATACAGACACAATCTTGTCAAAGAATGTTTTGTCTTCACCTTTGCATGGCAAAACTATGTTGATAGGTACTTTTGCTGACAAAAAGGTGTATTGTTTCTGACAGTTCCAATCGCCCTTTCCATGTGAATTTGGAGATGGGCAATTTTCCTTGTATTTTCCACATTAAATTAAGATTAAGATCAGATTTATTGTCATGTATACATGCATACACACGAAATTTGTCCTCCGCTTTTAACCCATTGAGACATCCCTTGCTTCCAACTGACAGTGTCCTCTTGTGAAGGCGGGGATCTTTACCTCAGCACACAAAAGTCTGTAACTTACCAGAATGAAAATGCAGAGAACACACTCTCATCGACACCGGGATTGAGTGGAAAGTTATGCTTGGTCGTCTTACAGCAGCGATCCATGCTAGTCGACGACGCTTTGTTATCTCGGACACTTGGTCTCCGTGGGTGCGCCTCCAAGCAGGAAACCGGTAAAAAGATAAACCATTTACGATTTCCCCCCCATTCCTGTCACGGCTTACGCTATTGCACCCCACGACACAGCAACGTGCGACCATAGTGGCAAAGACAATAAGTCAAATAGATAACCAACGCAGAAAGTTCCGAGACCAGGCGGGAGTACGTCTGCGCGCAGTGGAAAACAATGTAAACAAAACAGTTCTGAGCCTCCAGTATGGCCGCCGCTCACGTAGTGACGTCACGTGCCCGAGCCCTATTTTGCGAGCTGTGTTGTGTCCAGAAAATCTTTTCACGCAAAAAATAATTTAATGAGCGAAGAAAAACCCATTCTGAGCACATTAACTTCTTTTTCCTGTTTGTTCCTCTCTCTGAAGACACACAACTATATGGTTCCCTCTGTTTTAACGCTCAACTTGGAGAGTTATATTTGTGCCACAATTGTAACCAATCACAGGCTCGGAGGAAGTCAACCTGACTGGCTGTTTCCGACTGCGTCCTGCGTTTAACACTAAAAACTACTACTTCAACTGGAGTTTAGCATTTCAATCAAGAATGCATACATTGGTCGGTATTTGTGACATTTCCTAATTATTAAGTAAATGATAGCTTACTTTAATTCATAAACTAATCACATTATTTTTGCTGTGGGATGACATACAGGGAGATGCTACAAGGGTAGTATTTGGAGGTTATCAAGGATTAATGGAGTTTCCCTCTGCTTGGACTATTACTATTGATGTGAAAGCAATGCTTCCTGGTATTAATGTCATACAATGCGAGAACGCAAAACAATTTCCCTTGTGGGATCAATACAGTAACTATATCTATGAATATAAATTGAGAGATCATGAGTGTTACTGGTGTGACTGGATGAATAGCTTTATTATGTTAGTGTTAATCAAATTAAATTGCACACCGGAGGCCAGATTTTGATAACAATTAAACAAACTGAAATTAACAATGTTATATAAACTCTAGTCACCCAAGCATTACAAAGTGTACCCATCCAATTTATGAGGATAGAAAAACTAACTAGTCACCAACTTCCTGTTGGAGTCTTGATTGTTAGAACTCTTAAAGAGCTCCTACTTGTTCAGGGTCTGATTACAGTTCAATCTGATATAGTTGCACAGTTCTTTTAGAGATAGTCTGTTCAGTCAGCTTTCTTTCGCCCGGGTTTGCTAAGCAGTTGCCATGGTAATGAAAAGCTTTTAGTCTTGACGGGACATCCGCAGGAAGAGGTGGAGAGAGCTCTTCATTTCTCCACTCCTCAGCCCTAAAACACCATGGTCTAAGTGTTGTTTCAATAGGAGACATCTGTTGTGCTTAAGCAAAATGATATTTGAATAAAGCATGTCTTATCCATTTTAATTAGACCTCAGGAAATTGTGCCAACTTGGTTTAAAAAAAAAAAAAAAAGGGCAAAATATGCTACATTTGAATATTGGAAAGTCTTTAGGATCCATAAAGAGACTCTAAACTTCCTGGTAGGCATAATTGAGTGGGTCTGTAGTCAGTGTTTCCCACACAGACTAATTCGTGGCG
Source organism: Odontesthes bonariensis (assembly GCF_027942865.1). Lineage (NCBI taxonomy): Eukaryota > Metazoa > Chordata > Actinopteri > Atheriniformes > Atherinopsidae > Odontesthes > Odontesthes bonariensis. Next base: position 32,529,449 of record NC_134527.1, read on the forward strand.
GTGCGCCACAGATTAAACACCGGCCGCCACATATTGCGTTTCGTTATTATAATTTTTTTTAACGCTATTTAAAAAATACTCGTATTCGTTAAGCTGCATTTCCTTTCCCTGCTCTCCCTCCGTCTCTCTGTCCCTCGCGTCTCTCTCGCATAGCCTACTCACACACACAGCCCCTCCCCGCCGTGCTTCCCTGGAAGCGTGGAAGCTTGCTAGCTTCAGCGTCGCGTTAGATAAGCTCAACGAAAGAATTCACGAAAGGTTGGTATCACGTGCACCTTTATAAAGTCACACATTAAAAAGTCCTATAAAAATATTTTATATTTTGAATACAATGTTGTCCCGTCCCATAGCAAGCGATTACGCCTTCTTTATAAAGTTAACTAGTTGCAAGTTTGCCGTAAAAAAAAAAAGTAGTTGGGTTGTCGAGGTCTAAACACTAGCAGCTGTGAATCAAATAAAGTAGGTTTTTTAAACTCTTACACTGAATGTTTGCTGCTTCAATCCAGATGAGTATTGAAAAATATTTTCCGCGATTGAAAGAGAAACGTGCGTGTTGATGATGAGGAGCAGCCTGAACCGGAGGTATCAGTCTGAAACAGCTGAACAGTCCCACCAGTGTAATTAATGTTATTAATTTGTTTACAATGAAGATGTGAAAATCTGCAGATAAGCCGCACCTGTGTCACCCATCCTTACGTCCCCCATAATTTTCCTTGATGGAGAAATTATCCAGGTTCTTAACTCCCAATGTGACATATATGTCACATTACAGATCTCTGGCAGTGGGGGGTGGTATTTTGGAAAAAAATTCTGAAATGGGTTTTATGTGGTCTATTTAGTCTGTGTTATAACCCCCTTAATTTTCATTTAAGTAGAAATGGGTCTGGGTTCTTAAGGGTTAATACAATAAAGTTTTGTGTGACCAATTATTAACGAAGGAATTATTTTGAAGAATTTAAATTTTTTACACCCAACCAACCCCCCCCCCCCCCCCTCCGGCCCACCACCACACATTGCCTTCACATCTGTGGGAAACACTGGTAGTGCTGGGGATGGAGGAGATGATGATGCTCATCAGCAGCCTCTTGAATATCTTCATGACCACTAATTTTAAAGGTCCTATGGCATGAAAATAAATGGAGGCTTTTATATATTTTTATAGGCTTTAGTGGTCCCCTAATACTGTATCTGAGTTTTTTTTCCCCAAAATTCTGCCTTGGTGCAGAATTACAGCCAGTCCCAAAAATGAGCTTTCCTTAGGATCCTCAGAATGAGCTGTTTAGTGGGGGTGTGGCCTTACTTACGCTTTTGGTACCTTGCGCAAATGTTTTGTGAATCGCTGTGGCACGTAGATGGCGCGGCAGCCCTATGCCGTAAAACTAGCGAAACCTGTTTATATGAGCTTACTTTGACAATATGACGAACTAGTTACTGAACAACTCTCCTAACACAGTCAAACATCAAGCAAGTGCTACACAAGACACAGCAAAAAAGGCGTGCGTGAAGGGGAAAGCAGGAGTGAGGATTTTGACATTCTCATCTGATTGCTCTGGTTTGCAAAGATGCACGTAGCGCGAGTCATTTCAATCAGGGGAAAGGCAGATATTATGCACGCCATAACACCAACAGCAGGACGGCTATCAAAACAACAAATAAGTACACAACACTCGCGTTACAGTAAATGAGGTGTCCACTTGCATACCTCATGCTATTTACTGTTACATTAGCGACAGTGACCGAGCTATTAGCTGCAGAGCTAACGACACAGACAGACTGACCGTTTTGACTCTGGAACCATGAATGAATCATTATCCTGATGCACTGAATTTGCAGATTCATTCTTCTTCAGGAAGCTTGAAGTAGGGGGTTTTGGTCTAAAATGAGCGAGCTAACCATCTCATGGGCATGCAAACACCTCCAACAGCCCAGTTGGCAGAGATAAGTGCTTGCAGATGCTATTAGCTGCATAGCTAACCGTTAGCTAACGTTAGCTGCTAACGATACAAACCCTTTCTTGTGGTAACAAGCTATATAACTATACTGTACATACAGGAAAGCAACACAATTATAGAGCGTTAAATTACTTACTCTCGGGAATGAGATCCTTCCCCAAGTGAGGGACGAATGGAGCAGGAGATTGACAGACGGATCGGTGCGGTGTCTGCAGTGATGCGGCTCTGCACCGGCCCGTCGTAGTGAAAAATCAGCTGAGCCAGAAGGCGAAGCTCTCGATTTACCGGTCAATCTATGTTCCTACCCTCACCTATGGTCACGACGAGCTGTGGGTAGTGACCGAGAGAACGAGATCGCGAATACAAGCGGCCAAATGAGTTTCCTCCGCAGGGTGTCTGGGCTCTCCCTTGGGCTCGGTATTGGCCCAAGTTCTGAAAACATTCGTCGGTGAAATATTTGGCGCACACACAAATCTCTTCGGTTCTGTCGTCACTTTCCCAGACAAAAACAAAATCTGTCCACTGGCTCTTTAGAGGTTCTGATGCAGGAGCTCTAAACAGATTTTTTACATCCATACAGCGCAATGAGCTGGCCAAAGAGCTGTGGGCGGGGAAAGGCAGTTTTGGCATAGCCATACATGGGCTCTGGGTGGAAACAACCTCCACGTCATAAGCGGCGGCTTTCCCGATCAGGCCATCTGCATGGTCACATTTCCAAAGGCGGAGAATAATTTCCAGTGCATGGTTTAGGTCTATCATCATTTTTAGCCACTGGGGGACCGCAGGCAGGCTAGAGGAACTCATATTAATGTTAAACAACCTTAAAAAGTGAAAATTTCATGCCATGGGACCTTTAATGCAACAGGCTGGTAGTCATTCAGGCATTAAAGCTTGTTGGTTTGGGGCATGGGGACGATGGTGGGGACCACAGACTTTGCTAACCACACAGTGATTTGCTAAAGATTGTGGTAAAACCCCGGACAGCTGGTCAGTGCAGCAGTGCAACAGGCGCTCAGAGATACCACCTGGGCCCGCCATCATGCTCTGTGATGCTAATGACGTCCTCTTTGCTGGTGAAGTTTCTGTTCTCAGTTGTCCGGCTGTAGCCAGTGTTAGCTGCATGGCTAACCTCAAAATGGGCGTAGAACGTGTTTAGTTAATCAGCAAAGGCAGAGTCGGAGCTTACCATCGTGCACAGTCCATTACAGAACTTTTATATAATTACCTCCGCCAAGGAGGTTATGTGATCGCCCGAGTTTGTCTGTTGCTTTGTCTGGATGTTTGTCTGGATGTTCGCCTGTTCGTGCTGCAATCTTGCGACCTGCCACAAGGTGGCGCGACCTCCACAAGGTGGCGCGACCTCCACAAGGTGGCGCGACCTCAAGGTGCCAAAGCCAAACAGAGCCAAAGCCAGACAGAATGCATATTGCGCAGATTTGCTGTAATTAGCACAACAAAAGATTGCAACGGCAAGCCAGTATAGAATAGAATAGAAATACAATAGAAAAATACTTTATTCATCCCCCAATGGGGGAAATTCAAATTAGTCAAGTAGCTCAAAAAAATTCTAAATATTTACAATGATTGTATATTAGCAACAACAATAATAATGATAATTCTAATAAAAATACTACTACTAAGAATAGTAATAATAAATGACTAAATAAATCAATTTGAGAAGAAGTCAGCAGTCCCTGTTAAAAAGCCTTCTGGCTGTGGGGACAAAGGACCTCCTGAAGCTCTCAGTCCTGCAGCCTCTCACTGCAGCTGCTCCTCTGTCCTGCAGGGTGCTGTGGAGACCACGTTTATTGTTCTCTAAAACAGAATACAGTTTCCTCCTCATCTGTTGCTCCACCACAACACTGAGAGGGTCCCAGTGTTTTTATTACCGTTACTTGGGCGTATATGGTTAGATGATGATCCAACTGGTGCTGAATCATGTTTGATGTATTCCCTCCTTATGAAGAAACTTTTTGTGCCGTTTTACTCGTCATTTTTAATAACTCCTTCACCATTCTTAGGATAACCGAAGTACTCCCATATTTCCGGGAGACTTCAGGTGTTTTTTTTGGGGTGGAAATAATTTGTCGGTGTATCCTTTGTCTGTCATGCATCTGTCCCTTTGGTTCTGCTTTGTGTGATTAAGCTGCCTGCATGAGCATACAGCTGGTGTAGCTTTGTTTTCGTTCCTGGCGAGTGGCGCCAATCTGTCGATGGTACCAGCACAATAGATTTACGTTTTTACAAGCAGGGACAGAAACACAGTTTTGAGAAGCCTTTCCGATTAATTAACCATGGCATTTTAAATTGCGGTTAATTGTCAAACCAGTTAATTGTGACATCCCTACTCACGAGTATATCACACACTGCATTGAAAAAAAAAACTGTTCCTTTAAGACATCGTTGTAGTCTCCCTAGTGGGAGACCTGGCACTGGGAGAAGGAGGCAGCTTCTCTTCGTCAGGAGTGTAGGAGCTGGATGCAAGGTGGTCACCTTGCATCCAGCTCCTACAATGACTGATGACCATCAGTCATTGTTGATCTGTGCTTGGACTTGATGATTTTCATGTGCGAGAAAGCAGACTCGCACAAATAAGTTGACCCAAAAAGAGCTGTCAGGTTCAAAGCACATCTTCTGAGGTGGGATACTTTCCTCCAACAGTAGTTTCCAGAACACTACATGCTCTCCAGGTTGAGCGGATTTTGATCTCAATGTCAGAATCTCATCCTCAGGAGCTGAGCTTTCCAGGTCCAAAAGGGATTCGAATTTGGCGGCAATCTCATCAACATCTATTCTTGCACCAAATGGATAAGACATGTAGCTGGCTACAGGCACTATGGATGCAAAGTCAGTAAAACGCCTCTCAAACTCTGACGAGATGCTCTGAACACGCTCCTCATAACGTGCACTGTCCAGCTGTGTCACACCTTTGCCTTGACGTTGTAGTTCTGCTGCATGTGAGGGAAGCTGCGCAGGTTACCAGCTGCAGCCTGCTGGACATCAGCTGTCGCTTTTAAACGTGTTCACTGAACTCATCATGTTCAAAACATCTTTACCCTGCAGCTCTAAATTTAATTCATTGAGCTCGCCAGTGAGATCAGTGAGGAAAGATTCGTCTAAAAGCCACTGGTGGTCCTCTAGCTTTGTATGATCATTTATGATGTTTTGAAAGCCTCAGGAAGTCCTTGATTTCAGGCAGCAGCTCCGTAAATCTGGCCAAAAGTTTACCTTTACTTATCCACCTCACATCCGGTGGTGTGTCCTTTTAATGGGAAATGGTGAGTAGCTCTTCCTTGGTGCTCATGTCTTCAAAAACTATCCTGATGAAAACACACAATTGTGCCACATCCACCATATCAGTCGACTCGTCCAATTGGAGGGAAAAGCACTCACAGGCGCCCATATCCTCCCTCGGTTGCTCCTCCACAGCCACAGCCATTCCCTCGCATCGCCTTGTGGTAGTATTGCGGGAGAGTTGCACTTCTTTAATGGCCTTCACGATCTCTGTTTTTATTACTACCTGTTATTTATATAGTATTATTACCTGTTAACACGTGGTTAATGACTGTAATGACCAATGTCTTTCAGGTATTGTCGTTGTTGGGATAAATCGACCAAAAGCCAAAAATTCTATAAGTAAAAATCTTGTCAAACTGGTACGTATGTCTTTTTTTCTCTTTTTTTTTTAACCATGATAAAAGATTAGCAAGTCAATAGTCAACTTGGGTTTTTTCCTGCTTCTGAATCTCAGCCCAACACAAGCTGACTCAGCCTATCAAGCTGCTTAAGGGCAGTTCCACATGACATGCTGAAAGTGCATCTGCTGATGGTTATCCATAATACCCTACGATGATTCTAAAATGTGTGTGTCCTCTGACAGGCTTAATTCCACCTGTGTCGAGGTGTGTTTTTCTCAGTGGGGTTTTGTGTAGACACTGCCTCCGCCCCAGACCCCGCCCCAGACTCCGCCCCAGACTCCGCCCCAGACTTTCTGAATACCTGCTCGGCCCGCCTGAAACTCACCAGAAACTGACCAAAACACCACAGCCCAGTGCAATCATGACATTAGCATTCCTTTTAATTGTTGTCTCTTATTTGCTTCTTGTTGTAAAACCTTTGTATTACTGCCCTCTCCTGCACTGGAGACTTTTACCTTTTGCAGGTGTACGTTGTATATCCTGATCTGCACTTGGACCTTTGTGTGGTGTGTTGTTGAGCGTGTTGTCGGGTTGGTTTATAAGGAGCCTAATAAGCTAATTCAGCCTAAGAGCTCATGTGTTGGCATGACTTCTGAATGGTGTTCCTTTTCTTTTTTTCTACTACAACAGAATTTCAAAAGACAAACAAACAAAACCACATACACTATAAAATTGAGAGATATTTTGACAGGAATTGACAGTTCATTTGGTAAAAGGAATTTTCCTAAAGCTTCATGGTAGCGTATACAGAGATCTCGTCTCCCTCCATGTTGCACGAGAACTTGTGAGTGTGTGGTCATGCGCACACAGTTTTACAGAAGAGACATATTGTAATGCAGCACCAAGCTATACCAATATATCCTGCAAATTGTATCGTCTCATCCTATATTTCATTTAAAAATATATTGATAGATCTTAACTTGATTATACTGCCAAGCTCTTTAGTCATGAATTCAGTTTTACTTTTCTTGATCTCCGTTTCATAATGACTTAATGAATTCCTTTTGTGTTATCTTGGTGTGTGTGATTGTGTGCACTGTACTGCATCTGTCCGTCTCTACTGTTTTTAAACGTGACCATGACCTTTTAACAGTTGCATGTAACACCAATCGTTCCGGGTCTCACTGTGTGCCATGTATAAAAGGCTGAAAGGACAATGAAACCTACTTGACTTGAATATGAAATGGGTTCTCCATTCTAAGGTCAGATTTTTTTCTTTTCTATTTTTCTTTTTATCTTTCAATTTTTTTGTTCTTTTAGATGTTTGAGGCTGTGGAGGATATCAAAAAGAACAACAATGTCCGCAGTGTTATTTTCTGCAGTTTGGTCCCAGGTATCTTCTGTGCAGGTATGCTGGGGGGTGCTTCTTATTCCTTTATGTTTCACTTGGTGTATGGAATGTAATATGGATGTCAATTGTGTAAGAATTAGCAGGCTTTATGATGGTTGTACTCTTCTCTCTTTATGAAGTTAGAACTTTAGCTTGTTTGACTTTTTGTGCAGGTGCTGACTTGAAAGAAAGGGCAAAGATGCACCAGAGTGAAGTTGGACCGTTTGTATCCAAAGCAAGAGCCCTCATCACAGAGCTGGGTAAAGACTGGAAATAACAATGGAATATGAATTATTTAACTGTAGACTTATTGACTTGAATGTATTCATGCTATTGACTGGCATCAGTGTGTTATTATCATGGGTAAAGAATTGAAAAAATGAAAAAGAAAACTTTCATAATGGTACAAGTCTGTGCTTATACCTGATCTCTCTGTGTGGTCTTTGTCTTCTCACCTGGTAGATGCAGGGAATGCATCCCAGCTGATTATGTGTTGTTTTAAGATGACACAACTTTTGCCCCTGTGTCATGATTTCCCATAGAAGCTCTTTTATAAATATTCATTTTCAAAGTACACTTCTCAAATCCTGCTTGTTTAACCAAAGCAATCAAAAATGTTTTTGCCGATTTCCAAATAAATTTGAGCCCCTCCAGCTGGCTTAGGTTTGTTTTTAGCTGGGTTGCTAGTGGTTACCACCTTAACTCTGGTTAGCCTTAGCTTTCTGCATATTTTCCTTTACTGGTTGATGACTGAGTAAAAAGTCAAAGGAGCTCGAAGCTTAGGTCAGATCTTTCCTGGCCTGGCAGCTTGCAGCGCTAGCCTCACAAGGAGATGAAGCCCTTTTGGGGTAGATGCTGTTATTTTGTTGTTAGTTGGGTGCCAAACAGCCACCATCATTCTATCTTAAAGTACTGGTTGCTTCAACCGACTTTGACTTTGATTTTGACTTCACTGCTAAAGAAACCAAATGTTGACCCCTTATTAAGTAACTACAGACCAATGTCCAAATTTTCCTTTTCTAAGATATTAGTGACTGGACAGACACAGTTGATATCATTTCTAAAGGATAAGTGTTTTTAATAGTTTCCGGTCTTGTTTCAGAGTACTTCATAGTACAGAGACCGCTTTTGTTAAGATGACCAATGATCTACAAATGAGTGCAGATAGAGGACACTGCACAATATCAGTTCTTTTGGATTTAAGTTCCACCTTTAACACTGTCAACACAACCTTCCTCTGTATCCTCCATCCATCCATCCATTCATAAATCAATTCAGTCACCCGTTATCTTCTGCTTATGCAAGGTTGGGTGGAAGAAGCAGGTCCAGGACACAAATCCATCCATCCCTCTCCCCAGCGACCCTCCCAGAGATAGTACAGGTTATCTAAAGCTTTGCCTTTTCTCAACAACCAACTCGTGCCACACCCTCAATCCATCTCTCTCTCAGACTTGCCATCACTCATGAACGGGATCTCGAGAAACTTAAAATACTCAATTCGAGACCAAGGTCTGTTCCACTAATACATCTGGAACAGAACCTTTGTGGTCACTCTGACTTACTTAAACTCAACAGCTCAGCTGATATTTGGCATAGCACAGGGCTGAGTCCTTGTCCCCTTTCTTCTCTATTTCCCTGCTTTCTCTGGGCTAGCTTATTCAATACTGAAGGTATTTTACTATTTTTATGCTGATTAAACTTAGCTTTACTTGCTGATCAAACCCTCAGACCCCAGCAGCCTGGCTAATCTCACTGCTTCTCTTTCTTACAGAAAATCCTGAGTGGCCAAGAATTTCTCCAAATTGATGACAAGTCAGAGTTTATTCTTTTTGGCCTGTTGGTTCTACTCTTGGTAGTCTCTTGATTAATATCACACAGACTGCTAAGACATGAGGACTATTATTTGATTCTACCCTCAGTTTTGATGCTCAAGTCAAATGTTTTTTTTTACATCTAAAGTATGTCTAAAGAAAAGTTGCTTTTATCGATAATAAGCTTTTTTTCCCCTCATGTACAGGTAACCTTCCAATACCAACAATTGCTGCGATTGATGGAGCTGCCTTAGGAGGAGGCTTGGAAATGGCCCTTGCTTGTGATATCAGAATTGCCTGTAAGACTCTCTGTGCTTTATTTTGAGGTTACAGGGTTAGGTTAGGCAAAAGTTTCACGCTGTAATCCTCAAAGGACTGCAGAAAAAGGATTCCTAGAGGGGTAATGAACAAATATCAAACAAAGTGACAAAGTATGTGTGTAAATATATGCATATATATTTACTGGCTTCTGCACATTTCCTCAGTTTCTTGGACATTCCGTTTATACAGAAAAGATGCACAGATTAGGCGTGCAGATGTTTCTGTAAATCTAAATATTTCTTGGTATACAAACCTTTTAGAAGTTGTGAGTTTGCCCTTGGCCTATGTGTGAGCTGTGCTGTTTTCTACACAAGGCGTCTGGTCCAGTTTCCCATGACTGAAGATGAAAACCTCCTCTTGAATCCATGGTTAAACATTCTGCTGGACTCTTCTGTCGAGCACTCTGACATTGACTTTCCTGGGGTAACTGAAACGTGTGATCCCCTTGTATTAAAAAGAAAGACGCACCACCCCAGTCTGACAACTTGTATTCAATGTTGTGGGAGAACCGAGAAAGCCCAACTCCACCGATGGCCTTAAGAGACTCAGAGTGAATCTCATGCTCTCCCGGGGGCTTTCTGCCATCCCAGTGACCTCAGCACCGGTCATAGTCCTCTATGAGCTCCCCAACCTCTGCTTCCATTAGGAAAGGGCTTCAGTAGAGAATTTCAAGCCCACAACACATTATGATTAACATTGAATAATTGGTGAGGAATAATGTTGCAAGCATTGTGACATTCATTGAGAACAGAATTATTCCTGTGATGTTTTGGGTGAAATAGTGGAGGAAGACGGAGCTCAGCAGCAAGTGATTTAAAAACAGGGCAAATTTCTGAGCTCACTTCAGTCAAACTGGGAAGCATGACCTAGATAAAACACACTCAATGTATAAAACGTATGTTGTGAAAATGTATTGTAGTAGTATTACAACTAATATGTTAAATGAAAGTAGCTGTTTTTGTCCTGACCAAACATGGTCGGCCGACATATCAACGCGGTCGACCTTGTGCCTAATCTTTAAATCTCTAATATCAGAAGGGGAATCTAAGATGTGTTTGTATGTAGTTTTTGCATGCCTAATTAATAAATTATGTAAACATTTCACCTATCCAGCAGAACTGGCTGTTGGAGTGCATATGTAGAAGTAATAATACTACTCTTTGATCTCTTTAGCCAACTCTGCAAAAATGGGGCTAGTTGAGACGAAACTGGCGATCATTCCCGGAGCAGGTAGGCTGCTTGCTTTTGTGTTTTATGTTCAAATGTTTAAATGTTCTGTTACACAAATCTAATGCAGAACTCAGCTTTTTGCAACACTTTAGATCAGAGCTCCGTCTTCAAAGTGTTTTTTAGATTTGATACCCTCTGACAGTAATGTACTTTTTGTTGTTCATCAAGTGATGGAGGCCATCCGTATCTGTGAAAGAGGACGTGTTCTAACGTTCTCTTCTGTTTGTTTTAGGTGGTACACAGCGTCTTCCAAGGGCTATTGGTGTGTCTCTTGCCAAGGAGCTCATGTTTGCTGCCCGGGTAGTGGATGGAACAGAGGCGTGTCGCCTGGGGCTCGTCAATCATTCCGTAGAGCAGAATGACAGTGGTGATGCCGCCTATCTGCGGGCTCTGGAACTCGCCCGTGAGATCAACCCTCAGGTGATAAGACTACCTGACTAACCAGCAGAGCACCATATGAAGACAAATATCTAATATCATAGAAAAATAAAAACATCTGATTTCATGTTGAACAGCATGGTTTAATCAAAGCTTCCGCTCATTTTCAACCTTGTGATTTCTAAAGGTTAGTCATTCTTTGATTTTTGGCTCCACAGGGTCCAATTGCAATAAGGATGGCAAAACTAGCAATCAACCAAGGAATAGAGGTGAGTCGCAGCAAAGAGCAGTATTCTGCTGCTTTGATTCAATTTCACAATCCGATTATATTTGTGATTTTCTGTTGTCTGCACCTGGCACTGCAGGTGGTGATGAATCATAGGACTCATTCAAAGCCTGATAGTGTACAGGCTGTTGTCTTTTATACGCATTCCTCCTCCTACAGTAAAGAACTCTTCAGATTTTTATATTGTGTCAAATTCAGAGAGTTGTCAATACTGCACTTTTAATGGTTAATGGGACGGACACTTGAAGTGCATTATTTCCATGTGTGTGAATCTAATACTGCAGAAAACTTTTCTTTTAGGAGTTTGTTGTCTTTTCTCAGAACCTCCAGCTGAGGTTTCATTTTTCTTTCTTTATCTCTTTCAGTTCCGTAGATTAGTCCGTGTTTAAGGGTGGAGGTGGTAGCACTTTGTTTATCTTTTCTTAAAGTCTTCCTGCTTTACTGCTTCCACATTATCCATCTAAATTGGCTGCCCTCAATCCAACTCCATTTTGTCAAAGAACATGAAGTACATGTAGGGAGGCTGTATGTCAAGACAAAGAGTCGTAGTCTACCAATCAGAAGTCTGGTGGCTGAATCACCGGCTTCCCTGGACCACATGTTGCCTCTGATGCATCCACCTGTATGAGTGTGTGTGTGTATGGGGAAAAAGAAATGCTGTATGAGTGTGAATCGTGAATGTGGTCGACTGGACTGTAAAGGGACCGTATAAATACAGTCCATTTACCATTTACATGTAGCCCTACGTTCAACTGAAATGGGTGAATGAATCTGTGTTTGCAGACAAACTTATAAACGTATTTCACACTTATGAATATCATGACAGCATTTTGTTTTTACATTTACTTAGTTTACTAAGTTCTGGGTATAAAATAACTGTAAAATATAAGATCATGCATGCTAGCTATGTCTCTGTCAGTCTGCATCTCTTTCTCTATAGGTTTGTTTTATTCAGAACTTTGACCAGGTTTACTAAAGTCTCATTTAATTGCTGAAATGTGGAAACACACTCAAAAACTCAAACTCTAAAAGACTGAAAACAGGTTGGGTCAAGACATTGGAATAGGAACTAATGATGAGAGCTCTCTGAGGTGAAAGATGACATGAGATCTAATGTTTAGTTTAAGATGATGGGAGTGCCACATGCTGAAGGCCCTGGGTATTGTGGGGCTGTCTTGGCAATGAAGGACTGCTATCATTTGCCTACATTGCATGTACTGTACCAGACTGCGTTCCATCCTGTAGTCCATGTCACAAAGTTCTTGCCAGAGAAGAGAAGGATTAATGTAGACAGGGTTTTAGTGAATAGTTGTTGTGGTAGGAATGATCCAGCGGTTGGCTGCTTTAGCTTGTAGGCTTGAGGTTATAGGTTCAAGAATAAGATCCGCTAACAACAATGAATTTTTTCAGAGTGGCACACAAAGTCATGCAGAGAAGAGAGAAGCAAATGCAATTTTTTAAATAACAAAAATGTAATTCTAGCAAAAGCAAAGCCAATATGACAGTTAGCCAATAAACAATACAGAATTGGTCATAGAGAAATGAAACAATATCATAAGCAATACAGAGATTTTCGAATCAAAGGAAAGGCTAAAAGACGTAGAAAATGTAAAGCATTGTAAAATATATGGGAAATAAAATGATCATGTATTTTAACATTTTCTCTTTTCTTAATTTCTCTTCATATTTCCTCATTGATTTGTTGCAGATTTCATCTTTCTTTCTATCATTCTGTATTAAACAAGCCTCTAAAACCTGAAGGTTTTCCAGAAAACTTCCATGAAAAGCTTTTATTTTCCAGCATTTAAAGAAGTTAAAAACCATTTCAGAGGTTAAACTTACAGCTTTTTATTGTAAATGATTGACTTTAGTGTTTTTCTGTATTAAAGAAAATGTGCATCGAGTCGTGAGGTTTGATGGTAAAAGCAGGGATATGTTGCATGAGGTCTGAATGGATTAAAACATGCTTTCAAATGGAATTTCCTGCTTGTATTGGGAAGTTAAACTGCATGAAGTGGATGAGAAGGCTGAAGAAAAGCGATGAACTGGAGAGAAGATCAGCTGACTGTAAATCTGTATGGGCAGTTCTGTCCACATGTACCTTCAGAGGGTTGATGGGAAATGAATGCAACATTGCTCTGATATATGATGGCACATTTGTATCCAGATCAGCGATCAGTGAGTTGTTTAAATTTGGAAAAGATGGGAATGAAGCAAGAAGAAAGTCGGTCATATTTTTATCTTCATTGTGAACTTTCTCTGAGAGATGCCTTTTCTTTTTTCAGGTGGATTTATCTACAGGTCTGGCAATTGAAGAGGCATGTTATGCCCAAGTGAGTATTTAATCAACATTGTATATCAGTTTTAATGTTGGTTTTATATTCTGAAAGCATAATCAATCATTTTACATTGTTTTATTTTGGCCATAATAAAAGTAAGCACACTAACTGTCATGTCCTGCAGTGCATGTGTGTAAGTTTTTCATCTACTCCTCATCAGATCAGTTTTTAAATGGTTTGATGGGGGTTTGTAGCCTGGCTGACGCGTCCACAATCTCGATGAGATGGTGGTCTGGGAACTAGGTGTGCATTTTCTCGTATTTGAGGCGTGGTTTACGAATGCCTAGAGCCGTTTATTGGGCCCTACGAATGTCTATCAAATGGCGTCTGGTTCTTCCCATGCTGCTTTGCGCACGATTCATAGCCAATTGTATCACTTATACCAGATGACGACAGAAATTCGACGAGGAAGAAGAAGAAAAAAAAGTAAAATAAAAGTAAACTTGCGCTCTAAGCTACTTAAAACACTTTCTAAGGCTGCATCGAACGGTAACGTTGTGTCCGCTGCCATGTTGGATTAACACTCTACAAGCTTCGGTGTAGCGCATAGACGTCGTCATCGTCTTGCTGCCGCCCCCCCCCCGTTCTGTGATTGGTTCCCTAACTCAGGCAAATATAAGGGCGGTGGTTTCCAGGCTGCCTTTGCAGTGGGAATGAAATCGCGTGCAAAGCAGCATGGGAATTCCCAGGCTAGGGGGTTTGGGGAAACATTGAAGCTTTACAAAGTTTTGTCATACTCTGAGCTTTAACGTGCCACAGGGAATAGTCTCCAATTTTCTTTTGAAGGGGACATACTGTGAAAAAAATCCCTTTTATCTGTGCTTGAGAGCATATATTTGGATGTCTGAAGTCAGTACCTATCTGAAAATACACAAAAAAACAAACACAACCTTGGCATTTAAGTAAGTCCTCAGGTTCACTACGCCTCCTCTGCTAAACCCCGCCTCTCCTGGTAAGCCCCGCCCACTCACATCCACCCTGCTGGACGGATGAAGCCAGCTTCTGGTGGAAATGTTCTGCTGTCAGCTGCACTGAGGAGCATGCATCTTCCATCCAGCAGCAGCCTCAGAGGATATCAGAGTCCAGTGGATAAACTCTATCTGAGGCTAATGTTCCAGCAGAGTTAGCTAAAGACTGTGGATGTGCAGCAGCCACTTTTCATCCTGTGGCTGCTGTTTTAACAACTTGGTCCAGTTCAACGCTGGATGTATATGTGTGTGTGTGTGTGTGTGTGTATATATATATATATATATATATATATATATTTGTGTGAGTGTTTTTGATACAATTGGAGGAATAGCTTCCTTGCGTTTTCATTAACCACATAAACTTGCACACCAGATGCCCAGATTTTGATGACAGGATACACAGCGTATAATATAAACATGTGACAGTGTGTCCTCAACTTCATGTGGCAGCATCATGTGGTGGCAGTGTTTTTCATCAGCAGGGACTGGGAAAGTGAATGGAACTGCAAGGAATGACGAATGGGGCCAAAATATTGGGACTCTCTTGTGGAAAACCTGTTTAAGGTGCTGTTTACACATACCCGGGTATTTTGATAAACGCATATTTTCTAACCTTCGTTTGCAAAAAAAACTAGGTGCACACAGCTCCGTTTTTAAAAAAACCCACGTCTACATTGATCCGCATAAATACGCTATCAAGAGCTGTTAAATTACACCAAGCCTGACGGTGGCAGTGTTAGAACAATGAGAATTCCACACAAGCCAATCAGAAGCCTAATAGAGAACCGCTGACAGGAAGAACTTCCGGATCCTTTTCAAGAAGAAAATATGGCGCCAGGCTCATGTTTGTGGACTGATAGCGAGACTGAGCTACTTTTACACGTTGCGCTGGACTATAAAACTGCTAAAGCCGTGAAAAATATCTTTGTTGTTCAATACATTGTATGACTGTAATTTTCAAAATCACACAAGCGAGTATAGCTCTCAACAACAGAAATGCTGCTAGTACCTCCATGCTTGCCAGATAAACAATGGACGGAGAGAATGGCGTTTTCACGCTAGCATCCTGCCAACATGGCGGATAGGGGCGGGGCTCTGTACTATGACGACAACTCCTCATTCCATTCCCAAAACTCCGTATTTGTCTCTTTCAACCAGTTTACACACAAACGCTAAACGGAGTTTTTAAAAAATCTCCACTTTTGCTGGAGTTTTTTTTTAGCTTCGTTTTCGGAGGAAAAAACTCCGTTTGTGTATAAACGAAAGGCACAAACGAAGGGAAAGGTCTTCGTTTATCAAAATACCCGGGTATGTGTAAACAGTACCTAAGAATGGGGCCCCCATTCAGAATGACTGCAAGCATACGACTAAATCAACACTTGAGAGGTTAAAGGAGCCACATTTAAACATGTTCGAATAGCCCAGTCAAAGAGTACACCTCAATCTGTTTGAGAATCTGTGGTATGACTTAAAGATGTGAGAACAAAAATGGAAGCCATCAAACTTGGAGCCCAAACTGTCTTGAGGAATGGACAGAATTTCCAGCAGTTCGATGTGCCAAGCTTAAAGAGACGTAATACACCAAGACACCTGCAACTTTACAACTTAAATATATGGCATATATTTCTATCATTCCTTGTCTTTTTCAAAGTTAAAAGTGTTTTGGACATTCAGATGGTAGGTATGTTGTGTTGATTGAGTGTTAGGAACTCTACAGAAATGTAAAAGGCAGTGAGTTCTTGTTACAGGCACTGTGTGCTTGTGACAGATCAGAGGATTGGTGCAGTTTGAATCAGTCCATCTACCACTATCTTCTGTTCTGTTTGTCCTATATGAACATGTTGTCTTCACTGTGGCCTGCGGAGGAACATGGGGGGCCACGGTGGTTAACAGGGTCCCTGTTACACTCCATTTGTGTTAACAAACTGTCAACAATGGAGACTCTGTTACAGGTGCTGATGTCACGCTGCTATATCAGAATCAGAATCAGCTTTATTGGCCAGGTTTGACTAAACAAACAAGGAATTTGACTCTGGTAACTTCACTCACAAAGTACAACACTCAACAATAACATGAAATAATAAAAATTAGAATTGCAGAACAGTAAGAGTTGAATTGATTGTAAATATAAATAAATAGAAACTATGGGTGGGAATGCTATTCCTGGGTGTTCAACAGAGTGACTGCTTGGGTTAGGGTTAGGGTTCTAACCCTAACCATATATCATCTACCTTAGAAATTGATGAATGGAGACACTAAAAGCTGACTTGAGACGGAGCTCAGGTAAACATGTGTATTTTGTGCTGTCTTTAAGGTGATACCAACTAAAGACCGATTGGAAGGTTTGGCTGCTTTCAAGGAGAAGAGGCGTCCTCATTTCAAGGGGGAGTGAAGCCACCCTTGTTGCATTACCACTGCTCAACCTGTTCAGTACCCAGGAGTGTTTGATGGCAGGACTTCATGGTTGCCTTGTCCTTTAGCTAGTTTGAAGTAATTGAAGTGTAAGGCATTTACAGGGAGGAGAAGCTCACTGCTTCAGGATTTAACCAAGATTTGGTCGCTTCCTATAATTCTAAAAGCACTTGTAATGTATGTAATCATTATCGTCAAATGATTACTTTTCTTTGCAGTTTGATTGGCTGCCAATAAGTAACAGCAAGTTCCATCAGAAGTGAACTGACCTTAAAAGTTTCATCAATTGTTTTGCTTGTTTTTTGATAGAAATATGTATCATATCATTTGATAGCATAGTTGGATTAGAATGTTTTCTTTTTGTGGTGCCTTCCTGTGGTAGTAACCAAACACTTGCTAACACATACTGGTTAAGAACACATCATTCCTCAAATCAAGATAACTAGGTCCATTTTTCAACAAATTTGAGCTCATGCTTTCACATTATCAGATCCCAACATGCTGTATTTGGTCTTAGTGGTACCAATATGCAGTATCTCCCAAAAGCCAAATCTACCCAGTGCTTTGCAGCTCGCTGATGGTACTGGCAGGTTGACCGACTGTGCTGTCATCACTGTAGCCACACAAGAGAAACACTAATTAATCTCCTCTTAACTGCCTTTATTCTGTGTTTTACTCTTCATTAATGCTTTTGTAAATGGTTGTCATGCCTCAAACTGAATAAATCTCTGTTTCCCTCCAGTTGGTGTGTCTCATAATTGCAAATGGAAGAACGGGTACAGAAATAGGTGATGATTCGTGTGCATGCACTGATGAAAATGCACTGAAATAATTTTCTACTGGCACTGAGAGAGGTAAATCTGAAGCTGTAATAATAAAAATACATTTGTGAACATCAACCTATTCTACAAGCCAGAAAACAATGCTGGAAACCACAGTGATGAGGAAGAATCACACATTCTGCCTTCCAGCAGACATGCACCATTTCCGGTCAAAGCTGCCATGAACCATTGAGTTTTTTTTCATCCTTGTTTGGATCAATAAGTGATAGCCACCAAATTCAAAGTTGACGAATAGTTTTTCAGAGCTCTGGGCCCATTTGACTTGTGCTAAAGAGGCCCTTGATACTCAAAGCTGGGTTAAAAGGCTGAGTGGTTCAGCTGGTGTGTTTCTAATGTCAAAGTAAAGCTCAGTTTTTAACAGATTTTTGCTCTTCACACTGCAGATGTGAACTCTTCATGTTGATGAGTGTTTCCACACCAGACAGTAGAGCAGTGTGGCGCTTCCTCTGGAGTCATATTAGGATGTTAACCTTTCCCTGCAGTTCGAGCCAGATGTTTTTCTACTCCTTTCTGGGTTAGGGTTAGGGTTATATCGTTAGGGTTAGGGTTATATCGTTAGGGTTAGGGTTAGGGTTATATCGTTAGGGTTAGGGTTATATCGTTAGGGTTAGGGTTATATCGTTAGGGTTAGGGTTATATCGTTTAGACGCTCACACTCGCCCTTTAAGTGTCCTCCCCCCGGCAGCCGAGCACCTTGCAGTGTTGCTCCTTTACCATTTGTACGTGTGTGTGTGTGTCACAGTTGTAATTCATTAGTGTGTTTAAGGGCTTGGGCCATTTAAAAAAAAAAAGTTCAAATGTAATCTAAGTTAAATCCTGCAGTTGAGATGAGCTGACCCATGTGGTGCAGTTTCTGATGCTGCCCCACAGCCTCTGCGGGTTGCACCTCAGAAGCTGCATCTCATCATTTTGGGTTTTGTAATTAGGATTTTATATTTACAGTGGATTCTTGTTAGCTTGAAATGAGGCACGCAGTGCTGATAATAATACCAGAGTTATTGAGATGCTATGAGCAGGAGATGTGTATATGAGCCTGAGAACAGACAGTTGAGCCATGGCCAGCGGTTATGTGCAGGCCTGTCCTGTGGCTTCGTGCTGCTGCACAGAGCCTGGCAACAGAATATACATCCCCACTGTGGCTGGCCTCCTTCCGGCAGATGTCCCAACTCTAAGCCGGGGGGAATCCCACCACAAGTCACAGTTGCGTAAAGAAAGACCGGTTTCCCAATACTGGAGGACTGGACCCCACAGGTTTCTCATGGGAAATGTTCAACGTGTTGATTTGTCAGATTTTCTGTTGAAGTGAACGGTCTCAGGAGCGCTTTTTGTCACCGCAGGACAGTCTGGAAAATGTGCCTCTTCCTTTCTGGTCGTAAGCTCAGGTTATTTAAGCGTTTTAACCGTTTCTCAGAATGTACTTTTGGGCTTCAAATGACAAAGAAAAGTGTTTTTCTACATCTTTAAACAGTTTCTAAACTTTTACAGCTGAAGCAAAGCCAACTTTACTATCGATCTGGCGAAAAGTAAAAAAATCTAGATGAATAAATTCTAAATGACCTGAATTGTTATACTTCTATAGCTTGTTTTCCCCTTCGTAAAACTTTGGTGAAATGACTGTTTCAGCCTGCTGCATAACTGGTCATGGCTGTCATTGTTATAGTAGTTCATTAAACAAGTCATGTCCTAAGTTAGCACGGCACTAACCCTACTTCCGAAATCAACTGGAGAAAAGTTGAATAATCCAAAGTTGAAGCAGTCTTTGATGAGACCTTCCCTCACATAATGCTGCTGTTTGTACATGGCAACAGATGGTGTTTGTTTTCAGTCTCTCACTAATTTGAATTGTTTGCCTTCATTAGTAATAAAAGGCTTTCACTTGACACTCTCTGTGCTTTTCATACCTAGAACTTTATTTCTTTATTAAAAACTACTATCTCTCAGGGAACAGAAAAACAAGCGAAGCAGACTCACAGCTCTAATCAAACAGTTGCACATCAACTGTAGAAGCGGCCACATTTTTTATTTTCTTTTTCTTTAATTCTATCTGGGCAGCTATTTATTTGATATATATAGTGTGTATAGAATATACTTATGAGTATGAGTTCTCATGTAAATACTCATTTACTTTTTAATAGAGTAAGGAGGAAGAGCAGTCATCAACCTGTTGGAAGGCGATGGTTTGATTCCCGGCTCGGTGTCCTCGGTCACGTTACTTTGGATGCATCATCAGTGGATGAACGTGTGATCCTTGTGCAGACTGAGCGAAGGAGTGAAGGTGGCATCCTCTTTATCGGTTTCACATGTTGAAGTTGGGCTTGGAATCCATTTTGGGTCCGGTGCATCTGTATGGCGCGTGCTGAATGTGAAGAATTTCAGAAGTTTGGGATATGCTCACATGTTATTATTACAGTTGTGGGTCTTCAACATGCTGTGAATTTCTCTGCTTCTGCAGGGTACTACAGATAATATTTTCATTTCTTTCATATAGATTTATTTTCTCTTGAGCTATGATTGACTTTGAAGAAATTCTTCTGAGTACTGACAGCAACCATCTGAAAGTTTAAATCATCCAGAGCAACGTGTGGATGGAAAACAATTTGATGATAATTTAGTTCACTGCAGCCTGACACCAGGCTATGTGATCTTTTTCAAAGAATCCTTTCCAGCTGGGCTCGCAGCCTTTCTTTGGAACTACTTCCCTGTCCAGTACAACTAGATGCTTTTTTTCTTGAGCCATTGTTGGTTTTTCACAGAACCTTTAAGTTATCTGACCAATACAACTACAGGTCATTTATTCTGGATTTCAGCAGCTAAATGGCACCTGGAAACACACTTGAACCAAAAGGACATTCATATGTATTATTATTGCAGTTGCAGGTAATCATATTCACAGAGAGCTTAAAGGGCAGCAGTGCTAAGACAACTGTGTGTGTCCAAGCTAACACACACCTGCACATAAGAAAGTGTTAATAAAGCTTTGATTATGGAGGTCCTGCCCGCACTCAGATTAGAGGTCAGAGGAGTGTGATAGGAAGGAGCAGGAGAGGACAAGCAGCGTGTGAAATGATGGAACATATGAGTGGAAAGATTCATGAGATAACAGCAATGCATTTCAATGCAGAAGTCTAATGCTGAATAGGGCATATTAATGGTTGAACTATGGGATGTCTGATGCAGACGACAGTAAAGGCTCTGGAAGTAGTTGGAAAAATGACACGGATTGAAGCGGTGGTGGAGGTGGGTTAGGGTTACCCAGCAGTCATTGTGTCGAGATAAAAGAACAGGAGAACAAGTTTAGCAAAGTCAACAATAAGTAACGAAACGTAAGTAATGAAAGTAATGAAGTCGAGTCAAATGTAGTTGTTTATAGCACATTTCATGTACAAAACAATTCAAAGTGCTTCACATCAAATAAAAGCATTGCAGCGGGGAGTGGAAGAAGCATTAAAAATACATCAAAGAATATTCACAATCTTTCTCGTAGAAGCTTTTTTAAAGGGACAGTAGGCATTGTGGTGGAAATGACGCCAATGCTGTGTGACAGGTATATTTTGTATAAAAAGTAATATTGACTGTGGACTCAAATCAAATATTATAATATATGTTATTTATTTTAGTATTCCTTAATTCAAACGCATCAACAGTTGTCATATAAGTGATACTTTTAACCTTTTTTTTCATTGTTGAAGTTTGAAACTCTGGGGATGTGACAAGGAAAAAACAGTGATTTTGCAACTTCCAGGTGGATGAAAAGTATTAAAAAATTATATTTAAAAGGTGGTACATTTTTTATGAGAGTTTTTTATCACCATTTTCACACAGAAAGAGGTATTTGTCCAAAATTGCAATTATTTAAAAAAAATATGACCTGAGACTCTAAAAGTACACATTTTCTAAGAATCACCCATAAAGAGAAAGAAATAGAATAATTAAAATGATTAAAAACAAGCGTTGTGGAGAAAAGAGTAGCCAGACTCACCTTTCCAGCCTCTGATGGGGAATTTATTGATCAGAAGACACAGAGACATGTGCGTGGCAGCATGCAGGAAACTCCCAATGACCTCAGTTTGTCAGATCTTCTTCTACCTCCTGATATCATTCTGTGTGTATGTGGCCCAAACCCAATCTCTATCTGGCGCCTGCTGTCTGAGAATGCTGCTACATCTTCATCATTGTGTGGACGGAGTTCATTCTGATCTTAAACAACATCTGGTTGGAGCAGTGTCAGGGTCCTGCTGCTCCCTACATCATCCCCCCTGAAATCCCTTATCACTGATTTAATAAAGAGATAACCTAACCTATCACCACCCATTATTAACACTAAATTATTAACACTAAATAAAATAATCAATTAACGGGCTGCAGGGTGCTGTGGTGGTTAGCACCGTCGCCTCTCAGCAGAAGGTTCCAGGTTCAACTCCCAGCTGGGGCCTTTCTGTGTGGAGTCTGCATGTTCTCCCCGTGTATGCGTGGGTTCTCTCCGGGTACTCTGGCTTCCTCCCACTGTCCAAAAACATGCATGTTAGGTTAACTGGTGTCTCTAAAATTGTCCTTGGGAGTGAGTGTGAGTGGTTGTTTGTCTGGTTTGTCTCTATGTGGCCCTGTGATGGACTGGCAGCCTGTCCAGGGTGACCCCGCCTCTGGCCCGGTGACCTCTGGGATAGGCTCCAGCCCCCCCGCGACCCGGCCGACGGATTCAGCGTGTATAGAAGATGGATGGATGGATGGAAAATAATCAATTAAAACATATTCACCTAAAACTGAAAATCATATAGGGTAAACCAAAAATGAAACACTATCAAATCTCAGTATTAATAATACTTGAAGACCTTTAACTTCACCATCAGGATGGTCCACTGTTCGCAGCGCATAGGAGCCAAAAACCCGCTGGATGCTACTTCTGTAACTCATGTTCTTATTCACAGGAAAATTCTCCTATGCCCCACTTGGTGACCGACCACTTCATAACCTTTCAGTGCCTAGGGTCCCCCTCCGAACAGCTGGCTCACACCAATGGCAATGATTGGCTATGATTGGTAACTGATAAACTGATGATTTAGCAACAATATTAGTAATAATGAGTAATGATACAATGATGTGTAATAACTGACAATTTCTTTTAAGACAAACATCCTTATGATAATCATGGGCAGAGTGGTGTAGTGCAGCTCAGTCTCTTCTGGTCCAATCCTGGCACTGCTTGGTGTTTGGTTCTCCTCATGGCTGAACCTCAGTTCAGTCTGATCCGGAGCTAACTCAGAAGGAGAGGCTACGAGCTCTTCACTTCCATGAGGGGGTCTTTACTCCCTTATCCCTAACTAATCTGCTTTTAGGACAATTCAGGAGAGAATTGTTTGGAGGCTGTGGATTGTTAAGATTGGTGGCCACTTGGTGGAATGAACTCTTTAAATCAGCTTTTCATTCAGTTGGGGTGGAGCGCTTAGCTTTGCCGTCCAGCCTCTTTGTGCACATGTGGATGAAGATTGTGTGACTGTTCCACCATCATCTTGGCATGATGGGCACACCTTCCAGAACTTCAGATGGACACCTTGTCCGTCGCTGGGCTGTGAGTGCTGCAGTGGTTCTGCTGCTGATGCAGTTAGGCTAACCTGAGGAGGAACGTTAGCAGGAAAGAACCGAGCAGCACAGCAATGCAGCATGTCTTCATAATGCTCTACATTCAGGAATAGCCTTTTAACAGGTTAAATTCCCATTTTAATTGGTCGACCGATTAGGATTTCATATGAACCCAAAAATAATACAATAATAAAACAATGTAAAATAAAACAAAACAAAATAAAACAACTGGTCAGTTGATATAAACCATGTTTTAGGACAACACCAAAATACTCCCCACCCTGCTGTAAAGCATCGATTAGAGATGCAGTAATCATCTTATTTAGCTGTGGAACAAACTTCATTTAGAGAACACACCAACACAGAGGTAAAAGAGGACAAACACTCACAGTATTTTGGGAAAACTTGAGCAGTTTTAGTAAACCATGATTAATTATTCTATCATCCACCCCCCCCCCCCCCGACGTCTGGATGTTCATTCTGCTGAACTCCTCCACACACTTTCTGCTCCTGTGCTGCTCTCTGCTGCAGGACACAAATGTTTGTGCTCAGATCTTATTTTGGCATCAAGAAAGCAGCCATTTCTTCTCAGTGAGTAACTGATTAACCTGTTTAGGATGAATATTGTCTGTCCTCTCTTAATTCAGCTCAGAGAGTTAAGATCAAATTTCAGCATAATCTGCTTAATTCTCACTTGTTACTTAATACCAAATGAACTCTTCCCAGCAGCTGTTTGGTGATGCTGAGCCGCCCACAGACAGTTCAGGATCAGCATGAAGTGTTTCTGCTCTGGACCAATCAGAAACACTTCATGTGGTCCCAACACTGTGACATCAGAGCTGCTTACAACATATTTCCATCCATCCATCCATCCATCCATCCATCCATCCATCCATCTTCTATACCCGCTGAATCCGTGGGTCGGGTGGGGGGGCTGGAGCCTATCCCAGCGGTCATCGGGCCCAAGGCGGGGTGCAGCCTGGACAGGCCGCCAGTACATATTTCCATATAAATTAGAATTAAAAACAAAGGTTTATTTTCAATTTGTTTATTTATATTCATTCATCATTTATTTTTTTATTCGTTTATTTATTTTGAGGTGAGCATTGTGCTGCTAACTTTTCCTTAGCAGTGTCACAGCATCGTGCTTGTGCTGTCAGACATCAGATCTTTGGTTGGAGATCGATCACCGTTATCGATCACTGTTATTTTGCATGCATGCTTTGATCTGAGGGCCCAGATCAGCTTTAATATTCTCACTTTTCTTCTCATCATTGTTTTGTACTAATTTTCTTTGTTCTGAGCAGTTTTGGAATGTTAGCCAAATTGTTCAGTATCCTTCTTGTTTTTCCTTTGACATAATTTAGACAAAAGACTTTCACAAAAGATTAAATTCCTTTAATCGTGTAGTTCAGAGCTCTGTGCTTTACCTTCCTCGGAGCAGCTCTGCCTTCATTATATTCTGTTTTACTTAGGTGCACCAGATTAAAAACCCAGTTCATCTCTTATGAAACTTTTCTAATGAACTAAAACAGATAAATAAAACTTTTCATCCCATTCACATCCTCCCACATTCTGCACCTCACACTTACTCTTCTTTCCATCTATGAGAATATGTTTGGATCAGTGTATTTAGTTGGTGTTGGGTTTACAGGGTGAGTTTGAAACCTGAAAACCAATCTTAAAAAAAAACTCATCATGAAGTAATCAGCTGTTTTGTTCTTTCCATCACTCCCCCCTGGCACAGTGTGTATATACTGTGCACATCTAAAAGCTAAATAATCAGCAAACTACAGAGTAGGGGTCCTTTAAAGGATTCCCCTCATCTAGGGTGCTGGCATGCACTTTAAATTCCTTAAAATGACCTCTCATTAGATTACCAAAATTATGCCTATGCTGTATACACCTTACTTCAAATGTCTGTGCTTGTCCTGTTGGATCTCAGTGCTGCATTTGATACGGTCGATCACAGTATCTTATTACAGAGACTTGAACATGTTATTGGGATGAAAGGAACTGCATTAGGCTGGTTTAAGTCATATTTATCTGATAGATTTCAGTTTGTTCTTGTAAATGAAGAATCTTCCTCACACACCAGAGTAAGTCATGGAGTTCCTCAGGGTTCTGTGCTTGGACCGATTCTTTTCACTTTATACATGCTTCCATTAGGTAACATTATTAGACAGCATGGCATAAATTTCCATTGCTATGCTGATGATACTCAGCTGTACTTATCTATAAAACCAGATGAACCCAATAGGTTGGTCAGACTACAAGCATGTCTTAAAGACATAAAGACCTGGATGACTCAGAACTGTCTGCTGCTAAATTCAGACAAAACTGAAGTCGTTATCTTTGGACCTGAGCGCTTCAGGGAGAAATTGTCTAGCTATATAGTTACTCTAGATGGTATTTCCTTGGCTTCTAGTTCTACAGTGAGGAACCTTGGAGTTATTTTTGACCAGAACTTATCATTTGACTCGCATATAAAACAGGTTTCTAGGACTGCCTTCTTTCACCTTCGTAATATTGTTAAAATCAGGAACATCTTGTCTCAGAGTGATGCAGAAAAACTCATTCATGCATTTGTTACTTCAGGATTGGACTACTGTAATTCTTTATTATTGGGCTGTCCCACATATTCTCTGAAAAGCCTTCAGCTGATCCAAAATGCTGCAGCCAGAGTTTTGATGAGAACTAACAGGAGAGATCATATTTCTCCAGTTTTAGCTTCTCTTCATTGGCTCCCTGTTAAATTCAGAATAGAATTTAAGATTCTTCTCCTCACATATAAAGCTCTTAATGACCGAACTCCATCATATCTTAAAGATCTCATTGTAAGATATTTTCCTAACAGAGCACTTCGTTCCCAAACTGCAGGTTTACTTGAGGTTCCCAGAGTTTCTAAAAGTAGAATGGGAGGCAGAGCCTTCAGTTATCAGGCCCCTCTCTGTGGAACCAGCTGCCAGTTTGGGAGGCAGAGCCTTCAGTTATCAGGCCCCTCTCTGAGGAACCAGCTGCCAGTTTGGGAGGCAGAGCCTTCAGTTATCAGGCCCCTCTCTGTGGAACCAGCTGCCAGTTTGGGAGGCAGAGCCTTCAGTTATCAGGCCCCTCTCTGTGGAACCAGCTGCCAGTTTGGGAGGCAGAGCCTTCAGTTATCAGGCCCCTCTCTGTGGAACCAGCTGCCAGTTTGGGAGGCAGAGCCTTCAGTTATCAGGCCCCTCTCTGTGGAACCAGCTGCCAGTTTGGGAGGCAGAGCCTTCAGTTATCAGGCCCCTCTCTGTGGAACCAGCTGCCAGTTTGGGAGGCAGAGCCTTCAGTTATCAGGCCCCTCTCTGAGGAACCAGCTGCCAGTTTGGCTTCAGGCAGCAGACACCCTTTCCACTTTTAAGACCAGGCTTAAAACTTTCCTTTCTGATAAAGCTTATAGTTAGGGATGGCTCAGGTGATCTTGAAACATCCCATAGTTAAGCTGCTACAGGCCCAGACTGCTGGGGGGCCTCATCTGTCACAGATGACCAATGTCACACCGAAGCTGTTTTAAATAAACAGAAACAGTTGTTTGCAGAAAATGCCCTTGACTCTATCTGAGCCACCTATACTACCTTCTAGTTAAAATAGACAAAGCATTAGTTGAAATGACTGAACTTGTACTTGAGGTTTTAAAATCTAATTAGGTTTTGCTGTCTTGATATTAAACCATAGGTGTTAAGGAAACTCTAAGCTTAAATTGATATTTTGTCAGGGACCCTTGAATGTTCTGGGACATCATTTTTATTGCTTCATCTGATTATTAAATAAAGTCTTTTAGTTTAGTTTAGTAATCTCCTTTGGATGACTGGAATACGATGGTAAACTGGTAAACTTTATCCACAATTTGGTAAAACTGTGGCCATTCTTTTTGGTAAACTGAGTCCGACTGGGAAGATTCCTGTTGCTACAGCATGTCACTGAAAACTCAAGGAAAAACAAAAAGTAACAGCTCATTTGGCTTCTTTCTACAACTTGATGTAATATGGTTTCTCCTGCCATCTGCTGGTATTCTTAAGGTAAGTTCATTCAACTTGCTTTAACAGAGCCTAACTTGCCATAAAGCCATGACAGTGATTCAGTATTTACCAAAGCAGGACACCCCCAAAGTGGAATTCAGCGATCTTTAACACACCTGAGCTTTCTCTGCAGTGATATGTGTATGAAAGGTGTTCCTCACCAACACACCTGAACGCAGCTCAGTATTTTTCTTACTGTTCGGATGGTGCGTTGAGACCAAACATGAAGCAACAAGTTGCCTTGCTTTACTTGTGTGATTTCAGCTGAAGCATTCTGCAACTACAAAATTCACAATCGGATGGTAGTTAACTTCCACCATCATCCATGAGGGGCCACATATCTGTCACATTTTTTGTTTTAAGGTTACTTTAGATACGGATATAGATCTCAAAACTTCAAATATGTTGTTGAATTATCAAGAAGCGGAAATTACCTCCATATCTCTAAATAATTAGCTCTCAACAAGTGATTTTCTAATTTGGTGCTTGTTGTGGTTAAACATGAGATAGGATCTGAATACAGTCATGTATGAAGACATCTGACTTTAGTCTTACTACCCATTTCCAAACCAAGAAACAACTAACACTTGTAGTAATTGGTCCTTGGTAAATACAGTACATAGCTGTAATTCAGTAACAGATCAACTCTTTCATAGCTTAGCTTGTAGGCCTGCCGCTTCATTAACTTTCATTCTCTGCTTTTTTTCTGTTTTCACACATCCTTTGGAATCCCAGAACTTTGGGATCTCACAACGCTACGTTAACTTTGTCCTCCAATGATTATCAGATGGCTGTCATTCGTTCATGCGTGAGTATGAGTGTGCATGGTCATGTGTCTTATTTGTCTCTGTGTGGTTCTGCGATGGACGGGCCCCCTGTCCAGGGGGGCGTGATGACAGCTGGGATAGGCTCCAGCCCCCTGCAACCCAGAGTACATCATAGCAAAATACTTTATTTTGTCCAATAACAACCTCATTTGTCATTTGTCCATGTAGGCAATAATGATCTATGACTTCAAAGAATAGGAAACTTCTATTGGTCTGATGATAGTGGCACAGTGAAAAGAATGCAACAGACTTCCAACCCTAAGCGAGTAATATGATTTCCCACACCCAATCAGGAAGTGACAGAAGTGTTTTAAAGTGTTTCTGTCTTATTGAGGGTAAGCTGGTGTCTCTGAGTGTCAAATTAACCTGGAGTTGTATTTCCCTTCTATAAGGGCATTAGTTTAGAGGACACCCCTTAGCCGATAAAAGTGTATGAACAGAAAAACTATTTGCATCATAGCACAGAAACTGCACTGCTGAAAGTTACCAATGACCTCCTCTTAGCCTCTGATAGCGGACTTGTGTATGTGCTTGTCCTGTTGGATCTCAGTGCTGCATTTGATACGGTCGATCACAGTATCTTATTACACAGACTTGAACATGTTATTGGGATTAAAGGAACTGCATTAGGCTGCTACAGGAAGTTATATGTTTGGGTTTCTCTCTGACTCGGATATAAAACAGGTTTCTAGGACTGCCTTCTTTCACCTTCGTAATATTGTTAAAATCAGGAACATCTTGTCTCAGAGTGATGCAGAAAAACTAATTCATGCATTTGTTACTTCAGGATTGGACTACTGTAATTCTTTATTATTGGGCTGTCAATGACTGAAACAATCAGACTCTCACTCATAGATTTTTGAAGTTTTGGTTAAACTTTAATGACATAGTGGTAGAGCTTCCACACATATAGTTGCCTTTCAATATGAAGCACATACAACAAATGATTCATTCCTATAGTTTTACAACCAGAACATCTACTTGCTGATAAGCTACTATAAAAGTACATTTCTGGAAAGAAAAAGAAAAGCAATCAAATACTAGTAATATGCAAACTTATGGTCCGTATAGTCAATTAATTGAATTTATAGTGGGTAATAATCTTGTTGACCACTCTAAGTGCTTTTACAGGCCACATTCATACAGACAGGCGCATGCGCACATACACACACACACACACTCATTTCTCAGTCTGTACAGTCTAAGCCAACGCACTTGTTTTCTCTGTCATCATCATAGAAAAATACCAAGGGCAATGTGGGCGTCAGTGTCTTTTCCAAGGACACTTCATCATGAATACCCAACCTTCTGACTGACCTCCGGAGCCTCAGCCCTCCCCAACACTGAACATGTTTAAGAAATTCCAGAGTTTCAGTCTTTATATCACAGCATTTCTAACTCATAAGCCATTCATATGCAATAAATTTGACTCCACAACAAAAAGTTTGCATAGCCAAAACATCAGTGTGAAGAATCACTGTGCGATGTCGTAGTAATACTCGCGCAGTCGAGGTTCAACCACAGTGAATCCAGGCCTTTCTTCCACCCTGGAACAAACACAAATGAATCCAAAATCAGCTTCTCAAATATAAAGCTGGCCAACCTGATTCCTGCTGATGATTGGCAGGTGGTCACTTACTTGTATGTCCAGCACGCCCTCATGAGGTCATACATCTCTGGGGGACAGTTCACCGGGGGGTCCATCCGCTGCCCACCTTCAATCATCTGCATCACATCATTTCCTTTCATCCCCTGTAAACAGACACAGATTCAGCACTAACATACAGCAGCATCATAACCAAACATTCATTTCCAATTGAAAACATTTGTATTGGAGCAGTTTGATCCAGCAAGTCATGTTAATATTTAAGAAAGCACTTCGACAGAAGAAAGAAAAACAAGCAAAATGCTGCATCAGCTTCCAGTTCCAGCAGTTGGTGGTGACACTAACTCGTACATTGTACGTCTGAGCCAATGTGCAATATCTGTCATCAGGACTTAAGTTGCTCATTCATACCTTGTATGGTTTTTGGCCATAGGAAAATGCCTCCCACATGAGCACTCCGAAGCTCCACACATCACTTTTGCATGAAAACTTGAAGTAGTTTATACATTCAGGAGCATACCATTTCACTGGCCATTTCCCATGACCTTTGGCCTGGAGGACAAGACAGAAACAAAGCAGCAAAGCTCCGATTTACTGACATATTTAGACTTTTACAGTCTTTGACTGCTGGGTAAAAGATAAAGTGCTCCTAAATGCTCATGACAGATCAACATCGAACAGTAGACAACGTTCATTCTGTCATTGGTGTAAGGGAATATCACACAAGCCTTCCACACACTGGACATATTTACCTTGTAGTAGTTTTGCTCCTCTGCCACAGCTTTGGAGAGGCCGAAGTCACTGATCTTTGCATAGTGCTGTGTCACCAGCAGTACATTCCTGGCAGCGAGGTCTCTGTGAACAAAGTTATGCTCCTCCAGGTACTTCATGCCCATAGACACCTGATGAACCAGCTCTGTGATATTCTTTATGGACGTTTGCCTGTGGAGAATCACTTGTTACATTATCTCTAGAAATAACTCAGCCTCAGATGACAGCTGATCATTCTATATGTTCGGTTACCACCTTAAACCAAACATTTGAATACAACTTTCTATTGTAGAAATGATTTGACCAAGTTTTATTGCTGTTTTAATTCAGAATGTCTGTTGCTGTTAACTTTATTGCTGACCTGTAAAGCCGCAGACATGCCTGATATCAGTAGTTTGGATTTAAGTGGAAACACAGGAGTGGTTGTATAGTATGCTTCTCATTTCTGCTTGGGTTGGGTTTAGGATATAATATCAGAAGGAAATTCAACAGTCATAATGAATGATGATTCTTTTTTTTTTAGGTGCTAAGATCCTGCTAATACATTTTCAGTTCAATTCAATTTGAATAAATTTACTGACCAACAAGTCAAAAAGTGTGCTAGTGAGTTACAAACTTGTTTTTCTGCAAGAACTTGTTGAGGGGTCCCAGCTGAGCCAGCTCCATGACCAACATGAGGTTTTCTGCCTCACAGATGCCGATCATCCGCACGATGTAGGGATTGTCCAGCTGCTGCATGACATCGGCCTCCCGCAGCATCTCTTCACGCACTGATGGGTTGTTATCATCGTTCTTCAGAATCTTAACCGCCACTGCTTTCTGGGTTCTGGTTCACAGGAATGTTAGAGTTAGGACAGCTCTGGACTTTCAGCACATTCTCATTAATAAGACATTTTGGTCCAAGCAAAGGAATCCATGTTTAGATAACACACACTTACACCGCTCAGACACAGCAATGTTTAAAGCTGCAGTCTGCAGGATTTGTTGTTGTCATACGTAAAGTCCTACTTTTTGGCATTTTAAGAGTTTACATGATCTATCAGAACGCTTGAAGTTGAAAACGGTGACCTCCGTAGTCGCAAAATGCAAGAAATGCTTATTTTTTAACCGAAAAATAAAAAGTTATTCAACTTCCTGTCCCGCCCCTTCAAAACACATGAGAACTCGTGCACGTAGACGTGCACGCCAGATGCGCCTACACGACTCCTCTTTCATCAACTCACCTGTCATTTGCGATCATGGAAGACACAGTAAGTAGACTAGCCCGTAATGAAGTTCAATAGTCCAGATAAATAAGCGTGGGGACGAGCCTACCTTGTATCGCGCGTGCACAATCGGTGATTGACAGGCAGCAGAGCCCAGCTCGTAACCTGATTGGTTACCTTTTACCGGTCCGGTCTGCAATTTTGTAAACAAACCTGCTGGCTTTGGAGGGACCTAGCGGGACATATAGGGGACCTAAAGAACTCATTTTTTTTTGTATTGGGGTATTTAATGTACTACTTTCAGAATCCCCGGACAGTTCCAGGCATTATGCTTGAAAAAGAGTTGCAGACTGCAGCTTTAAAGTAAGCCGCTCAGGTCGCAGAAGAACGTAGAAGAATCTGAATACAGGACCTGGAGTTAGTGTGTGCCAGCTAACTGACGCTTTTATAAAAACACATACTCTACTTGCCATGGCCCTAACCTTTCTTTCCCTTTATTTTTATTGCATCACCATTCCTTCTGTTCTTTCATGATGTTCTTCTGTCTGGTTGTACAAATCAGAACGTGTTGGGACGGTATGGTGAATGGTAAATGGACTTTTCTAGTCCAGCTGAGCACTCTTTAAACACTACATGCCACATTCACCCTTTCACTCACACTCACACAGCACGTCTTAGTCCATACAGCTACGTGCTTCCCACCACGTTCACACACATTCATTCACAGATGGGGTTCAGTGTTTTGCCCAAGGATGCTTCGACAAGTGACCCGGGGAAGCCGGAGTCGAACCACCGACCTCCTGAGCAAATGTAAATCTTTCAAAAAAAGAACACAAAACCCTTTAACAACAACAACAAAGTGTGATTCTGTGAGTGTACATGTACATCCATGTTTCCATCTCAGAGCTGCAACATAAAAGTCCGGACAGAGAACCTTCTCCCACCACCTCTGGACCGTGGTGCTGGACAAAGGTTTCCCACAGGTGACCCCTGTCCATCATGGAGGACTGAAACTGCCATACTCAGAAAAAATATATTCACTATATAAGTTTATATGATGATAGATACTACAAACAAATTCTGCAAAATAATTTAATAAAATTTCAAGTGAATCCATTTTTCTTCTTTCATTTTAAACTGCATTCATTTCAGCTTGTGTTGATGTCGCTATTTATTTATTTTGTCACTCAGTTTTCAATTTTCAAATCTCCAGTTAGGGATAGCTCAGGTGAGCCTGATACATCCCATAGTTCTGCTGCTATAGGCCTGCCTGCTGGGGGAGCTCCCATGATGCATCTCTCCTCCCTCTGCTATCTTTCCTCTCCATGTACATATGACATCATTGTTGTCATTAACTTGTGTTTCTCTCTCAGCAGGTATCCCTGGCCTGGTGTTACAGTGTTTGTTGTCCCCTCTTTTCTGTCCTCTCAGCCCCCAGCTGGTGGAGGCGGATGGCCACCCTTCCTGGTTCTGGTTCTGATGGCCACCCTTCCTGGTTCTGGTTCTGCCAGAGGTTTCTTCCTGTTCAAAGGGAGTTTTTTCTCTCCACAGTCGCCTCAGGCACGCTCAGGACGGGAGATTGGATCAAAGAGAAGTTTGGATGCAATCTGTTGGCTTCCTTAGCTAGGCTACTTTTTTGAAATTGGCTCTGTATGTATGAATGAGACTAATTTGGAATTGAATGAATTGGATTGGATTCTAATTGGCTTGAACTGGATTGTATCCTTGAAGTGCTTTGAAATGACATTTGTTGTAATGTGGTGCATTAACAGCATCAGATCCTTTTACACGCTACATGCTAACATTGGGCCTGTCTGTACAACATGCAGTCTGCTAAGCCTTGCTGTTAGTTATTATTAATTTCTCTGTTTGCTCTTCGAGCTGCTTCTCTGAACTCAATGTTTCCTCAGTCTGTCTGAGTCTTCCAAAGAGATTCCTGCTTTTCTGTCCATCATGTCCACCAGTCTGTCACCATCTGTGCAGAGGACTGCCATACATCTGACGTCCTGGCCTGCCGGCCCACTCGCCCCACCAAACCAGCTTGGTGTATCTCACCTGTCAACCTGCCTTCTAGATTCCTCATTCTCCGGTCTCTGCCTGGAAATACCCACCTATCAACTGCTTGGAGGATCTCACCAGCCAATCTGCATCATGGATTTATTCCTTTATTAATTTCAATGAGACCCCAAACATCAATCCCACCCGGCAGCACAGCATGTGAGCTGCCAGCTGTATTGCAGATGGTAAAACGGATGAATCTCTTCTCTTTTTATCAGAAACTTTTTGCTGTCAGTTTCAGGGCCTCTGTGTCAGCCAATAAGATTGGTAATTGAGTGTTTCTGTAAAGACAAAGTGAGCTGTGTCCACTTCTGTAGCCCCCAAAGCAGCCTCCCCAGTATCAGCTGTTGTTGTGTCCCATCTGTGCCATGCAGAGCTGAAGCCCCAAAAATACCTGCATCTGTTGGAGGCTCATTTCACGTCAGAAGGAAGGCCTTTAAACACTTTCACTTTGCACTCAGGAGCCAGATAATAGTGGGTGTTGATGGCTTTTTTCATCAGTGTGAAAAATATAAATCACAAATGACAAAATACATACAATATGATCAGAGCCACTGCAACTTGCTGCCAACTGTGGTGCAGCGCATTCTAGAATATGAGATATGTGTATGAATATAAGAATAAGAACACACCTCCACCAAGTTAATATGTTCTCAGGTTACATTTAGTTTTACGGGTTATACTCATATAATAATTCGGTTTTGGCTCGAGATGTCAAGGTAGCTGAGGCTTCTAGTTGTTTTATTCCTCTCATAGATCAGCTTGTTAGCACTTCAATAACTCCAGATTCTCATTGTTTTAAACAGCACCAAATAGGTTTTATGGCTACATTGCCATTTTGTTTTTTCCATTCATTAAAGCTTAGCTTAGCATTTATCTTACAAACTGTTCACTGGTTTGATAATGCAAACACAGAGTTGTACAGAGTAAAGATGTCTGAACACAGATGACCAGGCTTTGATGACACTCTGGACCAGGGGTAGTGTTATGTTTGTAGTGATGTGATGAACTTTACTTTTTCATCCTGTAAGTGCCTTTCATGACAGTGCCAAAGTTTCCTGAGCCCAGCTCTCCATCTTCCAATAAGAGCTGGTTACGATCCACTGTGGAACTCCTGAGTTCATCTGGATCTGCGTAAGGACTCTCGTAGACCTCTGTATCCATTGGCATCGCCTCTGATGGAGAAGAATGGCCATGTCACATTAACATTCAACTTTATGTCAAGTTAAAGCACGAAACATCAGAATGTTCTATCTACATCATAAAAGTTGCAAACAAGCAAAAGGAACAAGCTTGGCGCTTGACTAATTCTGAATTTAATTAATTGGATTTGATTGGATTATGATTACAATGAATTGAACTCCAATTGGCTTGAATTGGACTGTATTATTAAAGTGCCTTGAGATGATATTTGTTGTAATTTAGCGCTTTATAAATAAAGCTGAATTGAATTGTCTCCTTCAAATGTGATGAGGTGGAGATGGTTGAGGAATACAGGCCAAGACTGGCCCAGACTGCTGGGGGCCTCCCATGATGCATCTCTCCTCCCTCTGCTATCTTTCCTCTCCATGTACATATGACATCATTGTTGTCATTAACTTGTGTTTCTCTCTCTCAGCAGGTATCCCTGGCCTGGTGTTACGGTGCTTGTTGTCCCCTCTTTTCTGTCCTCTCAGCCCCCAGCTGGTCCAGGCAGATGGCTAACCTTCCTGGTTCTGGTTCTGATGGTTTCTTCTTGGTTCTGCTTCTGATGGAGGCTTCTTCCTGTTCAAAGGGAGTTTTCCTCTCCAATGTTGCTTCGTGATTGAATAAAAGTTTCATCTTGAGGCAACTTTTTATGAAATGGCATTATATGAATCAGAATAGTTTGGATTAAATTACATCACAACAGTGAACTGGACTGAATTGGACCATATCTTTAAAGTACCTTGAGTTGACTTTTGATGGGTTTGACTTATCGCACTTACTCTGGCACTAGTTATGCTCTTAGCTGTTTGGTTTTGGAAGGAAATGCACTTATGATTTCTTGTGACACGAAGTTCTTTTGCTTACCGATGTAGAACGCACTTATTGTAAGTCGCTTTGGTTAAAAGCGTCTGCAAAATGACCGTAATGTAATGTTTGCTTCCCACGGATAATATCAGATCTCATCAGATTGATATCTGGAGAGTTTAGAGGTCAGGTGAACACTTGAGGCTCTTTGACATGATTTTAAGCTGTTTTTGCAAGGCTCAGTTATTATTGCTGTCCCTCTGCGTAAAAAGCTGCTCATTGGAGGAGTGATGGTGCTATACTGTATGGTTGTGGTGGATGATTGGTCTGCAGAAATGTGTAGGTAGGTGTCAAAGTGAAACCATGCGAGTCCCAGGATGCACATTTTCCCAGCAGAACACTGCATTGGACCAAGATGAGAAGCGTTGCTCACTTTACCTGTCAGTGGTTTTAATGTCATGGCTGATTGGTGTATAGGGATGGCCCTGCGGTTTAGCTCCAGACAAGAAGTAAAATGAATGCAGCCAGACGTTTGGGCTGGTACAGTGCATACATTCAGTACATGTATCCACGTCTGTAGAAAAGGAACTAATTGCAGTAACTCACACAACTGTGCAGAGGAGTCCGGACAAATATTCTAACATCATCTGAACAGTAAAATCAACCTTCTGTCTAATGACAGTTGTGCTTATACAGCACATAGAAATGTAGATAACTCACCTTTGCTGGCTGCCTGGTTGCTGGTCACCCTGGTTTCATAAGGATTGAGATTTTCTCCACTGGTGTTTTGTCGAGATGGGCGGTTCTGTTGACAGTTTCACAGAAAACAAAAATGTCTGAGATAACATTCAGTTTAAAATGGTATAGTTTGACTGCTTGAATGTAATATGGAATGAGGGAAAAAATTCTTTCAAATGGGGGCTGTAAAGAAAGTTCAACAATGGGGTTCTTTTTTTTTTTAAGGAAAACAATCACACTGTAGAGGCAGGGATATGTTTCTCACTTGTCACTGGGGGTAATAGGTGTGTGTGTGGCTGTGGGTGTGTCACTGGGGCTGAGTGATTGCCTAATTAATATCACCAGCATCTATCTGTGAATCTGTTGTTTGTTTGAGACATGGAGAGAGGAGGCAGGGTGCTGACATTTCTGTTGACCGCTAAATTGCTAAACTGCTAAACTCTTTCCAACATAGTCAAGTACAGCAAGTAACTCAACAATAAAATGTGTGTTAGCGCATATGTTTTATTGTAAAGGAAATAAAACATCTTCAATTGCAGTACAGCTTCAAGTTTCCTCCTTGGATTCAGCGAGTCAGGCAGAGCCCTGTTCCCCTCTCTGTGACTACTTTAGGGCTTGATTGTCACTGAACACACACATGTATGTGCATATGTAAAGTGTAGTAGTGAATAAATGCAAAAAACAGTTAAAGTGCAGAGTATGTGCATATGTAAAGTGTAGTAGTGAATAAATGCAAAAAGCAGTTAAAGTGCAGAGTATTGTATTGTAAGATTGTACCTAATACTAAAATAGATAGTTCATTTCAAAATATTAAGTCATTAAAGAGTAAATTATTCAGGACTTATTGAATGTATTATTTTTAATTCACTGTATCTTATTTTTGTAAGTCAAACAACCAGGCTAGGTTCTTAAAGGAAGCACCCGAACATTTAGAGAACCCTTTTGAATAACACAGCCATGGTGACTACATTATAACATGCACACTTGGTCATGCATCTGGTACCTCTGGGTGGTGTTAGAATGCAATCATAAGTAGGAGAGGTATTTTCATGTGAAACTGTGAACTTAAAAGTAAAAAAAAAAAAAGCATACCTTTTCAATGCCAAGCATGGCAGCAAGTTTGGGGAGAATTCCATCTGTTGCATTTTGCTGGAAATCAAAACATTCAGAGAAGTTATCAGAGGTTGAAGTTAAAATGTGGTCATGCATTTGTTCATTACAGTAGAAGCAGATTTAGGAGAAAGGTTAGTTTCCCACCTGATGACCCCAATGACATGTTGGTCAGCACTGCTCTAGGGCTAGAACTGGGCTGAATAGTTCTCAGAGGAAAGAGAGCGTAGCTGGACAAAATAAAAGTGGTAGGCTACAGGGAAATAAGCTCCACGTTTGTCCTTGTGGCTGGCAGAAAGTATCATCAGTTTGAGGCCTTAAAATGCATCAGGGAAGAAAGAGATGTGTGGTAAAGGAAGGGCAGTGTGGCCGAATCGATCAGTACTTTTTAAGAAGTCAATCGAGTAAGTCGGATGAAGTCCAGCGGCAGGTAGAAAACCACAGTCTGAAGGATATCAATAACACAGCTACGGAGGGGGAGGAGGAGGTTCTAAGAAGGGATGCAGCTGATACTGAGGTGAATAGGCCAGTTAGAGAGAGAGATATGAAGCAGAAAGCTAGAGTTAAGTGGCCTAGGGCAAATAGCAACAAAGAATGGGAGGCAGTCAATAAAGATTTGTCAATAATATTGGGTAGGTTAGGAGGAAATGCAAGCGATAGGCTAGAGAAGATGGGAGATATAATTTACTCCAATGGTGTAGAAAGATTTGGGGTGCAAGATAGAAAGAGAGTTGAAGGAGTACATTTAGCCCAGGGCGGGCGGTTGCCCACATTGCCCATAGCAAAAACCAGCCCTGGGTTGCCCTGTACTCTAACAAATTTATTCCATATTTTGGATTTCGTGCCTAACATGTTATTGTATTATATTTTATGTTATATAGATTTTTCACAACAATGGATTTGCTATAAATTGTTGTAGCCCCCTAATAGTCGACTAAGCTTTAGAAAATTCTTAGAGTGCTAAATTTTCAGCAGTTGTTGAGTTCAGGGAGGGAGTGAAGGCACAGGCTGATTCACAGGACACAGAGGAGGGCCAACAAGGCTGTTCCTGGTTGTGAATAATCAATGTAACATACATATGTATATATATATATATATATATATATATATATATAAAAAACATACAAACGCAACTTACAATGGTAGCAACTAATCCATGATGGTTCTGTGGAAGTAGTGACTGTCCTGCAAGACCTGCGAAAGTCAAATATGACAAAAAGGATCAGATCTGGTGATATTGCAGGTTTCATTCTTAGAACTTTATGCATGTGTTTTTACCAGTCTCGCCACCAGGTCTTGGACAGGGTTCTGTCAGTACTCGCAGCAAACCGTCGGGTTTGTATGAGTAGTGCTCCACCAGCTGTGACGTGGAGAGAAGTTTACATGAGAGACTGTTCTCAAACGTAAAAGCTTTTGTCAGAAACCACAATGTTCAGCATACACCAAAAAGCAAAACAGGAATTGAAAGAGTTACTCTTGGTAGACAGGCAAGGTACTGTACAGTGGGTTGCAAAAGTATTCATCATATTATTCCCATTTTGTTTTTCTTAGCATTTCAACCTGAAAATTGATTATTGACAGGATTTCTATGCATCAAAAAGTGGTGCGTGCATATCTATTCACCACCCCCCAAGTCAGTACTTTTTAGGGCCACCTTCTGAAGCAATTACAGCAGCACGTCTCTCTGGGAATGTCTCTATGAGCTTGCCACATCTAGTCACTGGGCTCATTCTTCAAAGCAAAACTGCTTCATCCCTTTTAAGTTGGATGGGTTCTGCTGGTGTACAACAATCTTTGAGTGATGCCACAGATGCTCAATGAGACCGAAGCCTGGGCTTCCAACACCTTAAAGCACTCCAGTGTTTCTTTAGCAGTATGCTGAGGGTGATGGTCCTGCTGGAAGGTTATCCTCCGTCCCAGTCTCAAGTCTCTGGAGGACTGAAACTGTTTTTCTCAAGAAGTTCCCTGTACTTAGCACCATCCATTATTCCCTCAATTCTGACCAGTAATTTGCCACCACCATGCTTCACTGTGGGGATGTTGTTTTTGGGATGATGAGAAGTGCTGGGTTTGCAACAGACATAGTGTTTTCCTTAATGACCAAAAAGTTCAATTTTAGCATCACCTGGCCAAAGGACCTTCTTGTACATGTTTTGGGAATCTCCGATATGCTTTTTGGTGAACTTTTTTGGAAGCGATGACTTTTCTGGCCACTCCTCAGTGAAGACCAGCTGAAGTATGAAGTTTATAGCAATCCTATTGATACACCAGTCTTGCCCTCCTTGGCCAATCTGTGAGTTTTCGTGGATGGCCCTTTCTAAGTAGATGCTTGTTGTGATGCCTTTTTCTTTCCATTTTGAAATGATGAATTTAATGGTGTCCATGGGATGCAAAGTCTCAAATATTTAGGCCTGAACACCAAAAGCAGTACAAAGGCCAATTAAAATGCATGCTTTTATTATCATTTTCCGGGCAAATTAATCACTTATGTGAGGGATTTATTCTCGTGCATGGAATCTGGTATATTGATAGAATGTACCAGGGAGAACAAAAAGCCTTTTGGAGCTATTGCCTAAATCCAACAGGAAGTTGACAATTTTGGTTAATTTAATTTTTTGGTATTTTAAACACATTACATTTGAACAAAATCCTACAGATTTCATATAGCACAAAAAATAGATCAATATAGTCTTAAAATGTGTGATTAAAAGGTACTAAAATCTTGAGAAGTTTTTCTTCTCCTTACATATAAAGCTCTTAATGACCGAGCTCCATCATATCTTAAAGATCTCATTGTAAGATATTTTCCTAACAGAGCACTTCGTTCCCAAACTGCAGGTTTACTTGAGGTTCCCAGAGTTTCTAAAAGTAGAATGGGAGGCAGAGCCTTCAGTTATCAGGCCCCTCTATTGTGGAATAAGCTGCCAGTAAATGTCCGGGAAGCAGACACCCTTTCCACTTTTAAGACCAGGCTTAAAACTTTCCTTTTTTATAAAGCTTATAGTTAGGTCTGTTGAATCTGATAGTGTATCTGCTAGTGTGTCTTGTTCTGCCTCCACCTCTGGCACCCTCTATACTTTCATTACCCCCTACCCGAACCAGGGTTTGAATCCCATTCCCGCTTATCTTACCTCTTTTATTTCTCCCCCTACCCGAACCAGGGTTTGCATCCCCACCCCGCTGTGACTGGTGTGCAGTTGGTGAGAGGCTGAGGTAGCTTGTGGCTGTAAAAAGATGGTTGTTGTGGTGTGAGGAGCAGATCTATATAGGGAGTATAGGGAATTACTTACTGAGTCTGGTCCTTTATTTATTTATTTTTTCGTTAGCACAAGTTTCTTGTGTTTACCTTGAATAGGGATGGCTCAGGTAATCCTGAAACATCCCATAGTTAAGCTGCTATAGGCCCAGCCTGCTGGGGGGACTCATCTGTCACACCTTTCCTCACTTTATGTATATGTGATATTATTGTGGTCATTAACTCGTGTTTCCCTGTTCCAACAGATATCCTTTGAATGGTGTTACAGTGCCGCCGCGGCCCCCCCCCACTCCCCCTCCCCCTCCCCCCCTTTCTGTCTTCTCAAACCCCAGCTGGTCGAGGCGGATGGCCACCCTCCCTGAGTCTGGTTCTGCCAGAGGTTTCTTCCTGTTAAAAGGGAGTCGTTTCTCTCCACAGTCGCCTCAGGCACGCTCAGGCCGGGAGATTGGACCGAAAAACAAAAAGTTTTCAGTGCAATCTGTTGGTTTTCTTAGCTAGGAAATTGTTTTTGAATTGGCTCTATATGAACGAATTGGATTATTTTATGAATTATGATTATTATTAATTAATTGAATTCCAATTGGCTTGAATTGGACTTACTATCTAAGTGCCTTGAGATGACATTTGTTGTATTTGGCGCTATATAAATAAAAATGAATTGAATTGAATTGAATTGAGTTCAATGGATGTGGTTGGGTTCAATTGCCTCATTGACATGGTCCCGGTCGACCATTTTCACATGTTACATCCATGCAAATTGGTCATCTTAGAGGAGGCGGGACATTGTCCTTGAGATCCTGCTGGAGACACATCCGGTACCTACACCCGCGATGAGCCAATCAGAAACTGAAAATTCAAGTTGACTTCCGCTTCAATCAAACTCTCTCACATATACTACCATACTCGCACACATCGCATATCATTCTCTCATACATTCAATATCATGTTGTTCTATCCATAATAGTGTGTAAGAGAGTATGATAGTAAGTGTGTGTGACTATAGTAGTGTGTAAGAGAGTATGATAGTAAGTGTGTGTGACTATAGTAGTGTTTGTGAGAGTATGATAGTGTGTGTGACTATAGTAGTGTTTGTGAGAGTATGATAGTAAGTGTGTGTGACTATAGTAGTGTTTGTGAGAGAGTATGATAGTAAGTGTGTGTGACTATAGTAGTGTTTGTGAGAGTGTGATAGTAAGTGTGTGTGACTGTAGTAGTGTTTGTGAGAGTATGATAGTAAGTGTGTGTGACTATAGTAGTGTTTGTGAGAGAGTATGATAGTAAGTGTGTGTGACTGTAGTAGTGTTTGTGAGAGTATGATAGTAAGTGTGTGTGACTATAGTAGTTTTTGTGAGAGTGTGATAGTAAGTGTGTGTGACTATAGTAGTGTTTGTGAGAGTATGATAGTAAGTGTGTGTGACTATAGTAGTGTTTGTGAGAGTATGATAGTAAGTGTGTGTGACTATAGTAGTGTTTGTGAGAGAGTATGATAGTAAGTGTGTGTGACTATAGTAGTGTTTGTGAGAGTGTGATAGTAAGTGTGTGTGACTATAGTAGTGTTTGTGAGAGTATGATAGTAAGTGTGTGTGACTATAGTAGTGTTTGTGAGAGTATGATAGTAAGTGTGTGTGACTATAGTAGTGTTTGTGAGAGTGTGATAGTAAGTGTGTGTGACTATAGTAGTGTTTGTGAGAGTGTGATAGTAAGTGTGTGTGACTATAGTAGTGTTTGTGAGAGTGTGATAGTAAGTGTGTGTGACTATAGTAGTTTTTGTGAGAGTGTGATAGTAAGTGTGTGTGACTATAGTAGTGTTTGTGAGAGTGTGATAGTAAGTGTGTGTGACTATAGTAGTGTTTGTGAGAGTGTGATAGTAAGTGTGTGTGACTATAGTAGTGTTTGTGAGAGTGTGATAGTAAGTGTGTGTGACTATAGTAGTGTTTGTGAGAGTGTGATAGTAAGTGTGTGTGACTATAGTAGTGTTTGTGAGAGTATGATAGTAAGTGTGTGTGACTATAGTA
This sequence comes from Odontesthes bonariensis, assembly GCF_027942865.1. Taxonomy (NCBI): domain Eukaryota; kingdom Metazoa; phylum Chordata; class Actinopteri; order Atheriniformes; family Atherinopsidae; genus Odontesthes; species Odontesthes bonariensis. Next base: position 32,572,220 of record NC_134527.1, read on the forward strand.
GTGTTTGTGAGAGTATGATAGTAAGTGTGTGTGACTATAGTAGTGTTTGTGAGAGTGTGATAGTAAGTGTGTGTGACTATAGTAGTTTTTGTGAGAGTGTGATAGTAAGTGTGTGTGACTATAGTAGTGTTTGTGAGAGAGTATGATAGTAAGTGTGTGTGACTATAGTAGTGTTTGTGAGAGTATGATAGTAAGTGTGTGTGACTATAGTAGTGTTTGTGAGAGTGTGATAGTAAGTGTGTGTGACTATAGTAGTGTTTGTGAGAGTGTGATAGTAAGTGTGTGTGACTATAGTAGTGTTTGTGAGAGTGTGATAGTAAGTGTGTGTGACTATAGTAGTTTTTGTGAGAGTGTGATAGTAAGTGTGTGTGACTGTAGTAGTGTTTGTGAGAGTGTGATAGTAAGTGTGTGTGACTATAGTAGTTTTTGTGAGAGTGTGATAGTAAGTGTGTGTGACTATAGTAGTGTTTGTGAGAGAGTATGATAGTAAGTGTGTGTGACTATAGTAGTGTTTGTGAGAGTGTGATAGTAAGTGTGTGTGACTATAGTAGTTTTTGTGAGAGTGTGATAGTAAGTGTGTGTGACTGTAGTAGTGTTTGTGAGAGTGTGATAGTAAGTGTGTGTGACTATAGTAGTGTTTGTGAGAGTATGATAGTAAGTGTGTGTGACTATAGTAGTGTTTGTGAGAGTGTGATAGTAAGTGTGTGTGACTATAGTAGTTTTTGTGAGAGTGTGATAGTAAGTGTGTGTGACTGTAGTAGTGTTTGTGAGAGTGTGATAGTAAGTGTGTGTGACTATAGTAGTTTTTGTGAGAGTGTGATAGTAAGTGTGTGTGACTATAGTAGTGTTTGTGAGAGAGTATGATAGTAAGTGTGTGTGACTATAGTAGTGTTTGTGAGAGTGTGATAGTAAGTGTGTGTGACTATAGTAGTGTTTGTGAGAGTGTGATAGTAAGTGTGTGTGACTATAGTAGTTTTTGTGAGAGTGTGATAGTAAGTGTGTGTGACTGTAGTAGTGTTTGTGAGAGTGTGATAGTAAGTGTGTGTGACTATAGTAGTTTTTGTGAGAGTGTGATAGTAAGTGTGTGTGACTGTAGTAGTGTTTGTGAGAGTGTGATAGTAAGTGTGTGTGACTATAGTAGTGTTTGTGAGAGTGTGATAGTAAGTGTGTGTGACTATAGTAGTGTTTGTGAGAGTATGATAGTAAGTGTGTGTGACTGTAGTAGTGTTTGTGAGAGTATGATAGTAAGTGTGTGTGACTATAGTAGTGTTTGTGAGAGTATGATAGTAAGTGTGTGTGACTGTAGTAGTGTTTGTGAGAGTATGATAGTAAGTGTGTGTGACTATAGTAGTGTTTGTGAGAGAGTATGATAGTAAGTGTGTGTGACTATAGTAGTGTTTGTGAGAGTATGATAGTAAGTGTGTGTGACTATAGTAGTGTTTGTGAGAGTATGATAGTAAGTGTGTGTGACTATAGTAGTGTTTGTGAGAGAGTATGATAGTAAGTGTGTGTGACTATAGTAGTGTTTGTGAGAGTGTGATAGTAAGTGTGTGTGACTATAGTAGTGTTTGTGAGAGTATGATAGTAAGTGTGTGTGACTATAGTAGTGTTTGTGAGAGTGTGATAGTAAGTGTGTGTGACTATAGTAGTGTTTGTGAGAGTGTGATAGTAAGTGTGTGTGACTATAGTAGTGTTTGTGAGAGTGTGATAGTAAGTGTGTGTGACTATAGTAGTGTTTGTGAGAGTATGATAGTGTGTGTGACTATAGTAGTGTTTGTGAGAGTATGATAGTGTGTGTGACTATAGTAGTGTTTGTGAGAGTGTGATAGTAAGTGTGTGTGACTATAGTAGTTTTTGTGAGAGTGTGATAGTAAGTGTGTGTGACTATAGTAGTGTTTGTGAGAGTGTGATAGTAAGTGTGTGTGACTATAGTAGTGTTTGTGAGAGTGTGATAGTAAGTGTGTGTGACTATAGTAGTGTTTGTGAGAGTGTGATAGTAAGTGTGTGTGACTATAGTAGTGTTTGTGAGAGTGTGATAGTAAGTGTGTGTGACTATAGTAGTGTTTGTGAGAGTATGATAGTAAGTGTGTGTGACTATAGTAGTGTTTGTGAGAGTATGATAGTAAGTGTGTGTGACTATAGTAGTGTTTGTGAGAGTGTGATAGTAAGTGTGTGTGACTATAGTAGTGTTTGTGAGGGTGTGATAGTAAGTGTGTGTGACTATAGTAGTTTTTGTGAGAGTGTGATAGTAAGTGTGTGTGACTATAGTAGTGTTTGTGAGAGTGTGATAGTAAGTGTGTGTGACTATAGTAGTTTTTGTGAGAGTGTGATAGTAAGTGTGTGTGACTATAGTAGTGTTTGTGAGAGTGTGATAGTAAGTGTGTGTGACTATAGTAGTTTTTGTGAGAGTGTGATAGTAAGTGTGTGTGACTATAGTAGTTTTTGTGAGAGTGTGATAGTAAGTGTGTGTGACTATAGTAGTGTTTGTGAGAGAGTATGATAGTAAGTGTGTGTGACTATAGTAGTGTTTGTGAGAGAGTATGATAGTAAGTGTGTGTGACTATAGTAGTGTTTGTGAGAGTGTGATAGTAAGTGTGTGTGACTATAGTAGTGTTTGTGAGAGTGTGATAGTAAGTGTGTGTGACTATAGTAGTTTTTGTGAGAGTGTGATAGTAAGTGTGTGTGACTGTAGTAGTGTTTGTGAGAGTGTGATAGTAAGTGTGTGTGACTATAGTAGTGTTTGTGAGAGTATGATAGTAAGTGTGTGTGACTATAGTAGTGTTTGTGAGAGTGTGATAGTAAGTGTGTGTGACTATAGTAGTTTTTGTGAGAGTGTGATAGTAAGTGTGTGTGACTGTAGTAGTGTTTGTGAGAGTGTGATAGTAAGTGTGTGTGACTATAGTAGTTTTTGTGAGAGTGTGATAGTAAGTGTGTGTGACTATAGTAGTGTTTGTGAGAGAGTATGATAGTAAGTGTGTGTGACTATAGTAGTGTTTGTGAGAGTGTGATAGTAAGTGTGTGTGACTATAGTAGTGTTTGTGAGAGTGTGATAGTAAGTGTGTGTGACTATAGTAGTTTTTGTGAGAGTGTGATAGTAAGTGTGTGTGACTATAGTAGTGTTTGTGAGAGTGTGATAGTAAGTGTGTGTGACTATAGTAGTTTTTGTGAGAGTGTGATAGTAAGTGTGTGTGACTATAGTAGTGTTTGTGAGAGTGTGATAGTAAGTGTGTGTGACTATAGTAGTTTTTGTGAGAGTGTGATAGTAAGTGTGTGTGACTATAGTAGTTTTTGTGAGAGTGTGATAGTAAGTGTGTGTGACTATAGTAGTGTTTGTGAGAGAGTATGATAGTAAGTGTGTGTGACTATAGTAGTGTTTGTGAGAGAGTATGATAGTAAGTGTGTGTGACTATAGTAGTGTTTGTGAGAGTGTGATAGTAAGTGTGTGTGACTATAGTAGTGTTTGTGAGAGTGTGATAGTAAGTGTGTGTGACTATAGTAGTTTTTGTGAGAGTGTGATAGTAAGTGTGTGTGACTGTAGTAGTGTTTGTGAGAGTGTGATAGTAAGTGTGTGTGACTATAGTAGTGTTTGTGAGAGTATGATAGTAAGTGTGTGTGACTATAGTAGTGTTTGTGAGAGTGTGATAGTAAGTGTGTGTGACTATAGTAGTTTTTGTGAGAGTGTGATAGTAAGTGTGTGTGACTGTAGTAGTGTTTGTGAGAGTGTGATAGTAAGTGTGTGTGACTATAGTAGTTTTTGTGAGAGTGTGATAGTAAGTGTGTGTGACTATAGTAGTGTTTGTGAGAGAGTATGATAGTAAGTGTGTGTGACTATAGTAGTGTTTGTGAGAGTGTGATAGTAAGTGTGTGTGACTATAGTAGTGTTTGTGAGAGTGTGATAGTAAGTGTGTGTGACTATAGTAGTTTTTGTGAGAGTGTGATAGTAAGTGTGTGTGACTGTAGTAGTGTTTGTGAGAGTGTGATAGTAAGTGTGTGTGACTATAGTAGTTTTTGTGAGAGTGTGATAGTAAGTGTGTGTGACTGTAGTAGTGTTTGTGAGAGTGTGATAGTAAGTGTGTGTGACTATAGTAGTGTTTGTGAGAGTGTGATAGTAAGTGTGTGTGACTATAGTAGTGTTTGTGAGAGTATGATAGTAAGTGTGTGTGACTGTAGTAGTGTTTGTGAGAGTATGATAGTAAGTGTGTGTGACTATAGTAGTGTTTGTGAGAGTATGATAGTAAGTGTGTGTGACTGTAGTAGTGTTTGTGAGAGTATGATAGTAAGTGTGTGTGACTATAGTAGTGTTTGTGAGAGAGTATGATAGTAAGTGTGTGTGACTATAGTAGTGTTTGTGAGAGTATGATAGTAAGTGTGTGTGACTATAGTAGTGTTTGTGAGAGTATGATAGTAAGTGTGTGTGACTATAGTAGTGTTTGTGAGAGAGTATGATAGTAAGTGTGTGTGACTATAGTAGTGTTTGTGAGAGTGTGATAGTAAGTGTGTGTGACTATAGTAGTGTTTGTGAGAGTATGATAGTAAGTGTGTGTGACTATAGTAGTGTTTGTGAGAGTGTGATAGTAAGTGTGTGTGACTATAGTAGTGTTTGTGAGAGTGTGATAGTAAGTGTGTGTGACTATAGTAGTGTTTGTGAGAGTGTGATAGTAAGTGTGTGTGACTATAGTAGTGTTTGTGAGAGTATGATAGTGTGTGTGACTATAGTAGTGTTTGTGAGAGTATGATAGTGTGTGTGACTATAGTAGTGTTTGTGAGAGTGTGATAGTAAGTGTGTGTGACTATAGTAGTTTTTGTGAGAGTGTGATAGTAAGTGTGTGTGACTATAGTAGTGTTTGTGAGAGTGTGATAGTAAGTGTGTGTGACTATAGTAGTGTTTGTGAGAGTGTGATAGTAAGTGTGTGTGACTATAGTAGTGTTTGTGAGAGTGTGATAGTAAGTGTGTGTGACTATAGTAGTGTTTGTGAGAGTGTGATAGTAAGTGTGTGTGACTATAGTAGTGTTTGTGAGAGTATGATAGTAAGTGTGTGTGACTATAGTAGTGTTTGTGAGAGTATGATAGTAAGTGTGTGTGACTATAGTAGTGTTTGTGAGAGTGTGATAGTAAGTGTGTGTGACTATAGTAGTGTTTGTGAGGGTGTGATAGTAAGTGTGTGTGACTATAGTAGTTTTTGTGAGAGTGTGATAGTAAGTGTGTGTGACTATAGTAGTGTTTGTGAGAGTGTGATAGTAAGTGTGTGTGACTATAGTAGTTTTTGTGAGAGTGTGATAGTAAGTGTGTGTGACTATAGTAGTGTTTGTGAGAGTGTGATAGTAAGTGTGTGTGACTATAGTAGTTTTTGTGAGAGTGTGATAGTAAGTGTGTGTGACTATAGTAGTTTTTGTGAGAGTGTGATAGTAAGTGTGTGTGACTATAGTAGTGTTTGTGAGAGAGTATGATAGTAAGTGTGTGTGACTATAGTAGTGTTTGTGAGAGTATGATAGTAAGTGTGTGTGACTATAGTAGTGTTTGTGAGAGTGTGATAGTAAGTGTGTGTGACTATAGTAGTGTTTGTGAGAGTGTGATAGTAAGTGTGTGTGACTATAGTAGTGTTTGTGAGAGTGTGATAGTAAGTGTGTGTGACTATAGTAGTTTTTGTGAGAGTGTGATAGTAAGTGTGTGTGACTGTAGTAGTGTTTGTGAGAGTGTGATAGTAAGTGTGTGTGACTATAGTAGTTTTTGTGAGAGTGTGATAGTAAGTGTGTGTGACTATAGTAGTGTTTGTGAGAGAGTATGATAGTAAGTGTGTGTGACTATAGTAGTGTTTGTGAGAGTGTGATAGTAAGTGTGTGTGACTATAGTAGTGTTTGTGAGAGTGTGATAGTAAGTGTGTGTGACTATAGTAGTGTTTGTGAGAGTGTGATAGTAAGTGTGTGTGACTATAGTAGTGTTTGTGAGAGTGTGATAGTAAGTGTGTGTGACTATAGTAGTTTTTGTGAGAGTGTGATAGTAAGTGTGTGTGACTGTAGTAGTGTTTGTGAGAGTGTGATAGTAAGTGTGTGTGACTATAGTAGTTTTTGTGAGAGTGTGATAGTAAGTGTGTGTGACTGTAGTAGTGTTTGTGAGAGTGTGATAGTAAGTGTGTGTGACTATAGTAGTGTTTGTGAGAGTGTGATAGTAAGTGTGTGTGACTATAGTAGTGTTTGTGAGAGTGTGATAGTAAGTGTGTGTGACTATAGTAGTTTTTGTGAGAGTGTGATAGTAAGTGTGTGTGACTATAGTAGTGTTTGTGAGAGTGTGATAGTAAGTGTGTGTGACTATAGTAGTGTTTGTGAGAGAGTGATAGTAAGTGTGTGTGACTATAGTAGTGTTTGTGAGAGTGTGATAGTAAGTGTGTGTGACTATAGTAGTGTTTGTGAGAGTGTGATAGTAAGTGTGTGTGACTATAGTAGTGTTTGTGAGAGTGTGATAGTAAGTGTGTGTGACTATAGTAGTGTTTGTGAGAGTGTGATAGTAAGTGTGTGTGACTATAGTAGTTTTTGTGAGAGTGTGATAGTAAGTGTGTGTGACTATAGTAGTTTTTGTGAGAGTGTGATAGTAAGTGTGTGTGACTATAGTAGTGTTTGTGAGAGTGTGATAGTAAGTGTGTGTGACTATAGTAGTGTTTGTGAGAGTATGATAGTAAGTGTGTGTGACTATAGTAGTTTTTGTGAGAGTATGATAGTAAGTGTGTGTGACTATAGTAGTTTTTGTGAGAGTGTGATAGTAAGTGTGTGTGACTATAGTAGTTTTTGTGAGAGTGTGATAGTAAGTGTGTGTGACTATAGTAGTGTTTGTGAGAGTGTGATAGTAAGTGTGTGTGACTATAGTAGTGTTTGTGAGAGTGTGATAGTAAGTGTGTGTGACTATAGTAGTGTTTGTGAGAGTGTGATAGTAAGTGTGTGTGACTATAGTAGTTTTTGTGAGAGTGTGATAGTAAGTGTGTGTGACTATAGTAGTGTTTGTGAGAGTGTGATAGTAAGTGTGTGTGACTATAGTAGTGTTTGTGAGAGTGTGATAGTAAGTGTGTGTGACTATAGTAGTGTTTGTGAGAGTATGATAGTAAGTGTGTGTGACTATAGTAGTGTTTGTGAGAGTGTGATAGTAAGTGTGTGTGACTATAGTAGTGTTTGTGAGAGTGTGATAGTAAGTGTGTGTGACTATAGTAGTGTTTGTGAGAGTGTGATAGTAAGTGTGTGTGACTATAGTAGTGTTTGTGAGAGTGTGATAGTAAGTGTGTGTGACTATAGTAGTGTTTGTGAGAGTGTGATAGTAAGTGTGTGTGACTATAGTAGTGTTTGTGAGAGTGTGATAGTAAGTGTGTGTGACTGTAGCAGTGTTTGTGAGAGTGTGATAGTAAGTGTGTGTGACTATAGTAGTGTTTGTGAGAGTGTGATAGTAAGTGTGTGTGACTATAGTAGTGTTTGTGAGAGTGTGATAGTAAGTGTGTGTGACTATAGTAGTGTTTGTGAGAGTGTGATAGTAAGTGTGTGTGACTATAGTAGTGTTTGTGAGAGTGTGATAGTAAGTGTGTGTGACTATAGTAGTGTTTGTGAGAGTATGATAGTAAGTGTGTGTGACTATAGTAGTGTTTGTGAGAGTGTGATAGTAAGTGTGTGTGACTATAGTAGTGTTTGTGAGAGTGTGATAGTAAGTGTGTGTGACTATAGTAGTGTTTGTGAGAGTGTGATAGTAAGTGTGTGTGACTATAGTAGTTTTTGTGAGAGTATGATAGTAAGTGTGCGTGACTATAGTAGTGTTTGTGAGAGTGTGATAGTAAGTGTGCGTGACTATAGTAGTGTTTGTGAGAGTGTGATAGTAAGTGTGTGTGACTATAGTAGTTTTTGTGAGAGTGTGATAGTAAGTGTGTGTGACTATAGTAGTGTTTGTGAGAGTGTGATAGTAAGTGTGTGTGACTATAGTAGTGTTTGTGAGAGTGTGATAGTAAGTGTGTGTGACTATAGTAGTGTTTGTGAGAGTGTGATAGTAAGTGTGTGTGACTATAGTAGTTTTTGTGAGAGTATGATAGTAAGTGTGTGTGACTATAGTAGTTTTTGTGAGAGTATGATAGTAAGTGTGTGTGACTATAGTAGTTTTTGTGAGAGTGTGATAGTAAGTGTGTGTGACTATAGTAGTGTTTGTGAGAGTGTGATAGTAAGTGTGTGTGACTATAGTAGTTTTTGTGAGAGTATGATAGTAAGTGTGTGTGACTATAGTAGTTTTTGTGAGAGTATGATAGTAAGTGTGTGTGACTATAGTAGTTTTTGTGAGAGTATGATAGTAAGTGTGTGTGACTATAGTAGTTTTTGTGAGAGTGTGATAGTAAGTGTGTGTGACTATAGTAGTGTTTGTGAGAGTATGATAGTAAGTGTGTGTGACTATAGTAGTGTTTGTGAGAGTGTGATAGTAAGTGTGTGTGACTATAGTAGTGTTTGTGAGAGTGTGATAGTAAGTGTGTGTGACTATAGTAGTGTTTGTGAGAGTATGATAGTAAGTGTGCGTGACTATAGTAGTGTTTGTGATAGTATGATAGTAAGTGTGTGTGACTATAGTAGTGTTTGTGAGAGTGTGATAGTAAGTGTGTGTGACTATAGTAGTGTTTGTGAGAGTATGATAGTAAGTGTGCGTGACTATAGTAGTGTTTGTGAGAGTGTGATAGTAAGTGTGCGTGACTATAGTAGTTTTTGTGAGAGTATGATAGTAAGTGTGTGTGACTATAGTAGTGTTTGTGAGAGTATGATAGTAAGTGTGTGTGACTATAGTAGTGTTTGTGAGAGTGTGATAGTAAGTGTGTGTGACTATAGTAGTGTTTGTGAGAGTGTGATAGTAAGTGTGTGTGACTATAGTAGTGTTTGTGAGAGTATGATAGTAAGTGTGCGTGACTATAGTAGTGTTTGTGATAGTATGATAGTAAGTGTGTGTGACTATAGTAGTGTTTGTGAGAGTGTGATAGTAAGTGTGTGTGACTATAGTAGTGTTTGTGAGAGTATGATAGTAAGTGTGCGTGACTATAGTAGTGTTTGTGAGAGTGTGATAGTAAGTGTGCGTGACTATAGTAGTGTTTGTGAGAGTATGATAGTAAGTGTGTGTGACTATAGTAGTGTTTGTGATAGTATGATAGTAAGTGTGTGTGACTATAGTAGTTTTTGTGAGAGTGTGATAGTAAGTGTGTGTGACTATAGTAGTGTTTGTGAGAGTGTGATAGTAAGTGTGTGTGACTATAGTAGTGTTTGTGATAGTATGATAGTAAGTGTGTGTGACTATAGTAGTTTTTGTGAGAGTGTGATAGTAAGTGTGTGTGACTATAGTAGTTTTTGTGAGAGTGTGATAGTAAGTGTGTGTGACTATAGTAGTTTTTGTGAGAGTGTGATAGTAAGTGTGTGTGACTATAGTAGTTTTTGTGAGAGTGTGATAGTAAGTGTGTGTGACTATAGTAGTTTTTGTGAGAGTGTGATAGTAAGTGTGTGTGACTATAGTAGTGTTTGTGAGAGTATGATAGTAAGTGTGTGTGACTATAGTAGTGTTTGTGAGAGTGTGATAGCGTGTGTGACTATAGTAGTGTTTGTGAGAGTGTGATAGTAAGTGTGTGTGACTGTAGTAGTGTTTGTGAGAGTGTGATAGTGAGTGTGTGTGACTACAGTAGTGTTTGTGAGAGAGTATGATGTAACACATTCTTTCAACCTTAGTCAGAACATGGTTTTAATGTAGGAATATGCCTCCTCCCTCGCTTAAAGTTTTCATTTCATTCATATTTCATTTCAATTCTTATTTTTTGGTAGCAGGAACAAGAAAAAACTTCACTGCACATTGTACTGTGTATGATTGTGTATGTGACAAATAAAACTATCTGATCTGATCATTAATCCACTGGCTTCCTGTAAAATGTCAATCCATCGCCATGACACAGGAAGTTGCTGTTACTCAGTAGTCCATTGTCCTGCATTGCTCATATTTTTCATGATTGATAACAATCCTACACTGAACAGGTCTGCACATAGGTATGAACACATGATTACAGCGCTACCTGATGGCTGCTTGGAGGAAGCGGTTTCTATGTCCTTCGAGCAACGTGTTCAAAGAGCCCCCAAACGCCCTGACCTAGCGATCGCCGGGGTCCTTCATTGCAGCACAGGTCAGAGTGCTGCTGAGGTGAGAGGGTCATTCATCACTGCTAGCAGATTTAACTTTTGATGTCACCCAACCCTGATTTGTACTTCTCTACAACTTTGGGTCTGACTTGAGTGGAGAGCTCCTTGGTCGTCAATGAATTGGTTCCTTGGTGGGGCCTCTTTATTAGTGGTGTTTGCAAACCCTGGAGCCTTTATGAACAGCTGTATAAATACTGAGGATACAGGTCGTTTAGGCCATTGGCGTTTAGGCCGCAGTCGTTTAGGCCCCCCTGCAGTCGTTTAGGCCAGGCTACCTGAGCAGCTGAAATCTTTATTACTGTACATTCGTTATTAAAGATATAAGTCAGCTCTACTGGTCTGTCTGGGTAGCCTACATAACTATGGTAAATTATTTAATAACCAACTTTAGTGTGGAAACGTTTTTTTTTATTTAATAAATGGTGATTTATGAATTCATAAAATTGTGGAAATAATCATCCGCATTGCCACATTCATTGGACAATAATGGTGTATAATACCAATTCGGTTAGCTTAACAATGCTAAATCGCGATCATGCTAACGAGCAGAAACGGACATTTTAAAGAGTGCAAATACACACCAGGAGCAAGAAAACACTATCAGAAAGGTAAGTAACATGTACACATTCATTTCACATCAGTATGAACATAACTTACATCGTCAGTGACTGCCGCACCGGTGTAAACATGTCGAGTGGTGAACGTGAAGAAAGGAAGAGGAACTGCACAAACCGTCTTCAAAATAAAACGCCCACTTCAAATAATAACGAATGTACAAGAATAAAGATTTCAGCTGCTCAGGTAGCCTGGCCTAAACGACTCATATGTTGGCCTAAACGACCTGCTCCCAATACGGATATCATCTCTGACTTCACACAGGTGGACCTTATTTAAATGATTTTGTGACTTCTAAAGGTAATTGGTAGCACCAGATCTTAATTAGGGACTTCATAGCAAAGGGTATGCAATACATATATTGCAATACATATACCACTTTAACTTTTTTTATTTCACCTCATCAATTTTTTGGGGGGTAGATTTTAACGTAAATCCCCCCAAAATCAATTCAAATTACAGGCTGTAATGGAAAAATAAAAAATAGGACCAGTGCCAAAGGGGTCAATAACTTTACAAGCCACTGTAAATGTTGGTGGTAAGAGTAAATGTTGACGGTAGATCCTCTAATTTTTTGTGAAACACATCAGGCTACAGTCAACTCTGGGTACAATCAACAACACGTTCAAATAGTCAGTATTGTTTTGTTGATTTTTTTCAAAGAAATTGTTTAATATCTTGGAAAATAGCTGTAAATTGACCAATATCACAAAATCTTTAAGCACAATAAATCAAAATCTAAGAAAGAATTGAACTGTTAATGTTTTCCAAAAAGAAAGTCTAATAATTACCTCTTCTGTCGCTATATTGCTTTGTTCCAACCCTCAGAGCATAAATGTGCCCCACAAATTTCGAGACAGTGTCCATAATGGATAGATACATAACTTATTACCATGTAATACATCATGCTTATATTTCTAATTCAATAAAAATAGATTGCTAAGCACATAAAACTATATTGTGTTAACCTGCCACAGGGTGTCAAACTTCTTGCCATCTGGGATGGAGAGCTTGCCGGTCCTGTCCCTGTCAATACGATAATGCATCACTTGTCCTTCATGAAGTAAACACAGAGCGTATGATCCATTCTGATCTCTCTGTCGAATCCTGCACACAAGAGTAGAAGAAAAGAAAATTACATGTAGTTTGATATCGAAACTTTTTCTTGTTGTTTGATGTTACTATTTTTGTCTGTCTGCATGGTGGAATATTTAGTCTCTGATCAATATTATTCAACTACCAGTTCTCGGTCATAAAGTCGACATGGTTCATAGTTTAGGAGATTTTTAATTGCAAAAATGCTAATTCAGCTGACATAATTATATTTAGAGACATAATACTATATCAGTAATACAGGTTTATTTTTGGTCTCTCTTTCTAACTCAGACCATAAAATGCAAAAGTAGTAGAAATGTTAAATCATGGTTACCTGGAAAATGGTCCATATGATATTCAATTAAAATACTAAGCATTTGTTTGTCCTGTCGAACGGTCTAAAAGGGCCAACCAAAAGTACGATAAGGAGTAACCATTTTTAACCATTATTTATTACCATTATTTATGTGCTTTACATAAAGACAAGGCATTTAAAAGAACAGCATAAAGCAGCATAAAAACAAGAAGTTTAAAGAGAAAAAAATAGAATAAAACACAGTTAAAAGCAATCATAGAAGAGGGGAAAAAGAAAAATATTAACTCAACCATAAGCACACCAAAAGAGAAATGTTTTTAACCTGGATTTAAAAGTGCTTCCAGTTGTGGCTGATTTCAGTTCTGCTGGTAGTTTGTTCCAGTTGTGAGCAGCAGAACAGCTAAAAGCTGCTTCACCGGGTCCAGTCTGAACTCTGGGCTCCACTATCTGACCTGAGTCAGCAGATCTCAGAGCTCTACTGGGTTTATACTCTGCTAGCATGTCATTCATGTATTCTGGACCTAAAGCGTTCCGTGATTTGTAGACGAGCAGCAGAACTTTAAAATCTATTCTGTATCTGACCGGGAGCCGATGTAAAGACTTGAGAACTGGGGTGATGTGATGTGATCTCTTTGTTCTGGTTAAAACTCGGGCTGCAGCTGTTTGAGACTCTTTTGGGGGAGTCCAGTCAGAAGACCGTTACAGTAGTCCAGTCTGTTGGAGATGAAAGCATGAATCAGCTTCTCCTGATCTGTTTGGGACATGAAACCCTTCATTCTGGATATGTTCTTAAGTTGATAAAAGACTCGAGGTGTTTACTGACAGATAACCTCTTCTCTTTGTTGCCAAACACAATGACCTGAGTTTTTTCTTGATTTAACTGAAGGAAATGTTGGTTCATCCACTTTTTGACTTGCTCTGAGCAACCCAGTTATGACAAATATCTATAACTGCATAGAACCAAACTGTCATTCACCATGAGAGTAACAGAAACATTTCAAGGATAAAGCATACGGTAATTACTTAAAAGGTTACATGAGCAGTTCGGCTCAACTTTAAGGGTGTGGGGCAAATTTTAAAAAAAGAAGGTAAATTAGCAGGTGTTCGCTAATTAGAAACAGCATTGATGGGTCTGTCCAGTTCTGCAGGTGAGCTCCTAAAACTGATCTACAAACACAACCACTTAATTTCAATTATGACAAAAGCAGTCTACCAGGAATCCTTATCTGTGTCCCAACTCAGGAGGGGCAGACTTCAAAGGCTGTGAGAGCCAAACTGAGCATTGGTGAAATGAAACTAGTCCAGTTTGGTCTTAGCCTTCTGTAGCCTTCAGACTACTTATTTACACCACCTGCACTACTACAAATGGACAATCTAATGTCATGAGACATGGCTGAACACCGTTTTTTCTGGACAGTACTATTGGGCTAGCAGGACGCCACACTCTTGGTGCAGACAGGACGACGGATGACTCTGTAAGGCCAGAGGCGACAAATTATGCATTTATATAGCATAATTATTATAGCATTTATTCAGCACCGTCTGGAGTGATTTACGGTCAGCGGTGGAGCAAATACCATACCATACTGAGATGCAGCGGTAGAAGTTCACCAGTATCTGAGGGGATAGATGGGCCTTCTTCAGTCTCCTCAAGAAGAAGAGGCGCTGATGAGCCTTCTTGATTATGGTTGAGGTGTTGAGGGTCCAAGAGAGGTCCTCGGAGATGTGGACACCCAGGAACTTAAAGCTGGCGACACGCTCAAGCTCCATCCCGTTGATACGGATGGGTGTGTGTGTGTGTGTGCCACCTTTGGTCATCCTGAAGTCCACAATGAGTTGATTGCTTACTGTTTTATTAGCAAGAGACTCAAATTGCATCAGGATTACAGGTTACTCAAACCTTAAGTCTTATAAGCAAATAATGGCTAACAAAGTAGATGTCCAGGCACACAAATGGCACTCTGACTAGCCTGCCTCATCTCCTTAGCTTCTCCCATTACTATACAGCCATGTCCAGTGAAACTCCAGTCCTCCCAAGCAATTCTCCAAAAATCTGATCTGTAACCCTTTTGGAAGACTGGGATTGGTGATGCTGCAGCTTCATCAGAGGCTACCACTGCCCAGAGGGCCACTGTCACACTGCAAAGCGTGTCACACTGCAAAGGTTGCTAAAGACTGAGAAGCAGTCTTTAGCAACCATGTCATCTTGACACAAGATGGGTCCTGAATAATCCTTTCAACTTTTTAACGAATAGTGTTCCATTCCCATGCTGGCCTGCAATCCTCAGCCTCCACACCAGACTGTAATGAACCGGATGAACTGTTCTGGAAATGTTCTGGAATCATTCCTCTTTCTTCAGGACTGATGTGTTCAAACAGACAAGGTAAATTAATTCTATCAGCAAATATGCATGCTGTCCAGTCCACCTGGTCGTTATCCCAATCGTCCTCTCCAGAACCTAAACCTATTTAGATAGAAACCAAACCTACACATGTGAACGTGCCTGTTTCTACTGTTCCAATACCAAACAATTTTGACTTTATGTTGGCCAGATCTCTCACTAAAAAGTTGTGTGTGATTAAGAATTTTATTGTTACTAATAAGCTGGATAAAATCATGAATACTGTTGCCTTTATTGAAACTAGTCCTCCTGATATTTATTGTTTTCATTTGACCTGGTCTTCTGCAAGAGAGGATGGTCTAGCTGTCTTCCATGAGCTCATTCTTAAGTGCCATCCTATTACTTTTGGTGACTTTATTTCCTTTGAAGCGCTATGTTTCCTAAACACAGGCCTATCCATCTTATGCATCTTAATCTATAACCCCGCTAAATCTGCTACTTCTCACTCTACTTCTAAGCTTTCAGAACTTTTATGTATTGTAATACCTAAATAATAACAGTGTGCTTATTCTTGTTGACTTAAACATCCATCAGTGCTGTCCCTCTCATTCCCAAACTTCTTATTTCTATTAGATATATATTGATTCTTTCAACCTCATTCAACCTTTGAAAGAGGCTGCACACTTTAAAGGTCACACCTTAGCCCTGGTACTTTGATCTGGTTTTTCGGTTAACTCTCTTAACCTATTGGACTCTGACCATAACGCTTTTATCTCTAAAGTGCCTCTTCATCAGTCTGTCTCTACTGCGTGCACTGAGATGTGTTCACATTCTCAGTGCTGACTCTGCAGTTAAATCCGGTGATGGATCCCAGTGAACCACCGCTTGAACCAAATGTACAATTATATTTCTTCAACGATTATTGTCCTTACATCTTTGACCAAATCACCCCCTTTAAAAGTAAGGAACAAACACAGAATATTTCCCCTGGATCAACGATCATATTCAAACCCTAAAAATACTGTAAGAAATTTGACTATTAGTGGAAACCCAAAAATCTGAAATAACACACATTGGGCCTCATGCAACAACCGTTCATACGAACAGATTTGTTCTTAAGTCGTGCGTTCGAGGGATTTAAGAGAATTTGCGCATTCACCAATCTTTTCGTATTTTACGTTTTCTTTCAGGTACGAACAGAATTTACGAGTGATCCAGACCTGCCGTAGGAGTTTCCTAAAATAGTCCGCTGTTATTCCGCTGTTATTCCATTTGCTTGACTAATGGATTGTATATTTAATTACTTTGAAGCAAACATAAATAAATATATACATTATACCCCATAATGATGCTGACATTATTCTGTTTGACTGTGTAACAAGCGGCTGACTTAATACTTTTGGATGCCTTAGCGCATGTGTGCTTCGAGACCGTGTAGATATCCTGCGGAGACAGACGATTGGCTGACATTCCGATTTAGATTGCCAAGGACTGTGCTGCTGCAGATATGCAGCTTGCTAAAGCCACAACTCCAGAGAGAAACACGCCGATCAAACCCAATTCCACCACACGTCCAGGTCCTCTCCACCCTTGGATTTTTGGCCACTGGAACCTTTCAGAGGGAGATTGGAGACAGATCGGGGGTGTCCCAGTTTATCACCCATGGTACATCAGATTCCCATACACCGCTGTCCAACAAGTACAGATTAAGAGGGACTTTCATGCAGTGGCTGGACTGCCAAACATAATCGGAGCAACAGACTGCACACATATACGCATCAAATATAATTTATGAGGCCGCTTTTAAGGAAGCAAGATCATCTTCCTTCCCTGATATCCAGTTACAAAAAAAAATAGTTGTAATAGGTAATTAATACTGCTATTAATTGATCAGGCCCAGCTTTCGAAGAATTTGATGCTCTATTGCCTGAAAATGAATCAACAATTCAACTAATTAAATTATTCTTGATGATGAATAAAGTTGAACAAAAGAGATCTCAAATCCAGCCTGACTCTTATCTGATTTTCATTAACAATGTCAATTCTGCCTCTTTGAGTTTCAACAGACTTCCCTTCCTCAGTTAGAGTGAACCATCTTCAGTACGACCTTATTGTGTATTAAAAGTATCATTCTCACTATGCTGCTTAAAGAAGTATGCCCCACAGTCATCCCTATCCCCTCTTAATACATTTATTTTCTTTTTTACCTTGTACTGTCCAGCATCATGGCAAGCAGAAAAGTAATTGAATATTGTGTCGTGCTAAACACATTTGCTTTGCCAACGCGCACCCCCCCCAAAACCCTGCGTGTGTGGGGGTGTGCTGTGGGGGTGTGCTGTGTAGGAGCCAGAGGAGAGAGGGGTATGGGATGTGTAGGACCGGGAGAGAGAAGTTCCCCCAGAAAGAGCAACCAATGACTGGCTACAATAGGCCCCCCCATTCCCCTGGACTATAGGGCAGGAGGCTCGATGTCCACCAGGTCCTGGGTCCGAATTGACAGCCTCCGGGGAGCCACTGCACACCCATGAAAGTACCCACCTGCCCCACCCCGGAGGCCCCCTAACAAATCCTGAAAAAAAACAACCCAAAAACCATACAATAAACATGTTATCACAGCTTTCGCAAAACAGCAGCCTGAGTCTGAGCCCAAGTTAAATCAGGAAAGGCTCTGCGACAAAGGTATGTTTTAAAAAGAGATTTAAAAGAAGACACTGACTGCTGAGCTGGTCTCCTCAGGTAGCTCATTCCAGAGCTTCTGATTTCACCTCTGGACTTAAACTGGTCTCCAGAACGAGTAAAAGTTCTATGACAGAAGGTCTCAGACTATGTTGAGGCTCATATTCAACTAAAATATGAGGCCATGAGTGTGTGACCATGTGCAATGCACGTGTGTTCAACAGGTGCCAACCTGGGTGGGTCAAATGCAGAGGAGTAATTTCGTGTTAACATTCGTGTGTACATGACAATAAAGTAATCTTAAATCTTAAAAGGTCAGATAAATAATAAAGTGATAGCCCACAAAGGGCTTTAAGTCAAGAGTAAAATCTTAAAATCAGTTCTTAAATATACTGGGAGACAGTGCAAGGAGGCTAAAACAGGAGTAATGTGCTCTATTTTCTTGGTTCTTGTTAAGTCGGATTTCTGAACAATCTAGAGCCCTTTGATGGATTTTTGGTTGAGACAAGAGACGAGGCTGTTGCAATAATCAAGGCATGAGGAGATCCAAGCGTGTAAAATGATCTCTGTGTCTTTAAAAGATAGAACAGATTGTATTGTAGAAATATTTCTTCAGTGATAAAAACAGGACTGCACAATGGAGACTCAGGTTCCTGTCAAACCAAACACCAGGGTTCTTTGCAACAGGCTCTATGTATTCTTGGAGGACACCAGCAGATGGCAGTAGTTGTTTGGTCAGTTGCTGGGGACCAATTACAATTATCTCAGTTGTGCTAGAATTTAGTTGCGGAAAAACTTATTTTTGATTGACAGAGATAAGACTGAGGTTTTGTAGTCTCTACTAAGTGATGCTATTATTATTACAGTATCTCTTTCATGGCCACATAGTGTGCTTAAAGACCAGATTTTAGAGCACTTCATGGTACAGAGCCAGCTCTTGTTAAGCTGCTGAGAGCAGTTAGAGAAGACTTCTCGATATCAGTTATTTTAGCTTTAAGTGGACTTTAGGACTCTAACCTCAGTTTTGATGTTCAAACATTGCTTTTTACAGTTAAAAAGATCTCAAGAGGATGGTGATTTCTTTCAACTAATGACTCACACAATCTTATGCTTACTTTTGTCTATCCTCACCCAGTGGCGGTCCGACACTGATTTACGCCCCGGGCGAAACCCGGTGCTCCGGTTGATTCAAACTGCTACAAATAGACTCATTAGTGGGACAAAAAGGCACGGACACATCACTGCTGTGCTCTCCTCCCTACACGGGCTCCCTGTTAGATTTCACATCTCATTTTTAAATCTTACTGATGACCTTCAAAGCCTTTAATGGCCTTGCCCCCAAATTCATCTTTCACTCTTAGTATCCAGAAGCTGGTAAAATGAGGGATAAAAAATACAAATGAAAAGGAAATTATTTTTTTGAAAAACCTATTAAAATTCAGTATTGTTATAAATGTTTTGTTTTTTTTTTTGGGGGGGGGGGGGTACACTACTATTAAGTTGAAGGAAGCCATCCATCTCAGCTTTTCGCTCCATCAGTTTCCTTTATTTAGAGTCAGAGTATGACTAGCTGGAAAACAGAAAGAACTTTTAAATTGGTGAAGAGCTTTTTTTCAATCAGCTCTGCCAACAGATTCAGAAATAAGTCTGTTTTTTTTCTTTAAACAATTCTAAAAAGTAAAGAGAGGAGAGCCAAAAGGGTTTCAACCATTCACATAGACAACTGGAATCCAGGCTTCCAAACGTGGACTTTTTGTTTGTTTGTTAGATTTCTGAGAAGATTTGTACAATGTTATGACAAACTATAGATGTGATGATCTATTTAACATCTACAACTTGTGGTTTCCCCATTTTCATGATGATCATTAATCATGTAAATTGATTAGCAGCACCTGGCTGATACTTCCCCTCTGAACTCTCATGGAAACTGGAAGGGGAAGGGACTTTTCATTTTGGGGGTTTTGAGTGTGTGTTACCTCATTTTAAGACCCTGTAATGATCGTTTTTTTTCTATTATGTCCTAATACATATATTCAAAAGCTTTTCACTTTATTATCTCAGTTACATATTAATCATGCGAACCCTCACAGACATGTTAAAGCTCTCTGCTTTGACATTAACAAAAAAAATGTAACGGCTTCAGAAATATACACCTCCTCCAAACATAACTCTACTCACATCCTTTAATTCAGGCTGCTGTGGGTGGGGTTGTGCTCTACTGCCCCAACACTCAGGGGGGTTCGAACAACATTTAAATACTACAGGTTCTGTATCTTTGGTACATATTTGATTTTTATTTTCCTGTAACCCATTTCCCCCAAAAAATGTTTTTATGTGTGTAATTATTCAGTTTGTCTCAGACTGATTTTAATGAATCTTTCTAATTAAAGGCATTAATTAAGATATGCTCAAAAATAAAATGTTATTTTGCTCTGTGTGGAACAGTAATTAGCCCCACCTGTTACCACGCAGTTTGTCAGCTGTGACCAGCAGCGACTGGCTGTGAGAATTGTCGTAGTTCAGGAAGTGAGAAAGAACAGGGCGAGACTTTACAGCCACCAAAGGGACCACAGTTACAGGAACTAAGGAGGAACTTTAAAAACGTACTATTGCTTATGACTGTACTGGTCTCAAGATTTCTTACTCAATTACTCAAGATTATTACTAAGGCATACAAAATCTTTAGCTTTAAAATGATACTGTTCTTCAAAACCAGAACCTCCAGAATCTTCTTGCTTGGTTGCACAGCATCTGTAATGCTTTCATGTAGTTAAAGCTACAATAAGATGTTTAAGGGGAAAAACAACATTTCCTGCAAGACATTTTATGAAAAAACAGGAGCAGTCGCATCTTGCCCTGCGGTCTCTCTTCTTCTTGTTTGGCTACTTCAGGAAGTCCTTTGCAAACTGTCAGAGCGGAAACCACAATGTGGGTGTGCGTTCTGTTTCTTCAGCCGAGCCCCCGGCCTCTCAACTGATGTTTCAGCAGCTATAAATACTCTACATGTACTTTGTTCAAATCTTAAAAAGCCACTCTTCCAACATTTCATTTGTTGAAATTACATTTTCCAAGCCCACCCAAACCCATCCACCCATCCATCCACCCATCCACCCATCCATCCACCCATCCATCCACCCACCCACCCACCCAAACCCATCCATCCATCCATCCATCCATCCATCCATCCATCCACCCATCCATCCATCCATCCATCCACCCATCCACCCATCCACCCATCCATCCATCCATCCACCCATCCACCCATCCACCCATCCATCCACCCATCCACCCATCCATCCACCCATCCATCCACCCACCCACCCACCCAAACCCATCCATCCATCCATCCATCCATCCATCCATCCATCCATCCATCCATCCATCCACCCAAACCCATCCACCCATCCATCCACCCATCCATCCATCCATCCATCCATCCATCCATCCATCCATCCATCCATCCACCCATCCATCCATCCATCCATCCATCCATCCACCCACCCACCCACCCATCCATCCATCCATCCACCCATCCACCCAAACCCATCCATCCACCCATCCACCCATCCATCAATCCATCCATCCACCCACCCATCCACCCATCCACCCATCCACCCACCCACCCACCCAAACCCATCCATCCATCCATCCATCCACCCATCTACCCATCCATCCACCCACCCACCCACCCATCCACCCATCCACCCATCCATCCATCCATCCATCCATCCATCCATCCATCCATCCACCCATCCATCCATCCATCCACCCACCCAAACCTATCCATCCATCCATCCATCCACCCATCCATCCACCCACCCACCCATCCATCCATCCATCCATCCACCCATCCACCCATCCACCCATCCACCCATCCACCCACCCACCCAAACCCATCCATCCACCCATACACCCACCCACCCACCCATCCATCCATCCATAAACCCATCCATCCATCCATCCATTTAGCAAAAGCTAAACTTAGCAACACAACTATAGAGATAAGGAGGACCACACCATTTTTTTTTAAAAGTTAGGCTTAATTGCAACAGCAGTGACGACAAATAAGGCAGTGTTGACCAAAAGGGAAGGTACTGGTAAAGTCGGGACTGATTCTTAAAGTGTTAATAAAATCTATTGATCAAACTCCCCACAAAGTGCAGTAAAGAGAAAACAGATATCTTCAAATTGTGACTGTGACTGCTTGTCGAAGGCACTCTTTTCATTTTTTTCTAATCAGACAGAGAAAAAAGTATGGACTCATGAACCAAAAAAATACCAGTCGGTACTTAGTTCCAGCTCCTCTGTCTTTTCTGCCAGCTTCTCTGAGGACTTCACAAATGAAAAACAAGGTTCTACATCATTCAGGTTTCCACTTTCTTGTACAGCAGATCAGCTTTGCAGGATGGAGCATTTTTACGGTTCCTCCATACAACTGAACTGTTTGCTGGCCTTGTCATTGAGTTGATATGTCTTTCCTGAAGAAAAGGGTGGACACTCTTTGGTTACCCACCTGGAAAATGAGCAACCGCATCAGCAAACCTTCTTTTTATTGAAGGAATGTGTCCACCAGTGCATTTCCTGTAGAGGTAATGGCTGCCATCTCCCTTGGTCCTTTACCTGACACCAGCCCCATATCATCACTGATGGTGGAACTGATGGGCTGCTTTTCTTCAGCCAGTCATCTTTCTATGTTTCATTGGACCAAACTAAAGTTCCAGCATCGTCTCCTTGGTGATTCATCTCTGAGTCTCACTTCCATCCAACCATCCACAGTCCATGGCTGCTTCTCTTCAGCCCACTGTAACCTGCTTTTCTTCTCATTAGATGTTAGTGATGCTTTATGTTTGCCTTCTCTGGATGGAAATCCCATTTCTTTCACTGGTGTCTTACATTTGGCTCACAAACATCGGGCCTCATGCAACAACCGTCGTACGCACAGATTTGTTCTTAAGTCTTGCGTACGATTTTACATTTTCTTTCAGGTACGAACAGAATTTACGAGTGATCCAGACCTGCCGTAGGAGTCACGTAAAATAGTCCGCTGTTATTCCGCTGTTATTCCATTTGCTTGACTAATGGATTGTATATTTAATTACTTTGAAGCAAACATAAATAAATATATACATTATACCCCATAATGATGCTGACATTATTCTGTTTGGCTTAAATGATGCACTAATTGAAGGTTAATTTGACTCTGTATATAACAAGGTCAATGGGAAGTGTAACCAGCGGCTGACTTTCTACTTTTGGATGCCTTAGCGCATCAGGCTCTTGGAAGAGAGTGTGTGTTCCGAGATCGTGTTGATGTCCTGCGGAGACAGACGAATGGCTGACATCGCGATTTAGATTGCCAAGGACTGTGCTGTTGCAAATATGCAGCTTGCTGGAGCCACGACTCCAGAGAGAAACACGCCGATCAAACCCAGTTCCACCACATGTCCAGGTCCTCACCACCCTTGGATTTTTGATGAGGCAACAACTGATTGCACGGCTTTAGTTGCAGTCATCGAGCGCCTGCCCATGGCGAGACGTTTTTTTAATTTTAAGCCATTTTCACATCAAACCGTTCTTGTTGAGAACCGGTTCCCAGTGTTTCAATTCCTTGGAATCGTTTGGCGATTTTGCAAACGATTCCCTTATCGATTCCAGTGGGCGCGAATGACGTCACCACGCAACGTTGCGTGGCGAGTCCAGCGCAGCCAGCAGCCAACAGTAAACATGGCGCCCAAGCGGTACAAACGCTCGAAAGTTTGGTTACACATCCCTAAAAAAGACGACAACAGGGCAACTTGCAAAGTGAATATTTCACCAAAGGGAGGAAACACTACCAACATGCAATAACTATGAATGAATGTCGCGTTTTCGATCTGCTCCGGACTAACGTTGGTGAATCTGAACCCAGCAACGTTAGCAACGTTAGCAACGTTAGCATGTCCTCGGCTAACACTGCAGACTGGCTCAGAGCCAGAGGCTGGTGGTACTACCCCCAGTTCATGTCTACCTCCAGCTTCTCCTTTCACCAGAGCACGGAAGAGTTAAATTACCCAGGCCATGATAGACCAATATGGACCTCACCGTTGTTGGGTTTGTAAGGTCACGACTCGTGTTACTTCTAAACTAAACAAAGTTGATGCTAATCGACCGGTTTGTTGTCCTTTTTCTCCAAATGAGAATCGATAAGGGAATCGACAAAGAACCGAATCGTTAAGCAGAATCGAAAATGGAATTGGAATCGTAAAAATCTTATCAATTCCCATCCCTACTCGTAATAACTTCTCATTTCTTGGCTTTAGCAGGTCCCGTAATTCCACTGCTGACACTACTAAATATGACAGATTTTCCTTTCTGGATCTCTGAAAGCAGAACTTCAGTCTCAGAGCCCCTAAAGTTGTTCTTTTTGCTTCTTGATGCCATTCTCATGACTCAACACTTCCTGGCACAGGAGACAGGAAGCACTGCCTAATATGGTATTATTTTGGGCGTGGAGTATGCAAATCTACTATCCTCGTGCACGTGCACTTAAATACACACGGGTGGCATTCATCATTTACGCAGGTCGTTTACACACTTTTTCCAAAGTTCAGAGCGTTTGTTGAATCTGACGTGGTGTGTTCGTACGAGACCTTCTTATGAAAAAAGTGAGAAATTTAGAATAAAAATATGAAAATGTTCTTGCATGAGGCCCATTGTCTCCTGTTTCTTTTGTTGTACATTTTCTATTTTCAGACATATTTCTAAGAGTTTTCTGTCCAGACTCTTTAACGTTTCCCTTTAACAACCTTGCCATTATGTTCGTAGTTGCTCCAAATTTCAGACCCAGCTGACTGGGAACAACCAACATCTTTTGCCACACTCTGAGTTGAATCATCCTTTCCATTGTTTCCTCTGACAGCTCTTCAAAAACTCTATTTTCACTGCACACTCATTTGCATATTCAAACTTGCGTTGGTATTAGAAAAAATTGCCATGCAATCAATTCTTTTATGTTTTTGAAGTATTTTTACAGAGCCAGTATGTTCAGCTGTTAAATAAGATGGCTTTGTATCATATCTGTGCTTTTTATTTTGATGATATCATAAAACGGCTGAATTAACATCCTCCAAGAGGGGTGCTGCCATATTTTCTGCCAGGGTTTGTATCTTTAACAAGGAAATCCTACTGTATTGTTAAGTGTGTAAATATGTTGCCTAGTGAAAACTGAGCAATCCCAATGCCTCCAGGCCTGCTTTTGTTTTTCAACCAGGACAGATGTTCTTTAGTGACTTTTTTTTGTCCTTGTCAAAGTGATTATCGCTCTCCAGCCACACACTCATCCAAAGTAGACCCATAATAATTACACTGTCAAGACCACTCTTTTGATATGACTGAAATTGTCTACTGAAAGGTGAAGTGGTGATAACTATAAAAGCAATGAAGTTCCACAGAAAGCACAACAATTGAACATTTCAGTTCAGGGCAGGGGTATGTTTTAGCATGACCTTGTGTGATAAGGATTCATCTGGGAGTATGGTAACATTAAAGAGATTTGTTTATGTGTTGATAATATGCTAAATTTAATTTCTGCTATTTACTGTAAACACGAACAAAGTCAACTGTGAAATACTTACAGGAATTTTCCATTTATACGGGGTCCATGTTGAAGCCTGGGCTCAGAGTCTTCTCGAGTTATAGTTCCGTGGAACCAAGGCATTCTTTCGTGAGCAGTGGTGGCAATCCGTTTCTCCAGCTGAGGTCTCTGACTGATGATGGCCTGTTCCAGGGCTGGCCCCTGCATGCACACATAACATAGAATGTTGAATTATAGTTCTTATCATAGGCTGAAACTTATAACATGAAGAATATGCAAGCCAAGACATATCTGTCCTGCATTTGTTCTTGGTTCTACACTGCGTGTCTGTCAATGGAGAGGTGCTTGCATGTAAGCACATGAATTGTGGGGACACATGAAGTCAAAATAAACACATCACAAGGGTTGAGAGCATCTTTTTTTGTATCCAGCTGCTGCATGTTGGACAGTTAATGAAACACAGGAGTTCCAGTACAGAGCCATAAAACCATCTACTGTATGCATTAACTGCCTGTATCCACTAGCGTAGTCCCTGGGATCTGGAAGCACTGTGGCATAATTCAGAAATCAGATGTGTGAAGAAACACAGCAGTAAAATGTATGCTGAAAACATACATAAAACATCCCGTTTTAGCTTTAAGCTCCTGTATATCCTGTGGTTATAAAGTGTTCTTCTGTAATGAGAAGATTGTCGGTGATATTTAAAGCTGCAGTCGGCAAGTTTTCAAAATTACGAGTCTAAAGTCGGAATATTCGAACTGACACAACTTTCAGGTCCCTCCCCCAACCTCTAACAAGCTGAGAATCGCCCCCCCAAACCCCTCCCCCTCTGTGGACGAGGTTGTGCACGTGAGTTCACACCAGTGTGAGCGCACACAAGCTGGGGCAGACTCACGCTCAGCAGCGTGTGCACAAGCTGTGACTGACAGGTAGGATTCCTCCACCCTAACGTGATTGGTTAAAAACAGCCGGGAGCGCTCGGTTTTTGTAAGCATGATTACAGGCTTCAGAGGGAGCTACAGAATTCGTTATTTTTCCTAAACAGCCTATTTAATAAATATTCTACTTCCAGAATCCCATGACAGTTCAAGCTAATATGACTAAAAAAAAGTAGCCGACTGCCGCTTTAAGGTGCGATTGTTTTAGACTGATAAGTCAAAAAGGTGTCTGAGATCTTCCTGTTTTGCTGCCTGCTTGAAAGAGTTCCTGTGCTTGCTACTTTGAAGTTTTGGCATTTCACAGGCTTAAAACATTTCTTGAATAAATTCTTTGTCATCCTAGCTTAAAATAAAGTACTTTATTCGTGTGTGCTTTTTGCTGTGCTGGCTTCACATTCTACTGCAGATGTTCTGAACAGATGTGCTTGCTTTTTACAGGACAGAGTTCAAACCAACCTGCAGGTTCCAGGTCTGCATTACATACTCCCGGATCAGTTTTTCCTTGAAGTCCTCAAATGGCCCCACTTTTGGCTGCATGTTCTTGGGCCTGTTGCAAGGCTTCTTCAGTAGACATACAAGACCATCCATTTCCTGGGAGTGGTAGTCAATCACATCCATGGGGATCTTGTGGCTCTTACCACCGGCAATAGCATATGTTTCATTGAGTTGTTTTTCAATGGTGTAGTGATAGCAGCGACCTGAATTTGAAACCGAAAGAGCAAAGCCTCCAAGATAATTACGGCTTTGCCGCAGTAGGTACAAGCCGTTGCCGGTGCCCGCCTGCCGCAGGTAGCCCTCTGCCTCCTCCCTGGTGATGTTGCCATAGAAGAAAGGCAGTGTTTTCACAGTGTCTGCCATGTTTGCTCCTGGATGGTGGCTCCTTCACAGAAGTCCCTTCACAACGTTCAGCCACCAGGAAAAAATGAAGCTAAAGACAACATAACATCATATAAGGATTATGATGAATCCCTGTAGCAATTTTACAGAAAAAACAACAACAAAAAAAGTGATATAGCCTAATTAACCAATTAAGATGAAATCTATTAAGATTATCAGAAACTATGGCCAGGACCTGTCCTGTCATAGCGTACAGGCGTCTCCTCTGGGAGGAATCAACACAATTGGAATTGTGGCAGTGCGAAATGATTTTATTGGCTTGGTTTAGTGCAGCTCCATTTTTTTTATTCAACTCAATACTTTTGGTATAAAAAGAGAATGAGACATTTTGAATTGGAAGCCAGCAATGCCTTTCTAAAAGGGGACAGCAGCATTATCACTGTGTTCAATCACCTCTTTTTTAAATATAATTCAACTATTTTCTCATTCTAGCCTGAAGCAAGAGTTCTCTTCACTTCATTTGCTGAATGTTTCCGATGGGATACAGTTCCAGACAGTAAGCATATGTTGCTGCAGAGATCTCTATAAATAACAGTCAGTGCCTTTACAAAAATGCATGCAAGCAATTAAGTACACAATCTTTTTAAGTGTGAACTGATGACAGGCAGGATATTCTTATTCCTTCTTAGCCTGGAGCACATGACATCCATGATTTTAAAGACTTGGAAACTCAGATTTCCCATTCTTCTTTGCTTGTAGCTTCAGCTGCAGCACCAGAATTCACTGTTACAAAAAACCTTCTAAACAGCTGTAAATCTCCCAATAAAAGCAACTGTTTGCAGGGTAGCCTACCATTAATATCCTGCACTATAACAACATCAGCACTACATTTCTTAGCCTAAGAAAAGCCAAATGCAAACAATATTCTATATATTTTACATAAGAAAAATGTTGACAGAGACTGTTGCTGCAGCTAACATTAGCTTTAGGGTTAGCAGTTTAGCTAAACCCCCTCTCGTCTGCTGTAGAAGGGGCAGAGAAAGTGATGATGAGTGAGGAAAATAGGAATGAATATCACAAATTTTGATGTGAAAAGTTTGCATCCTTTCTCAACATCAGAAGACTCACATTTCTGATAGGTTAGCTTACATATATGATGTTGAAAAAGTAGTTTTCTGGGGCGGTCTGTGGCGTAGTGGGTACAGCAGGCACCCCATGTACAGAGGCTACAGTCCTCGCTGCAGCTGGCCCCGGTTCGAATCCCGCATGTTGTTCCCCCAATCTCTGCCCCCTGCTTCCTGTCTCTCTACACTGTCCTATATAATAAAGGCTTAAAAAGCCCAAATAAATAATTTAAAAAAGCAAAAAAAGTAGTTTTCTGAGACAGGAGTTAAAGTGGTTTAGAATTATTAATTATATTATTTATTGTTAAAACCAGCTGGTGTGAACAGAGCAGAAAAGGGACTGTTGTACCATCTCTCTGGTGTCTTGACTAAAGAATTTTAGTCAAGACACCAGAGACCCACTTAATGCAATTCAGGATGCCGGGGTGCTGCAACCTATCCCCGCTGCCATTGGGCGAGAGGCAGGGTACACCTGGACAGGTCACCGGTCCATCACAGGGCCACACAGAGACACACCAGACAAAAAAGCACCCACGCTCACACTCACTCCGAGGGACAATTTCCAATCACCAATGAACCTAACATGCATGTTTTTGGATGGTGCGAGGACGCCGGAGTACCCGGAAAGAACCCAGGCATGCATGGGGGAACATGCAAATCACCACATAAATAAAAACACAAGTCATGTCTCAGACATTCAGAAGGTCTGAATATGTCTCCTTAAACCATCAGGGTGTGATACTGTGAAGATTTCCCCACCCATAGCATCCCAAATGTCAGGCCCCTCTCTGTGGAACCAGCTGCCAGTTTGGGAGGCAGAGCCTTCAGTTATCAGGCCCCTCTCTGTGGAACCAGCTGCCAGTTTGGGAGGCAGAGCCTTCAGTTATCAGGCCCCTCTCTGTGGAACCAGCTGCCAGTTTGGGAGGCAGAGCCTTCAGTTATCAGGCCCCTCTCTGTGGAACTAGCTGCCAGTTTGGGAGGCAGAGCCTTCAGGTATCAGGCCCCTCTCTGTGGAACTAGCTGCCAGTTTGGGAGGCAGAGCCTTCAGGTATCAGGCCCCTCTCTGTGGAACCAGCTGCCAGTTTGGCTTCAGGAAGCAGACACCCTTTCCACTTTTAAGACCAGGCTTAAAACTTTCCTTTCTGATAAAGCTTATAGTTAGGGATGGCTCAGGTGACCCTGAAACATCCCATAGTTAAGCTGCTATAGGCCCAGACTGCTGGGGGGCCTCATCTGTCACACCTTTCCTCACTTTACTCTCTTTTTCCCTGTTTAATTTCTCAAATGACATTATGTACATGTGACATTATTGTGGTCATTAACTCGTGTTTCCCTGTTCCAACAGATATCCTTTGAATGGTGTTACAGTGTTTGTTGTCCCCTCTTTTCTGTCCTCTCAAACCCCAGCTGGTGGAGGCGATGGCCACCCTTCCTGGTTCTGGTTCTGATGGCCACCCTTCCTGGTTCTGGTTCTGCCAGAGGTTTCTTCCTGTTCAAAGGGAGTCGTTTCTCTCCACAGTCGCCTCAGGCACGCTCAGGACGGGAGATTAGACTGAAGACAAGTTTAGGTGCTATCTGGTGGTTTCCTTAGCTGGGAAACTGTTTTTGAATTGGCTCTATATGAATGAATTATATTATTTTGAAATTAATTATGATTACAATGAATTGAACTCCAATTGGCTTGAATTGGACTTTATTATTTAAGTTCCTTGAGATGACATTTGTTGTATTTGGCGCTATATAAATAAACTGAATTGAATTGAATAGATGAATGAGCTTGAACACTGACTTCTTACTCTGAGTGACATATGCTGAAGACTGTGGTTGATGACATGAAATACTTTTTGTGGGTTTGTAAAATCTCTCTGATAACTTAATCCAATCCCTTCAATACTTCAGTACAAGATTCCCTGATGGCTTAAAAACAAAAGAAACATCTGTAAATTCCAGCGCATATACAATATTATTTAAAAGTACTTCTTCATCATCATTGTACAGCGGCTGCACAACTGCACCAACAATACATGCACCACGCTGCTGAGTTGTTACCGAAGTCAGAAACTTCTCAAACATCACAGAGCAACATGGTGACTGTACAGGCTGCTGCTCACATTCCCTGAAGTGGTGCAGCTAATGGAACAACGTGCATTTCATCAGTTTGCTCCCAGAAACATTTGATTTGATTTTATCTGGGAATCTTTAACTTTCTATCCAAACACTAATAATGATGCAGAGACACTTCAAAAGAAGACTTCAGCTAACATACATATATGTCGGCACTATGACTGAGAGAAGAACACAACCCACTTCACAGATCGCTTCATTCACTTGTGCTTAAAAGAAACAGCAGTGAAGCTCAACGTGCACGCTGGGCACTATTTGTAGTACAAAGTCAACTATCATCCCAACAACATCAATACAATGCAAATACATCTGGAGATGGTTTGATATCACACTGTTGAGTTTCCTTATGATAAGGCTCAAAGAAGCCTGTGGTCTCTGATCATTTTGGTTCAGGGGCTTTGACTTCCTGAGTGGAAGAAACCTACAACAGTTTCTGCTGTGAAGCTGTGAGAATCCGTCTGGCTCTGGGTTACAGGTGCAGTTTGTGTACAAGCTGTGCTGAGCGCCACCACACATTTCCCTCGTGTCAGTATTGATTAAATGCTGATGTGCTTGGACACCTTAAAACAGTTTACAGATTACTAATCCTTACTGTTATGTGATCAGCTGAAAATAATATCAGATTCATGAACCCCAACAGTTTTTATGTTTCTATGTTGGAACACAAAAGACATCTAGTTTTTAATCCAAAGCTAACATCTGGAGCGTTTTCTGCTCACCTCAGAAATGACAAACTAGAAACGTACATGCTCTGGTTTCATATCAACATGGCTGCTGATTAATACGAAGACCTTTTATTCAGTCCACTTAGTTTGTCATGATAGCTTTAAGCTTCCAGCAGCTCAAACAGCGGTTACAAAACAAATAAATGTATTTAAAAAAGAAGATGAAATAAATAGTTCAGTTCAATAAAAGAAGAAAAAAAAACAAGAAAACAATATGGAGTCCTACAAATAATATCCTACTTCAGTTGTTTTAAAAGTCAAAGCATCTGTCAGACACAATATGGTCCGGGCAGTTTGAAAGAAGCAAACGCAAAGTTGCACTAAACATATCAACACTGAGTATTCTGCTCTCTGTTTTTACCAAGAAAGGGATTTAGGACACCAGCAGCACACAGCAAACACACACTGCTGTGCCACATCATGCCTCTCCAGCTCAGAAGAAAACCTACTCAGTGTATGCAAAACTTCAATTCAATTAAAACTTCCCCAGTCAGGTGAGAGGCCTCAAAAAGAACCAAATAGTTGAAAGCCTTTTCATTGTCACATTTTGATTAAATATGTTTATGTTTCCTGCTTCTCTAACATAGAATATGACCTGCTTATTTATAATTGTTTAAATATGAATTATTACTATATCACTTTCCTTGTGCAACTATTAATTTCTTTTAATTTTTCTAAATGTTTGAAATGAACTTCTGCATCTGAGAATAGGAACACATGTGAACTGGTAACTTGGACATCATCAGTAATTCTGTGAACAGCAGCAGTGTGAGCAAAATGTGAGTGTGAGTCAAATAATCTGCCAATAGGACGGAAGAGTTAAAGAAAAGCCCAGTGCACTCACTGTGAGCAGGTCAAATAATCTGCCAATAGGACGGACCAGTGAAAGAAAAGCCCAGTGTACTCACTGTGAGCAGGTCAAATAATCTGCCAATAGGACGGAAGAGTTAAAGAAAAGCCCAGTGCACTCACTGTGAGCAGGTCAAATAATCTGCCAATAGGACGGACCAGTGAAAGAAAAGCCCAGTGTACTCACTGTGAGCTGAAGTGGTTCCACACTTGAGTTCTGTCAGTTGTTCGCTCTCTCAGCAGTCTGAAGAACACACCAACAGGTCACCTTAAGCATGGATCAGGCCATCTCCTGACAAACAAGCAAGCAGAGAAAAGCAGTCACTCACTCACTGTGCTGTCCAGCTGGAGCAATCAACCCTCCTTCTGACACTCAGTGAAGTGGTTCAGCTCGAAAGCTTCCTCATTTCAACGACTTCCTTAACAATTTTAGTTTTTTACTTCCTTTTTTTTAAAAGTGCACACTGACCGACACGTCAGCTGAACACCAGGAAATGAATATCATGTTATTATAAAATGTCTTTTAGGCCTTTCAATTTATACGATAAAAAGGGTTCTATAAAGGTTCATGGTAGTGCATATTTATCTTAACATATATCGAATCATTTCCTAAATTAGTTTTGGTGTTAAAACAAAAGTAATTCTGCATCTATAGTAATCATAAATGATATAATGGTAACTTTTAGTCTTTACTGCAATAATTTAGGAATAAGATTGAAAATTGAAAATTGAAAAATATATATCTTAACAATAAATTAAACAAATGATAATGTAATGGATATATATATATATATAATATATATCATATCATATTACTGATTGGTGGTGTATTAATGTCTTGTGTGATACAAAATGAGCTTGTTCTTAATAAAACAATGTACATCTGGAAAGTAGCACTAAAGCGATCAGACACATAAAACTTTGCTGAGAATGGAAGTGCAGACAGAGAGGCGTCTGCACGATGATGCTGCAGGAAGTTGGCTTTGGATCGGCCATCACTGAATGATGATGGACCAACGGTTCATTTCCACTGAGTTCTTACATTGTTCTTGTGTTTGCACGTTTGACATGTGCATGATATGCAGACTGTGCGTGTGTTTGTGTGTCTGACAGTCAGTCAGTCATATTACAGCTCAGGTAGTGTAAACTGGCTTCAGAGAGTTTCACACTCAAAACATTTGGAAACAATCTCCGACAGAGAGTTTAACTGACGGCCGTGGCCAAAGGTTTGAATGCATTACAATGGCTAAATTAAATACTGCAAATCACCAGAAGTAAATTTAGAAAGATGGGGCATCTGTGTCAAGACAGACCAAGGACTGTGAAGTGAGGAACTCTGATGGGGTTGTAGGTTCATCAGAGGCTGTTTGAAAGTGTGAAGGGAGGAGCAGCTCAGCTCAGACACATTGTGCAACACTGTGACATTTCAAGCTAAAGAAGCTACATGCAGATCTGAGCTCCCTTTCAGGGGGAAGTGGCTCTGGCTTATTTGGAGCCGATGAACGAAGAAATGGAAAAATCTCACCATTTGATGTGTTTTCTACACTTTGTGGTCTTTGTACTGTCACCTTACTGCAACTACGTCAAACTACTCATTTGCCTTCCGATTGAAGGACGTCAACTGGTGCCACATGCTCTGTAATTCTTACGCCAGTTTTTAAAAAGAACACATTTAATAAGATAAATATTTTCAGTGGCAAATTCAATCATGTAAAACTATCAACTGCAGCTGATAGGAATATGTGGACTGAAAGAGCCGAGGTACCAACACACACAAAGCTCTCGCTAAACAAATCTTAATCAGTTTGACAGAAGTTCAACTGTTTTGGAGGGGATGGAATATATCATTCAAAACTTCCTTTCAACAATAGAAATGCTGTCGAGATCATGAATGGAAGAGTTCTTTCAATCTTATGAAATGCAGCTCCACCTTGTGGATCAACACCGTCATTATAAATAGAACTTTCTCCAAGTAAATGAGGGACAACATCATGGATGGGTCAGTCCATGCCAACTCCTTCATTCTCCCAGTTCATGTATCTCCTTTCAAAAAAAGTTAGAGCTCCATCTCAACCACTACAACATCCATTGGTGTGGGCCTTGGAGCCAGATTTCATTACTTTAGTTATTGTTTCTAAGCTTGACTAATCACTCCCTTTCTACTGACCTGGGGTGAAATGTACACTGAACAACAACTAAGAATGATATCTCATAATCTGAGACCCAAAGCAAAATTTTTATTTAATTTTTTGCTGTTGTAGAGCTGTAGGAAGTACTGTATGAGTAGTCAGTGATACCTGCAGGACACAGCGGGGACAGCTCTGTGTGGACAGTCGGAAGGTTTCCTGTGGGACAAGATAAGGTTCAAATCTGCACAGAACAGGGCCACCAGAAGAGGAATTATTTTCACCAGCTAAAACAGTTTGAGCAAACCCTGTCCTGTGGAATTTCACACCGTATTACTTTTGCATCAGACAGACGTAGAGTGGGGCTGAGACCCAGTGATGCAGAAAACCATCCTCATGGACTAAAAGTCCAGAAACACAATGGAAAACAATGTTAGAGATAATATCTCTTTGGAAAATCTGTCCATGTCTATCAGAAACCCTTCAACAAATCCAAACTCTCCTTGATGACCTATACACACACACACACACACACACACCCACACACACTATATACTGTATATATATATATATATATATATATATATATATATATATATATATATATATATATATATATATATAGATAGATATACATGTATATCTATATACATATATGTGTGGTTTCTTCTGATGGTTTCCCATTATATATGTTGCCCATATTATACACTGTATTATTTTGACTCATACTGAGAAAAAAATATCAGAAATAAATCCATTTTAACACCATACCATACCATGTCAAAAAAACACTGTTGTTTTACAGCACATTTTAATATCCCCTCAGTAGCAACTGACAGAGTGCCCTGGATGTCAGCAGTTGACCTTTTATTACCCCTGTAAACATCAGCTACCCGTACAGCTGGTAAACTCTAACCCCTGTAAACATCAGCTACCCGTACAGCTGGTAAACCCTAACCCTAACCCCTGTATACATCAGCTACCTGTAAAACTGGTAAACCCTAACCCTAACCCCTGTATACATCAGCTACCCGTACAGCTGGTAAACCCTAACCCTAACCCCTGTATACATCAGCTACCTGTAAAGCTGGTAAACCCTAACCCTAACCCCTGTAAACATCAGCTACCCGTACAGCTGGTAAACTCTAACTCCAAACCCTGTATACATCAGCTACCCGTACAGCTGGTAAACTCTAACTCCAAACCCTGTATAGATCAGCTACCCGTACAGCTGGTAAACCCTAACCCTAACCCCTGTAAACATCAGCTACCCGTAAAGCTGGTAAACCCTAACCCTAACCCCTGTATACATCAGCTACCTGTACAGCTGGTAAACCCAAACCCTAACCCCTGTATACATCAGCTACCCGTAAAGCTGGTAAACCCTAACCCCTGTAAACATCAGCTACCCGTAAAGCTGGTAAACCCTAACCCTAACCCCTGTATACATCAGCTACCTGTACAGCTGGTAAACCCAAACCCTAACCCCTGTATACATCAGCTACCCGTAAAGCTGGTAAACCCTAACCCCTGTAAACATCAGCTACCCGTACAGCTGGTAAACCCTAACCCCTGTAAACATCAGCTACCCGTACAGTTGGTAAACCCAAACCCTAACCCCTGTAAACATCAGCTACCCGTACAGCTGGTAAACCCTAACCCTAACCCATGTAAACATCAGCTACCCGTAAAGCTGGTAAACCTTAACCCTAACCCCTGTAAACATCAGCTACCCGTAAAGCTGGTAAACCCTAACCCTAACCCCTGTATACATACGCTACCCGTAAAGCTGGTAAACCTTAACCCTAACCCCTGTAAACATCAGCTACCCGTAAAGCTGGTAAACCCTAACCCCTGTAAACATCAGCTACCCGTACAGCTGGTAAACCCTAACCCCTGTAAACATCAGCTACCCGTACAGTTGGTAAACCCAAACCCTAACCCCTGTAAACATCAGCTACCCGTACAGCTGGTAAACCCTAACCCTAACCCATGTAAACATCAGCTACCCGTAAAGCTGGTAAACCTTAACCCTAACCCCTGTAAACATCAGCTACCCGTAAAGCTGGTAAACCCTAACCCTAACCCCTGTATACATACGCTACCCGTAAAGCTGGTAAACCTTAACCCTAACCCCTGTAAACATCAGCTACCCGTAAAGCTGGTAAACCCTAACCCCTGTAAACATCAGCTACCCGTACAGCTGGTAAACCCTAACCCTAACCCCTGTACACATCAGCTACCCGTAAAGCTGGTAAACCTTAACCCTAACCCCTGTAAACATCAGCTACCCGTAAAGCTGGTAAACCCTAACCCTAACCCCTGTATACATACGCTACCCGTAAAGCTGGTAAACCTTAACCCTAACCCCTGTAAACATCAGCTACCCGTAAAGCTGGTAAACCCTAACCCCTGTAAACATCAGCTACCCGTACAGCTGGTAAACCCTAACCCTAACCCCTGTACACATCAGCTACCCGTAAAGCTGGTAAACCTTAACCCTAACCCCTGTAAACATCAGCTACCCGTAAAGCTGGTAAACCCTAACCCTAACATGATGGAAGTTGGAAATGTGAAAAAGACAGGCACATGAACCTGTTAGGAATCATAAAACACTACAGTTTGATTCGATTAAAGGGACATAGGTCAAGTAATTCACATTTCAGAATGTTTTGTCATATGATGAAGCTTTTAAGGTGATAACTTTTGTAGTGGTTTGTATTTAGTGCGCTCTCAAAGAGACACAAACCACAATAACAAGGAATTCTGGGAAATTTGAAGATCTCTCTGGGCTCAGAATGAAGCCTCACACCGGACTCAGTATGAAGCATCACACCGGGCTCAGTATGAAGCATAACACCGGGCTCAGTTTGAAGCCTCACTCTGGGCTCAGTAGGAAGCCTCACACCGGCTCAGTATGAAGCCTCACACCGGGCTCAGTATGAAGCCTCAATCTGGGCTCAGTATAAAGCCTCACACCGGGCTCAGTATGAAGACTCACTCTGGGCTCAGTAGGAAGCCTCACACCGGCTCAGTATGAAGCCTCACACCGGGCTCAGTAGGAAGCCTCACACCGGGCTCAGTAGGAAGCCTCACTCTAGGCTCAGTATGAAGCCTCACACCGGGCTCAGTAGGAAGCCTCACTCTAGGCTCAGTATGAAGCCTCACTCTGGGCTCAGTATGAAGCCTCACACCGGGCTCAGTTTGAAGCCTCACTCTGGGCTCAGTAGGAAGCCTCACACCGGCTCAGTATGAAGCCTCACACCGGGCTCAGTATGAAGCCTCACACCGGGCTCAGTAGGAAGCCTCACACCGGGCTCAGTATGAAGCCTCACACCGGGCTCAGTATGAAGCCTCACACCGGGCTCAGTATGAAGCATCACACCGGGCTCAGTATGAAGCATCACACCGGGCTCAGTAAGAAGCCTCACACCGGGCTCAGTAGGAAGCCTCACACCGGGCTCAGTAGGAAGCCTCACTCTAGGCTCAGTATGAAGCCTCACACCGGGCTCAGTAGGAAGCCTCACACCAGCTCAGTATGAAGCCTCACACCGGGCTCAGTATGAAACCTCACACCGGGCTCAGTATGAAGCCTCACACCGGGCTCAGTAGGAAGCCTCACACCAGCTCAGTATGAAGCCTCACACCGGGCTCAGTATGAAACCTCACACCGGGCTCAGTATGAAGCCTCACACCGGGCTCAGTATGAAGACTCACTCTGGGCTCAGTATGAAGCCTCACACCGGGCTCAGTATGAAGCCTCACTCTGGGCTCAGTAGGAAGCCTCACACCGGCTCAGTATGAAGCCTCACACCGGGCTCAGTATAAAGCCTCACTCTGGGCTCAGTATGAAGACTCACTCTGGGCTCAGTATGAAGCCTTACCCTGGGCTCAGTATGAAGACTCACTCTGGGCTCAGTATGAAGCCTCACACCGGGCTCAGTATGAAGCCTCACACCGGGCTCAGTAGGAAGCCTCACACCAGCTCAGTATGAAGCCTCACACCGGGCTCAGTATGAAGCCTCACACCGGGCTCAGTATGAAGCCTCACTCTGGGCTCAGTATGAAGCCTCACACCGGGCTCAGTAGGAAGCATCACACCAGGCTCAGTAAGAAGCCTCACTCTGGGCTCAGTATGAAGCCTCACTCTGGGCTCAGTATGAAGCCTCACACCGGGCTCAGTATGAAGCCTCACACCGGGCTCAGTATGAAGCATCACACCGGGCTCAGTAGGAAGCCTCACACCGGGCTTAGTATGAAGCCTCACACCGGGCTCAGTATGAAGCATCACACCGGGCTCAGTAGGAAGCCTCACACCGGCTCAGTATGAAGCCTCACACCGGCTCAGTATGAAGCCTCACACCGGGCTCAGTATGAAGCCTTACTCTGGGCTCAGTATGAAGACTCACTCTGGGCTCAGTAGGAAGCCTCACACCGGCTCAGTATGAAGCCTCACACCGGGCTCAGTAGGAAGCCTCACACCGGGCTCAGTAGGAAACCTCACACCGGGCTTAGTATGAAGCCTCACACCGGGCTCAGTATGAAGCATCACACCGGGCTCAGTAGGAAGCCTCACACCGGCTCAGTATGAAGCCTCACACCGGCTCAGTATGAAGCCTCACACCGGGCTCAGTATGAAGCCTCACTCTGGGCTCAGTATGAAGCCTCACACCGGCTCAGTATGAAGCCTCACACCGGGCTCAGTATGAAGCCTCACACCGGGCTCAGTAGGAAGACTCACTCTGGGCTCAGTATGAAGCCTCACACCGGGCTCAGTATGAAGCCTCACACCGGGCTCAGTATGAAGCCTCACACCGGGCTCAGTAGGAAGCCTCACACCAGCTCAGTATGAAGCCTCACACCGGGCTCAGTATGAAACCTCACACCGGGCTCAGTATGAAGCCTCACACCGGGCTCAGTAGGGAGCCTCACACCAGCTCAGTATGAAGCCTCACACCGGGCTCAGTATGAAACCTCACACCGGGCTCAGTATGAAGCCTCACACCGGGCTCAGTATGAAGCCTCACACCGGGCTCAGTATGAAGACTCACTCTGGGCTCAGTATGAAGCCTCACACCGGGCTCAGTATGAAGCCTCACACCGGGCTCAGTATGAAGCCTCACACCGGGCTCAGTATGAAGCCTCACTCTGGGCTCAGTAGGAAGCCTCACACCGGCTCAGTATGAAGCCTCACACCGGGCTCAGTATAAAGCCTCACTCTGGGCTCAGTATGAAGACTCACTCTGGGCTCAGTATGAAGCCTTACCCTGGGCTCAGTATGAAGACTCACTCTGGGCTCAGTATGAAGCCTCACACCGGGCTCAGTATGAAGCCTCACACCGGGCTCAGTAGGAAGCCTCACACCAGCTCAGTATGAAGCCTCACACCGGGCTCAGTATGAAGCCTCACACCGGGCTCAGTAGGAAGCCTCACTCTAGGCTCAGTATGAAGCCTCACTCTGGGCTCAGTATGAAGCCTCACACCGGGCTCAGTTTGAAGCCTCACTCTGGGCTCAGTAGGAAGCCTCACACCGGCTCAGTATGAAGCCTCACACCGGGCTCAGTATGAAGCCTCACACCGGGCTCAGTAGGAAGCCTCACACCGGGCTCAGTATGAAGCCTCACACCGGGCTCAGTATGAAGCCTCACACCGGGCTCAGTATGAAGCCTCACACCGGGCTCAGTATGAAGCCTCACACCGGGCTCAGTATGAAGCCTCACACCGGGCTCAGTATGAAGACTCACTCTGGGCTCAGTAGGAAGCCTCACACCGGGCTCAGTATGAAGACTCACTCTGGGCTCAGTATGAAGCCTCACACCGGCTCAGTATGAAGCATCACACCGGGCTCAGTATGAAGCCTCACACCGGGCTCAGTAGGAAGCCTCACACCGGGCTCAGTATGAAGACTCACTCTGGGCTCAGTATGAAGCCTCACACCGGGCTCAGTATGAAGCCTCACACCGGGCTCAGTAGGAAGCCTCACACCGGCTCAGTATGAAGCCTCACACCGGGCTCAGTAGGAAGCCTCACACCGGGCTCAGTAGGAAGCCTCACTCTAGGCTCAGTATGAAGCCTCACACCGGGCTCAGTAGGAAGCCTCACTCTAGGCTCAGTATGAAGCCTCACTCTGGGCTCAGTATGAAGCCTCACACCGGGCTCAGTTTGAAGCCTCACTCTGGGCTCAGTAGGAAGCCTCACACCGGCTCAGTAGGAAGCCTCACACCGGGCTCAGTATGAAGCCTCACACCGGGCTCAGTAGGAAGCCTCACACCGGGCTCAGTAGGAAGCCTCACACCGGGCTCAGTATGAAGACTCACTCTGGGCTCAGTATGAAGACTCACTCTGGGCTCAGTATGAAGACTCACTCTGGGCTCAGTATGAAGCCTCACACCGGGCTCAGTATGAAGCCTCACACCGGGCTCAGTATGAAGCATCACTCTGGGCTCAGTATGAAGACTCACTCTGGGCTCAGTATGAAGCCTCACTCTGGGCTCAGTATGAAGCCTCACACCGGGCTCAGTATGAAGCATCACACCGGGCTCAGTATGAAGACTCACTCTGGGCTCAGTATGAAGACTCACTCTGGGCTCAGTATGAAGCCTCACACCGGGCTCAGTATGAAGACTCACTCTGGGCTCAGTATGAAGACTCACTCTGGGCTCAGTATGAAGACTCACTCTGGGCTCAGTATGAAGCCTCACACCGGGCTCAGTATGAAGCCTCACACCGGGCTCAGTATGAAGACTCACTCTGGGCTCAGTATGAAGCCTCACACCGGGCTCAGTATGAAGCATCACACCGGGCTCAGTATGAAGCATCACACCGGGCTCAGTAGGAAGCCTCACACCGGCTCAGTAAGAAGCCTCACACCGGGCTCAGTAGGAAGCCTCACACCGGGCTCAGTAGGAAGCCTCACTCTAGGCTCAGTATGAAGCCTCACACCGGGCTCAGTAGGAAGCCTCACACCAGCTCAGTATGAAGCCTCACACCGGGCTCAGTATGAAACCTCACACCGGGCTCAGTATGAAGCCTCACACCGGGCTCAGTAGGAAGCCTCACACCGGGCTCAGTAGGAAGCCTCACACCGGGCTCAGTAGGAAGCCTCACACCGGGCTCAGTATGAAGACTCACTCTGGGCTCAGTATGAAGACTCACTCTGGGCTCAGTATGAAGACTCACTCTGGGCTCAGTATGAAGCCTCACACCGGGCTCAGTATGAAGCCTCACACCGGGCTCAGTATGAAGCATCACTCTGGGCTCAGTATGAAGACTCACTCTGGGCTCAGTATGAAGCCTCACTCTGGGCTCAGTATGAAGCCTCACACCGGGCTCAGTATGAAGCATCACACCGGGCTCAGTATGAAGACTCACTCTGGGCTCAGTATGAAGACTCACTCTGGGCTCAGTATGAAGCCTCACACCGGGCTCAGTATGAAGACTCACTCTGGGCTCAGTATGAAGACTCACTCTGGGCTCAGTATGAAGACTCACTCTGGGCTCAGTATGAAGCCTCACACCGGGCTCAGTATGAAGCCTCACACCGGGCTCAGTATGAAGACTCACTCTGGGCTCAGTATGAAGCCTCACACCGGGCTCAGTATGAAGCATCACACCGGGCTCAGTATGAAGCCTCACACCGGGCTCAGTAGGAAGCCTCACACCGGGCTCAGTAGGAAGCCTCACACCGGGCTCAGTAGGAAGCCTCACACCGGGCTCAGTATGAAGACTCACTCTGGGCTCAGTATGAAGACTCACTCTGGGCTCAGTATGAAGCCTCACTCTGGGCTCAGTATGAAGCCTCACACCGGGCTCAGTATGAAGCCTCACACCGGGCTCAGTATGAAGCATCACTCTGGGCTCAGTATGAAGACTCACTCTGGGCTCAGTATGAAGCCTCACTCTGGGCTCAGTATGAAGCCTCACACCGGGCTCAGTATGAAGCATCACACCGGGCTCAGTATGAAGACTCACTCTTGGCTCAGTATGAAGACTCACTCTGGGCTCAGTATGAAGCCTCACACCGGGCTCAGTATGAAGACTCACTCTGGGCTCAGTATGAAGACTCACTCTGGGCTCAGTATGAAGACTCACTCTGGGCTCAGTATGAAGCCTCACACCGGGCTCAGTATGAAGCCTCACACCGGGCTCAGTATGAAGACTCACTCTGGGCTCAGTATGAAGCCTCACACCGGGCTCAGTATGAAGCATCACACCGGGCTCAGTATGAAGCATCACACCGGGCTCAGTAGGAAGCCTCACACCGGCTCAGTAAGAAGCCTCACACCGGGCTCAGTAGGAAGCCTCACACCGGGCTCAGTAGGAAGCCTCACTCTAGGCTCAGTATGAAGCCTCACACCGGGCTCAGTAGGAAGCCTCACACCAGCTCAGTATGAAGCCTCACACCGGGCTCAGTATGAAACCTCACACCGGGCTCAGTATGAAGCCTCACACCGGGCTCAGTAGGAAGCCTCACACCAGCTCAGTATAAAGCCTCACACCGGGCTCAGTATGAAACCTCACACCGGGCTCAGTATGAAGCCTCACACCGGGCTCAGTATGAAGACTCACTCTGGGCTCAGTATGAAGCCTCACACCAGGCTCAGTATGAAGCCTCACACCGGGCTCAGTATGAAGCCTCACACCGGGCTCAGTATGAAGCCTCACTCTGGGCTCAGTAGGAAGCCTCACACCGGCTCAGTATGAAGCCTCACACCGGGCTCAGTATAAAGCCTCACTCTGGGCTCAGTATGAAGACTCACTCTGGGCTCAGTATGAAGCCTTACCCTGGGCTCAGTATGAAGACTCACTCTGGGCTCAGTATGAAGCCTCACACCGGGCTCAGTATGAAGCCTCACACCGGGCTCAGTAGGAAGCCTCACACCAGCTCAGTATGAAGCCTCACACCGGGCTCAGTATGAAGCCTTACTCTGGGCTCAGTATGAAGCCTCACACCGGGCTCAGTATGAAGCCTCACACCGGGCTCAGTATGAAGCCTCACACTGGGCTCAGTATGAAGCCTTACTCTGGGCTCAGTATGAAGACTCACTCTGGGCTCAGTAGGAAGCCTCACACCGGCTCAGTATGAAGCCTCACACCGGGCTCAGTATAAAGCCTCACTCTGGGCTCAGTATGAAGCCTCACTCTGGGCTCAGTATGAAGCCTCACACCGGGCTCAGTATGAAGCCTCACACCGGGCTCAGTAGGAAGCCTCACACCGGGCTCAGTATGAAGCCTCACACCGGGCTCAGTATGAAGCCTCACTCTGGGCTCAGTATGAAGCCTTACTCTGGGCTCAGTATGAAGACTCACTCTGGGCTCAGTAGGAAGCCTCACACCGGCTCAGTATGAAGCCTCACACCGGGCTCAGTAGGAAGCCTCACACCGGGCTCAGTAGGAAGCCTCACACCGGGCTCAGTATGAAGCATCACACCGGGCTCAGTAGGAAGCCTCACACCGGCTCAGTATGAAGCCTCACACCGGGCTCAGTAGGAAGCCTCACACCGGGCTCAGTAGGAAGCCTCACACCGGGCTTAGTATGAAGCCTCACACCGGGCTCAGTATGAAGCATCACACCGGGCTCAGTAGGAAGCCTCACACCGGCACAGTATGAAGCCTCACACCGGCTCAGTATGAAGCATAACACCGGGCTCAGTATGAAGCCTCACTCTGGGCTCAGTATGAAGCCTCACACCGGCTCAGTAGGAAGCCTCACACCGGGCTCAGTAGGAAGCCTCACACCGGGCTCAGTAGGAAGCCTCACACCGGGCTCAGTATGAAGACTCACTCTGGGCTCAGTATGAAGCCTCACACCGGGCTCAGTATGAAGCCTCACACCGGGCTCAGTATGAAGCCTTACTCTGGGCTCAGTATGAAGACTCACTCTGGGCTCAGTAGGAAGCCTCACACCGGCTCAGTATGAAGCCTCACACCGGGCTCAGTATAAAGCCTCACTCTGGGCTCAGTATGAAGCCTCACTCTGGGCTCAGTATGAAGCCTCACACCGGGCTCAGTATGAAGCCTCACACCGGGCTCAGTAGGAAGCCTGACACCGGGTTCAGTATGATGACTCACTCTGGGCTCAGTATGAAGCCTCACACCGGGATCAGTATGAAGCCTCACTCTGGGCTCAGTAGTAAGCCTCACACCGGGTTCAGTATGATGACTCACTCTGGGCTCAGTATGAAGCCTCACACCGGGCTCAGTATGAAGCCTTACTCTGGGCTCAGTATGAAGACTCACTCTGGGCTCAGTAGGAAGCCTCACACCGGCTCAGTATGAAGCCTCACACCGGGCTCAGTATAAAGCCTCACTCTGGGCTCAGTATGAAGCCTCACTCTGGGCTCAGTATGAAGCCTCACACCGGGCTCAGTAGGAAGCATCACACCAGCTCAGTATGAAGCCTCACTCTGGGCTCAGTATGAAGCCTCACACCGGGCTCAGTATGAAGCCTCACACCGGGCTCAGTATGAAGCATCACACCGGGCTCAGTAGGAAGCCTCACACCGGGCTTAGTATGAAGCCTCACACCGGGCTCAGTATGAAGCATCACACCGGGCTCAGTAGGAAGCCTCACACCGGCTCAGTATGAAGCCTCACACCGGCTCAGTATGAAGCCTCACACCGGGCTCAGTATGAAGCCTTACTCTGGGCTCAGTATGAAGACTCACTCTGGGCTCAGTAGGAAGCCTCACACCGGCTCAGTATGAAGCCTCACACCGGGCTCAGTAGGAAGCCTCACACCGGGCTCAGTAGGAAGCCTCACACCGGGCTTAGTATGAAGCCTCACACCGGCTCAGTATGAAGCCTCACACCGGGCTCAGTATGAAGCCTCACTCTGGGCTCAGTATGAAGCCTCACACCGGCTCAGTATGAAGCCTCACACCGGGCTCAGTATGAAGCCTCACACCGGGCTCAGTAGGAAGCCTCACACCGGGCTCAGTATGAAGACTCACTCTGGGCACAGTAGGAAGCCTCACACCGGGCTCAGTATGAAGACTCACTCTGGGCTCAGTATGAAGCCTCACACCGGGCTCAGTATGAAGCCTCACACCGGGCTCAGTATGAAGCCTCACACCGGG
Organism: Odontesthes bonariensis; assembly: GCF_027942865.1. Lineage (NCBI taxonomy): Eukaryota > Metazoa > Chordata > Actinopteri > Atheriniformes > Atherinopsidae > Odontesthes > Odontesthes bonariensis. The sequence goes on from NC_134527.1 coordinate 32,616,814, forward strand.
CTCAGTAGGAAGCCTCACACCAGCTCAGTATGAAGCCTCACACCGGGCTCAGTATGAAGCCTCACACCGGGCTCAGTATGAAGCTTCACACCGGGCTCAGTATGAAGACTCACTCTGGGCTCAGTAGGAAGCCTCACACCGGGCTCAGTATGAAGACTCACTCTGGGCTCAGTATGAAGCCTCACACCGGCTCAGTATGAAGCATCACACCGGGCTCAGTATGAAGCCTCACACCGGGCTCAGTAGGAAGCCTCACACCGGGCTCAGTATGAAGACTCACTCTGGGCTCAGTATGAAGCCTCACACCGGGCTCAGTATGAAGCCTCACACCGGGCTCAGTATGAAGCCTCACACCGGGCTCAGTAGGAAGCCTCACACCGGCTCAGTATGAAGCCTCACACCGGGCTCAGTAGGAAGCCTCACACCGGGCTCAGTAGGAAGCCTCACTCTAGGCTCAGTATGAAGCCTCACACCGGGCTCAGTAGGAAGCCTCACTCTAGGCTCAGTATGAAGCCTCACTCTGGGCTCAGTATGAAGCCTCACACCGGGCTCAGTTTGAAGCCTCACTCTGGGCTCAGTAGGAAGCCTCACACCGGCTCAGTATGAAGCCTCACACCGGGCTCAGTATGAAGCCTCACACCGGGCTCAGTAGGAAGCCTCACACCGGGCTCAGTATGAAGCCTCACACCGGGCTCAGTATGAAGACTCACTCTGGGCTCAGTATGAAGACTCACTCTGGGCTCAGTATGAAGACTCACTCTGGGCTCAGTATGAAGCCTCACACCGGGCTCAGTATGAAGCATCACACCGGGCTCAGTATGAAGCATCACACCGGGCTCAGTAGGAAGCCTCACACCGGCTCAGTAAGAAGCCTCACACCGGGCTCAGTAGGAAGCCTCACACCGGGCTCAGTAGGAAGCCTCACTCTAGGCTCAGTATGAAGCCTCACACCGGGCTCAGTAGGAAGCCTCACACCAGCTCAGTATGAAGCCTCACACCGGGCTCAGTATGAAACCTCACACCGGGCTCAGTATGAAGCCTCACACCGGGCTCAGTAGGGAGCCTCACACCAGCTCAGTATGAAGCCTCACACCGGGCTCAGTATGAAACCTCACACCGGGCTCAGTATGAAGCCTCACACCGGGCTCAGTATGAAGCCTCACACCGGGCTCAGTATGAAGACTCACTCTGGGCTCAGTATGAAGCCTCACACCGGGCTCAGTATGAAGCCTCACACCGGGCTCAGTATGAAGCCTCACACCGGGCTCAGTAGGAAGCCTCACACCAGCTCAGTATGAAGCCTCACACCGGGCTCAGTATGAAACCTCACACCGGGCTCAGTATGAAGCCTCACACCGGGCTCAGTAGGGAGCCTCACACCAGCTCAGTATGAAGCCTCACACCGGGCTCAGTATGAAACCTCACACCGGGCTCAGTATGAAGCCTCACACCGGGCTCAGTATGAAGCCTCACACCGGGCTCAGTATGAAGACTCACTCTGGGCTCAGTATGAAGCCTCACACCGGGCTCAGTATGAAGCCTCACACCGGGCTCAGTATGAAGCCTCACACCGGGCTCAGTATGAAGCCTCACTCTGGTCTCAGTAGGAAGCCTCACACCGGCTCAGTATGAAGCCTCACACCGGGCTCAGTATAAAGCCTCACTCTGGGCTCAGTATGAAGACTCACTCTGGGCTCAGTATGAAGCCTTACCCTGGGCTCAGTATGAAGACTCACTCTGGGCTCAGTATGAAGCCTCACACCGGGCTCAGTATGAAGCCTCACACCGGGCTCAGTAGGAAGCCTCACACCAGCTCAGTATGAAGCCTCACACCGGGCTCAGTATGAAGCCTCACACCGGGCTCAGTATGAAGCCTCACACCGGGCTCAGTATGAAGACTCACTCTGGGCTCAGTATGAAGCCTCACACCGGGCTCAGTATGAAGCCTCACACCGGGCTCAGTATGAAGCCTTACTCTGGGCTCAGTATGAAGACTCACTCTGGGCTCAGTAGGAAGCCTCACACCGGCTCAGTATGAAGCCTCACACCGGGCTCAGTATAAAGCCTCACTCTGGGCTCAGTATGAAGCCTCACTCTGGGCTCAGTATGAAGCCTCACACTGGGCTCAGTATGAAGCCTCACACCGGGCTCAGTAGGAAGCCTCACACCGGGCTCAGTATGAAGCCTCACACCGGGCTCAGTATGAAGCCTCACTCTGGGCTCAGTATGAAGCCTCACTCTGGGCTCAGTATGAAGCCTTACTCTGGGCTCAGTATGAAGACTCACTCTGGGCTCAGTAGGAAGCCTCACACCGGCTCAGTATGAAGCCTCACACCGGGCTCAGTAGGAAGCCTCACACCGGGCTCAGTAGGAAGCCTCACACCGGGCTTAGTATGAAGCCTCACACCGGGCTCAGTATGAAGCATCACACCGGGCTCAGTAGGAAGCCTCACACCGGCTCAGTAGGAAGCCTCACACCGGGCTCAGTAGGAAGCCTCACACCGGGCTCAGTAGGAAGCCTCACACCGGGCTTAGTATGAAGCCTCACACCGGGCTCAGTATGAAGCATCACACCGGGCTCAGTAGGAAGCCTCACACCGGCTCAGTATGAAGCCTCACACCGGCTCAGTATGAAGCCTCACACCGGGCTCAGTATGAAGCCTCACTCTGGGCTCAGTATGAAGCCTCACACCGGCTCAGTAGGAAGCCTCACACCGGGCTCAGTAGGAAGCCTCACACCGGGCTCAGTAGGAAGCCTCACACCGGGCTCAGTATGAAGACTCACTCTGGGCTCAGTATGAAGCCTCACACCGGGCTCAGTATGAAGCCTCACACCGGGCTCAGTATGAAGCCTTACTCTGGGCTCAGTATGAAGACTCACTCTGGGCTCAGTAGGAAGCCTCACACCGGCTCAGTATGAAGCCTCACACCGGGCTCAGTATGAAGACTCACTCTGGGCTCAGTTGAAGCCTCACACCGGGCTCAGTATGAAGCCTCACACCGGGCTCAGTATGAAGCCTCACACCGGGCTCAGTATGAAGCCTCACACCGGGCTCAGTAGGAAGCCTCACACCAGCTCAGTATGAAGCCTCACACCGGGCTCAGTATGAAACCTCACACCGGGCTCAGTATGAAGCCTCACACCGGGCTCAGTAGGGAGCCTCACACCAGCTCAGTATGAAGCCTCACACCGGGCTCAGTATGAAGCCTCACACCGGGCTCAGTATGAAGACTCACTCTGGGCTCAGTATGAAGCCTCACACCGGGCTCAGTATGAAGCCTCACACCGGGCTCAGTATGAAGCCTTACTCTGGGCTCAGTATGAAGACTCACTCTGGGCTCAGTAGGAAGCCTCACACCGGCTCAGTATGAAGCCTCACACCGGGCTCAGTATGAAGCCTCACACCGGGCTCAGTAGGAAGCCTCACACCGGGCTCAGTATGAAGCCTCACACCGGGCTCAGTATGAAGACTCACTCTGGGCTCAGTATGAAGCCTCACACCGGGCTCAGTATGAAGCCTCACACCGGGCTCAGTATGAAGCCTTACTCTGGGCTCAGTATGAAGACTCACTCTGGGCTCAGTAGGAAGCCTCACACCGGCTCAGTATGAAGCCTCACACCGGGCTCAGTATAAAGCCTCACTCTGGGCTCAGTATGAAGCCTCACTCTGGGCTCAGTATGAAGCCTCACACCGGGCTCAGTATGAAGCCTCACACCGGGCTCAGTAGGAAGCCTCACACCGGGCTCAGTATGAAGCCTCACACCGGGCTCAGTATGAAGCCTCACTCTGGGCTCAGTATGAAGCCTCACTCTGGGCTCAGTATGAAGCCTTACTCTGGGCTCAGTATGAAGACTCACTCTGGGCTCAGTAGGAAGCCTCACACCGGCTCAGTATGAAGCCTCACACCGGGCTCAGTAGGAAGCCTCACACCGGGCTCAGTAGGAAGCCTCACACCGGGCTTAGTATGAAGCCTCACACCGGGCTCAGTATGAAGCATCACACCGGGCTCAGTAGGAAGCCTCACACCGGCTCAGTATGAAGCCTCACACCGGGCTCAGTATGAAGCCTCACTCTGGGCTCAGTATGAAGCCTCACACCGGCTCAGTAGGAAGCCTCACACCGGGCTCAGTAGGAAGCCTCACACCGGGCTCAGTAGGAAGCCTCACACCGGGCTCAGTATGAAGACTCACTCTGGGCTCAGTATGAAGCCTCACACCGGGCTCAGTATGAAGCCTCACACCGGGCTCAGTATGAAGCCTTACTCTGGGCTCAGTATGAAGACTCACTCTGGGCTCAGTAGGAAGCCTCACACCGGCTCAGTATGAAGCCTCACACCGGGCTCAGTATGAAGACTCACTCTGGGCTCAGTATGAAGCCTCACACCGGGCTCAGTATGAAGCCTCACACCGGGCTCAGTATGAAGCCTCACACCGGGCTCAGTATGAAGCCTCACACCGGGCTCAGTAGGAAGCCTCACACCAGCTCAGTATGAAGCCTCACACCGGGCTCAGTATGAAACCTCACACCGGGCTCAGTATGAAGCCTCACACCGGGCTCAGTAGGGAGCCTCACACCAGCTCAGTATGAAGCCTCACACCGGGCTCAGTATGAAGCCTCACACCGGGCTCAGTATGAAGACTCACTCTGGGCTCAGTATGAAGCCTCACACCGGGCTCAGTATGAAGCCTCACACCGGGCTCAGTATGAAGCCTTACTCTGGGCTCAGTATGAAGACTCACTCTGGGCTCAGTAGGAAGCCTCACACCGGCTCAGTATGAAGCCTCACACCGGGCTCAGTATAAAGCCTCACTCTGGGCTCAGTATGAAGCCTCACTCTGGGCTCAGTATGAAGCCTCACACCGGGCTCAGTATGAAGCCTCACACCGGGCTCAGTAGGAAGCCTCACACCGGGCTCAGTATGAAGCCTCACACCGGGCTCAGTATGAAGCCTCACTCTGGGCTCAGTATGAAGCCTCACTCTGGGCTCAGTATGAAGCCTTACTCTGGGCTCAGTATGAAGACTCACTCTGGGCTAAGTAGGAAGCCTCACACCGGCTCAGTATGAAGCCTCACACCGGGCTCAGTAGGAAGCCTCACACCGGGCTCAGTAGGAAGCCTCACACCGGGCTTAGTATGAAGCCTCACACCGGGCTCAGTATGAAGCATCACACCGGGCTCAGTAGGAAGCCTCACACCGGCTCAGTAGGAAGCCTCACACCGGGCTCAGTAGGAAGCCTCACACCGGGCTCAGTAGGAAGCCTCACACCGGGCTTAGTATGAAGCCTCACACCGGGCTCAGTATGAAGCATCACACCGGGCTCAGTAGGAAGCCTCACACCGGCTCAGTATGAAGCCTCACACCGGCTCAGTATGAAGCCTCACACCGGGCTCAGTATGAAGCCTCACTCTGGGCTCAGTATGAAGCCTCACACCGGCTCAGTAGGAAGCCTCACACCGGGCTCAGTAGGAAGCCTCACACCGGGCTCAGTAGGAAGCCTCACACCGGGCTCAGTATGAAGACTCACTCTGGGCTCAGTATGAAGCCTCACACCGGGCTCAGTATGAAGCCTCACACCGGGCTCAGTATGAAGCCTTACTCTGGGCTCAGTATGAAGACTCACTCTGGGCTCAGTAGGAAGCCTCACACCGGCTCAGTATGAAGCCTCACACCGGGCTCAGTATAAAGCCTCACTCTGGGCTCAGTATGAAGCCTCACTCTGGGCTCAGTAGGAAGCCTCACACCGGGCTTAGTATGAAGCCTCACACCGGGCTCAGTATGAAGCATCACACCGGGCTCAGTAGGAAGCCTCACACCGGCTCAGTAGGAAGCCTCACACCGGGCTCAGTAGGAAGCCTCACACCGGGCTCAGTAGGAAGCCTCACACCGGGCTTAGTATGAAGCCTCACACCGGGCTCAGTATGAAGCATCACACCGGGCTCAGTAGGAAGCCTCACACCGGCTCAGTATGAAGCCTCACACCGGCTCAGTATGAAGCCTCACACCGGGCTCAGTATGAAGCCTCACTCTGGGCTCAGTATGAAGCCTCACACCGGCTCAGTAGGAAGCCTCACACCGGGCTCAGTAGGAAGCCTCACACCGGGCTCAGTAGGAAGCCTCACACCGGGCTCAGTATGAAGACTCACTCTGGGCTCAGTATGAAGCCTCACACCGGGCTCAGTATGAAGCCTCACACCGGGCTCAGTATGAAGCCTTACTCTGGGCTCAGTATGAAGACTCACTCTGGGCTCAGTAGGAAGCCTCACACCGGCTCAGTATGAAGCCTCACACCGGGCTCAGTATAAAGCCTCACTCTGGGCTCAGTATGAAGCCTCACTCTGGGCTCAGTATGAAGCCTCACACCGGGCTCAGTATGAAGCCTCACACCGGGCTCAGTAGGAAGCCTCACACCGGGTTCAGTATGATGACTCACTCTGGGCTCAGTATGAAGCCTCACACCGGGATCAGTAGGAAGCCTCACACCGGGCTCAGTATGAAGCCTCACTCTGGGCTCAGTAGGAAGCCTCACACCGGGCTCAGTAGGAAGCCTCACACCGGGCTCAGTAGGAAGCCTCACACCGGGCTCAGTAGGAAGCCTCACACCGGGCTCAGTAGGAAGCCTCACACCGGGCTCAGTAGGAAGCCTTGCCCGGTGTCCCGCACCTTCCTCTGCAGGAACCCTCTCACTTATCCCTGCTGTGGGCTGCAGACTCTCGGACTCAGTGCTGCCACCCTTCTGGCCCGTTTCCCTGCCTGCATCACTACAACCGTTCCTGCACTAACACATTTACACTAACAGGCGACGTTTTCTGGGGATAATACGAGTGGTTCAGACACGGTGGCTGTGAGCTCATCATCGGTAAACGTGTCTGCCCCAGCCCCGGTCAGGACGGGACACGGCTCCTCACTGGCCTCATCTCGCCTCCGCATTGTCCGCGGCGTCAGAAGCCTCAGCTGGGACATCAGTTAACTCGCCTCAGAAACACTTCCCCACCGGGCGGCTGCAGGCATCTCAACAAAAGTGCTGATGAAATGAATCAACGGAATGTACTCACCCTGGGGAGCGCAGTCATTTGCTGTGTGAAGGCATGTGTGTGGTGGAGCTGTGCAGGACTGAAACATCACTCTTTGGCATGTTAGAAAACGCAGGACATGAAGGCAGCTTCCACCCAGAGCTGCTGCCTCACTGGATCACTTCCCATTGGTCCTCCATGAGCACGTTCCCCACTCAGCCGCGCGCTCATGCTTTCAATCACACTGTCGCATATTTTCCTCACCGACTATAGTTTTATTATAGTCTGTTAATCTAAACTAAATGTGGTGAAAACAGTTAGGTTACCTGTTAATGTGTGAAAATGTGAGTCGGATTCATTCAGCGTTACACTGCGTCGCCAGCAGGTGGCAGTGCAGGAGCAGCGTGTTTATTATTGACCATAACCCAAATATACTTTTTATCCACGCGACCAGAAAACAGCTCCCCGTTTCTCTTGAATCCCCTTTGTCATATTTCAGGTTTAAACGTTGTTGGGGGTTTTTCTACAAACACGACACTTCAGCAGGAAAACACGTTCACATAAAAAATGTTGTTTTAATGTCAGGGCGTTCGTGCAGTCAGCACGAAGCCAACACTTCCAGGTTGTTTGGTTTTATTCACACGTGCAGAATATGAGCCTCTCAGGCTTTCTGTGAGCACGAGCCCGGTGAAGATGACAGAGTGGCGCGTTCAGGAATGCTGTCAGCATTTATGAATGAATTTCCTGATCCTCTAAGTGAGGCCCCGCGCTTGGTGGTCCCCTTGATGAGGGTAAAGCTAACTTGTCCATGTGCCTCCACGATGGAGCAGAGCGTGAGTCTGAGGGCCTTGCCGGCAGATGTTTACTGTTGTTACGGTGTGAGGAGTAGAGGCGTGACGTCACTGTTCAGGGTTTCCTAGTGGAGTGAACATTACGGCGTCATGGCTGGGGCCGGTTGGTGGAAGTCTCTGGCTTGAAAAGCCAGTTTTATGCTAATGCTGCTGACCGACGGACATTGACTTTGCTTTTATTGAATACAGCAATTTGGATTTACTGAACAGCGAGGAAAAATAACACTCCACAAGTTAAACCGGATTTAGTCACTCGGGCTGCTTTCCCTGACCGGGAGATATCGCTAGCTAGCAGGAGGATAGCAGTGTTAGCTATCTGCAGCTGCCAGCTCACCACCTAAACAGAAGAAGAAAGGACCTCTGGAGTGGAAAGGTGGATTTTGACAAGTACTTTCATTGGGTTTTCACGGGTAACACAAAAAAGACCAGGTAATAAACGGTGTGAAGTTTTCTAGTGGTAAATGAACGAGAAAGTGAGCTGCATGTTGATGTGGTAAAAACCGCGAGAAGTGAGCGGCGAATGAAAACAAGATGGAAGAGAGTGAAGTTGTCTGAGCTCATTTGGGTTTAAGAATGAATACTAAGTAAGCTCAGCACTACCGTGGACCCCAGAGATTTGCATGGCTAATTATTACTGCCGGTAAATGCCAAGTATTACTTGTAAGGAGAAAGTAATCGGTCCACTGATTCCACGTTAGTTTAGCAAAGTTTTGTCATTTTGTTAGCTTCCTTTCTCGACTCGTGCTTCATAACGTTAGCCAGAGCTACATTCGTTGACAACTCTAATAAACGAATGGCTGTGATCTCTGGCTTCATGTTTACCGCATCCACAGTGTCCCAGAATAAAGGCAGGCCCGTAGCGTTCAACAGTGGCCTGGAATATGTAGTTTAATTTGTTCACAGACGGATACTCTTATTGTCTTCCTAGTGTAAGGATTTCCCAAACTGGAAAACCATAATACTAGCGTCACACGCTGTATTGGTATAACGCTTTAGCTGGAAAGTTGTTTGAGGGAACCAAGCCGTCACTGATAGACTATAGAACAGATTGTTGCGTGTTGTTCTTTTTTAATTAGGATTTAAACCACAGGCTGGCGGGTTGGCAGTGTCTGCATACATTACTGCTATCGAGCCCCGCCAAGAGCTACTAACTAGCGTCAGTAGCCGGTGTTAGCTAGTTGGCTAACGCTGGAATTTAACCTGGAGCCACACTAAGACTTGACCATATCCCGATTAGACGACACGAAGTTGTTAACGGACTATTTTACGGGAGGCGTTTTTGGCTTTTTGGTGTTTGCTTGGAGAGTTGTGGGGTGTTTCTGCGGATGTGAACACACGCTGGTGCTGTGCAGGCCTGTTAGGCCTCTGCGGTGAGGGAACAAACAACGCTGATCCACCGTCATCCCGCTGCTCTGCCTAAAGGCGAGCTGGAAGAGGTGCCCCGCTTGAAGAGGTGCCCACAGCTGCGCGGGCTCCCTCTGATAACCACCCAGCCTTAGTCACTTCACAAATGCTGGCTTTAAAACGTGCCGTGGCATATATAAGTCCCAGTGGTGGAACTTTGGAGTGGGGATGAAGTTGGTCAGTGAGGCTGTGCTGGGCTGCTAATACATTTAACCTTACATGATATCAACTTGTGTTGTGTTTCCATGTTTAGCTGAACTTCAACAAGCCGCTACTCACTGAAAGCCTCTAACTGTACTCAGCAGAGAAAGTGAAGGAGTCTGTCTCCGTTCATTCTCAGTCCAGACTGTTCACACACTCACGCTCATCTTCCCCCACCTCACAGGTCAACTCCGCGGAGCATCGTCCTGCAGCTTGTGAGCTCTGTGATTTGGACTCGAACATGGCTGAACGCAGTGAGGACGAAAGCGTCAGTAACAGCAGTGGAGAATCGAGGTAAAGCCGTCACTGACAGGCCCACACGGCCACCCAGAGCTCTCATTTCCCAGACTTTCTGAGTTTCTGATGGGGAAAGCCTGTGCTTAGTCCCAGTGATTGGAAGTGGCACTCTTTCTTTTCTTACTCTGCAAATTTAGACCTATCAAGACAAACTGAGAAAGGAGCTATCACCATGTTAACCAGCTGAAAGCAGACTCTGGGTGTTGATTAGTTGATGCAGATTTTAAATGTTCCATCTGATGACCCAGTATGTTGGTGATGGTGTATATCTGACCCTCGCTGAGGTCATCAGTCTGCTGTCAGCTCCACTCAGTCTGTGTTTTTACAAGCACTGAAACTGCATTACTGTTTACGCTGAACAGCTGTACAAGTATGGACAAACTATTTATTCATTTATTTTTTAATCTATTGATTTGTTATCAATAGTTAATAGTCATCAAGTCAAAGTGTAGTAAGCCCACTTCCAGTCGGAGCACTGGTGGGTTGAACACTTCCACACGTTGAGTTTAAAGGCAGCAGCAGCAGCACACAGTGTGTGAAGCAGCTCTGCTGCACCTTGCTGCTCCCTGTGAGCTGCATGTGACTGCAGAAACCACCGTGCTGTACCTTCTGCTGCTGGGACACCAGCACCTTATTATATGTGTGGTCAGGGGGATGTTTTCATGCTGGACCACCTTTCTCAGGATAATGTTCAGTGGCAAACATTGAACATTGAGGGAGGCTAACATTGTGTTTCTGTGGTTGAAATGAATGTTGTGCCTGTGTGTTCTTTCTCCTTTCTTTTTAAATTTGGCTCCATAGAGGATGGGACTTTGTAAAAGCTTTCATTTGAGAATGATTGGTGTAGTCATTTCTAAAACACGGGCCTTTTCTATTGTCTTTCCATCCAACAGTAATTCTGAAGATGAATCTGGTTCTGGGTCGGGTTCAGCCTCAGCCTGTGGCTCAGGCTCCAGTTCCAGCTCGTCCAGCAGCAGCAGCCGATCAGGGAGCAGTGACTCAGGAAGTGGTTCAGACTCTGGCAGCCAGTCAGATTCTGACACAGAGAAATCCAATGAGAAGGTGGAACCACAAAACAAGTCCAACATTGATGGAGCAGAGGTAAGGAACGGTTGTCTGTTGTTGGGCTGCTTTGTCTCACTCCAGCTGGCAGGGCTGGGAATCTTTACTTTCTTTTTAACCTTTTTATTGATGTTCTTCTGTACTTGTGTGTAATGTTTGGTCTTTGATGCAGAAAAACTCCAAATGAAACCCAGTTCCTCTTCAGAACAGAAAACTGTTTTGTCGCTGTAATGGTGTGTGCTTCACCATCTCCACTGTGGGGGAGGGCACTGGAGTTTGTGGTTATGTGGATAACTTGTTAATGGATTCATTTCTTACAGTTCTGGAAGTCCAACCCAAGCATCCTCGCAGTGCAAAGATCTGCTATGCTCAGGAAACAGCAACAGCAGCAACAGAGACAAGGCTCCTCGAACAGTGGATCCAATGAGGTTTGCTTTCAACTGCTCCCTGATAACCCTTTCCAACCAAAGTGGTCCCAGTACTGGTTCAGGGCTTGTGCCACACTGGGTTCTAAGTTGAGTCTGTAAATAAACAAAAATACCTTCTTTTCCTGGTTGGAAATGTGAGGGGGTGCTGTGGAATCGGCTTCTTTAGAGAACAGCAGATGAGGCCCCTTATTGTGTGTTCATGAGTACTGTATTTATCTGAATGCACCCATGATAGCAAGAAGCAGCACACAGGTTAGCAGAAGGTAAAGCCGCAGGCAGCAGATGCTCTGCAGTATTTGTTCACACCTTCCTACATCGTCTCACCCGCTGATGTTCCATTATTTCCCCATGAGGCTGGCTGGAAAACCTCTACACGGGACGTTTAGCCAGTGATATTAAAGCCCCCTGAACATGAAAAGAATCCAGCTGCAGACACTATAGGTTCAATTCTAAGCACTGGTGAAAGAGACTGAGTTTGTCGTTTGACTGCTGCTCAGTGCTCTCACAGCAGGACGAGGAGCCGAGCTCTGAGCTCTGGGACGAGCTCTGAGCTCTGTTGCTTCCACTTAATGTTGAAACTCCAGATTTTTTTTTATTGCTCTGCCTTCAGTTAAGCAGAATAAATGTTACAAAGACTTGTTAGTTGGTCTCCATAACCCCAGCCCCTGATGGAAGCAGCTCCTAACTTAACTTTTTCTGGGCTGGACCGTGAACTTGTGTGGTGGAAACTGGTTCTGAGTTAGGCTCTTGCTCCAAACCAGCATTGGAACCTCTTTGTTGGGGGAAAAAAGCCCGGCTGACTAATCACCCCTGATGTAATGTAACTCTCTGGTGATGGCTGTCTGTCCTTTGTGTTGATCTGTTTTAGGACTCTTCGAGTAGTGATGAATCTGACTCATCCAGTGGATCCAAAGCAAGAAGAAATTCCGGCTCCTCTGACTCCGGGTCGGGCTCTGGATCTGGGAGTGATTCTGAATCCGATTCATCACCAGATGACAACAGTAATGAAACAGCATCTGACTATGACCCCAGTCACAATTTCAAATGCAGAAAGCCTCCAACCAAGTAAGTGGCCGGTAGATCTCACGGAGCGTTGCACAGACACACACACATGGACGTGATGGTTGGTACCCTTCTGTTAAAGAGAGATAAAGCCACAACGGCACTGAAGAAACTGCCCAAAGTAATGATGAACCAATGAAAAACAGACATTGCTTTTGAATTGTTTGTTCAACAGAATCATTTGAAAAAAGAAACGAATGAATCTGGCCTAGACAAAAATGATGGCACACCTAGAAAAGACTGAGAATGGTTTGACCATAGGGACATGTTACTAAGGTATGTCCTCTGATTAGCATCACAGGTGTCTTCTACTGTCAGTCAGTCAGTCAGTCTGCCTATTCAAAGGATGACAAGTAGTCACATGGTGTCTACCACACTGAACATGGACCACAGGAAATGAAGGAGAGAGTCGTCTCAGGAGATTAGAAAGAAAATGATTGCCAAGGTATGTTAGAGGGAAAGGCTCTAAGAGCATCTCTAAGCAGCTTGATGTTGCTGTGACTACAGCTGCACATATTATTGACAAGTTTAAGGTCCACGGCACTGTAGCCAACCTCCCTGGATGTGGCCGCAGGAGGAAAATTGAGAGACGGTTTATACGAATGGTAACCAAAGAGTCCAGAACAACCTCCAAAGAAAATAAAGGTGAACTCCAAGATCAAGGTACATCGGTGTCAGATCTCACCATCCGTCGCTGTTTGAGCCAAAGTGGACTTCATGGGAGACGACCAAGGAGGACACCACTGTTGAAAGCAAATCCTAAAAAAGTCTTCTGGGAGAATGTCCTTTGGACAGATGAGACAGAACTGGAGCTTTTTGGCAAGGCACATCAGCTCTATGTTCACAGACGCAAAAATGAAGCATAGCAAGAAAAGCCCACTGTCCCTACTGTGAAACATGGAGGAGGCTCGGTTATGTTCTGGCACAGAGTGTCTGAATCTGTGCAGGGTACAATGAAATCTCAAGACTTATTAAGGCATTCTGGAGAGAAATGTGCTGCCTAGTGTCAGAAAGCTTGGTCTCAGTCACAGGTCAGGGGTCCTTCACCAGGATAAAGAGCCAAAACACCCAAGAATGGCTAAGAGCAAAGCATTGGACTGTTCTGAAGTGGCCTAGGGTTAGGGTTGAAACATGCCGCCTGGAGAAGGCCTCCTTCAGACCTGAGACAACTGGAGCAGTTTGCTCACGAGGAGTGGGGGAAAATCCCTGAGAACAGGGGCAGAAGTCTCACTGACAGGGGCAGAAATCCTTTGATTGCCTCAAAAGGTTGTGCAACAACATATAAAGTTATGGGGGGCATCATTTCTGTGCAGGACAGATTCATTTCAGTTTGTTTTTTTAAAATATTTTCAGTATTTTTTTAAATTTATTATTACTTTATCAGTTTCAGGTTATTTCAGTGCTGTTGTGGCTTTATCTGCCTTTAACAGAGGGGTATGTCCACGTGTGAGCATACATGGGCAGGACACACCTGTAACCCACTTGTAATCATGTACCCAATATAATTCAACTCCTCTGCCCATACACGCAGAATCACACACAGGATTGTGGTGGAAACCCAAAAGTCCAGAACAGTAGCTGAAACTGAAACTCAAATAAGTTTTGGGATGACTTGAATACAAGAACATGGGTGTTTTTCCTCTGTTGGGATGCCTTCTCTGTCCTCAGAGGGTGCTACGTTAGAGGGTCTTCCTGCTTTTAGTTTGAGCCAGTGACATGCAGCTGAGCTGGGTTGACAGTAGAGGGACTGGCCCCTGCTGAAGCTCTCACTTTTACCTTCAAAAGCTCCTGAGTTTGTACTGTTAGTTTATTTTCCATCTGTACTGGGCTCCACCACCCAGTCCCATTTGTTTTATTGGACTGAATCTGAGCATCCCTATACGCTGCATACTTATCTGGCTGCTTTAGTCTTGTGTTAAGATGACCCAGGTGAGCCAGAATCCTTTGGAAGTTGTGTGTGTTGGTGCTGATGATGCAGCAGCATGTGTCAGAGCATAGGCTGTGCCGAGCTTTCCTTCTCCCCCCCCCAAATCTCCAACAGTTGAACAGCACACAGGTGATCGCTGTTCTCTGTTCATATTTCCGTTTGCCTTCCAAGCACACAAACAGGAAGTGTAAGGGAATGAATTTCACGTAGAACAGTCCTCATTGAAATAGATAACTGATAACTGATGATAGAAACTGTGTTCTGCTATTTAAATTAATTCCGCTGCTGGTCTCATTCAACTTGGAAAGTAAATTTCTGTTGTTCACATCGGTTGATAAATGTTACCAAAATGTGGTCGTCAAACATAGGAGTTGAACGTGTCTCCGTTCATGTGCCACTGAAGTAGGGCAGAAGACAGAAAGCATGGCCTCTACAGCAGCTCAATAAGCACTGCGGTATTCTCAGTGATTGGCGATCACATGATCATGTAGTAATTAGGACAGAGCTGTTCTCCTCACAGTCCTGGGAAAGTCCTGTTTTTATGCAGAGCCACTTAATGAAATGCTGACCTTCTGGGGAATGTTCTTCACTGGCTGCTGGTTGTCAGGGACAGGATGTCCCTTTGGTCTTCTCTGCTTCTGCAACGTCTGCGGCGGAAGCCAACTGGACAAGAGCCACGTTATTATGATGTTTTCAAGATGAAGTGCAGGGAAATATGATCCTCCATCAACACGTTGTCTTTTATTTTGAAAATTAACCGGATGTTTTGTTTCTGTGCGCCACTTCCTGTCCTGCACCATCTAATCTGTGCTGCTGCTGTATTGTGCTCCGGCGTCCGGCAAAAAGGAAAGCTCTATATCTGCTGCGGAGGCTCCGGAGCGCCAGCTGTGATGGAGGCTTCGCAGCTGTGACGGAGGCTCCGGAGCATTTAAATTCAATTCATTTTTATTTATATAGCGCCAAATACAACAAATGTCATCTCAAGGCACTGAGATAATAAAGTCCAATTCAAGCCAATTGGAATTCAATTAATTGTAATCATAATTATTCATAAAATAATCCAATTCGTTCATATAGAGCCAATTCAAAAGCAATTTCCTAGCTAAGGAAACCAACAGATTGCACTGAAACTTTTCAGCTCTGCTGCTGGACCTGGAGCTGCAGAGAGCTGGAGCGCAGACACAACGCATCTGTTTGAATTCAGGGCGTAACTCCATCCCACCCAACGTAACGTTCCAGTTTGAACGATTTCCATTAGTTTAATAAGATGTAAAGGAATTGAATTCAACTCTTGTTTCTATGAATGCTTATTAGGTGAGACAAAAAGAAATGTTGTGAAAAAGTGCATCAATCTACATGAATTAAAGACCCTTCAATAATCGCTTTCTAATGGAATCGTAGCCCCTGAATGGTAATCGAATGGTGAGGTGCCCAAAGATTCCCGCCCCTACATAACACGATCTTTTGCAATTCTTAATGTTGTGGACATCCTTGTGATGGAATAGCTCTGTTTGTAAAAATTGAGGTTGGCCTGCGCCGATGGGGCCTGAGTGTATCATACTCAACGTTTCCCCTCTCATTTCAGAGTGACTTCTCGGAATGGAAAGAAAAGCATCACCCAGAGGAAGAAAGCCCAGAAAGGCTCTTCCTCCGAGGACGAGAACGATAACTACATGAAAATGGCATCTGCGGGGCCCCGGCGGCAAGCCACGGTCAACATCAGCTACAAAGAGGACGATGAGATGAAGACGGACTCGGACGATTTGGTGGAGGTTCTGGGTGAGGATGTTCCCCAGCCGGAGGAGGAGGAGTTTGAAACTATCGAGAGAGTGATGGACAGCAGGATAGGAAGGAAAAGGGGTAAGAAACGCTGTGAATGCTCGTGTTGAAGTGTGGAGGGAAAATGATATTGTGGGTTATTAGTATTCTGAACTGTCGGGGAGAGTGATGGAGGTCCAGATGAACTGAAGGAGCTGGATCCTCCTGTGGCTGTGTTCTGTTCACCTCCTGGAAGCAAAAGGAAGTGTTTTAGCCTTGTTCCAAGGATGGAATGTGTGACATAGTGTCCCCTTCTTTCTTTTAACAGCCACAGGAAGTACAACCACTGTATATGCTATAGAAGCAGATGGAGACCCTAATGGCAACTTCAGCCCCAACAAAGAAGCTGGTGAGACCCAGTATTTGATCAAGTGGAAGAACTGGGCCCACATCCATAACACCTGGGAGACAGAGGAGACCCTGAAGCTCCAGAATGTCAGGGGCATGAAGAAACTGGACAATTTTAAGAAGAAGGATCAGGAGAAAAAAAAATGGTGAGACTTTTCAGATTTTTCAGTTCAACGTGATCACAGTCTTACAGTCAATGTTCCAACCTCTGAGGAGACTGTACCCAGGTGATGGACAACAGTGTCTCCATGCATTTCTGTTCTCCTCCATGTACATGTGAAAAATACTTCTGTCAAGATTCAATTCAATTCATTTTTATTTATATAGTGCCAAATACAACAAATGTCATCTCAAGGCACTTAGATAATAAAGTCCAATTCAAGCCAATTGGAATTCAATTAATTGTAATCATAATTATTCATAAAATAATCCGGCACTGTAACACCATTCAGAGGATATCTGTTGGAACAGGGAAACACGAGTTAATGACCACAATAATGTCACATATACATAAAGAGAGGAAAGGTGTGACAGATGAGGCCCCCCAGCAGTCTGGGCCTATAGCAGCTTAACTATGGGATGTTTCAGGATTACCTAGATGAGAGCTGACAGACCCCATGAGGTGTTGCTGTCACTCAAAGAAACTGAGAATGTTGCCATTGGTGCCTTTCTACCATTTCCTAACCCTGACCTGCTGATGGTGATTTTCTGCCTGACAGCATACACAAACATTAGCTGCACACACATGGACCACTTCTAATCAGGCTTGACAGTCCAGTCAGGATAAAACACTTCATATAAAGACGGATCCTATTGGGTTCAATAGGAATGAATGTTAGGAGTTGCTCATCCAATTAAGAGGGGCAGCGTGTTGTTTCACGCATTGTAACATGTAAACATGGTTTGGTGGTGCACCTTGTGGAGGGAATGGGATTCCTGAGGAGTAGGAACATGATGGCTGTTGTTAAAGAGTTGAGGATTGTTGAACATCTCTATTCATGGTTGGTGACAGTCAGCTCTGTCCCAGAGAGACATCCTCCACTTGCTCCTGCTCTGCTCATTGAGGAATCTTCATTTGAAGGAGCAGCAGAAATCTTAAAAAGTGTTCCTCTAAAGCAATAGTCCCCAAACTACGGCCCGCCACCTCATTTTTTACGGCCCTCCAAAATATGTCGTAATGTATTCCATTCCTCCCGCACCGGACTTCAACACCGTCAACCTTATTTCTCCCTGTTCACTCTATGGAAACTCCCAACAAGTACATGTTTCATTCCTTTTATGGCCACTGGTAGGTTTTGGCGCTGTTGCGCAGCCTTTTACAGAGTACTGCACTAATCTCAAGAGAAATAATACTGTTAGATCAGAGATTAAGATCCGATTTATTGGTCATGCATACACACGAAATTTGTCCTCGGCTTTTAACCCATTCAGGTTGGCACCTGTTGACACACACATGCACAGGGTCACACATTCAGAGACAGATGCCAACCTGGAGCGGTGGGCAGCCATGAAGCGCCCGGGGAGCACGGTGCCTTGCTCAAGGGCACCTCGGCCGTGACAAGGAGGTGGACTGACACCCCTCCAGCTGTCAGTTCCACCAAACTTTTTTTGAGTGGCGAGAGTGGGAATCAAACCGCTAACCTTCCGGTTATTGAACGACCGACTCTAACCACTGAGCCACCGAGCCATGATTATGTTTATGTCTTCAGATGGCTTCTTCTTTTTTTTTTTTAAAGATTTTATTTAAACATAAATTGCAAAATGTTTGAATGCATTGTGCTGTTAAATAAGCTGAGTAATAGTAAATTAGACTCATTATTTGCAAAATAAGTTTTGCAATATTGATTTGTTGATTAACAAAGTGAAAGAAGTTGTGTCAAAACCAAATGTGTTGGCCTACCTGTTGGAATGCAAAATAAGTTCTCTACCAGGCGATTTGTGGATAAACAATTCTAAGCCATGGTTTTATATGGCATTAAAATGTTCCTAATCGTTGTTCACTCCGGGCAGTTTTTTATGCCAAATAGAATTGTGTGAGTTCCAAATGTTGCTTAACAGGCTTTATCTAACATTATTAATGTTATTATTCTTATTTTGTGATTTCAGCTAGTTCCATTTAAGACTATGCTGTATGATTTGAACATGATAATAGCCTAACATAAATAATAACAACAGCACTTGACTTCTGCCAGTAAAGGAATGGACACCTGATTTATTTCAGTGGAAACCAGCACCATCTATTGGATCTTACATCTCATGTTAATAGGCTGCTCATTCTTGATGAAACGCATCATTTGTGAAACAAGGGTAATTTGGTACCTTCTGAGGAGTTTCTAATGAGCATTCTCATCTCCAGGTTAAAGGCGGCTTCACCAGAAGATATAGAATATTTCAACTGTCAGGAAGAACTGATGGACGACCTGCACTCTCAATATCAGCTTGTAGAGCGAATCATAGGTATTGTTGCATCTACAAAGCACTGTACATGTATTTGATACCCCTGAAATTTGTAAATCAGTAGGTGTTTGGATTTCTTTGAACAGGACATTCAAACCAGAAGTCAGCTGCTGGTTACCCAGATTACCTGTGCAAGTGGCAGGGTTTACCATATTCAGAGTGCAGCTGGGAGGATGGTGCTCTGATTGGTAAAAAGTTCCAGAAATGCATTGACGACTACATGAGCAGGAACCAGTCCAAGAGCATTCCATCCAAAGACTGCAAGGTAAGCTGGGTGTCTGAGGCCTGATCTGAGCCAGTGTGTTGCTAATGCTTGGATAGTCATGGCTTTTAACTGGAATCCAGTCCAACTTTCCAAAACAATGAAAATAGATCAAGTAAATGTAGTAAAACAACATAAATCTGTTGAAACTGATGGATTTGATTGTTTCTTCTAATGAAAGTGGAGGAAAAGGGCACTTTAACCACAGGTACGTCACCTTTTCTCTCATCCCTGAGCTGTTTGGGGCCTCCTTTGTGGTATTTTTTGTTTTGGTGTCTCATGGATATTGTAAATGGTTACAGGCAGAGCCAGGCCCTTTTAACACTCAGAATGTGTTGCTGAAATGAGTAAGACCTTCTCTGAATGAGAATCTTTCTGCTGTAAACTGTTGTTTTATTGGTGCTTTCATTGATGTTGGTGTTATGTGAACACACAGATGAGGATGATAACTAATGATGCAGCGTTTGAGAATTTCATAAAGAATCTCAAGCCACAGTTTTCCAGTGTGCCTCTATTCATCTTATGAGAAGGAGCCCAGAAAGGGTCTCTGGTTCTTTCATTTAAAAAGAGAAGAGCGCCAGTTGGTCAGTCTGCTGGGGAACACAGCCAGACAGTTGGTCAGTCTGCTGGGGAACACAGCCAGACAGTTGGTCAGTCTGCTGGGGAACACAGCCAGACAGTTGGTCAGTCTGCTGGGGAACACAGCCAGACAGTTGGTCATTCTGCTGGGGAACACAGCCAGACAGTTGGTCAGTCTGCTGGGGAACACAGCCAGACAGTTGGTCATTCTGCTGGGGAACACAGCCAGACAGTTGGTCAGTCTGCTGGGGAACACAGCCAGACAGTTGGGCAGTCTGCTGGGGAACACAGCCAGACAGTTGGTCAGTCTGCTGGGGAACACAGCCAGACAGTTGGTCAGTCTGCTGGGGAACACAGCCAGACAGTTGGGCAGTCTGCTGGGGAACACAGCCAGACAGTTGGGCAGTCTGCTGGGGAACACAGCCAGACAGTTGGTCAGTCTGCTGGGGAACACAGCCAGACAGTTGGGCAGTCTGCTGGGGAACACAGCCAGACAGTTGGGCATTCTGCTGGGGAACACAGCCAGACAGTTGGTCATTCTGCTGGGGAACACAGCCAGACAGTTGGTCAGTCTGCTGGGGAACACAGCCAGACAATTGGTCAGTCTGCTGGGGAACACAGCCAGACAGTTGGGCAGTCTGCTGGGGAACACAGCCAGACAGTTGGGCAGTCTGCTGGGGAACACAGCCAGACAGTTGGGCAGTCTGCTGGGGAACACAGCCAGACAGTTGGTCAGTCTGCTGGGGAACACAGCCAGACAGTTGGGCAGATTACTCCTCCGCATTTGACCCATCCAGGTTGGCACCTGTTGAACATGCACAGGGTCACACTCATGGAGACGGATGCCATACACACTGGAGGTGTAGTACCAGAACAGGTACCACACCTCAGTCACCACTCTGCCCGTGTTGCAGATCAGCCAATAAGACAAACACTTTAAGCTGTGAAAGAATCACCTGTTGTCAAGTAACCTCAAAGTTTGGAGACTCACCAGGTGAGCAGGTATTAGAAGAAAAGAAAAAAACAATCAAATTTCTCAGTTTCATCATTTATGTTGTCTGTCTCCTATTTCCAACTGAATTAATGGTTGAAATTATTAGCAAATTCTTGTTTTCCTCATATTTTCCAGATCTTTCGAAATGCTATGGAAACTGGAAGGTATTATCACTTCCACTGAGGTGTTTTTAAAGATGTGAACGTAACCCACAGTTGGTCCTGTTCCCATTAGGTGTTGAAACAGAGACCCAGGTTCGTGCCCATGAAGAAGCAGCCTGCTTACATAGGAGGGGATGGACTGGAGCTCAGAGACTACCAGTTAGATAGTTTAAACTGGATGGCCCACTCCTGGAGCAAGTAAGACTCTGCAACCCTTGCACCGTTTAAGATGCACTCTGTATCTGTCTTATGAATCAGGTTTTCAGTGGAAACACACCCTGCTATGCCACAACCACATCTGTATACAGAATATCCAGCTGTTACATCTCAATGTGACCCGAAATATGAACCTTTGCTCTGTTCTAATTCCTAGAGGAAACAGCTGTATCCTTGCTGATGAGATGGGCTTAGGGAAGACCATCCAGACCATCTCCTTCCTCAACTACCTGTTTAATGAGCACCAGCTGTATGGGCCCTTTCTGTTGGTGGTGCCCCTCTCCACAGTAACCTCCTGGCAGAGGGAAATCCACCTGTGGGCCCCACAAATGAATATTGTTGTTTACCTCGGAGACATCAGCAGCAGGAACATGGTAAAAAAAAAAAAAAAACTAAACTACTGCAACTTCATATTCTTATTTTCTTGTCATTTAACTTTGTTTTTAATTAATAGATCAGAACACACGAGTGGATGCATATCCACAGCAAGAGAATGAAATTTAACATTCTCCTCACAACATATGAGATTCTTCTTAAAGACAAGGTCAGCAGCTGCTTTACTGTGTCCCAGTCTTCCTGTTGTTTGTCACTCCTCATGTTTTCTCAACACAAGCTCTGCAGAATGATGGAAGCTGAGGGAAAACTTGTTTGTCTCCAGTCATTTTTGGGCAGTGTTAACTGGGCCTTCATTGGTGTGGATGAGGCGCACCGACTTAAAAACGATGACTCCCTCCTCTACAAGACCATGATCGACTTCAAATCCAACCACAGGCTTCTGATCACGGGCACACCGCTGCAGAACTCCCTGAAAGAGCTCTGGTCCCTGCTGCACTTCATTATGCCTGAGAAGTAGGTGGCTCCACTTCTTCCTCACCGACTCTCTGGTGCCCTTTAGCAACCAACAGGTCTGACATATGGAAACACTTCACAGGCCAAACATAGTTTTACAGGCTGAAATACTGGACCAGTGGTTCTTAAACTTTCTACCTGCAAATGTTTTTTAGCCAAGTAGCCCCAAACCAGTGAAAGAAAGCACAGCGTTGTACCATCAGTGTCAAATTCCAAACATATGAGAAAAAAAAAGAATTAATATTATACTTTTTACACTTAAAAGTAGGGATTCCAACTAATCGAAAACAGTGACGGGCACAAAACAATTTCAACACAAGCAGATCTATCTTTCTTCTACTGCAGCAGTTTTTTTTTTTTAAATAAGTGGAAGAAAAGATTTATGAAAAAAAAAGTGGGGAAAAAATATTAATATATGGTATTTTTGGGATCATTTTAGAAGGGGACAAAAATGTCCCTTTTCACAAATTAAGGAGTTTGTTTTTTTTTTTTTTTTTTAAATCAGGCATAACAAAAAAATTTAAAATCCCTAAAAATCAATGTTGTTGCTAATCATTGACATATCCCAGACCATAATTGTCCCTACTCAACAATTCCACTTTGCATTCGATATTTTGAAAATACTGTCACCTAAAGGCTTAAAATTTGGGCTAAAAAGTTCAAATTGGCATCTAAAGGGTTAATTTTTTGAAAATAATTGAAAACTTGGTAGTTATGATCAGAACTGAAGTGGAATAAAAGATTTATGAAAAAAAGTGGAAAAAAATATTAATATATGATGTTTTTAGGTCGTTTTAAAAGAGGACAAAAATGTCCCTTTTCAGAAATTAAGTTGTTTTTTTTTCTACACAATGAAAAATTGCATTTTATATGATGTGTGTTTGACATACGAAAAAATAGTCAAAAATGCACAACTGGACCAAATAGGATGAGTATCACTATCTACAGTGTGAAATTAGAGAAGAAAGTTCACCCCAAGTGGACAAAAATGTCCCCTGTCAGGGATTAGGGTTAAAGTTTAGCCCTAACACATTCTAAAATCCACCAAAAAGAGAGCTATGCTGACGCTGTATTCTGTGGCAGCTCAATCTGTGACTTTAAAAAAATTCTCAGGACCTAGTTAAAGAAGTCGAATTTCCTGATTGACAGCTTGTAATGTCTCTCAATCTTGACTGAAATAAATATCCCCCCCCCAAAAAGCAGCAAAAATAAAATGTGTCTTTTATTATTTGCCCTTAAAAATAGTATTGTGCACATTGTAGTTGCATGATTGTTGTTAATGGTAAAGCTGGACAGCTCGTGGTTTAAAAAAAACTCCAACCCAGCTTACACATAGTGCCCTTGTGTTTTCTCTAGGTTTCACTCCTGGGAGATCTTTGAGGACGAGCATGGTAAAGGTAGAGACTCTGGCTACACGAGTCTGCACAAAGAGCTGGAACCGTTCCTGCTGCGTCGCGTCAAGAAAGATGTTGAGAAATCTCTGCCAGCTAAAGTGGAGCAGATCCTCAGAGTGGAGATGAGTGCCATCCAGAAACAATATTACAAGTAAGAGCTGGACACAACCCATTGTTGGAGGAAAGAAAATCTTAATATCTGATTTTAATATTATTATTTGACCGTATCAAATGCAGCACTGAGATCCAACAGGACAAGCACAGACACAAGTCCGCTATCAGAGGCTAAGAGGAGATCATTGGTAACTTTCAGCAGTGCAGTTTCTGTGCTATGATGCACTCTGAATCCTGACTGAAACTCTTCAAACAGATTATTTCTGTGGAAATGATCACAAAGCTGAGCTGCAACTATTTTTTCAAGAACTTTAGACATAAAAGGGAGATTGGATATAGGTCTATAATGAGCCAACACTTCTGAATCAAGAGTAGGTTTTTTAAGTAAAGGTTTAATTACAGCAACCTTAAAAGTCTGAGGTACATGTCCTGTCAACAAAGACAGATTGATCAAATCCAATATGGAAGTGTCAATTAATGGGAAAACCTCCTTGAACAGTCTGGTTGGGATTGGGTCTAAAACACAAGTTGATGGTTTAGAAGAGACTATTGCTGTTGTTAGTTCAGAGAGATCAACTGGACAGAAGCCGTCTAAATACAAATCAGGTTCTAAAGATACTTCTAAAGCTGCTGTACTTGATGATACATCACTGATAATAGTGGGAAGGACTCCATTAATCTTCTCTCTAATAGAAACAATTTTATTGATAAAGAAGCTCATGAAATCATCACTGCTGAGAGTTAAAGGAATAACTGGCTCAGCAGAGCTCGGACTCTTAGTCAGACTGGCTACAGCGCTGAAGAGAAACCTGGGATTATTCTTATTCTCTTCTATCAATGATGAATAATAAGCAGTTCTAGCTTTACGAAGGGCTTTCTTATACGTTATTAAACTATCTTTCCAGACTAATTGAGACTCTTCTAAATTAGAGGAACGCCACTGTCTCTCCAGCTTTCTTGCAGTCTGCTTTAAAGCAGCTGTGAATTCCCACCTGATGACCCCAATGACATGTTGGTCAGCACTGCTCACTGATCTACGTATATATAGGGAGTGTAGGGAATTATTCACTGAGTCTGGTCCTTTTTTTTTTTTTTTTTTTTTTTTTTTTTTTCCCAGCACAAGTTTCTTGTGTCTGGCAAAAGTTTTCTTGATGTCCTCTGTTGTGTAGCGTCATAGGTTAAACTTCTGAGTCCTTGAGTCTTGTGGTGAGACGCTCGCTTTTCCCCATCATGCTCAGAAATCTTAGGAAATCTTTTTTCACACCTTGCTTATTTGAAATGTCAATAATCTTGTTAGTTTATTGCTGCCATGAGTTTTTTCATTATTTCTAAATGTTCTAATAGTAGTGATGTGTTTTCTTATAATTAGATGGATCCTGACCAGGAACTACAAAGCTCTCAGTAAAGGCGTCAAAGGCAGCACATCAGGCTTCCTGAACATCATGATGGAACTGAAGAAGTGCTGTAACCACTGTTACCTTATCAAGCCTCCAGATGACAATGACTTTCTCAACAGAGCCGAAGCCTTACAGGTCTCTTAAGGTTTACCTTTCCAAATAAATTGTAATAGAAACAGGTTTTAGTTTGTAGAATTTTGGTGTTTCCCAAGTAGTGGGATGTTAAAGTCAATTACTGGTTTTAAGAAATTTGGATAACATTGGACAACTCTGATTAACTACACCTTTAAACTGGTGTTCTAGTTCATGTAAATTTACTCGGAAGAAGTCATTTTAAAGCAAAGAGGAAGTCAACCTCGGTTGCTTCATCACAGTTACACAAAGACAACTTAGGGCACGGCATGTTCATGTCAGCAGGGAGGCGTTTGTCTGCGTTGATCTAGCCTCAATCAATGAAAACAGATTTGTGCCCAGTCCTTCAAAAAGCTAACAGTGTCTGGAAACTACGCTACAATACTAAGCTGAATGCTGATCGGTTGAAAGTTAGCTTAAACTGATAGGGGCCAGCATCAGCCAATTTCATAACAAAGAGGACGAAGTGCCAAAAACCATAAATAGTGAAAAGTTCAGACGGCAGTCTTCATTGTGTAGTTTCACAGACCAGCAGGTTGAGCCACATATTTCTGGCACTGCCCCCCAGTGGCCGCATCACACTATAACACGTAGACGCCAGTTGGCAATCCACCAACTGAGAGAAGAACCAGAACCAATTTGCCAATTTGTTTTATTCATATAGTACCTGATCACAACTAAAGTTATCTAAAACAGATAGGCCAATTCTAATCGTATGAACTGAAGTCCAGTGCATATAGTGTCGGTACAAAAAAGATTGCAGAGCTAAGGAAACCAGCAGATGCATTAAAGATTCTCTTTGATTCACTCTCCGTTCTGAGCATTTAAACAGACAGGATTTTTATTGTGTCATTTCTGTTCACCTTTAAACATTTTGCTGGTACTGCTTCATATGTCAGATTTTATTTAGTAAGTCTAACTTATGTCAGTAAATTAAATAGCATTATCTTTTGCCAGCTTCCTTTAATTTGGGGTTGAGTTTTTTGGGTGGACACCAGTTAAGAGCATATCAGATGAGCTTTACCAATGACTGCTTGGCTTTCTTTTCCTCTTAAAGCTACTGATCCGCAGTAGTGGAAAGCTGGTTCTTTTGGACAAACTACTGCTGCGATTGAAGGAGCGAGGTCACAGAGTTCTCATCTTCTCCCAGATGGTACGAATGCTAGACATACTGGCTGACTACCTGCGGCGCCGGCAGTTCCTCTTCCAGGTATCTACACGCCTTTCTCACATGACCATTATACACATTTGTACATGCATACAGAGATAAGCTTCACAATTGACTCATTAGTATATGTTCGATTCCGTGCGTCTGTTAATACATTTGAAATGTGATCAATTTGTATAGAGATTAGATGGCTCCATCAAAGGGGAGATGCGGAAGCAGGCGTTGGATCATTTTAATGCAGAGGGCTCAGAGGTACAGTAAGTTTGATATTATGAACAAGTACTTAATGCACTGTAACCATGACTCTTCATAAAATCACTCTCATTTTGTTTGGCCAGGATTTCTGCTTCTTGTTATCTACACGTGCTGGTGGTCTGGGTATCAATCTGGCATCAGCTGACACAGTGGTCATCTTTGACTCGGACTGGAACCCCCAAAATGATCTGCAGGCCCAAGCCAGAGCCCACAGGATTGGACAGAAGAGACAGGTCAGAAACCTTGATCTTCTTCCACTTCTCCGTTTCGTGGAAGTATTTCTTTTTTTTCCCAAGGTACCTAAGCTCATACCTACTGAGCCCAGCAAGTGCCACCAGGGGGGGGAAACCGGTGGAGATCTGTGCGCACAGATGGTTAAATGTTCCTTTTGGTTTTGTAATCCGTGCGCATGGATTTCCACTGGGCATTTTTTTCTCTGTATGCACTCTGTACATGGCAGTGTTTGTGCTCCGTGCTGTTTGTCAGTTAAAGCTTGTCAACCCCATATAAGCTGTGGGATAGTTGGTCATTGGAACTCTGCACTGTGCCCAAAGGGTTGTCATTCCAAGTCTTCCTTCATAACAGAGTAAGTGATTGTTTGGTTGGAAGCGAGCCAAGTTGACACTAATTTTTCAGTGTCTTTGGAAGGTGTGCCGTGTTCACACTGTGCAGCTGACCTCACCCTCAACGCTTCTGACTCATATGCATCAAGCAGTTCCAACTACTTTATGATGAATAAAGTAGAGACATTATTTTAGGGCATGAAAAACCAACAGCAGTCATGAATTGGTGATTTTTCTAAAAAAAAAAAAAGAAAAAAAGTTATTACTGTGGGCAGGAATGATCTCCTGCAGCATTCCTTGCTGGGGAAGCCTCTGACTGAACACATTTGTTGTTTGATCACCATGTAATGGAGAGCGTGTGCTGTGTTGTCCATTACGTTGAGTGGCTTTTGTAACATAGTAGCTGATTGCTACTACTGTGGAGCAGCAAACTCTGGAATGGCAGAGAATCCTCTCTGGTCTACGAGTAGCTCCTGATGATTCAGTCTGTTGTGTTGCTAGCTTTTAGCACCGTGTCATAGCCCTTAGATTTCTTGTTGGCTTCCTTTAGAGACGTGCTGTGAGTACAAGGTTTAGTTCTCCGAACCTCACTACTGCTGGGTCCAGTCAGCAGGCACCAGCACCCTGAAAGATACCCGGTCAGATACAGAATAGATTTTAAATTTCTGCTACTCGTCTACAAATCACGGAATGGTTTAGGTCCAGAATACATGAATGACATGCTAGCAGAGTATAAACCCAGCAGAGCTCTGAGATCTGCTGACTCAGGTCAGATAGTGGAGCCCAGAGTTCAAACTAGACCCGGTGAAGCAGCTTTTAGCTGTTATGCTGCACACAACTGGAACAAACTACCAGCAGAACTGAAATCAGCCCCAACTGTGAGCACTTTTAAATCCAGGTTAAAAACATTTCTCTTTCGGTGTGCGTATGGTTGAGTTTATATCTTTCTTTTTCCCCTCTTCTTTGATTGCTTTTAACTGTGTTTTTAATTTTTATTCTATTTTTTTCTCTCTTTAAATTGCTGCTTTATGCTGTTCTTTTAAATGCCTTGTCTTTATGTAAAGCACATTGAGTTGCCTGTGGTATGAAATGCGCTGTATAAATAAAGATGCCTTGCCTTGCCTTGAAAGGATCTGTTTGTCTTCCACATCACATGTACTGTCAGAAGATGTTCAGATGCTGCTTCTTGGTTTTATGTTCATTGGTGGTTTGTGGACTGGCAGGTGAATATCTACCGCCTTGTGACAAAAAGCTCAGTGGAGGAGGATATCATTGAGAGGGCCAAGAAGAAAATGGTGCTGGATCACCTAGTTATTCAAAGAATGGACACCACAGGAAAAACGGTCCTCCATACCGGTGCTGCTCCCTCAAGGTAAGCAACACATTCTGCTGATCAACAGATGTCCATTTTGAATGGACATGTACTTGTTTACCACATGCTGTCATTCAGAGCTGCCAAGTCAAGTTCAGCTGAAACTCTGTTTCCATGTTACCAGATTGCACTGATTGTGTATTATGTCATACAGTTCTGCACCATTCAACAAGGAAGAGCTTTCAGCCATTTTGAAGTTTGGTGCTGAGGAGCTTTTCAAAGAGCCAGAGGGTGAAGAGCAGGAGCCTCAGGTATGAGCTTCTTTGTAACGTGCTCTTTAAAAGTTGTATTCACAAAAAAAAGAGTGAGAATCATAAATAATACCATCAAAAACACTATTACTAGTGGGGGGGGGAGAAGTCTTTACAAAATAATTCCTAAAGCCCTTTTAATGCATTAGATATTAAACATTGTCTTCATCAACCAATGAAAGTGATGCCGTTGTCACTTTCAGTCATTCAGATGGCCTGTGAAGGCGGCAGAAAGGGCCACAGTGTGTGTGATATAGAACAGCATGGAGTGCAGCATATTATGCTCCATAAAGGGGAGGCCAAGATGCAGCATACAAAGGAGCATCCTCCTCAAGTCTGAAGCAGCCACTGAGACATTCAGATCAAACAATGTAGAGGTTTCTATTCAAGAGACCAATAATCACATGGTCTAAAAGGAGTTAAGATTACTTTAAGGTAGGCAAGGCCAAAATAACAAGCTAACCTAAACTATCTGAACATGAAGGGATAACCTGTCCAGAAACAAAAGAAGGAAAATGCAATTCCTTTCCTATCTAGTATAACTGCTGTGATGCTTTGCATTGAAACATCTCTATTCAGTTCCCCATGATGAAGCTTCGGTCTTTTCAAATAAACGATCAATAGCATGAAATGACCTTTTCACATGGAGGCTCTAAAACTGAGAAACAACTCAAGGTCCACTCCTACTGTGTGGGGGTGATGATCACAGTTGACTGAGGAATGAGAAGCTAGTCTAATTATCTGATAAAACAATACTGATCA